>NC_138540.1:33864845-34464845 GCF_964234715.1 Podarcis melisellensis
TGTTGGGTTCTGAGGTATTTTAACTATTGCTTTTCACTAGTTTGTTCTTATTAGTTTGTATTATAAAATGTTTTTAAATGTCTTAAGCTGCCTTGAATCCCAGCTTGGGAGAAAGGCAGTACAGATTAATATAATATAATATAATATAATATAATATAATATAATAATGCAATATTGATGCTTTTGCTTGTAGTACTGTGCAGAGAACAAAAGCATATGTTTGCAACAGTGGGCATGTGCCAACATGAAATATGTCTGTTGGAAATAAGAAATTGGTATGTGATAATTCCAAAACCTATAACTGCAAGAAAAGTGAATTAACAAGTGACGTTACAGTGGACGGTATTCTTTACTGCGTACTTCAATGACAAACTACAAGAGTGCTTCCTCCATTGGAGCCTATGTATCTTTTTCTCTTCTCTTCTCTTCTCTTCTTGGAAAACAGATCACATGGTATACAGAGAAGTGCTGAGCACATTGCAGCCAAAGGTAAGCGTCTGGTGTTCTGTTTTGTTTATTAACGATTGATTCCAATTGGTGAGATAAGCATATACTTACGTTGTTCCGGTTGAAATCTATTGGATCCTTCAGGTGCTCAACAGGCTGGTTTGCATGGGCTCCTTTTACCCAAATACAGCAGTGCATTTTCCTTGCAAGCACCAGGTACAAACTAAAGGCAGAAGCTGTACCCAGCTAGGCTGCTTAAATCCCACTGTAGTCAATGGAATTGAAGAAGCCCATCTGCTTACAGTATGACAGCCAAATAGATGAATTGTTCCTTTAAAAACCAGCCGGAATTTTTCAGCTGCCTAAGTGATACGTGGTGGTTCTGATCCAACAGAGACCGGTTGCCACAAGTTCCACTGAAATTCCTGGGACTTGAGTTAGTTGTAACTAACTCATTGCATTGATTTTGGTGGGGCTCAGTCACATCCTACCTTGGCTGAGTTGCAGCCATTGTGACTATGCAGTGATCAGGTCTACATCATTTGCCTTTAAAGGTTGTATGGAACGTACAATGTTTAAATGTTGTGGGATGCTAAGGGTGAATACCCTCTGGTAAGTCTGCTGATCATGTTAGCACCCTCTGAAAATGTGCTGATCCAACACACCATGTTAACAGGTTTCCCTGCAGGTGGGCTATATTTTTGAATAAATTCCAAAATCAGCAGTCCAATGCCATGTGTATTTGCAAAGTCCTTCTTGCTCCCCCTTATTTAGTTCTTAGTTTCAGCTGCCCCTGGTTCTATCAAGCTTCAGAGTTTGCCCTTAAATGTGGCCTTCAGTGAAGGTTATCATATTTCTTTGTCGGCAAGACGTTAGATATCTATTCTGTTCTTCCTGTCCATATTAAGCCTTCTTTTCTGAAGTCCACAGAGAAAGCACCATTCAATATTTTCATGTCCTAGGATCCGACGTTGCTTGTAGCAGCTAGGAGTGATGCAAATGCGGAATTGGGTTTTTGAAGGAGCTCATCCGGTTTGCCAAACTCCACTATCTGAAAGTCATTGGGAAAGAAATTGAACAAATGTCAGGTGCGTTAGCAAATGTCAAGTATGAAGCAAGAATACAGTGCAGTTGGGGTCGTTTTTTTATGAGTATCCTATCATGTGAAAATTGCCTTGGGGAAGGAGAATAGCAATGGGGGGGGGGGAATACATAGTAATAGAGAAGAAAGGATTTTCTCAGTTCCGTTCCTTTATTGTGGGTTTGCTTTGCCCTGGTTTCCAGTTGTCTGTCGGAGGATTTCTAAAATTAATTGTGGAGTGTACAGTTTGCCTACAGCTTTCAGTTCCTTTAGATCCTTTAGTTCAATGTGCCCCAGTCTACATTACTGATGAATACATGTTTCTTTGTGTGTGTGTGTGTGTGTGTGTGTGTGTGTACACACACACACACACACACTTACACTTTTAAAAAAAATATTGGTAGCATCATTTACCCCAAAGTAAGCACAAAGACTTACCATTCCTGAAAATAATCACATTGCCTTAGAAGGCTACTTCTTTGATGTGCTAAACTTGTATGTTTTTCTGCCATTAGACAAGATGAAGCAACAGGCAGCAAGGTGTTAGAGCACAGAGCTATGCCGCCATGCCAGCCTCTGCCCTCAAGTTTGCTGGAGGAAAATATCCCATTGCCAGCATTGAAATGGGATGGGAGAGAAATTCCATTCAGCCTCTGCAAATGGAATGCTGTGAGTGGGGTGAGCACCATCTTACCCTTTGCCTCAAGAAGAAAAATGTATTGGCCCATCCCAGCTCCCTCTGTGAGGTTTCAGGTGTCATGCTGATTTCCAAAGCTGAGCTAAAACCGTATTTGTTGCCACCAGGAGATTAACAATCTTCCTTGCATCATCTGCAATCGGTGCCTCCCATTTAAAATAACCCACTATATCAGTCCATGCTGCTTATGTGAAAGACTGTCCCTATTATATCCCACCAATAACATCAATTTTTTATATTAAAAAAATGTCCTTGCCCGCTTTGGACACTCAGGTTTTGCATAATTTGGGCCTGGTGCTTAGCAATAGACTTCCAGGGCAGGATGGCTGCTCCCCTATGGCCACTGGAGACCTGGAGAGGCAACAAGAGCAATGAAAGGGCAAGGGGGAGGACATGTTATGACACTGTTCCCCTAGGGCAGGGGTGCCTAATCTGTGCCCCCACCCCACCCGATATTGCTGGACTACAATTCCAGTCATCATCCCTGAACATTAGGAGGCCAGCAGTTAGCCACACCTCCCCTGGAGCACCCAACAGCCGTCTCCACCAAGAGATGCAAGAGCAAAGGTCCACTGATATCATCTGCCTTAGAAGAGCTATGAGACTCAAAGGAACTGAGACTCTTGCAAAAGCTTTAGAAACTATGTTTAGAAGATAGCTCAATTCCAAACCAATTTTATTGGTCCTCGGTAGGAGCTATGAAGCTTATTATCATTATCATTCTTGTCAGGTGTTGGTGTGGTTGCTCAAGAGCAAACAGGCAAGACTCTAACCTGTCTTTTCCGGGCTTTATTATTAGTACAAACTATTTACAGTGCAGAGCGTTGCAAGTCCATGTCTGCTCAGTCACCAGCAGAATCTGGGAGTGGGCGGTCCTTATACCTTCCCCAGCATAACAGTCGTGTGACCCCCATCCTTCACCTCCCCTCTCTGCACCCAAACCTACTGTGCAGAGTGGGCACTGGCAAAGGAGGACTTGCCTCCCCTCCGCTTTGCTCAGGCTCAGTGTTGAGGCTCTCCCTAGCATCTTCTGGTCCCTGCACCCCCTCCCCACTGGAGGTGGGGCTTCCCTCCTCGCCAGAGGAGGAACTGCTTTGCAAGATCTTCGGAGGCTCCCTGTAACACAACTGCCCTTCCACCTCTCGCCTCTGAGCTGATGGCAGTTCCCTGACAATTATTATTATTATTATTATTATTATTATTATTATTATTATTATTTACTTCTATGGCTACGTACCTTCCCCTTATCCATCACCAACACACGGTCACACTCATGGATGGTGTTCATACGATGAGCAATGGTCAAGACGGTGCAGTCAGCAAAAGCTTCCCGGATGGTCTGCTGAATCTGCACATCCGTCTCGGAATCGATGGATGCAGTTGCCTCGTCGAGAAGTATTATCTGCAGGGGTAATGATGTTTGCATTAACAATTTTAGAATATAGCCACACATACACCCCAGCAAGCATTGCAGAATGCTGGTAAGTGGGAACCATCACATTTTCGCAGGCAAAATGTCACAGAGCTAAATTTGCCATCGCTCTTCCCTAGGTGGGGCACACCTAGCCATGTGTAAATATTAGGCCATGCACCAGATTTGGTCGAATCCCATTCAGATGTTCCAGAAGTCAGCCAGGGCTTCAAAAATCCCCCAATACATTTCATAGCAGCAAAGAAAGAGTGACCATTGGGGGCGTGTTTCTAAGACAAATTTACGTAAAACACCTCATAGAAAACCTGCAGTTGATAATAGTCATTCCAGGTTAGCGTTTCCCAAAGTGTGTTGTGCATTCTCCTGGGCGTACATGAAAGGGTTTCAAAGGGCATAAGGCAGAATTTTTATTTTATTTTACTTGACCATAGTTGTTTTTAGCTACACACGGCAATTAAAAATAATATTATTAGAAGCATCCCCAAATTACTTTTGCTTGAAAAGGGGCAGGGCAGTAAAACTGAGCTCTTAAAAAGGGGATATGAGGTTATTGTAAGTTTGGGAAACACTGTCCTAGGGCAGATAATGAGAAGTTGTTTCATATACGAGAAGAAATGGCAATATATGAAACAGGAACACATATTAGGTAAAATGTGTAACGTAATGGAAAAATGTGTATTAGGTGAAAAGTATGGTATTATGCCCTATATAAAAGGGATGGGTATAAAAACAACATGGAAGGGAATGTGGGAAGTCAAATTATAAGAGAAACGTATAACAAATTTGAAGTTGAATAAAATAAAAGGAGTTGTTTCATATACAATAAACATCCAAACACATTTCAGTCCAAAACAGCCTCTCTCAGTGGGTTGCTAAGGTCTTCGTTCTCATATACCATTAAAAATAAAATAAAAATTTGATGCCTTTCAGTTCAATTTTCCAGACATAACATAATGATAGAAAGCCAGTGGTGTCTCTGCTTGGGAAACCAGATACTGCCCTTTAACAATGGTGGGAGTAACAAGCAATACACATCAACATTCCCAAATGGCAGAGAGACACTGCCGTGGACACAGACTTCGCAAGGACTCACAGACACCCGTTGGAAATGGGCAACCAATTACAGCTTCCCAGCACAGAACCACCTGGTGAAACTGATGTGGGGGTGTGTGAATTTCACACACCTTAAGGTGTGCGTCGCTGAAATCTCAACAGGTGCACCTTTCCTCTCCCCTACATGACACACTTCACCTGCCAAAAGCAGACATTCTCCCTTCTGCATGTTTATTGTGTTATTATAGTTATTTAGGACTCAGCTGGCATAAAAGAGTCCTGACTCTCACGCTCCCTTTGCAATGTGTGTAAACAGGAGCTCAGTGCCAATGGCAGTTACGGCCTTCATTGAGAAAGCAGAGACAGCTTTCATTTGGTTCTTCCCCTTCCAGAAGTGACTCTGCTGGCATCCCATTCTACCTTGTTGCACCAGCGGGACAGATGAGACAGGAAGGCCCTCCCATTGACCAGGGTGGAACCATGTGGCTCTCCCCCTCCCAGAATTTCTTCCCTGAACTCAGTCTGGCTGCAGTAGAGGAAGAATCCAGGTGCCATTTGGCTCTGCCCTGAACTGCCTACGCCAACAGCCATCTTGCTTGGTCATTCTGCAACTTCATTCTGTAACAGAATGAAGTATGTGCCACCTGTGCTTGGGAAAGAGCCACACCTTGGTGGTAGAGCATTTGCCTTGCATGCAGAAGGTCCCAGGTTCAATCCCTGGCATCTCCAGGTAGATATGAAACCCTGGAGAGCTGCTGCCAGTCAGTGTGGACAACACTAGATAGACCAAATGGACCAACTTGGTATACAGAAACTTCTGTTGTTCTGAACTGTGTTAGAGACATAAGGACTGGGACTCAGAAACAAGCCTAGAGGCAGTGCAGCTGGTGAACACCCAGTGCCAGCTAATAATTTGGTTTACAGGTTTCAAACAAATCATGGCTTCCCACTGTTTGAAGGAGGGACGTGGTGAGGTTTTTCAGCATTCAGGAGGATCTGGTGCCATAAACTGTGATTGCCATGGAAGAGTCCAAATTCAGTATCCCTTAAGGTCCACTTAAACCAATACTGTCCATGGGGTCACGAAGAGTCAGACATGACTAAACGACTAAACAACAACAACAAACCAATACTGTACTGGGATTCATTATTAGCTAGGGCAGACAAATCCGACATCTTTTCAAGAAGCGGGAAAGGGCAAGGGGGTGTGCTAGTCATCTAAAGCAATAGCACCACCTTGCTTTTAGGGTAAGAATGTCTGCTCAGGTAGCAGCACCAATAGAGAAGGAAGCAGGACCCACCCACACCAGACCCTCTGAAACATTTGCAAATATTTGCAGTTGCTTTGACAAGTTCTGTGATGGTGGTGTGTCATCATGATGAACATGAAATGTGCCCCAAATTTATTATTATAGCTCTTGAACTGTGCTATAATTTCAGCAGTTTGTCATATTAATGAGGCAACATAAATCAGCGCAGCAGCACAAATAAAGCGGGGTGGAAGTATCAACACAGCAGGGGAGGAATGAATGGGAAGAACATTTGAATGAGGTCCAATAACAGAAAGTTATTGAAATCGGCTCTGGGGGCTCTGGCAAGCTCAGGAACGGAATGTAAAAAAGAACCCTGCCTGGATCAGGTTGAAGGTCCATCTAGGTTCAGTATCCTGTTTCTTGCAGATGCTTCTGGGAAGGCCACCAGCAGGATTTCAAAAGGAGCAGGTCTCTCTCACTCATCCCTGCAAGCAGCTCTGCTGTCAGAGGTAGTAAATGTCCCTGGGTACCATTTGTTGGTGGGACGCGGGTGGCGCTGTGGGTTCAACCACAGTGCCTAGGACTTGCTGATCAGAAGGTTGACAGTTCGAATCCCTGCAACGGGGTGAGCTCCCGTTGCTCGGTCCCTGCTCCTGCCAACCTAGCATTTCGAAAGCACGTCAAGGTGCAAGTAGATAAATAGGTTCCTCTCCAGCGGGAAGGTAAACGGCGTTTCCGTGCACTGCTCTGGTTCGCCAGAAGCGGCTTAGTCATGCTGGCCACATGACCCGGAAGCTGTACGCCGGCTCCCTCGGCCAATAAAGCGAGATGAGCACCGCAACCCCAGAGTTGGCCATGACTGGATCTAATGGTCAGGGGTCCCTTTACCTTTACCATTTGTTGGGAATCACAAGAGTGCTGTTGTGCTCAGGTCCTGCTAGCAGGCTTCCCACTGAAAGCAAGAGCTCAAGAAGAGCCCTGCTGGATCAGCCCAATGGCCCATCTAGTCCAACATCCTGTTCTCATGTGGTCAGTGTCCCTGCGTTGCAGTATTGTCTACACTGACTTGGCAGGGGCTCTGCAGGGTTTCATAGAATCATAGAGTTGGAAGAGATCAAAAGGGCCATCGAGTCCAACCCCCTGCCAAGCAGGAAACAGATGGGGAGTCTCTCCCAGCCCTAACTGGAGATGCAATTGGGGATTGAACCTGCGAGCTTCTGCATGCAAGGCAGATGCTCTACCATGGAGCTACAGCCCTTCCCTTTAGAAACGAAGGCAAAGAAGGAGAAATGCAGGAAGAAGGACCGAGGATGACTTATGCATTCCGGAGCAATGTATAACTTGCTGCTGAAATGGAGCACACAAGACGAAATGGTTAAATCGGCTATGATAAAGTGGGCCCAGGATATTGGGCACAACATTATGTTTGAGGACTGGGAAAGGTTATGGACCACTGGGCTGAACTTCACAGCATGTAATGCTCTGAAGGAAAATGTAATGAAAATGATATATAGATGGTACATGACCCCAGTGAAATTGGCTAAAATATACCATTCGTCTGATAATAAATGTTGGAAATGTAAGGAAAATGAAGGAACATTCTTTCACCTCTGGTGGACCTGTCCTAGAGTGAAGGCCTTCTGGGAAATGATATATAATGAGTTAAAAAAGGTGTTTAAGTATACCTTCACCAAGAAACCAGAGGCCTTCCTTCTGGGCATGGTCGGCCAGAACGTGTTAAAGAAGGACAGAACATTTTTTATGTATGCTACAACGGCGGCAAGGATACTTATTGCTAAGAACTGGAAAACCCAAGATCTACCCACACTGGAAGAATGGCAGATGCAGCTGATGGACTATATGCAATTAGCGGAGATGACGGGCAGAATCCGTGACCTGGGAGAGGAGAGGGTTGAAGAAGACTGGAAGAAATTCAAGATTTATTTACAAAAGTATTGTAATCTGGTTGAATCTTAACAAGGAAGTCAGAGTAGAAATAACTGTCTACCATTAAATTACAATTTTATATTTGAGTATAACCTAAATATTGGATTTAAGATCATAAACAAGATGATAATTTGCTTGGAAAAATTTGTTTGTAATGATGAAAGTGGAAGCGGGAGACGTGAGGGAGTCCACAATAGAATGAAAGGATGTTATGAAACTTATTTTGTTTGTTAAATATGCATTTGTATGAAAAAAACTCAATAAAAAATTATATATATAAAAAAATATGCATTCCGGAGCAGTTGATAAACAGCAACAGCTCCAGGAACTCACTTTTGAATTTCGGAGGAGTGCCCTCGCCATACAGAGCAGCTGCCGTTGCCCCACAGAGAAGTTCTCTCCATTTTCAACCACCCCTGCTTCTAACTTTCCTGGCAGTTTTGAAACCTAGGATACAAGAGAAACGCTGCCATGATTATACATTTTATTTTTTGTTGCGCACACAACAACAACAACAGGGCAGGAAACCATCTTTGACACAACATCACTGATCCCTGTCAAGTAGAAGGAGATGGATGTGCAAGAGGGAAGAGGCAAAAGCCGCTTGAACGTTTGATGGCGGCAGGCAAGGGTGAGAGAGGGAGGAAGCAACTGAAGGGCAGGCAGAACGACAAAGGAGTGATGTGAATAAAAGATCTGGCATGGAGACATTTTGGGATGGCAACCAGATTCTGTCTTGAGCAAACAATCAGCGCACAATGGTGATTCCGGCCAGGTTCAAGGTTCTTGTGTTATTTTACAAGGCCCTTAACAACTTGGGTCCAGGGTGGCTCAGGGACCACCTGATCTCTTATATCCTTGCTCTGTCATTGAGGTCTTTGGGGAAAATCACTGTTAGTGGTCCCCATGGCTCAGTTGCACGACTCGCACCCACAAGAAGCCATGTGTTCCATATAGTGGGACCAATTTTGCAGAGCAGGCCCCTCTCTGTTGAACATCTGGAGGTTTCCCCATCCTTGACCTGGACCCAGAGGATTATTGGCTGCTGAGTCAATATCCTAGCTTAATCTGTTTGGATTTCCCTCCTCTCAAATGGAGCACTGGTGGCAAAGCAGAACAACAAATTGAAATCCTCCGACACCTGGGCAAATGCTCAGAGCAGCTTGTGTAAACATTTATAGTTTTACAATTAAAATGAAGGTGGGGTGGCGGGGGAGCCGATTTTATTAGAGCTGCTCTAAGGCTTTGACAGGTGCTACTGCCTCCAAGCAATTCTCTGCTCATCCCATGCTTCTGGTTGGAGGAGAAATTGCAGGTAACTCAAGCTGGGATACTTGGGCAAGTGCCCAGAGTCCTGCTGACCCAGGAATTGATTGACTCTGGAGGACATGTTCTATTCCACTTCTTTCTAAAGCTTCTAAATCTGCTAAATTCCCCATTTTTCTTCCTTTTCTGCTAAGATTCTGTCGGTCTTCTGTCTACTCGTTACCTGTCCTGTGCTACCAGATCACTGCCTTTTGAGCCTGACAGCCTTATGAACACTATGAGGTATACATCTCATACTATGTAATTTTTTTACAAGGGGAAAAATTGTCTTGCTGTAGTTTGGGTATCACCAATAGGTGTAAATCGTTGGGTGGCAGCTAGGGAGTTGGGAATAGGCAGATTGTCTCTTTGCAATATGGGGGCTGCATTTATACAACTGAAGGCACAACCCCAGCACACACACACAAACACATACACACACAATTTGTGCTTTCTGAAACAATACAAGAAACAAAACACAGTCATGCTTCAAAATCTACACTTCTCCGAATTTTGCAATGCCATTCTCCAGCCATCAATTATTTCTGCCTTAAAAAAAAATAAAAAGAGGAAAGGACAATTAAGAATGTAATTAGTGAACATTAATTGTTCAAATCTTAAATGGGACTGAATATTAGCCACATTATTCTCACTACTGTTTTGGTATCTTGTGATTAATGATGCATGGTTAACAGGGAATCAAAATTTTCCATATGCTGTCATTTTACATCTGGCAATAATAGATTAGATTGGGAAAACAAAGAAATACAGATATATATATATATATATCATACTGTGTTTTTCATAAATGTTCTGCTCAGAGCTTGCCAAATTTGATCGTCTGTGTGGTCTTGAAACGGATCTAAGTTGTACCTGTAAGGTAGGAATGAGAATGAAAGAAACATATTGCCCCTGCAAAATAAAACATTGCCTGCTGCTGCAGTTCTTGTGGACTAGACCCTTGGATTCATTCTTGTTGCACAGGTGAGACTGAGGACAAGAAAGATGGAGGGACATTGTTGCCATGTCCTGTTTGTCAGCTTCTGGAGATATCTGATTGTTTAGAACAGAATGCTGGACTAGATGTGCTTTGGTTTGTTTGAGAAAGGCAACATCTATGCTCTTAAGAAGTTATCTGTGGGATATATCAGCCTCATATAAACAGCATGCATAGCTCTAGTTAAGGCATGAAGGGATTAAGATCATAGAGTAAACTGTCCTGCCCGGCTTAGCTAGGTCACACCCCCTCACCTTGGGAGGAAGGGTTACCTACCAAAACGTTGCTCTTTCTCTTTTCCACCATGAAAACAACCAGAATGGATGTCTGGGCTAATCACTCCAAGCCAGACCGTGTGGGTTTAGCAAGCCATCTTTGTGTTTTTATACAAATAATTTAGAAACATTTACCAATTTTGAAGCTAAGTTAAACTGCTGCTGCTGTTTGTTGCTGCTGCTGCATGGAAAAGCACATGAATTTGACCTTTGAAGAGTTTGTAAGTAAACCATTTTTAACTTACCAAACAGTGTGGTCTCTTTTTATGCTAAAGGGAAGTGGGAGCTTTGGAATAAACTTAGAAAGGGATATTTTAAAGGTCTAACAGCCTATATTTCCACACTTTACTTTGCTGCATGTTTTGTGATTTTTAATCTTTGCTGGGGCTTTCTCACCAACAAGTACTTGCCCCAAACCAGCATCTGGCATCCAGGGAATTCTCATTCTACTATTTTAAACCAATTTATTAACCAAAATACCAATATTATTGGTGTTAGCAAGGTCATTTAAATAACACCAATGGAGTCCAGAGAGAAAAGAAATCCTGATAACATTGTACTGCATGACCATTGTATAAGATCTCCTTATTTATCTGGAAAAAAGACTCTATTTCTCTCATCTTCCTCCATGTGTTTAACCCTTGACCGGCTCAATGAGACATTATACTTTTTACATGCAAATACATAGACTTCTGAAACTGAAAAGGGGGTTTCCATTGCCTTACAGTGCAATCCTATGCATGTTGACTCAGAAGTAAGCTCCACAACGTCCAATGGCACTGCGATCTGAAAGCCATTTACTTGGGAATAAGTTATACTGAGCTCTGTGTGACTTACTTCTGAATAAATGTATTTGGACTTGAACCCCTTTACATACAAACCGTGGCATTGACTATTTTAATAATGACTGGCTTATGTGTCCTTATGTCTGAGGGGTTGGGTTGGGGGGGGGCTGGGTGCTTCTTAGGATATTTGTTTGACTGTGTACAATGTTCTGTATGCATGCATTTTTCTTTCTGGTATACTATAGTTTAAAGGAAAGGAAACACAGCAATACCTTGGTTCTCAAATGCCTTGATACTCAAACGCCTTGGTTCCCAAATGCCGAAAACCCAGAAGTAAGTGTTCCAGTTTTTGAATGTTTTTGGGAAGTCAAACATCCGGTGTGGCTGTGGGCTATTATTTCCAGGGGGCCTGCACCAATCAGAAGCTGCGCCTTGGTTTTTGAACATTTCCGAAGTCAAACAGACTTCAGGAACAGATTACGGTAAGTTTGGTGCTTTTGTTTTTGCTATTTATTTTGTGTTTTAGTTTTTGAGGCTTTTTCGGTTAATTTTTTTTGTGACTGTGTGGAACCTGATTCAGCTACTGATTGTGTGACTGCGGAAATGGATTAAAGTCAAACATCCAAACAATGGCTATCATCAGTGCAGGTAAGAATTTTTTAGAATTTTTTTTATCATATTCAATACTGTCTTACTTATTTTATAGTACAGTACATTGATTATTGCTTTCATTTTATGGATCAATGGTCTTGTTAGACAGTAAAACTCATGTTAAATTGCTGTTTTAGGGTTGTTTTTAAAAGTCTGGAATGGATTAATCCATTTTGCATTACTTTCTATGAGAAAGTGCGCCTTGGTTTTGGAACGCTTTGGCTTTGGAACAGACTTCCGAAACGGATTAAGTTTGAGAACCAAGATACCACTGTAAAGAAAACATACATATATCTGCATGTTTTCTGGGAAGCAGAGCTCACCCCATCAGGTCTCCTCTCCCTCAACAGACACCTGGAATCAGCCATTCCATCAGGCTGCCTCACTGGGAGAGATCGGAAGCAGGAGGCTCATTCCATCAGCTTTACCAAAAGACCAGCTCCATCAGGAACCTTCTTCCCTTGAACTGTGCCAGCTGATCATTATACGAATTCATGCCTGAGTTTTGATTTTCCTCTTCCCTCCCTGTACATTTTCCTTTGTGTGTCTTTTTTTTTTTTTTAAGATTGTAAGCCTGCAGGCAAGGATTGTCTTTTTTAAATTGCATATTAGCCACTCCAGGAGACTTTTTGGCTAAAAAGTGCGCTACAGATGCTCTAAATAAATAAATAAAATAATTCCATAAATTGGTTTTCCGTCCTAACTTCCAATGCAAAGTACATACACCGCAGAGATGCCACAGCAGCCACTTGGTGTTTGCAGGGTCTGCCTTTTGATTGTTTACCAGAAGTTCAGGTTCTGCATCACTGTACCTTCCCCCCCTTCCTCTATGACCCAAGCCAAGAACCTACTGGGTTACTTTATGCAAACTACTTTCTCTCAACCTCCGGTCTGCAGCAGAGGGCAAACCATGTTGATGCTCTTCCCCTTCCCTTACAGAGCGATTTTGAAACTACCCCTAGCTGGTTAGCTTTCACTTTTGCAGCAAAGGTTAATTTGATAATCGTCACAACAGCTACCTTACTGTACCTACAAACAGAACGGGATCTTGAGGAATGACCGACAACTTGGTCCTTAGAGACTCCAAACTAATAGTGAGGATATCAACATTGTCAATGAGGATGGTGCCAGCAGTTGGTTCCGCAAGTCTGAACAAGGCGACCCCTAAGGATGATTTTCCTGAAAGAAGAATGCAGCATTTAAAAAACCAAATACGTGGGTTTTCATCCTACTGAAAAAGTTCTAGATCAAGTGTGCAGGATGGTGATTTCTGAGGGTAAACCAGCATTTCCCTCCAGAAACCTGAAGATAAGTGAGGGGCTTGGTTGAAGGACCATGGGATGAAGATTGCATTCCATCATGTAATGAGCTGAAATCACAATGGGATCCAAATGGAGTCTGATTGTCTCAGATTAAGCCAAGATAATTCCTGATTCTGGGTGGGAGGGAAATGATTTAATCCAAAGCAATCTGATGAGCCCAGAAGGGTTTACCCATCCTATCCATATTCTACAAACACACACACAAATCATTTTATACTTTCAATGCTTTCTCCATTTCTTAAGCCCATTTGTAAGGAGTTATAGGATGATAGGCAGAATATTTATTGATCCGGTCCAATTATTTGTCACTTTTCAGAACTAAGCCCCCGCAAAGCAACATAATGGAGAGAAATTTGGAGAAGTGCAAATTCCAAAAGGAGAGCTGTGTGTTTCTGCTTGCATATTGGTCTAGGTGAATGCAAATTGAGTAGGTTCACATTAAAATGTGAACCAAATTAATTTCCCCCCAGTCCATAACAGCACGCATAACCATCATACAGGAAATAGCTGGTTGCGTGGTTGATAGATTCCGTTTCATGCCACATCATATATAATGAGCAGTTTCAAAGAGTCTCTTACTCAAACTCTTAAAAGCCAAATATTCCACCACAGTACGACATCAGACCAAGAAATGGAACATGGGACTGAATTACAGTATGTAGATGAAGGGGTGGGACTATGCAGATAGGGACAATGACTTGGCTGGATGGTTGGTGGAGTTTCATGTTACATAATATATATTAAGCAGTTTCAAACAGTTTGTCTCTTGTTTGGGGTGTTACCTAATGAGAGTCCAACTCAAAGTAGACTCATTGAAGTCAATGGACATGGTTCACTGAAATTTATAAATTTCAGTGGGTCTAATCTGAGTAAGACCCTTAGAATCTTAAGAGGCAGATATTCCATCGCAGTTGTTTCTCCAAGATCCCATCATGGAACACAGCATTGCACCAAGAAACAGAACTCAGAGTTTAGCTATGCAGATGAAGGGGTGGGACTATGCAAATAGGGACATGCTTCCTTCTCAGTGATTCCCACTGGATTTGTTGGGATGGGATCAAGGGACTGCAGTCTGGGACATGGCCAAAAAGGATGGGAAAACCCCATTCAACACAGATATTTGATCTGGTAGGGGATGGAAGCAAACAGATGGTGACTCTTAACATACCCATTTACTTGCATAATAAGCACTTATGGAAAACATTGCCACAGAGGCAATGCTTTTGCCCTGTGCTGCTGATATGGTGGGTGGCCTGGCCTAGGTTTATCAGGACCCGATGGTCTATCTTGAGCATTTATGCAGAGTCAGGGAAATACAGAAGCCCTCCTTCCACCCACCCTCCCCAGCCACAAAATAAGCAAATAAATCAGCGGGACTGAACTAAAAGTAACGCACCAGAGCCCGTCCGGCCAACAATCCCGATTTTTTCCTTGCCATGAATGTTCATGTTTAGGTCATGGAGCACCAAGGGGCTGTCTTCTCGATATTTCATCTGGTAGTTCTTGAAGGTAATTTCACCCTGATCAGGCCAGTTGGGGGGAGGGACAGCAACTGCCTTGCCCTCTGCTGCTTCAGGAACACATTTCTGGAAGAAAGCAGGGCAAGGGGCTGGTGGGATTCATCCGCTATCACGACAACTTGGGTCATGGACTGGGCTTTTTTTAAAGAGGTGCAATGAGGCACTGAGCTGTGATAATGAGGGGGTGCGTTTGTGTTTGCGTGGAAGTCAATACACACTGGAAATAATGGTCCTCAAGGGCTGTGGTGATTGTTGAGAATGTCACTTCTCATCTGACTTCCCCCTCCGCATCCCTCATAACGCTGTGCTGCATTGGAAGGTCAAACTAACGTGGGTCTACCTACAATTAAAGCAGCACCATGCCACTTTAATAATAATAATAATATAATTTATTATTTATACCTTGCCCATCTGGCTGGGTTTCCCCAGCCACTCTGGGCAGCTTCCAACAAAAGATTAAAAATACATTAAAACGTCAGTCATTAAAAACTTTATACAATAGTGGCTCACCCCCACAATGATCCTGGGACCTAGAGTGCTGGCACCTCATTTTCCTCACAGAGCTACAATTCTGAGTAGTTTAGCAGCCAATCTTCCTCCCATGATACTCTGGGAACTGTAGCTCTGAGAGGGGAATACCTTTTACCTTTACCTAGGGGCCTCCTAACAACTCCCAGCACCCTTAACAAACTATACTACCCAGGATTCTTTGGGGGCTGTTCCATGTGGTATCAAACTGCTTTAGTACAGATAGGGCCTAGCTAGAATTGCTTTAAATGCTCTCGCCAGGGGCCCTTCTTACCGTGATATATTCCATAATTTGCTCGACATGTGTAAATCGAGCTTCTGTCTCTGATCCTGTTCTCACACACACTTGCAGAAGTCCACTCAACTATGAAGGAGGTGAAGAAAGGAAGGGGGAAGATCAGGAAGCTGTGCTGGGGGGTATTTAGCTATCTGTGCGCCAAACAGAAAAGCAGAAAGATTTCAGTTCTATTCATTGCAGTCGCTGCAGGATATACCAGACTGTTATTCTCCCACACGGGAACCCGGGAAGCTGCTGGAGTCAGTGCCAGTTTTGAAAGATCAGGTGAGCTCCACCGCCCCACCACACTGTTGCTGCTGCTTCCCGGGAAGCACTGGGTGTGAGGTTGGCGTGGTGCGAATGCACTTGTGGAGCCAATTTGGTGCTCTCACTGGTGTGTCTGCACCTCACCGCCTTTCCTGTACTGGCAGTAGCATGACCAACCAGCGGTCAGGTGAGTGCCACCACCACACTGCCTGCTATTGCCTCCATGGAAAGAGTTATCCCTGCCTCTTGACCTCCCTCGTCCCATTTTCCTACTTCAGCTTCTACCTCTGATGCCACAGACTCTCCCCCCCCCCCGACCACTCACTAAGCCCTGTTACCTCTTCAGCTTCCAACAACTCCTCCTTGTCTTCTCCTTCCCCTCCCTCTGACCACTCATCGTTGTCCCACCACCAATTCCCAGGCTCTGGGCCTTCTTCCTCTGTGGGGATTCCCCAGCTGGCTCCTCCCACCATTCTTCTGTGTCCAACTGGTCTATGGCATATGGGATCAGTTTCCGTACACCCATGTACAGCCCACGTCTTCAGCGCTTGCATGGGCTGGGTGTCGGGAGCACCTTCTCCGACCTTCCGATCATAGGAACGTAGGAACAGCAACACAGCATTCCCGAGGAATAGGTCCTGGTGCAGTGGACTCACATTTGCTCATGTGAGCACCTCAAAACAGCAGAGTAACAGAAGCAAATCTGTGGAGGTTTTGTTGCATACCTAATTTATTTCTTCTAATTAATCAAATAAAAGAGCATAACTGTTATGTACTGAGTTGAATAGGATCCAGAATGCAGCAGTCTGATTGGTCCTAGAACAATAGGATTCAGAATGCAGCAGTCTGATTAGTCCACAGGAACCACCCAATCCAGCTCAAGGTAGAAGTGAATCCACAACCTGATTGGCCTACAGGAAAATCCTGGAATTAGCCAATCACGTGGGGCCCATTGTGTAAATAATGTATATAAAGCAGACATTCTGGGGGAAATTCTATTCCTCCTCACCACTATGAGCTGAATAAAGAGCATGAAATCCACTCTTGACTCCGAGTATATTTCAATAACAAACATGTACGAGAGAAACAGCTCTCTCATACTGCCATCTTGTCTCTAGACAGATCAAAGAAAAAGCCACACAGCACTAGGGACGGAAGTCTGGAAGAGTAGCTTCTGCCCCCTCCTTTCTCTCAGACAGAAAGTAAAACAAACATGATCCGGTGATCCTTGCAATGGGAGGAACGATAATACTGACAATCAGCTCCTATCAGTTCATTCCCAAATAGGTGTGTTTACCCATCATCTCACAACCTGTTGCTTATCCAAATTTGGCTCTACAGCCAGTGGTGGGCTGCCGTCCAGGCACCCAGAGTGGCGAACATGCCATGCACCCAGGGGGCAGGGCAAGCTGCTGAGGGGGGCGACCGGCACAGCAATCGGCACTCGGGGGTGATCGGCACGCACTGGGGGTGGTCGGTTCGGCAGTTGGCATCCAGGGGAATGATTGGCACCAGGGGGGCAGCACAGCGATCCGCCCAGGGGGGATTTTTTCACACACCACTCAGGGATGACACCTGGGGTGGGTCACCCCACCGTCCCCCCTTCCTACACCCCTGTCTACAGCTTCTGGGATGCCCCTCTTCATCTGCTTTCATGGATGGCTACTGGGTGAAGCAAAGTACAGGAAATATTCAAAGCAAAAAGCAGGCTAAGGAAAAGAGAGTGAGTCACAGGCCCGGCAGCAACACTCTCAAACAATGAACCCCCGAGGCCATTTCAGAACTAGTTAACAACTGCCCATGGAGAATGACTAACTACAGGCCTAGAAATATATATGTATATATCGTTCACAATTTGACTTGAGGGGCCTATGCTCTGCTGGCAGCTCTGCTGACTCCCAGGAAAGAGCTGTCCTTTCGGAAAGTGAGTTGAATAAAGGGACTTGCAATTTAGCATGACCAAAATAAAAATAAAAATGCCTCACACTTTAGGGAAAACAGCACCACTTTAAGCTGCCTTTCCCCCCATGTGCTAACGTGCATAAAGCACAGACATGAGCAACACATCATTAATCCTGCGATAATAACAGATGGCTCCTTGCATTCACTGTATAGAAGCTTAAATGTCAGGAACAGAGTTTCTGAGTCAGGACGAGGAAAGGTTAAGCCAACAAATACAGGCAACCATTTGTTGCCTCTGAGAGATCCATTACAACTGGAAATGTATTTCCATCACTAGTCTGAGAGTGTAAAGGTTAAGGATGGAGAAAAGGGGTGGGGGAGCATATGATGAGTGTTTCGCGATAAGGATGCTTAAGATGACTTAAGAAAATAACATATCGATCTCCATGTAAGATGAAAATCACAAAAGAAAGATCCTACTGCATTTCTTTGCCCCAAGGAAAGGTTTTGTAGCACCTGGAAAAAAAAGAAAATAAATGGAAGGTCACTGACTTCAGGCATTCCAAGGACCCTCCATTTCTGAGGGTCAGTTCACACAAATTTCTGGAGGGTTGTGGAAGATGGATCCCCACCTTGGCTGTTTTCCAGACTACTCAGATGATTCCGTAAGAATCAATCACTTGGGTCGGGCGATCACTTCTGACACCAATCTCACTTGCTCCAGGAATAACCACATCAGTCACTCAACTGTTGCGACTGCTTCTATGGATGCCACAAATTTGGACCACTGACATCATGTGAGGAAGGGCGGCAGTTCGGTGACTGAACACATGCTTTGCACTTAGAAGGTCCCAGGTTCAGATCCTGGCATCTCCGGTTCAGAGAGGATCAGGTGGCAGGTGATGCAAAGGACCTCTGTTTGAGTCTCTGAAGAACTGCTGCCAGTCAGAGTAAAGCAACACTGGACTAGATGAACCAATGGTGTGCCTTAGTAAGAAGATTTTTTATCTACAGATAGTGGTGGTTGATTCCTCTTGGGACTGGTAGGGGAAATGGAAGGGAGACCAACAGTAGGTGGAGCCAGAGAAGCCTATGACAGGCAAAGCCTACTATAGGCAACAACCAATTTACATGCGTCCACTTGTGTGGTGTAGTGGTTAAGAGCGGTCGACTCATAATCTGGTGAACCGGGTTCGATTCCCCGTTCCTCTGCATGCAGCTGCTGGGTGACCTTGGGCCAGTCACACTTCTCTGAAATCTCTCAGCCCCACTCACCTCACAGAGTGTTTGTTGTGGGGGAGGAAAAGAAAGAATGTTAGCCGCTTTGAGACTCCTTAGGGTAGTGATAAAGCGGGATATCAAATCCGAACTTTTCTTCTCTTCTTATCATGCTGAATCCGGAAGCTTTTCAAATGGCAGAAACGGCCTTAAAAGAGCTAGACAGGACAAAAAAACGAGCAAAAACAGCCCCTAGAAATCCCACAAGCCTTTGCAAGTGCAATTCCAGGAGCTCTTGCACTTACTGTTGAGGACTGTGGAGAGTTGGAGTTTGGTCAAGGAAATTCAGAAGGAGTCATTGTGGTGGAATTTGGCAGTTTGACAACTGGTAAATGCTGCTGATTTTCCCAAGGGTTTTCCCAAGGGTTTCCAGAGTTTTAGAGGGCGTTTGCAGGCTTTTCTAATGGTGTTTCAAATATAAGAGATCTCATGTAAACATGCGGAGCCTCGGAACGTAACCTCTGTGTAAATTGGGAGTTGCCTGTAATTCTGGTTTCATCCATGTCCTCCTCCAAGTTCTACAAAGGCAATGCTGAGATTGAGGAGAAGGAAGCTGTGGCCATGGTGTGGCTGGAAGAAGGAGGCAGGCATGAGGGGGCTAGCCAAGAGGAGAGTGGTGGGGCAGTGTCCCATTTGCCCCAATGGTCCAATCTCCACCATCTTCAGATTTGCATCTTCCCATGCATGGACTCAGGTCCACTTCACCATTTTATGTGGCAGGGTGGACACCATAGAAAGTGAAACGGCGACACATTTCAAAGCACTGGAGGGCAAACAGTAAGCAGGCATGTGGCAGGATCCCCAATTGTCTGCAGCTCCTTCAGCGTGGATCTCCTGTGTATTTTTGCTAACACATGCCTCCTTTTCACACTTTTAACAGCTGCCGAAAACTCCAGAAAATGCACAGAGGCACAAATTGCCCCATGAACCATGGCAAAAGAATACCACAAATCTGTACATTTTGGAAGAGCAACAAACTAGCTCCCCCAAAACAATGTGTTTAGCATTTCAATCCGTGCTTGACATTAGCAAGAAGGGGTTAGATTGCAAAGCTAACTCAACCAGATGTATTTGAAGGATGCACTTTGCATATCGGGGACCCAACAGCTGGGCTTACAAATACAGCAAGAAAATATGTTCTGTGCCTATTAAAGCGGTACAGTTGGAGGGCAGGTTCTTTCATGGTTGTTTACCACTTGGGCCTCTGTTTGCATTTATTTAAAGGCAAAGCTTTCTAATGCACACTTTCCAGAGCAATGCATAAACTGAAACATAGCTATCCCTTCTCCAAAAATTTTAGCACAGTTGTCCAACCAAGGAACATGTGGGGAAACGTATACACTAGGGCATAGTGTGCAAAATGTACACACTATCTGCACTTTATGGAGACAATTGGTGACACTTTGTTCCAAAAGGCTTTTCCAGCTAGATAAATGGGTCTTTGCCACGAGTGTCTACTTGTTAGTGTTTCGGTCTTGTTTTAAATTTATTTGATGTTTTAAGATGCTTTTTAAATAATCTTGTGGGCAAATTGGCTCAAGACAGTTGTTTAGAAGCCAATTAAATCAATGATAATAAAACAAACAAATAAATTAGTGGAAAAATACATAAAACATGCTATGGTAGAGGGAAATTGGTTTGGAAAACTGTGTACTTAGGTGAAAAACACATACAGAAATGTTTATGTTAAGAGGAGAAATTTGAATTAAAATGTTGATGAATATTCACGAGGACTTTAAAAAAAAAGCAAACTAATGGGGAAACATGGAGAACTGAACTCAAGGTTGGAAAAAGGAGAAACTGAAACAGACAGATCCTTCCCACCCAACCCCAGTGGTGCATTGGGCCACTTCAGGTCTGATTTGGAGTGTTTTGGAATGAAGCTTGAGTTATCCGGGCAATTCACTTACCTGGATAGTGTAAGACAAGGCCAAGCCTTTTTCTGCAGTGCTGATGGAAGAAGGGCTGAGGACAACAAAAAGGGCGACGATCAAAGTCATGACGGTCATGAGCATGTCTGTCCTCAACGCAAACCACCGCAGCGCATAGTTGAACAGCATGAAGTGGCTGGAGCTCTCGTCGTTCAGCTTTCTAAAACTGGAACCAAAACCAAGGATAGTACTTAGCAAGTTGGCCCGAGTTTGGATCTGTTTTTAGTCTACTGCTGTTTTGGCTTTTCGGAAGCCTGAAATCGTTGTCGTCGGTTCTTCTTTTCGGTGATTTTGTTATTTTAGCTTTTTTGTAAACTGCTTTGAGGTTCTTAAGAAAACAATAATCGAGCAGCATATGAATTTTATGAAATAAAAGCTTTCTCTAGTCAGTTCATACAGAACATGAGCACAATAGCATGCAGCCATTGGGATTAGTAGCACTTGAGGGTCTTAACTTCTATTGTTTTTTTCTTATCCTTTCCCCCTGTGTGTGTGTGTGTGAGAGAGAGAGAGAGAGAGAGAGAGAGAGAGAGAGAGAGAGAGAGAGAGAGAGCGCACACAAAGGGCAAACTGTGTTTTGCACACCAAATTCAACCCCTGGCTTAAACATAGGAGGAGCCATGCCGGACAGGCCAAATACCCATCTAGCCATCTAGTCCAACGTCCTGCTCTCACAAAAGCCATCCAGATGCCTATGCGAAGCCCTTAATCAGGACGTGAACACAACAGTACTCTTCCACTCATGATCCCAGCAACTGGTGCACATTGCGTCTGATACTGGGGGCAGTGTACAACCATTGTGAATAGCAGCCACTGAAAACTTCATCTTCCATGAATTTGTCTTATTCCCCCTCTGAATCTGTCCACGTTTGTGGCCACAATATCTTGCGGTCAGGAACAGACATAAGGACATACTATGAGCCCTGCAGATCAGCCCCGAAAAGCCTACCCCATCTCGTTTCATTTCACTTTGAATTTGTATGCCGCCTTTCTATATCACCGTACAAAGTGTGGTTTACAAGCGGAAGAAAAATCAAGATTGCACACCTTCATTTGATCCAATACAAAAATGTCACAATTAAAAACATAACTTTGAAAGAAACAACTTATATAAAATAAAGTAATATTCATTAATCTATTAGAACATAATAGCACACAATAAAATTAAATATCAGCAAATAATAATTAAACAGAAATTTACTCTTAACGATTGCAATAAATAATCTGGTCCAGCATCCTGTATCACAGTGGCCAAACGAATGCCTGTGGAAAGCCTGCAGGGTGGGCCTGAGCTCAACAGCACTCTGCCTATTTGTTATTACCAGAAACAGATATGGAGAGGCAAACCGCCTCTATCACAGGAGGTAGAACATAGCCATCATGGATGGTAGCCATTGATAGCCATTGACTGAGAGCCCTCCAAACCCATCCACTCCAGCTTCTGGGTGTAAGGATTTTGCAAGCCCACTTGAACAGGTAATCACCGAACCTTCTCTTCTCTTTGGACCCATTTTGTAAATTCCACCAGCTCGGGGAAGAAAGCATTTGGAAACTGGGATGGTTAAGTGCCCTCCTTCTGCTGGTAGACTCCAGGTTACAAGGGAACTGGAATAAGACTCATGGACGGGTTGAATAATTGTGATTTAAAAACCAGGTCTTGACAATAGCTTCATGCTTTGCGTGGGTGGGGAGGGTTATAAAGGGTGCAAATGAGGTTATCACTTGGCTGTACATGTAACAATTTTCTTCGAGACAATGCTAAGAATTTGTGACGTAATCTGGAAAGCTTCCCCACAGCTTGTCATTTCCCGCAAATGAAAAGCCACAGGACGCCAGTGCTTATGGAGCAGCTTCATCTATGGCCCGGCAGGTGGGAAAGATGCAGGATTGGTGGTCAAGAGAAGAAGAGTGACACAGCTTGATCTGCCCCATCTGAGGGACCGAGACAGAAAGAATGTGACTTTGGGGCCAGGCAACTTACCGAATGCTGTAGTTCTCCTTCTTATTGTATGCGTGGATTGTGCTAAGGCCTGGGACAGTGGACATGATCATGGAAAGCCATGGAGACTTGCTCATGTTTTCAAATCGCTTGAGCTCTCGGATGGTGCTCTGGAAAATCCTGCAGCAAAATGCAGGTAAGATTGCACAGAGTTAGATAGATCCTGGCTTTGGAAGGGGACTTGGAATCCCTTCCTAATGAATATTCCTAATGAGTATTCTGGATTTGCAAACTTGAAGCAGTTGGCCACCACACCACCCCCAAGAGAAGTCTTACAGTGCAACCTCAGTCCTGTCTCAGAAGTATGTCCCACAGAGGGCTCATCCACACTTGGGCTTGACCCTGTGTTTTGAAATATTGTGTACCAACTGATTTCTCTGGGTTTGAGAACTTTTCTTCTTGTTCCATATCGGAGCCTTGCGGAAATCCAATCTTACCCACTAAATCAGATCCTGTCAGATATGCAGAAAGAGAGATTCTGCTTAACTGAGATTCAGTTCACCGGGATTTTCGCAAGGCATCACTGCGGAACAACGAGAGAAGTTCTTGGAACCAGGGGAATTGAATTAGTAAACAATACAATCAAAATACAGGTCAAGCCAAAGTGTGGATGAGCCATGGGTTCCATGGGGATTTCTCCAGGAAAGTGGGTATGGGATTGTAGACTTATGCCAGATCTATTTTAATTATCTGTAAGATAATTATTTGTAGGATAATGAATTTATCCTGTACATAAGGTCTCTGGGCGGGTTAGGAAAGCATTGTGCATTTGTGAAAACAAGGGAAATTAATTCCAAAGGGAAGCAGCACACAATGGGTTACAGAAAGCAGACTGAGGTGGGTCTTTGAAGCATACCTGAACTGCAAGAAGCTAAGCAAATAAAGTGGAAGCTACAGAATGGAGATCCTAGAGGCACCTTTGTGGGGAGGGACTTCTACAATTCAGAGGATGCCTCTCTCAGGCTGTCATTCCTCACTGTGGGTGGCAGGAATGGCAAGAGAGCTGACTGCTGACCTCAGCACTGAAAAAGTTCAATTACAGTGGTATCTTGGTTCTCAAACTTAATCCGTTACGGAAGCCCATTCCAAAACCAAAGCATTCCAAAACCAAGGCACGCTTTCCCATAGAAAGTAATGCAAAATGAATTAATCTGTTCCAGACTTTTAAAAACAACCCCTTAAACAGCAATTTAACATCAGTTTTGCTACCTAACGAGACCACTGATCCATAAAATGAAAGCAATAATCAATGCACTGTGCTGTAAAATAAATAAGACAGTATTGTAGATGATAAAAAATAATATATTTTTTTCCTTACCTGCACTGATGATAGCCATTGTTTGGATGAGGGGCTTTTATCCATTTCCACAGTCACACAATCATCCAATCAGTAGCTGAACTGGGTTCCACACAGTCACAAAAACAAATTAACTGAAAAAGCCTCAAAAACAAAAACGCAAAATAAAAAACAAAAGTGCCAGACTTAATCCTTTCCAGAAGTCCATTTGACTTCCGAAATGTTTGAAAACCAAGGCACAGCTTCTGATTGGTGCAGGTGCCCCAGAAACAATAGCCAACAGCTGCATCGGACGTTCAGCTACCAAAGAAAAGTTCACAAACCTGAACACTTACTTCAGGGTTTTTGGCATTTGAGAACCAAGGTGTTTGAGAACCAAGGTACCACTGTAGTTGGGATAAAAGGGATATCTGGGGGATTAGAGCAGCCCAAAATGGAATCTGTCCCTTAGAGACTGTGCGCTGGAAAGTGTTCTGGGGGGACTACAAACTGACAGGAGGGGAGGATAGAATTAGAGACCAGTGGGTCCCCTTAACTTGCAAGGGGCAGAATGAACACACAGATCAAATACACACTGCAGGGTTGTTGTTATTTTCAAAAGAGATTCTGGGGTAGGAAAAACAACCACATACCGGGGGGGGGGGGACGTCCAACTTACTGGAAGAGTAGAATGAAAAGAATCATTAGGACAGCGATTCCAATTAGGAGGTAAGGAAACACAATGGCGACGATGACAATGATGGAGAGGACCATGAAAAGCTGCTGCAGAAACATTTCGGCATGAAACGGAAGCCGCACGTCCAGTTCGTCCATATCTTTAGAGAAGCGGTTCATTACTCTGCCAGTGGGAGTCGTATCAAAGAAACTCATGGGGCTCCATAAGATCTGCGGATAAAAGGGGAGGGTGCGGTAAAATGACAACAACAAATTGGGATGGCAGACATGTCTTTTGTGGCACTCGGTGTTTGGGATCACAGATCTGTGCCAGCTTAATGTGAGCTGTGGTGTGAATACAGCATTGGGCTGTTGTTTTCGTTTGGTGGCTGGGGTGGTGGTAGTGGTGGGGTCTTGTTTGTAAATCAAACTTGAAAGGACAAGCACCAATCGTGGTTTCATTTCTCACCATCGCCCCCACAACTGTTATGGAGAAAAAACAAAGCGTGCACACGAGAATCACAGCACTGCAATTGCAATAGTGGGGATGTAAAACAATTCTGTTCAGAACGGGAATGGTTTCAGAATGGGAGGAATCCCTGCTGTACTAAAATGTAAAATGGCAGAGCAACCCATGGTGGGAGCTTGTGCAGTCCAAGCATGACCAGGCGCTTCAGCAAACTGCACTAGGGTGCAGGGGAAACCAGGGGGCAGGTGAGGTCCTCTAAGATTCTCTACCTGGCCCTGAAACTCTCACCAAGTCTCTCCTCTCCCAGGCAACTCTCTCCACTGAACGTAGGAGCAGAAGAAGAGCCTGTTTGATCAGACCAAGGGCCCATCTAGTCCAGCATCCATTTCTTATAGTGGCCAACTAGATGCCCTATTGGAAGAGTTTGGATTTGATATCCCGCTTTATCACTACCCAAAGGAGTCTCAAGGCGGATAACATTCTCCTTCCCCTTCCTCCCCCACAACAAACACTCTGTGAGGTGAGTGGGGCTGAGAGACCTCAGAGAAGTGTGACTAGCCCAAGGTCACCCAGCAGCTGCATGTGGGGGAGCAGAGACGCGAACCCGGTTCCCCAGATTACGAATCTACCACTCTTAACCACTGCACCACACTGGCTCTCTGGAAACTTGCAAGCAGGACGGGAGCACAAGAGCACTCTCCCCTCCTGCAGTTTTCACCAACTGGTATTCAGAAGAAGGACTGCCTCTGTTCAAGTAGCTTTATTGGTTGTTTGCCCAGGCCCAGCATTAATGGACATTATAGTCAGGTAACTGATGGGTCTATGGATAGCTCAACAGAGCGCCTAGATGCCACCATTCTGTTTAGCTAAAACATGTGCCCAATACCTCTCTATTTATGGTACCCGCCTTCCTTCTCCCTCTTGGTTTCCCAGTGATCATCCCAAGGAGTTATCACAGATGTCTCTATCTTCCATCCTCAATACTTCCAAAATCCAGGCCTGCCATTTGCCACCTATTTGTCTATTTTTCTCCGCTTTTGGGTTGCATGCTAAAATGCGGTGCTGTTCTGAAAGCACACCTTTCATAATTTCTAGGTAAAAAGAGTGACCCGTGACTTTCTGACAGCACATAATTGGACGATAAAAATCAAGCCAGCTTGTTAAATATGCAACAATCCTGTTTGCCAGCTGGAGATTTGCGATACCTTGTTAAACATGGTGTCGTGTAGTCTCGATGACGCCCGCAATGTTGTCTTAGTGAAAACAAAGCCTTTGATGAAGCTCAGGATAATCATGGAAACGATGCTCATTCCATAGATGAGTTGGTAGAAGCTGTAGTTTGCCTTTAAGGAATGGATTTTCAAAGAAAACTATAACTGAGAGCAGATTACTTTTCTCTCTCTGAAATAATGACAAATTGAGACACAAGAACATGGGGCAATTATCTGGACTTTATAATGAGATAAAACTCCATCGGGAAAGTTAGTGATTTCGCCGAACAGAACAAAACCCAACTGTTTTGCAGTAAACATTTAAAATATATGGCAGAGTAGGAACTCTGCTTACCGATATAACCCTCTTCGTATTCTTTGTGTGAACTTGGGCGGCACTTCCATTAAATATAAATTCCTATTTCTATGCGTAGTTTGAGATCGGACCAGTTCAGACATAATGTCTATATAATAGTTTAGCACAACAAGAACAAACTTGGGCTCACCCACTTCCTCTGCAGCATAGCCACAGGGAGGACTTTGAAAACTTCCATTTTCATTTTAGATTAACCACAGGTTGTCCAAACCCAGCAGGCCATGATGAATCATAGCTGTGATTTGCTTAAACAAAGCCACTCCAAGCCACAGTTTAAGAAGCTGGCTTGTTTCAAGAAACTGTAGCTAAGATGAACCACAGTTTATGCTTTGGGTGTAACACTGTAGATAATTTAAAGTGGGAGACAAGGGTTCAAATCCCTGCAAGCCATGAAGCTGACTGGATGACTTGGGGCCTATCACCACCTCTTAGCCTAACCAACCTCACAGAGTTCTTGTGAGGACAAAACAGGGAGGAGGAGAACTGTCTTTGCCACCTTGTGCTTTTTGAAGGAAAGGTGGGGTTTATATGTAATAGATAAATGTATACAAATAAAACACATTATAACGCTGAAAGGTGTGCTTACCCGTAAGCCCTGCCTTAACCAGTAACTCAACCACCAGTTGCTGAAGGCTGAACAACCGATCATCAGAACAAAGAGAAGCACAATGAAGAACCACAGGATGAATCCTAAGAAGGGACCATCGGGCCAGGTTAGTAAACAGGGAATGAGTGCCCATTTAGGGCTGAAATCAGATAGGCATTTTACTTAGGCACAAAGTCCCACGAACATCAGTGAAACTTGAAAAATGCATGGGAATTTGCTGCACATTTCCTCAAAAAAGGGACAGGAGGAGCTGGTGCCCATTGAGACTGGTGGAGGGGAAGGCAGGGCGACCCAGGGTTAAGTGGAGCCAGGGCCCACGACAGGCAGAACTAGTTTCATGCTAGCTCTGTCCCCCAGATGTGTAAAACCATTTAAAGCATCCATGTCTACTTAAAGGCCAGCACACACTCACACACAAAAACACAACATAAACTCAGACATTCTAAAACCAGACCACAGCACCGCTTCTGAATCTCGGTTTATAATTAGTCACTAAAAGCCATAGCGAAAAAAGAATAATGGATCTTTAAGGCTCATTTGATGATACTGGGGGGACAGGGCTTGCCAGCTTTCACACCGAATTTCACAACTGTGCAGCAACCATCAAGAGGGGGTTTACTCCATGTGTCTGCCAACCTAATTGTCTTCACATGGTAATTCTGTATTCCAGGGAACCTTGGGAACTGTAGTTCTCTAGGAGAGGAAGGGGTGGCTATGGATCATCAACAGATCATGTATTGCACTCTTATCAGCTATAGTTCCCAGGATTCTTGGGGAGGGGGACATCGAAGTCTGTACCAATTTGTACAGGAGATATTCTCAATAGCCTCTGAGTACATTGCCCTCAATGCTTAGTAGTTAGGGTGCCAGTCCCAACATATACATAAAATCAAGAGTGGATTTTCTGGGCAGGGTTGATTCCTGAGTAGTTCCCCATTTACATACTATAAGAGGTTCCATTTTAGCAGAAATCTACAATAACAAAATAAGGGTTTTCTTTGGGGGGAAAGAAGCTTGTTGCAGGATATACCTCCAGATGCCTTAATGTAAGCGTGGTAGGTTTTCCATCTAACAGAGCCTTCTTGCTTCTCCTCTTTCTGAACGAGTTGATTTGCAGGAGCTGGAGCGGAAACCATCGAGCATTTATTCACGCTGTAATGTTATCCAGCACTGACAAATCTCATGCATTTTAAGTAAAATTGGACGTCACTCGAGTCTATCAACTAAAATAAACATTTGAGGCTTCACAGGAGCCTCAGCGAAATGCTCTCTCACTGCCAGGTTCCCCCAGATGAAACCATATGGTAAATGCTACCTCTGTTTTCCTAATGGCTGTCGAATGAATTGGAATCCGTGACTGGAATTAAAAAGCAAAAGGGCATTGATTTGACGGGAAAGTGATCAATATTCCCCAGCCTTTGAATGCAAAACCTTATTGATGTGCTTGTTCTCCTTTCTGATCAAATATAAAGCTCCCCCCCCCCCAAAAAAAAAGGAAAAATGAAAACATTCAGCAAAAGGACCAGTTTCTTTTTCTCTTTTTATTTTTAGCAAATCATCTTTATTGGTTTCTTTTAATTTACATTTGTAGAATCACATTATAACATCTCAGTTCTCCTATGGCTAAGCATGTATTTCTAAATAATAATAAAGAAAAAAATTGCACTTACCGGTAATTGCTTAATTCATTCATATTCCTTTTATATTTGACTTCCCTCCCCTTCTTGCTTGGGTCCTCTGTTTCATTTATTTGAATGCCTCTCTTAACATGTCTATGAGTTTGTTTTCCTGTTTTTCCACTGTATTTTAGTAATTTTTTTTCTTACAGAAGTAATTCTAAACCAGCCAAAATTTCAATTGCCCCATAATAGTCTTTCAAATATTATTTGAATATGTTCCAATCTTTTTAAAATTTTCATTTTGTTTGATCTCTTATCTGCCCAGTCAACATGTCCATCTCCGCGTACTCCATTAATTTGGTCAACCAATCCTTTTTGGTCGGTAAACATTCCCTTTTCCAGTTCTGTGCAATCACAACCCTTGCTGCGGTGGTGGCGTACATGAATACTTTCTTTAAAGCTTTTGGAATCTCATTTCCCACAATCCCTAATAGAAATGCTTCTGGTTTGGGGGTGTGTGAGAGAGATTTTAAACATTCTTTTTAATTCATTAAAGGCAGGTCTGCTTGATGTTAGATGCCATCTATAGAAAACCTTCATATAGTTTTCCTTAATTGTATAACAGACTATGAACTTAAGGTATTCCTTTCATAATTTTGCCCATTCTGACAGCTGTATATTGCGTCCTAGGTCCACTGCCAACTCCACCATAATTGCCTTCACCTCCTCATCCTTTACCGACCACTCTAATAAGATTTTATACATTTTAGATAGGGTTTTCTGGTTGTTATACAATAGATCTTGCTCAAATCTTGAACACTCCTTCCCGAAACCCCTCTTTTTCTCTTGTTTAAATAACTCATATACTTGGTGGTATTCTAGCCAGCTTGACACCTTATTTTTTATCTCGTCAAAGTTCTTAAGTTTCAATTGGTTATCTTCCTCACACAGGATTTCCTTTTATGTTGCCCAATCGTTTGTCATGTTGACCTTTTTTACACTCATGGCCTCCATGGGTGACAACCACTATGGTGTTTTTTTGCTCCAAGATACCCTTATTTTTTACCCAGCTTTTTTCCCCAAAAAAGGAAAAGGGAAAACATTCAGCAAAGGGACCAGTTTCTCTTTTTCACTCCAGCATGGTTTTGTTACGAAGCTGTTCATGTGAAACAGGGATATCGCTGTCAATTAATTTTTTTCATTCTGAAGTTTTTACAGTGTTCCCATAACTTTTGTTCAGCTCGAAAAGCATCTTCAGCACACTTTTTGTCTGAGAATGTTTTAGGGGAGGAAATACATTGAGTATAAGAGATGAGCCATATTTTCCAGTCTCTCCATGCAGTAAAAGTAGGAGGGTGGAGAATCAAGGACACAGGCTGAACATTCAACAGAAGGACTTGCCTTACACCAAGCCAGATCATTTGCCTGTGTAGCCCAAGGTTTGCTGTAGGCTTACAGCTTGTAGTTAAAATATATATATATAAAATAAAAACAATTGTCCAGTAGCACATACCTGAAGAAGTGTGCATGCACACGAAAGCTTATACAGTGGTACCTCAGGTTACATACGCTTCAGGTTACATAGGCTTCAGGTTACAGACTCCGTTAACCCAGAAATAGTGCTTCAGGTTAAGAACTTTGCTTCAGGATGAGAACAGAAATCGTGCTCCGGCAACATGACGGCAGCAGGAGGCCCCATTAGCTAAAGTGGTGCTTCAGGTTAAGAACAGTTTCAGGTTAAGAACGGACCTCCGGAACGAATTACGTACTTAACCTGAGGTACCATTGTACCAAGAACAAACTTACTTGGTCTCTAAGGTGCTACTGGACAATTTTCTTATTTTTTTATATAGTTCGACTGCGTCAGACCAACACAGCTACCTACCCGAATCTAGAAGCTTGCAGTTAAGGAAGAGAAGCCATCACCACAACCCTTAGTTCGGGCAACACGCTAGGCCAGAACTTTGCTTAACTCCCATCCCTAAACGATTAAGGTTTCAAACATCAGATAGACCACCCCATTCTCTGCATACCCTCTTGGGTGTTAACATCAGCAGAGGGAGCTGTCTCCACTGCCCTCAGGGGACAGGCAACCTGGGAAAGGGCATTCTCTGTGGCAAGTCCTCGGTTGTGAAATTCCGTGTCCACAGAGGTGCACCTGGAACCTTCATTATACAGTTGCAGTTATATGCTAAAGGCACAACTCTTCACCCCGACCTTTGACAGCAGTAGTGTGTGTGTGTGTGTGTGTGTGTGTGTGTGTGGACCCACCCTATTCCCGAGACTGCAATTGGTTTTAAACTGTTTTCAGCCCTGAATTTCAGATGGCTGCTGCCTGCTCTGGAATGTTATGGTGAAGGGCAGGAAACAAATCAAATTAACCTGGGATAGCTCAGTTGGTAGAGCATGAGACTCTTAATCACAGGGTTATGGGTTCAAGTCCCACGCTGGGCAAAAAAATTCCTGCATTGTGGGGGGTTGGACTAGATGACCCTCGTGGTTCCTTCCAACTCTGTGATTTTGTGTGATTCTGTAACAATAATGAGGAGGAGCAGGAAGAGAAGGATCTTGCACTGAACTTAAAAGTCCAGGGCAAAGCAAAGCAGGTACATGCTCCTTTCTGAAATCTGTGGCATGGAAAAAAGGTCAGTATAATGCAGCTTCCTACATGCCACGCACAGGGCCAGATTCTGTAGTGATGTGGCCTTCGCGTGTACAGCACACATGTAGCCATCCATGTAAACCGAACCCTGGCAATTCCAGACCCCTTGAAAGCTTTTGGGTGCATAGGAACCACCACCACCCCAGCTCAAGCCCCCATCCCAAGCATTACCGCGATACCCATTTAAATTTCTAATCGATTTAAACCAATTAGCAAGAGATTGCACAAAGTACCTGTGTCTCTTCTCATTTTGTGGTCACTCCTGGATTCCTGGCTCGGCTCGTCAGAAATGTGAAAAGCTGGGAGGGATGCGAGAGAACTGTCAGGCGAGCAGTCAAAGCCATTTCGAAAAGAAGATTACGATACTAAATGATCTCACCGGGATTTTCGGTTCCTATGTAAGAGATTTCGGGGACGTCCTCCTGATCCTCCTCCACACATACATCCACCGTGTCTGAATGAAGCTGAATGTTGGAAGATTCAAGACAGGCAAAGGGAAGCACACAGAAGTTTAACTATGGAACTCGCTCCCACAGTAGGCAGTGATGGCCAACAGTGTGGGTGACTTTTAAAGGAGATTAGACAAGTCCATGGAGGAGAAGACTATCAATGGCTACGGGACATGGTTGTTAACTCCCTCCCCAGGGAAATCAGACAGTCCACACACATGCATTCAGGAAACATGCTATTATTATTATTATTATTATTATTATTATTATTATTATTATTATATTGTTTAGGCTCTCCTGGAGTTCTTATATGACTCATTTTGTTGTCTGCAGGGCATTATGGTGCATTAAACTGTTTTTGTGTTGTTGTTTTATTATGACGAGCTGCCCTCCCCTGAGGAAGGCCCGATTAGGCATTTGAAATAATAAATGATGGCTCTATCAGGGATGGGGAAAACTCAGGCCCAGGTACCAAACCTTCCCGTCTCCCAACAGGTGACTCTATCTGGTGCTTCAGACTCCCCCCAGGCCACCCCCTTCACTTGCCCTGCTTTGCATCTCAAATCTATATCATTGTTCCTGGCTAGAAATGTGTTCTTGAACTATAATCGTGCCTCTTGCTTCCCTGCATGGAAGATAGAGGTGTGTGTGTGTGTGTGTGGGTGTGGGTGTGTAAGAAAGAGGGAGACCTTTGAAATGTAACGATACAAAAAGTAAGTCACATCCATTGCTCTGTGTTTCCCCCCCACCAGACCTCGTCCACCACTAGCATTGGCCCTTGGAAGATTCCCCCATGGGAATGTGGCCCCCAGGCTGAACAAAGGCCCCCCACTCTTATTTTACCTGTTAAGTATATAAGGAAGAAGAGTCATAACAACATACAAAGAGCCAGCTGGATCAGGAGAAAGCCCAGTGTTCTGTTCTCACAGCAGCCATTCGCATGCCCCAATGGGAAGCCTATGAGCAGGACCCCAGCTTTCTGTGGTTTCCAGCAACAGGTATTCAGAAGGCCTGCTGTCTCTGACCACAGAAGCAGAGCATAGCCATCATGGTTAGTTTCTCTGGGCAGCCCTGTCCTCCCTTCCTGAGTCCTTTAAAGGCCCAGCAAACCCAGCCTCTGGTTACTGACAGACATCAGCAAGATGGCCCCTGTAAAAATCTGGCACACAACCGCTTCCTCTTGTTGTTTGTCCTGGTATGTCAGCGTTGAGGACTGGAACCCACCGGCGTTTCCTCCAAGTGAAGGTTTTCAATGAGATGAGCGTAACGCCCCTTCGCAGCCATCAGCGCTGCGTGGGTACCACTCTCGCATATTCCTCCGCCTTCGAGCAATATGATTTCATCACAAAATTCTAAGTACTGGAGTGTGTGTGTGTGTGTTTAAAGGCAATGGGGAGTGGAGGGGGGGAGAGAGAAAGAAAATTGGTTAAGCGGGAAATGAGCTGAAGGGAAAACGCACTGCAAAATGCATTTTCAGAATAAAGACAAGTTTCAGTTTGTAGTTCGGAAAACATCAAATGTTCTGCCGCCGTGCACCCTTGTTGAGGATAATAATTATAGTTTATAGAAAAAATGCTACATTCTGCGCACCAGGCAAAGCAAGGAGGAGAGCGCGTCCTGATTCTCCCTCCCTCCCAAAGTTGTTAGAGGCGTGTAAAGACTGCAATGCTTCAGGAACGATAAAGGTAGAAAAGTACTTTGAGTTTGGTGCAAACTGCAAGGAGACAGCAGGCTGTAGCTGGGTTCTGCCTAGGGATGAATGAACCTGTCAGTTTTGGTTTCCCTCCATTTCTCGTTTTTCCAGTATTCAATTCATTTCTCCACATTCCTGCACCCGTTTGCACTATCCAAATCATGAAAATTCAGCAGCCATTATTCTTTAAAATGCTATGATACTGCTTTAAATGTACAGTGCAGATGGGGGCCTTACTATCAACAATGCAGATGATGAGGCAATATTGTCTACTTGCACCTGAGGCTAGTTTAGGGCAACACTCCTCAATTTTGAGGCCCCAGAAGCTGTTGGGCTACAACTCCCATCATCCCCAGTATGCTCAGCCAATGATCTGGAATAAATGCAAGTTGTGGTCCAACCAGAGACTGGACACATGTAGCACACAGCACTGTCCCTTCAGCACTTTCGCTCCTCAGCATGTGCTACCTGTGGTGTCTTCCTCACTCTTCCTAATGTTAGGGCCGGCCGTGTTCCCACACCTGTCTGAAGAAGATGAACTAAATATTACTGAAGGGGGGAAGTCTAAGGGTGTGTTTAGGTTGAACTGCACACATATTTTGTGCGCAGAATGGCTCCATCTATGTCGAGCAACAGCAAATTTCCAGCATCGCTGAGAAGAAATACCTTTCCTTCTCTTCTGAATTTTATTTTATTTATTTTTTTAAAAGCTGAACCCCTTAAGCTTTGAGCTGTGGCTCTTGTGCCCCCTGCTGGTGTATTGTTGTTATTTCATTTTTATCAAGCTGGCAGCAGGAGAGTAACAATGAAACAACGAAACAGAGCATCTGCCTTGCATGCAGAAGGTCCCAGGTTCGATCCCCGGCGTCTCTAGGTAGGGCTGGGAGACAACCTTGCCTGAAACCCCAGAGAGATGTTGGCAGTCAGTGTGGAAACGACTGAGCTAGATGGACCAATGGCCTACCTCTTATAAGGCAGCTTCCAGCCGCTGGGTCTGTCCTATGTAAGACTTAAAAACAAATTCATATGCTAAGCTATTGAAACCCATTCCCTTCCATTTCCATTACCTGCAGCTGGTGAGTAACGAGGAGGATAGTCTTCCCTCGGAGCGCTTCTTTGATACATGCTTCAAAAATATACTTGCCAACATGTGCATCAACCGCTGACAAGGGATCATCCAATAAGTAAATGTCCCTGTTGGCGTACACAGCACGAGCTAAGCTGATTCTCTGCTTCTGGCCTCCGGAAAGGTTCAGCCCCCTTTCCCCTATCTTTAAAAGGGAAGAATTGCCATATTCAATATATATACAATGTGTTGTATGCAATCAGGGGTGCCAACTTGAGTAAAATATGGAGGGGCAGGTAAGCCCCCCCCCAGGCATAATCAATCACAAGATGTGACACATAAAAACACCATTTGATGACAATGCCCATTATCTGGAGGGGGGGCTGGCTCCCTCAAATATTTTATTGAGAGGGGGCTGAAGGGACCTCAGCCCCTAGGAGTTGGCTCCTATGTATCCAACGTAGTGCTAAGTTAAAGTCCCTTAGCAGCATCCTTATTCCGCTAGAAACTGTTTTGCACCCACGGAACTCTGTTGCAGAAGGGAATGCATAAGCAAGTTGGTTACTTTGTTGCACAATGGAATGCACAGGGTGTTGTGCAACGTGCTTCCACGAGAGCAACTGCTGCAATGGATTCCTCTGTTGCGCAACATTAAAGCCATTCTGCCCGCTAACGCAAGAGCAAGCTTGCCAAACCAGTCCATTTTGCCTAGGTAGTGGCTTTAGCCGACTAGTTAAGCACCACAATCAGCATAACCAAATACGTTGCTCTGTGCTATAGAACAAATGGATGTGCCTTCCTCTCTCCTAGCCCTCGCAGCTGCTGGGTGGGAAAACAGCAGCTAGAGTGGTCTGTGTGAGCTGAGCTGGACGCAGGCTGGAAGCTGGAGACACAGAGACATGTTTGCTCTGTGCTGGAAGAAACCTGCGACTAAAGGAGAAGCAAGGTCTGGTGGGGTATTATTGCTGTGAGCCCCTTCATCCTATGCAGAGGTTGCATAGATGTGTGTCTTAACACCACCCAGTCTCAACTGACCTTCATTCCAAGGAAACTGAACCCTGGATAAGCACGGGAACCCCTGGAGACTTTCACGGCTTGGAGAATGGGGTGGTGTGCAACTATATAAATACACATTCTTATACCTCTACATTTCTGCAGTCAATAGCAGCTCAGATGGAAGAGGAGATCTATTTATAGGGGGATGTCTATAAAGGGAGTTTGCATGTGTGCTTCTCCAGATTATTCTTCTGGGGATATGTCCCATGGCAGACACTTGGACAGATCTGCAGACACACGCTCCAATGAGGCACCTGGTGTCTTTTTCAAATATCTGCCACGGCAGTACAGAAATAGCTCAAATGCAATTGAGTTCCGAGCTAGATTACACATAATAATAATCCCAGGTAGAGAGCGCCCTTAATATAAATTTACACTGACAAGGTGGCCTGTGGGGGACACAGTGCCAAAATCCATTATTGTAGTGTTTCTATCCTCCCAACCCCCTACCCCCTTCCCTAAATATGGACCTGCTTTCATTTTAATCAGTCACAGGGAAATACAGAGCAACCCAGATGGAAATGAAACAGGAAGACCCCCCTGGGATTTTCATTTGCTGCTTTTGTGGCTCTTTTGAAAATTAGGTGAATTGCTTAAAAAATAAAACAGATCCAGACAGAGCTTCCCTATTCTGCTCCCATTAAACTGTCTGAGACAAAACATGCAAAGGGTGTCTTGGCCCCAAGACAAATTAGAGTCTCATCTTCAATCATAAGGCTGCCTTGAAAAGTGGGAAGAAAGGGACCCACCCACACCCTGGGTTGCTAGCTAACAAGTCTTAGGACAGGTTGTAGTATTGGGTTTGTTGTTTTTTTTAGTTGCAGATAAGGTAAGTGGAGTCATGAAATTTTTTAATAAAATTAAGTATGGCATGGAGAAAGTGAGTAGAGAAGTGGTTGGTTCCCCTCCCCCATAACACTAGAAGGGCCTAAGGAAAGAAGATGAATGCTGGAAGATTCAAGACAAATAAAAGGAAGTTTTCCTTCATGCAACACATAGTTAAACTGAAGAAGTGTGCATGCACACGAAAGCTTATACCCAGAACAAACTTAGCTGGTCTCTAAGGTGCTACTGGACATTGTTTTGTTTTTTTTTAAAAAAAACGACTTTGTCAGACCAACACGGCTACCTACCTGAAAATAGTTAAACTATGGAACTTGCTCACACAGGAGGCAGAGATTGGTACCAAACTGGATGACTCTAAAAAGAGGACTAAACTAATTCATGGAGAACAAGGCTATCAGTGGCTATGCTCTGCTTCCACAACTGGATGCAGTAATGCTTCTGCATACTAGTTGCTGGAAACCACAGGAGGGGAAAGTGCTCTTGCGCTCAGCTCCTGCTTGCGGGTTTCCCACATGCATCCGGCTGGCCACTGTGAAAACAGGATGCTGGACTAGACGGGCCATTGGCCTGATCCAGTAGGGAATCTTCTTATATTCTTATGTCCTGATGGTCATGTCACACAGGCTGAGTAACATGTCACAAGTGGTCACTGACCATTTTGGACCTACGGGCCAATTTGCAAACCAGAGAAACTGTTGTGGGAAAACACACACAGAGAACAACCTATTCTACTGGCTACAACAAAATGCTTCATTCAACAGCAGGAGTGGACTAGAGAATGCCTCTGCAGGCAGATGTGTGCCACGGTTGCCACCCTGGCAGTCCCCATAAGGGACGCCTAATCCACATAGCAATTTATTGTACATGTCAAGAAGTGTACACTGAGGCTAGATTGATTGTTGCCCTTGTGTGCTTTCATGCACCTCCCCATCCCCCAGCCCCAGCCCGTGAAATCAAAAGGGACTTGGCAAGATTAATTTGACAATGCCTTGATGGATAGGGTAAGAATAGGAAAGCTGTTTCACTATGAATTAAAGCCCTTACAGGAGGGCATTTGTCAGAAAATGGGGCTCGATAGCATGCGCTGAATGGCCAAGTTAAATGCAACTTGTATTGAGACACTTACTTCAGTCATATCTCTGTATGGAAGAAGGTCCATATCTGACTTCAGGCTGCAGACTTCAATGGCATAATTGTACCTTTAAAAAAAACCGGAGCATTCAGACTCTTGCAAATCACTATTTCTTTCCAAGCGAGAGACCCTGTGCTAGTTTTGTAGATATGAATTAAGTATATACTAATACATAAAAATCACTAATAGCACGCTGGCTTTCAGTTCGCTCCCAGGCAAAATTGAAAGTGGAACTAACATAATGTTGGGAGTCACCTTAGGTCAATTTAGCTCCATCATGTCTATATGGAGTGGTAGGGGCTCTCCAGGATTTCAGACAGGAGACATTCCCAAGCTTACCTGGAGATGCCAGGCCTTGAACCTGGGACCTTCTGTATGCAAGGCAGATGCCTTACCACTGAGCTATGGCTCTTCCTCTGGTTTTTACCTGCACTGCTCTAAGTAGTATGGGATCAGGATAGTTGAAGGACCACAACCTCCCATTTGCTCTGCTCACCTGTTTCCCACAGCATCAGAAGTCCTGCCAAGCACCCTGCCCCTTGCAGAGGCCCAAATGGTCAGGGTAGCACCCCAATTGTGGAACCAGACCTTGACCCATCTCTTCAACTTTAGATGAACTATAAATTGTCTAGCTTTTAGCTTGGTTTGAAGTCTGTCTCCCTCGCTGCTATTCTGCTCTGGGTTTCATCGCATGAAATAGATTAAGGCTATCCTAACCATGTCTACTCAGAAGTATGCTGGATTCAATGGGACATGCTCTGAGGTCAGTGGGGTTAGAATCGCAGCAGTAAGCAACACTTGCTGCTTTATGGTCCAGCCAGCCTATATAAGGGCACTTGCTGAGACAACAACTTGCAAAGCTAGCTCAGCAGAAACCTAGGAGCTCTCCAAGGTGCTGAAGGTGCTCTGGGTGCCTGGAACTCCTGATAAGACAATGCTGGGTGAAATGTGGCCATCGATAGTGGGGTGAGGAAGAGAAGTTGCCTCCCCCTGGGCTAGATGGATGGGTGTCACTCACCACAAGGCAGTTTGCTCCATTTATAAAGCTGGCTTTAATTAATCTCCCCAAATTAAAAAGCAATATGCATAGACTGAAATGACACTAATTAGCAATGCCATGTCTCATTAGCTGCTGTTTTTGATTTTTGAGCGATGCCTCTGTTGGTGAGCCAGTGGCAGACTTAACACATTCAGAGTTACAAATTGTTATTATTATTATTTCCCTCTTATTCTACACTTTCAAAGCACAACCCATGGCAGTTGGAATCTGACACACGCCACACGACAATACAAACGGGGGGGGGGTGATAATTGAAACATGAGGACCGCTATGTCGGATCGCTGGAATGAGAAGCACCCAGCTGAGAAGACAAACCAGACTAAGAGCTATAGAAGCAGTCTTTCTCTGGTATGAACACACAAACCCCACACTTCCCCAAGATCCACTGATGTGTGAGGTGGAATTCTCCCCCTGAGTTTAAAAGCCTCTGAGGTCAATCCTTCTGAGGTCAATCCCTGCTTCTGAGGTCAATCCCTGACCACCAGTCACAAAATGTCCACAAAATGTCCAAAAGGTGCAAAGACTTTCTCTCCATGGATGATGGCAACAGTAGCTGAGGTAGGTGCCTTTACCACATTTTGATGGCTGGTGTATCCACCTCATTCTGTGGCTCTGCCTCTCCTTTCGCTCTTTTAGACGGGGAAGCCATTTTATGCCATGCCACACATGGGGCAGCCACTTCCTCAAAATTCCAAATGAGTCCATGGGCTGCAAAAAAAATTGTGACCCCCTGGCTGACAAAGTCAGGTTGACCTCTCTAAGGGGTTTCCTTGGGAGAAGAAGATCCCAAAATAAACATGTGGCCGCCTAGAATGAGCTGCGACGCACCATAAGATTGCCGCCTTATAGTTATTTAACCTGTATTGCTCCTTAGTAATGTGTTGGGTAGAAACCTGCCTGCACACTTCACATAAAATGACCAGAGAAAGCTAATGTTCAGGAAGGAACCTGCAATGTTCCTGAGGCAGGTGCACACGCACACACACACACGGTGACAACCTCATTATCCTCTTGTCTAATTTAATATTTACTTCTGCTCATCGTATGCTTCTCCAAAAAGAACGTTGTCTCTGACGCTCCCGTGAAATATCCATGCCTGCTGAGACACGTATGCCAAAGTCCCACCCACCGCGACAGTCCCCTCATGGAGGTACATCTGAAAAAAGCAGAGTGCATAATTATTTTATCAGCTAAAAACGTTCTGTCTTGCTTAACCCCCCCTTTTTTAAGCAGAACCAGCTCAAAATGGATTACACAAAGGTAAAATTACGTATCATTGAAGAATAGATGGTTACAATAGAATCGGTGCAAATGTCATTAAAATAAAAAATCCCAGCTCAGGCTACAAAAATAAGTTTCAGACTTTAAACCAAGGGTTGAGAACTTCAGGTCAGGGTGCAGCCCTCCCTGGCCTTTCTCTCTGACCCTTGAGACTCTTCCTAGCCACACCTATTCCCCCCAGGTCACCCCCCTCTTTGGCCCTGCTTCCCACCCTCCTTGATAGTTTTTGCAGGGCTAAGATGTGTCCTTGAACTCTGATAACGCTCCTTGATTGCCCGGCTGGAGGACAGACAGGCGCATGTGTGGCTGCAGCAACTAACCTGCTGTGCAAAAATAAAATTCATATTTGTTGTTCCACCCACTTTGGCTTCTGGTCCTGCCCACCACTGGAATGTGGCCCTCAGAAGGTTTCATGGGAGAGCCCTTGGGCTGAAAAAAGGGGGTCCCTACCTTGGCAATAAACCTAGGAGCAGGATCAAGCAATTCAAGAAGAGGGTGATCTTCTGCATCCTATGCACACTTACTCGGAAGCGCCAGCTGAGTTTGAGTGGCATTTACGTGCAAGTAAGTGCCCATACGACTGCAAACTTGAGAGAATGTCTTGCAAAAACCGCCTGATGTCTACAGCACATGCTACCCACCCTGAAAAGCACAGCTTCAGAGGACACTGTTGCACTGCTGGTGTTTAGTCTGGATCCTCCTAATCACTCCATTACAGAAAATCAAATGCATAGAGAGGTGCCCTGATTACATCTAATTGAAATTGAGTGCTAAGTGAGTGACACAGATTTTGTAATAGTGGTGGAGAGCAGCTTCAAGAGCAGATTAGCTGCCTGCTTCCTTTTCTTCCTCTTGCTCCTAATTCAGTGGCATGCATTTCTGAATTTCCATATTTAATAGGCAATCCTTCCCCTCCAGGGCAGAAGTGGGGGGCGTGTGGCCCTCCAGGTGCCAAAGGACCACAATCCCCCCCCTCCATGAGCAAAGCTAGCTGGGGCTCACGGGAGTTGGAATCCAGCAACATTTGGAGGACAGCACATTCCCCACCGCCAGTCTAGAGAAACTTAAGCAGTGTTTACTAAATAAAGAAGAAGCTGCAAACATTTGTAATAAGGAAAATGGACATTAGAAAACTAGCATGATTACATTTCAGATGTTATAAAGCATCACCATGTGCTCTGCGTTCACCTGGAGAGCTCAGTGCAGTTTGGGGCTGCATTTGGGGACAGGTTAAAATCTTAAGTGAAACAGAAGTGGATTGTTAGGTTTGGTGGGCAAGGCATGCAGGAGGAAGGGAGGAGCTTGTCTGCTAGCCATAGCTATTAATAGATATGTCGGCCATTCTCCCAGAATGGACCAGGAGAGCTTGACCACAGCTGTTCAGGCACTGGTGGCTCCAATACTGGATTACTGCAATGCATTGTATTGTAGGGCTTCCCTTTGTGCCTAACCTGGAAGCTGCAGTTAGTGCAGAATGCGGCAGCTAGACTGCTGACTGGGAGCGGCCGCCGAGATCATATAACACTGGTCCTGAAAGACCTACATTGCCTCCCAGTACGTTTCCGAGCACAATTCAAAATGTTGGTGCTGACCTTTCAAGCCCTAAACAGCCCAGTATACCTGAAGGAGCATCTCCACCACCATTCTTCAGCCCGGACACTGAGGTCCAGCGCCGAGGGCCTTCTGGTGGTTCCCTCACTGTGAGAAGCAAGGTTACAGGGGGCCAGGCAGAAGGCCTTCTTGGTAGTGGTGCCCACCCTGTGGAACAGCCTCCCATCAGATGTCAAGGAAATAAACAACTATCTGACTTTTAGAAAACACTTGAAGGCAGCCCTGTTTAGGGAAGTTTTTAATGTTTGCTGTTTTATTGTGATTTTAATATTCTGTTGGAGCCACCCAGAGTGGCTGGGGAAACCCAGCCAGATGGGCGGCGTAATAATAATAATAATAATAATAATAATAATAATAATAATAATAATATAAAAATAATACAATGTTGTAGCATGGTTGTAGCATGTAACACTTCTCTCAGAGATCTGCACTGGTTGTTACCAACTTACCCCCTATGCGCCCATTCAGCCACTCCAATCTGCGAAACTTGCACTGTTACAGGTACCATGAGATACTTGTTCTTCACTTGTAACAAATCAATATTTTAGTGTGGCAACACCTACACTTTGGAACGCCCTGCCTATTGACAGAAGCTGAGTGGAGTTTTGAACCCTGATCTCCCAGGTCCTAGGCTGACACTTTATACACTGCACAACACATGCTTGATGCCTGTACTTTGCAAGTGCTGAGGTTGATATTCTTATTCGACCATTACAACCATAGAATAATTTAATACAGAAAAATGTACAACATTACAAGTAACTTCACTAGACAGTGTGCGTTTTCTGCAAAATGTTTAAAAGGTAGCATACCTGCCCCAATATCGCTGACATGATCGAGCTCTTTCCACTTCCAACATGTCCGCAAATCCCTAAAACCTTGCCCTACGAATAAAATTTATTTTGAAACAGATCTATTCATAGCAATTGTGCATTTTTCCCAAATGGCATGCTACATGAACATGCATAGAGTGATTGCTTAACTCTTAACCGTAGCACATCGAAGTCAGAAAGAAATGTTAGAAAAGATTTATTAGAAATAGAATGAATTACCCCAGTTAAGTGCATATCTATCACCAGTGCTTTTTTCTTAAAAAAAAAAATGTTTAGGGGTACTCTCATTTTATAGTTCAAATTGGGGAAAATAAACACAGTAAATGGACAAAAGTACAAAGATTCACAAAATGTTTAGGGGTATGTGTACCCCTGCATCCTCCCAGAAAAAAAGCACTGGCTATCACTGTCTATTTTACTTCATTTAGACCAGGCATCCCCAAACTCGGCCCTCCAGATGTTTTGGGACTACAACTCCCATCATCCCTAGCTAACAGGACCAGTGGTCAGGGATGATGGGAATTATAGTCCCAAAACATCTAGAGGGCTGAGTTTGGGGGTGCCTGATCTAGGCCCCATCTGTACTATATATTTAAAACAGTATTATACCATTTTAAATACTTGTGGATTTCCCAAAGGATTCTGGGACATGCTATTTTCTGCATCATGAATAACATTGGCCCATTAAGTTCTGACATCCATCAAAACTAGACTTTCAGAGAAAGGCCCATCAGTAACATTGCCATGTCTAAAACTTTACGCACAAATTGTGTGTAAGAGCTGAGAAATCTGTGCTTTGTTTACTTCCTGTGAGAAACAATTCTTTTGGTTCTTGTTTTCTGTTTTCCTTGGGAGAAGTATGACTGTTCAAAGGGATGCAATAGATATACAGTGCAGATGAGACTTTAATCTCCCTCTGATCTCAATTTTTACTGTTTCCTCACCCAACCATGGGCCATAGCCAACTAAGTTTTAATCAGAGTAGACCCACTGAAATTAATCTACCTAAGTTAGTCATGCCCATCAATTTCAATGGGTCTGCTTTGAGTAAAGATAGCACTGGATATAACCTGTGTTCTGTGCATGTATCTGCAACTCGGGGTAACATTTCATACATCTGACGAACACCAGCCCACAAAAGCTTATGCCATAGAAACGTGTCAGTCTTGAAGGTGCCACACGGCTCTTCCTTGCTGGACTTAACACAGCTACTCTTCTGCAAATTATCATTCAGGTATACCTACTTTCTTCACCATAAAACTGATGTTGGACAGGACATTGCTACTACTGCACTCCTTCCCAGAACTTGATATCTGAGAGTGAGATGTGGCGACTCCAGTCGTGGATTGGGGCTTGCGTGCACTTTTCACTTTCAGGACATTCTCTTTATTACTTCTAGTGCTGCTTTCACTAGGCAAATTCACCCAGGACAAAGTGGCATTTTTCAGGACGACAGCATTCTGGGGGTCCTCCAGTGCCATCACATAGGCAGGAGGAGTTTTGGTGAGCAGAATTTTCTAAAGGAAAAAAAGGAGAGAGGCAGGGTCAAGGTTGGCACCCAATAAAGTAATGCACAAAATTAACTCCTTATGTGATTGTGGCAGAGGTATGCTTGGAGTAAAATGGGATGTCCAGAAGCTGCGTGTTTAGTCACTGGATTAATAAACTCTGGGAACTAGTCTGAATGTCAGAACTAAGAGCAAGAGCAAAGGGTTATGAACAGAGTAAAATTACTTGTACAGTTTCCTGCAATTTCCCCAGCAAGCAGCCTCCGGTGTAATAATAGATTAAAGTGCATATTGCTACAGCATATTGCTACAGCAATAGTGTGGTCTGGTACAGGAACCTCAGCCTAAGCCATTGTTTCTCATGCTCCCGCTGAACAAACCTAAAACATTTGTGTTGTTGTTGTTTTACCTCCATTCTTTTAATAGCGACATTTGCTTCCGCAAAGGCTTTCACAGAAAACGGCAGAATGGCAAGTGAAAACCTCATGACGTTAAACATAGCGATCATGCTGAAGGCCTGAAAAGGGAAAGGAGTTAAAAGGCAGCTGGTATCATGGCAGACTGGGACTTTAAACCTCGCTCCCTGCAGTCCTAGCCCAACATTCCAACCGCTACACCATCTCGACAATGGCAACATGGACTAAAGCTGCCAGGTTGCAATATGAATTTTGATGCTGCACTGAATTTCTCTGATGGAGGCTTGGGAGACAGTTTCCCCTGTCCCCACTCCTTCTCTAGCTCTTTTGCCATATAGAACATAAGGAGCTGCATTATACTTATCATCAAAGTGCTCGTTCGTCTAGCTTAGTATTGTTTACAGTGACTAGTAGCAGCTCTCATAGGAACATAGGAAGTTGCCTACTGAGTCAGACCGTTTGGTCCATCTAGCTTTGTCTACACTGATCAGCAGTGGCTCACCAGTATTTCAGACAGAGGAAGTTCCCGGCACAACCTGGAGATGCCAGGGATTGGATCTGAGACATTCTGTATATGCTGTAAGCTGCCCAGAATGGCTGCAGAAATCCAGCCAGATGGGCATGGTATTCTTAATAATAATAATAATAATAATAATTCTGCATACAAACCAGGTGCCTACCACTGATCTATGGCCCTTCTCAATTTGCTGTGGAAGGAGATAAAACAGGAATCCAGCTCATCAGCACAGGTATGCAGACAAAAGGACCAACTCCAAATACTGGTTTTGACCTATAAAGCCTTGCACAACACAGGACCCCAATACCCCAAGGTTTCCAAGGGCTGCCTTTCCAGGTATGAACTTACCCAGACCTACAATCAGCATCTGAGGTCCTTCTCTATGTGCCCCCCTCTAAGAGGTTTCCAGCTAACCTCTTAGAATGTTGGGGGGGGTTATATTTTTTTAAAAAGGCATTCGATCAAGTGGACTACTGGAGGAGGGATGGAGTGATCTTTCTCATCTCTACCCCCCATGCTTGTTTTGTGTGCAGGTTGTGGATGAAGAGACTTTCCTTCTTCCACAGCTAGCATGGAAACAAAGCAGGCTGGTAGACAAGGGATGGAGTGGTCTATTCTTCCTCCACTGGCCTTCTTACTCTCACCTCCAAGGAATGCAATGCACTCACCATCACAGAATGACTGGTCATCCATGGTGAACTACATGGTGAACAGGTGAGTAACTACATACAAAGCTGGAATAATGTTAGTTTGACCCTAAGTTTTAGGGTGCCAGAAAAGTAATGTCAACAACATCAGGGTCAAAATATGAAACTGACAAAATGATCATTGACAAAATGTAAATTGGGGCTAAGCCTTACAACAGAGGCTGTTAGCTCTTGCTTCAGAAGAATGTGGAAGGTGAATGTCAAGACAATCGCCGTGGTGGACACAATCGGGGTTAGGGCAGAATTCACGCTCTGTACATATCCGGCTTTTTCCAGGATTATCCTTTCCTTTTTTCTGGTGCCTAGGGAGGGCAAAATACATCTATCAAGCTGTTATGATTTTAGCAAAGTGGTAAACCACAGAACCTTCTAGGCTAGGAATGCCACTACCCAGATGAGCTACCGCACTGCAAGCAAATGACAAGACCCCACTGATTTTGGAGGCAGTGGTAACACTTCAGCTAACAGAGCTGGGTTGAATGGGGAGGTTTAAACCCCTTTTCCAATCCTAGGTGCCCTCATGGGGAAGCAGATCACTCCTTCCCCAGTCATCAGATTGAAAATCATATTTTGAAATGTATTTATCTGCATTTATTTTATCAAAAACATATAATTTGATAACATATAAGAAATACAGTAGAGAGAACTGAATGAAAAGCAAACCTATGGAAAAGGTACAAATTCAGGTTGCCACATTCACAATCCCTGGGAAGAATAATTATTGGGATTGGAGGCTTGTGACCTGTCCTTTTTAAAGCTTTGTTCTGTCTTTAGGTATCAGGATGTTCTCCTTGGGGATCCTATATTCTCCCTTGAAGCCGAAGAGCTACTAATAATTCCAAACAGTGGCATATTTCACTGTGAGAAATCTGAACATTGGCTGTCATCATTTGTATGTAATGCCCCTCCCATGCTGACCTGCATGGATCAGCTGAGAAGGAGGGCGGTGTGCTTGTATGTGCCACATGGCAGGTGTGCAGTGGCGACATCCACTTTTGGCCACACCACCTGTTCTAGACAATGGAATGCAATTTTGCAAATTTTAATCTCAGATGACCACTGAAACAAAGACAATTGCAGGTAACGATCCCCTTAAGGAACTCAGCTGAGATGCAAAAGAACTCTTCCCCCGCCGTGCCCCATACCTTTGATGGTATTCGCAAAAGATTTCTCCCAAGCATACATTTTTATCAGCTTGATGCATGTTAAAATCTCAGACATTACTCGCACACGCTTATCCGTCTTCAGAATGGCGGCTCTTCGGAATACAGATGTTATCTTGGCTATGAGCATCTACAGTAAATAGGCAAAATGCGAAGAGAGCAAACAATTTAAGAGACAAATACTAACGGGCCTGTTTAAAAAAAAAACAAAAAAGCCCTTTCAGTGTTGGGGAAGGTCCAAGTAGCTCAGTGGTAGAGCACACGCTTGAGAAAGTGCCTCTCCCCCTACTCATGGAAGTAGCCTGGTAGCACCCCTAAAGGGCAGTGGGATTACGTGGGCAGGGACTAAGAGGCAAGAGGGGGGCAGGGAGCGCTGGGGGTTTAAATTACTATCAGACTTTGGAAAGCTAGAATACCTGGATCAAGTTCATCAATTTTGTTGAATCGATTAAACTAAATACAGTGGTACCTCGGGTTACGGATGCTTCAGGTTATGCATTTTTGGGTTGCGCACTGCGCCAATCCCAAAAGTACCAGAACGGGTTACTTCTGGGTTTTGGCAATCACCCTTTGCGCATGCGCAGAAGCACCAAATTGTGACCCGCACGTGTGCAGGTGCGGCACTGTGGGTTGTGAATGCTGCGGGTTGCGAACGTGCCTCCCTCACAGATCATGTTCACAACCCGAGGCTCCGCTGTGGTTTTAACTGGATTTTGAAAAAATGTGCAATTGATTGTTACTCTTATGAACTTTATGGTGCCATGATCTTTCTTAGTGTGCCATGCAAACCACTATTCTGAATAATGCTTTTCGTAGGGCTGAGTAGGGCGCACAGAGGAATGGGTTTATGGAACCAAGGGGACTGTGGCCTGAAAAAAATAAATTCAGGAACCTCTGGCTTAGAGGACACACCAGTCAGAAAGTTCTTGTTCAACTTCCTGACCCTCAACAAGAACATGACAGAGGCAGGAAATGCCTAACTTCACCCGGGTACATATAAGTCCCATGTCATCCAGTGAATAGACTATGGGCCCTTCCAGACAAGATGCGTTCAGGATTATTTGGGCTCATGATGGTATGGGGACCATTACACACGATCTTGCTTTCAGCCCTTTTTGCACCTGAAAAAGTTTTGAGAAGGACATACTGCTTCATATCCACTCCTGTAGCTTCCTGCTGAAATCCTGTGAAGATTCACACTACTAATGTTCCAGGTTGTGCTGTACGAATGTTGTACTATAGCACAAGGGTGACGCCCCAGGCGGCAGTAACGCAATAATATTGGGGAAGCATCGCAGAACAACTAATAAAGGGGAGTGGTGTGTGGACACCCAGGGATAAATCTACCACTATTATTGCATCAGGGGGCGTATTGACACGCTAGGCATTTAAAGCACCACTTTAAATGGCCGTGGCTTATCCTAAAGGATTCTGGGAGCTGTCATTTGTTAAGGGTTCTGAGAGTTGTTAGGAGACCCCTCTACTCCCCTCCCAGAGCTTCTGTTCCCAGAGTGGTTTAACTATGCATCCTCTTCTCAGGGAACTCTGGGAAATGGTAGCTCTGAGAGGGGAAGAGAGGGGTTCTCCTAAAAATTCTCAGCACCTGTAACAAACTTCAGCTCCCAGGATTCTTTGGAGGAAGTCATGACTGTTTAAAGCAGGACCAGAGTGCTTTAAATGTATGGTGTGAATGAGGCCAATAACATGTTGTAGAATATACCCACCAAAAATGCCCACCCATCTACAGGTTCTCTAGGGACCTTTTTTCTAAAGCAGTTATTGACATAAACTTACTTCGCCAAACCTTTATTAGGCATTACAAATATAGGCCATCATAAAACATTCATATATAAAATATATATGATATATATACAGATAAACAGCCATGTAAAAAATATGTAATAACGAGGATTTTCATTGGTTACTTCCCACTAAATAATGCCATGATTATGTAGGAAATGACTGTGTTACCTGTACAGGTATGAATATAATATAAAGAACCAGCCCTAGGAGTGCCGTGGGACCAAGGATGATGCAGGAATAGATTGTGCCGATGGTCATCAGCAGAGGTACAGCAAGCGGCAGGGGACAAACTAAAGCAGCGTCAAATATTCGATAGCCGTCATTGCTTAGCAAATTGATCATCTGAAAGATACAAAGGAACCAAGAGTGATGCTGTGACCAACTAGTCAGAAGGAAGAATGAGGGAGAAATTCAGTTTGGTTCACATTTAAAGACGAACCTACTAAATTTGTACTTTCTTAAACAATGTGTGAGCCATCCTTGAAGTTCCCACTTTTCCGAATTTCGCAATGCAGTTCTCCTGTACGTGTAATGTGTACCAAAATGCACATACTAGAGTGACATGTGCACAGACATCTCACATTAATAAAAATATACAAAAAATGCATTATCTTGAGGAAATGGCTTGCAAAAATGTGTGTCATTAGTTTAAACTGCTTACATCTGTTAAGATAAATTTGCACTAATATGTCAAATTTTCATGAGGGCTTAAAAAAAATTAGAAGAGTGTTGTGGAAATGCAGACTGGAAAAATGAGAAACTCAGAGAATCAAAGTCGACAGGTTTGTCTGTCTCTAGTCAGAGGTGATCTTGTAATCAAAGGTTTTCAATTCATTGTCAATGCATGTATAACACCCGAATCGGCTGATGTGTAACCACCTGGTTTATAATGCCAGCCTCCTGTTCTGGATCTTCCTGAAGGCCTACCTAGTCCAGCAGAACTAAACAGAAGTCTGCAAGTAGCACAGGAGGGCAATGGCCCTCTCCTACTGTTTCCCCTCATCATATAGCTGGCTCTAGACCTGGAGGAAGCACCTGGCCATCATGACTTGCAGTCATTCATAGCCTTATCCAGTGACAGGGGCGCCAACGTGGGCCCCAGGTTGTACTGTATTGGCCCGAATATAAGCTGCATCCCTCATTGTAACCTACCTCGTGGGGTTGTTGTGAGGATTTAAAAAATGGAAGATAACCATGTGCACCGCCTTCAGCTCCTTGGAGGAAAGGTGAGCGACAGATAAAATAAAGCCAACTTACTTCGCTGACAGAGATGCATGCCAAAGTCTTAAATGACAGCAGCTTCTCAAATGTCAGGGTCGACACGGCAACTTTTAATCGGATAGCGGTGCGGTAGTTGATGGCCCAGGCCATTGACCAGAAGAAGACTTTGGAAAACTCTGTGATGAAAAGGGCTATGCAGAGGCCAATCCTATGGATGACGTCCCAGGAGTCGTCTTCACTGTGCGCCAGGATGTTGTGGATGATCACTGTCTGCAAAAGAGTTTCTCGGTTGCTTTTCAGGGTGGGGAGATAATCTGCCAAATGGAAGGTATGCTGGCCGAGGATGATGGGAGCAGCAGTTCAAACACATCTGGAGAGAGCCAGATTGGCGAATGCCACCTGACAACCCCCCCCCCACCTTCGAAACACACATTTCAAGCGTGTTTATAAATTGTATTTCCATGCTACTCACCGGGCCCAAAGCACCAATAATAACTGAAATGATGTTAGCCGATATGTCTACCAGAATCCGGGTCCTTTGAAATTTAAACACCACCCTGCGTAAGGAAGCTTTATTGGGACCGACTTTGGCCAGCTCTTCTTCCCAAAGGTGTTGCAATCTGTCAAAGGCAAACAACAGCACTGCACATTTCCTCCACTCGCAAGCTGGTTGGAAGAGACCCACTTCTTATGGTTAGCTACAAAGTCAGTGCTGAACAGATGACCTCTGCAATTCTATGGGAGTAATTCCTTGCAACGAGCCACTTCTAGGCTTCAGTTGGCAACCAACACCACTGGGCCAGATCCAGACACCCTATCCTGGGTGCCTGGCTTCCAGGCTGGCTCTCAGACCTCACCCTGGTCACCTTTGGGCAGTGGCGTAGCAAGGTCAGGTGATACCCGGTGCATAATTTTTTTTGTCACCCCCCCCATTGAAATTCCCCCTCCCTCCCTCCACCCCTCATCAAAGAAAGCTTTCTCCCCCTTCCTCCCTTGGGTGGTGTCACCAGTTACCTTAATTTAGATAAACATCTCTCTAACAGCCATAGATAGACCTTAATGAAATTTATCTTAATCCTTATTGAAAGCTCTAACTGTGCTAGTTATCATCATTACATACTGTGGCCAAATAGTTCCACAAGTTAAAATGATTTATAGATGTTACTTTACAACAAGTAAACTAGCAAAGATGTATAGTCAGACTCAGGTACATGTTGGAAATGGGAAAAAAACAAAAGGTACATTTTATCATATGCAGTGGACTTGTAGAATAGGTAATGGATTTGGGGAGATGATACATAATGAGATGAAAAAATATATATTTAAGAGGACTCCCTCCCCCCCCAAAAAAAACCCCAACCCAGAAGCTTTTGTCCGAGGGATAATTGGACCAGATGTACCAAAGAATCAAAGGAATTTGTTTCTGTATGTGCCTACTGCAGTGAGAGTACTATATGCCCCCAAATGGTGGGTGGATGCAGTACCTATAAAAGAGGGGTGGCGGTTGAAATTTATGGAATATGCTGAATTAGTTAACTTAACTAGTAAAATCAGAGAACAAGATGAGACAGCCTTCAAGGAGAATTGGGAAATGTCTGTAGGTTATTAAAAATATTATTGTAAAGATAGCGAAAATGATTAGTGGTGGGGAAATGTTAAAACTCTAGTAGGTTTGGTGTAATCTCAGCAGTAAAAGTTATTCTGAGAATAAATTGGAGGAACAAAAGTATAGATTAATTATAATATGCAGCAGCAATAGATAATTTTGAGGAAACCATGAAAGGGAAGTCAATTACTAAGGGAACGTATATTGGAAAATGTTTGGCTACAGTAATTGTATTTTATTTTTGGAAAATTTGATTTTAAAAAAGGTCCACAAGTTAGTTACTCTGAGCATGTTAAAAGTGCTGCTGCTAGCTAAAAACAAATTCCACACATTTAATGGGCTTCCAGGTATGCGGGCACACACTTCAAAGCGAAATGCCGCTTACCACTGACCTTCATCTCTCCAGAGTCACATTTACACTAAAAGCTCCTCAGGAGCGGAGACTTTTACCTTGCTGGTGTTTTTTTCTGTGTGCATTTGGGGCCGCAATGTCACACCAACAACAATAAAACTTTTTCTGACTCTCTCTGTGTGTTTGGGGTTGCTGCTGTGTGTGTGTGTGTTTAGCGGTTGTGTGTGTGTGTTTTTAGCGGTTGAGGCAAGAGCTGCGCTGAGGGAGAGGCCACCCTGCAGAAGTGCCAAGGACACCTGACTGCATTCTTCGCCTCTTCTTCTGTTTTCTTAACCAGCAGGAAGGACGGTGGAGCCGGCTTCTGTATTGCTGGGGTGAGGGAGGGAGCGAGGAACGGATAGAGGGGCTTCGCCGGGCTGCCTTTCCCTCAGAGAGGCGCCCCTTCCCTCTCACGCTTCTGAGGGGTGCAGCATGAGAAGCCGGTCTATGGCCAAAGGTAACGGTTCCGTGCCAGGCGGGGACTCGGAGGAAGGCGAGCGCCACAGTGGCATGTGCCGTCCACCCGGGGGCAGGACGATCAGTCCATGGGCCGATAACAGTGCTGTGGTGCGATCCTCCCGGCAGCGGGGGGGGGGGTGATCATGGCATGGGAGCGTGATCCTCCCAGTGGGGAGCCAATTGTGGCGGCACGATCCTCCCGGCAGAGGGCCTATCACGGTGCGACGGCGCCATCCACGCAGGGGGGATTTTGTCAACCCCCTCTGGGATGACACCCAGGGCGCGCCACCCCCACCACATCCCGCTTCCTACGCCCCTGTCTCTGGAGTCATAGGAGCAAAGGGGACAGTGAGCCAGGGAGGAAGTTCAGGCTTGAGTGATGCTACTTGGGAGGAGGAGGGAGGCATATGTAGGCACCTGCCTCGATCAGGGCCTCGCTGGTAGTTCAGACGGGATGGCACCTCCAGCTCAAATATAAGCTCTCATTTTGACCTGTATCAACGCTGAAGCAAATGCTCCACTAAGAATTCTAATAACCAGTGTCAAGACAAAAGATGCCACGCTGATGGCCAACGTGGATGGCGTTAAAAGGGAGGACAGAGCTATCCATTCTAGGGTATGTATTCATTCATTAATATTGGATTTATATACCACCCATCTTCAAAAGATCTCACAGTGGTTCACAAGATAAATAGGGATGGAAGAACACAAGGCTATGACTACCTTCCTTGTTGGCACATGATGCTCTTCCTTCCAATGATATGTGAAGCAGCAGGAAGACCGTACCTCTGAGCAGATGCAGGGGCCTTTCAGCTTGGCTACTAGCTTAAGAGGTCTTCCCTTCAGAGGCGGAATTCCCTCTGAATGCCACTTGGCTGGGAATCGCAAGCCGGAAGAGCGCCATGGTGCTCAGGTTCCTACTTCCAAGCTTCCCACAGGCACCTGGCTGGACACTGTAAGAACAGGATGCTGGAGCAGCTGGGTCTTTATGGCCTGATGCAGCAGCTGGACCCTTCTGGTATTCCTGTGTTAAGCCTTCCTGAACTAAAGAATGAGGAACAGGCCTCACTGGGGTGCCTGTGTTTGGGTGCTCACGGATGCCAGGTCATGGCGCCAGCCCTGCTTGTAAGGTGACTGCACACAAAAATTGCAGGGAGACTGGATGAAACCAGGATCATAACATTGCATGCATGCACGCACAACAAAAAATTGGGGAGGGGGGAGGGAAGGACAATGGCCTCCCATCCTGTTTCCCTGAACTTTACATGAGCAGAGCAGCAAGAAGCTGCAAATAGTGTTATTTCCTAGCTAAGAACTGCCTATTACATTCAAGTTCTCAAGAGCAGAGATGGGCGTGAGGACATGTAAGTGATCGTTCCCAGGATGCAGAAAAAGCTCTTACATATGCAGTGGGACCTCTGGTTGTGAACGGGATCCGTTCCAGAGGCCCGTTTGCAACATGAAAAGAGCGCAACCCGCAGCAGCACGCCTGTGCACATGTGGGTTGCGATCCGGCGCTTCTGCACATGCGTGTGGCGTCATTTTGCGCTTCTGTGCATGCGCAAGCAGCGAAACCCGGAAGTAACCCTTTCCAGTACTTCTGGGTCGCCGTGGGATGTAACCTGAAAGAACATAACATGAAGCAAACATAATGTGAGGTATGACTGTACTGGTGTGTCAAAATCCTGCTACCTTTTGGTGTTTCGTTCTGAGCTGTCAAGGGGGGAGAGAGGAGGCAAGGAGTCCATGCTGAGTTTGTGCTTGAATCCTCGGAGCATGACGTACGAGAGCCAAGAAAATGTCGCAAATGAGAGCAGCCCCGCGTTGTCTATTGGATTCACAGCTGACCTGCCCGGGAGAGGGGAGAGAGTAAAATAAAACAAAAAACTATTGCATTGCTAGCAAGCTGCCTTCTGCTGCATCAGGCAGTTTGTCCATCCAAACTCAAAAACTCTCATGGGTTTGCTCCTAACGTCTAACTGAGTGGTTCGCAAATAGTCTAGGGTCACAGCCCCTTGGTTCCATAAACATATCCCCAGTACCCTATACCCTATGAAAAGCATCATTCAGAACAGTAACAATTAATTGCACATTTATTCAAAATCCATTTAAAACTATTCAGTTTAATTAATTTGACAAAGCTGGTGAAGTTGATCTAGTGATACCAGAAGCTGCATGATATATATATTTATTTATTTATATATATATATATATATATATATATATATATATATATATATAAACAAACACATTCTTAACTAATGAAAACATAAAGGTAAAGGAAATTTGAAGCACAAACTATTTATATATAGCTACTTACCAAATATGTACAAACCTTCACCTGACACAGATGTGCCGTAACTAATTCATAAGGAAGTCAATAGCTATTACCAATAATTGGTTAAATACAAATAAATGTGGCCAAAAGGAAGTAGCTCTGAAAGCGATAAGATTAGTTAAAGTTTCTGCTTTTTAATGCGGGAAGTCACACCCCAATTGAAGGTCCCCAAAAGAATTGGGTGTAATAGTCTGCACTTCTTATTTGCTATCCTTTCATTGCTTACGTAGATCATTCCACTATTCATATGTATGTACACTCTTTCTCCCCTATATTTCTATTTGCAAATACGCTTGTTAGCACAGACCCAGATCATGAAAAACCAAGGGTGGAGAAGGCGTGGCCCTCCAGATGTGGCGGACTACAATTCCCATCATCCTTGACCATTGGCTGAGGCTGATGAGAGTTGGAGCACAAGAAACATATTGAGGGTCACCATCTCTGCTGCAAATGGCTTTTTTATGCATAAACTAAAGGTTAATGGACCCCTGACCATTAGGTCCAGTCGTGACCGACTCTGGGGTTGCTCATCTCGCTTTACTGGCCGAGGGAGCTGGCATACAGTTTCCAGGTCATGTGGCCAGCATGACTAAGCTGCCTCTGGCGAACCAGAGCAGCACACAAACGCTGTTAACCTTCCCGCTGGAGTGGTACCTATTTATCTACTTGCACTTTGACGTGCTTTCGAACTGCTAGGTGGGCAGGAGCTGGGACTGAACAACAGGAGCTCACCCCCTCGCAGGGATTCGAACCGCCAACCTTCTGATCAGCAAGCCCTAGGCTCTGTGGTTTAACCCACAGTGCCACCTGCATCCCCCTTTTTTTATGCATACCCGTGTGTTATTTATAATTCATTTATTTCTTGACTTTTGCAGAACTCGGAATGGTATATCTAGAGCGCCAAGCACTGACCAGATCTGGACCTGCTAGCTTTAGGAAGTTTCTGGTTTTATCATAGAAAGGAGGGGTATAAACGTCAATGGAATAAAATAGGACTTCTTTTGTTCAATATCATGGTAACATTGCATTAAACAGAGAGAGTCATAAACAGAATCCTTTCAGAAGGTCTGCCTCTCATCAATCAGTGTTAAGGAGACGCCTTAACATTTCAACGGATGGAGTATTTTTATAGCCCAGCAATTCACAAAAGAAATTCACCTTTCTAAATAAATAAATAAATAAGGTGCACAGTTTTATGCCGACCCACAAGTTTGAGATTTATTTATTTATTTATTTATTTATTTATTTATTTTTGCTGTCCTTTTTCCAGGAAAGAACGAGAGGGTGCAAATGCTATTCAAAGCAATCTCTGTTAAGCTGTTTGCATTCCAGTTATGGGAAGGGATGTAGCTCAGTGGTAGTGCATCTGCCTCGCATGCAGAAGACCCACCCCCCCGCCCCAGTTCAATCCCCAGCATCTCCAGGTAAGGCCTGAAATCCTGGAGAGCTGCTGCCAGTCTGTGTTGACTGTACTGAGCTTGATGGACTCAATGGTCTGACTCGTTAGGCAGCTTCCTAATGCCACACAACTTGCCTTGCTTTCAGGCGGATGGGGATCATGGTTTCCAAACTTGGAGAATATTTCTGGTGGAAGGACTTTTTGGCAGTGACTGTGTTGAACCCGGGACTCAAGCAAGACTCCGACACGTACACCTTGCCCGCTTGCAGATCCCATGGCTCATCACTTACGTACAGATTTCTCTTTGAAGTAAAAAGAGAGGAAGAAAGAGAGAGGCTATTACTTTAATGACGAGAACGAAAAAAGTTGTTCAACAGTGGAACAGGCTGCTTCTGAAGTAGTGGACCATCCATCATTAGGAGGTGACTAAGGTCGATGGCCATAAAGAAGGTTGATCGCTGAAGAATTGATGCTTTTGAATTATGGTGCTGGAGGAGACTCTTGAGAGTCCCATGGACTGCAAGAAGATCAAACCTATCCATTCTGAAGGAAATCAGCCCTGAGTGCTCACTGGAAGGACAGATCGTGAAGCTGAGGCTCCAATACTTTGGCCACCTCCTGAGAAGAGAAGACTCCCTGGAAAAGACCCTGATGTTGGGAAAGATTGAGGGCACAAGGAGAAGGAACGAGAGAGGACGAGGTAGTTGGCCAGTGTTCTCAAAGCCACTAACATGAATTTGACCAAACTGCGGGAGGCAGTGGAAGACAGGAGTGCCTGGCGTGCTCTGGTCCATGGGGTCACGAAGAGTCGGACACAACTAAACAACAACAACAAGGTCAATGGCCACCTATCAGGGATGGTGTATGTAACACTGGGTTTCCTGTGCCTTCAGGGATCATACCACATGGCCTTCCAACTTTAGCTTTTATTTTTTGAAAACTTAGTTGACTTTCCTATCATTGGAGCAAGAGAGTTCTCTGGTCGCCATTGCTGTGGGGCAAGATACTCACAACTATCAATGCCGAGAGCCCATCTGCAAGAAACCATTTTCATTTGGGTGGCAGAAAGAGTTGGTTAGGTCTTGAGCAAGTAAGGATCCCAAACTGACAGGGCACCATTTATTGGCTCTGTCCGGCTACGATCCTTTCTTCCCAAAGAGTATGGAAGTCAGATGGGGGATTGCCCAGGCATTGACAGACTAGCTGGGGCCACAAGGCTCTCACTGTTGCTTACCTGGAAAGGGAGTAACAAAGGGAGTGAGAAAACTGTGGGAGGTCAATATAGCATAAACATAGTGGTGACCAGGAGCACCAGACTGGTTCAGCTCCTGCATTTGCACTGCACCATCCTCTCCATCGCCTCACCTTGCCCCCTACCAGGAAGAAACAGTTACCCACCTATCCATCCTAACCAGCTTACTGCTTCTGCTCCTTGGGATAGTATAATTAGAATCATAGCATCATAGAGTTGGAAGGGACCCAAAGCATCATCTAATCCAGGCTTCCTCAATCTCAGCCCTCTAGATGTTTTTCGCCTACAACTCCCATGAACCCTAGCTAGGACCAGTGGTCAGGGATGATGGGAACTGTAGTCTCAAAACATCTGGAGGGCCAAGGTTGAGGAAGCCTGATCTAATCCAAATCCTGGAAATGCAGGAATTGCACTGAAAGAATCCCTGATAGGTGGCCACCCAGTCCCTATTTACAAACTTTCAAGGAGAGAGAGTCCACCACCTTCTGAGGGAATCCATTCCATGGGTGAACAGCTCTTACCACCAGAAAGTTCTTCTGAATGTTTAGCTGGAATCTCCTTTCTTGCCATTTGAATCTGTTAGCTCGGGTCCCCCCGCAATGGAGCAGCAGAAAACAAGCTTGCTCCATCTTTCATGTGACAGCCATTTCAGATAGTTGAATCTCAGGCTGAAGGACCAACCATGGCCCCCTGTGTGGTGGCCCCTCGGATGTCATTCTCACAAAGGGGGTGGAGCTTATGGAACTCGCTCTGACAGCAGGCAGTGACCAATTCATGAAGGAGAGGGCTATCCATGGCTACCAGCCATGATGGCTATTGCTCTGCCTCCATGTTGCTCTGCAAATACCTCCCATCCCTGAACTGATTTTTCCTCCTGGTGGGTTCTGAAATAAAAGTGTGTTCATTCAGGAGAAACTGTATAAAGGTAACTGTACCCCTAACTGTACCCCTTCAGTAATACAATTACTTGGAGGGACTTGAAACAGAAAACTATTGGGCAGGTTACTCTCCGCTTAAGCCACCCTCCTGCAAATGCTTCACAAAGCGGGGAACCCCATTTTCCACCCTTGTAATCTCTAGCTTTGCCCTTCGCTATGGTGGGTTCAGCACTTATCTCCTTTCTTGCTCTGCCATCTTCTCTTCAAGGTGACTTGTCTTGGTGCTCTGACTAATATGGCTTCCCCTCCGTCCCTCTTCTCACTTGCTTGCCATGTTAGTTCGCTTCCATCTGGAAGGAAGCTTTTGTCTCAGTCATTCTGCTCAGACCAGCTTCTCCCTTTCCAACTGCCCTGCTCAACGGTCACTCTGAACCTGCGCAGAGCATTCCAACATCCATGCAAAGTTCCTTCCAGTGCTGATTCCTGTTAAAGAAATATCAACCCAAACATTCTGTCTGGGGAGTGGGGTGGATGAAAAGCCAGAAATGTCTACAGTGGTACCTCGGGTTAAGTACTTAATTCTGGAGGTCCGTACTTAACCTGAAACTGTTCTTAACCTGAAGCACCACTTTAGCTAAAGGGGCCTCCTGCTGCCGCCACGCTGCCGGAGCACAATTTCTGTTCTCATCCTGAAGCAAAGTTCTTAACCTGAAGCACTATTTCTGGGTCGGAGTCTGTAGCCTGAAGCATATGTAACCCGAGGTACCACTGTACTGAGATGCTCTGTGTTAGTCTAACATAAGAACCACTGGCTGGATCAGGCCAAGGGCCCATCTAGTCCAGTTGTCACAGTGGCCAGCAAAGTGCCTGGGGAAACCCACAAGCAAGACCTGGGCCCTCTCCCCTCCTGTGGTTTTCAGCAATGGATATTCAGAAGCATTGTTGCCTCTCACCAGGAAGGCAGAGCATCGTCATCATGGCTAGCAGCCATCTATAACCCTCCCCTCTGTGAATTTGACTAACCCTCTTTTAGCCTTTTCAACAATGGCAGGTGGGACGCTCTGTCTCATGAGACTAGGGCCCTGCAGGATCTGATTTCTTTCCTGTAAGACAGAGTTGTTCCGCCTGGCTTTTGGCTTGGAATTAACTTGATCCCCTCCCCCTCTTTCTTTTTTCCTTTTTCCTTCTGTGATGGAACTCCTACTTGGGCACTTCCCTGGCTTTTTTCTGGCCCATGTAGGACCAGTCTGGATAGTTAGCCTTGGTGAAGACTTGATGTTTTTGAGTTTCTGCTGAAATAAGGCTGCATTTTAATGTTGTATTTTAATCTTGTTTTTTAAATTGTATTTCAATCAATTGTTTTATATCTGGTGTTAGCCGCCCTGAGCCCGGTCTTGGCTGGGGAGGGCGGGGTATAAATAAAATGTATTACAGTGGTACCTCGGGTTAAGTACTTAATTCGTTCCGGAGGTCCGTTCTTAACCTGAAACTGGAGCACGATTTCTGTTCTCATCCTGAAGCAAAGTTATTAACCTGAGGTACTATTTCTGGGTGGAAGACAGAAGTGCCTGGTGTGCTCTGGTCCATGGGGTCACGAAGAGTCGGACACGACTAAATGACTAAACAACAACAACTATTTCTGGGTTAGCAGAGTCTGTAACCTGAAGCGTATGCAACCTGAAGCGTATGTAACCCGAGGTACCACTGTATTATTATTATTATTATTATTATTATTATTATTATTATTAAAGCCATCCCAGTTTGTGGCCATCACTGACTCCTGTGACAGGAAGTTCTGCCTCCAATGTTTGCAAGATTTTCAAGTGAGTTGGCCTTGTTCTGTTTCCAGTTAGAACCCTTGTTTCTACAGGAGAAAGGAAAGGCATTTATTCTGGGACACGGCTGGCATGAGAGGCAAAAGCTGCTTCCTGAAACCCCTGATATATTAGCACATATATAAATTACAAGGAGTTATATGCAGGGGGAAGATGGGTTGCCAGTAGGGGTGGCTGTATCTAATGATTTCAGTACTTTCAGCTTCTCGTCTTTACAGTTTTCATCTTTCAGTTCTCCACATTTACACATCACCTTGCTTTTTTAACATAATCATGAAAATTCATCAGCATTTTCGAGCAAGTATCTAATATACACTTCTGTGTGCAATTTTGCCCAATGCACACATTTTGCAAAGCATACTTGCCCTACTATAATGAATGCTTTGTTATTTCCATCAAAACATACGCATTCTTGTACACTTCTTACCCTAGAAAATGCATTTTAGCACTTGCTATTTGGCTGGAGAACTCCACAGCAAAATTCAGAGAAGTGCAAATTCTGAAGGACAGCTGCATTTCAGTTCATGCATTGCTTCGGAAAGTGATAACTAAGCAGGTTTCCCTTTATATTCAAAATGAACCCAGTTCCTCCCCCACTCTACTCCCTGTCCCTAGTTTGGGGCTTCTATCCCAGATGGAGCCCAAGTTAATATGTGTGAGGAATGGGAAATCTCAGCAGCTACAACCTCTTGCTTCTAATTTAAATATAGTTTCCTGCTCCCTCTAGTGGCCAACGTTTCCAGAAGCTTCTGCTACTGAATATACAGTGGTACCTTGGGTTAAGTACTTAATTCGTTCCGGAGGTCCGTTCTTAACCTGAAACTGTTCTTAACCTGAAGCATCACTTTAGCTAATGGGACCTCCTGCTGCCGCTGTGGCGCCGGAGCACAATTTCTGTTCTCATCCTAAAGCAAAGTTCTTAACATGAAGCACTATTTCTGGGTTAGCGGAGTCTGTAACCTGAAGTGTATGTAACCTGAAGCGTATGTAACCCGAGGTACCACTGCACTTTCCTTTGAGTAAAAGAGTACTGAAAACCTGCCCCAGTTCCTGGATGATGGAAGTTCTGGGGCACTGCATGTTTTTAGGACAATGACCATTGTTTAACCCACAAAGCCATTGTTTAACCCACAAAGCCAGGGCATAACATTTTGGGGGACTTAGAAGGTGGCCACAAACACAGCTGCAGGTAACCTGGAATTAAGGAGCCCCTTGGATGTCAACATCAGCAATGGCCCCAAGCAGCTGCCTGGGGGATGACAGGCACTGAAGCCCCATATCCTAGAGGCTTAAGGCGTCTTTCTAACATTTGCTTATTTACAAATATGCAGGCAGAACATGAGATGAGGCAAAAGGCTGATTATCCAAAGGAGGACATCCTCCCCAGGGAGCAAGTTGTGGAGCCCTGGAGGCTGCACCTTCAGTTCTGGCTAACTCCAACTGAAAGCATTCAGCTTTTTCTCTCTCTGACTGTTTGGACAGCTGTGTTTGGGCTCCTCCAGCTGAGCTGTTTATGGAGCATCCATCTTGATTTGCTTGAACAAAGCAAATGCAGAGTTTAGACTATGCCCAGCCTTTATTGAGCATTTTTTCTGTTTGGTTTATGGAGGAGAGGTTATACAACAGTGCAGGGTTGTTGTTTTTTTTTTGCATCTTCCTATTAATCATTTGTTCATCTCATGCTTTTTGGAGCATTTGCTCAGCACTTCTCTAACCTCAGAAAGTCAGGTTTTCTCCCAAGTGGATTTATTGTACTAGTGATGCTTTAATCCACTTTAATTGCGTAAATTTCTGGCATGAATCCCTTTAACAATATAGTGAGAGTCTGGGGCACCCAGCCTGGGGGCACACATTTGCTTACTTCTTTCAGGTGAAGGGGTGTCATATTATCTGAGATCAGTTGATCATCTCATGAGAAAGAGAGAGAGGGAGGGAGGGAGAGATTCCTAGCTATTAGGAGTCATTCTGTGACCTATAAACTCCCTTTAATAGAACATTAACAGACCTTTCCAGACTTAACAAATAATCTGACTAGCAAAGCAATAGCTGCCCTAACAATAATTTTACTCACATAGGTCAAACCAGTGACCCCGTTCTTATCTTCATCAGCCTTGTTATTGCTGGATTCTGAAACACATGTACAAATTTTCCTGGACATTGTCTTATGAAATCAGAGCTCTGGGTTCTGCAGAGGGAGAAAATTAAATATAGACATTATTTGCAAACACTTTACAAAAGATCAGAAATGCATATTCATCTGTATCAATTGATGGAACTGCCCAGGGAAAATGGTGAGGTTTGCACTCAAACAGCAAATTCCAGGGAGAATAAAATCAATGGAGTTGATTCCCTGCCATGGAATGGTTTGCATCTGTTTAATCTTTGCATCTAAAATAAAAACTTCAGGTTAGCGCAATTAATAACACCCCTCAGTCAGACGGTTTTGCTGATGCTTCAACACAACCAAGAATCCACAATTCAGAAAAGAAATTATCATCAATGGACACTCTCTCCCTGTCGATCTCTCAATTCTCCTGGTAGAGAAAACATCACTGTCTAGATTTCTATTTTGTCTTTTTTTTTTTGTCAGGTTCATAAACCGATATTCCTAGCATGTACCTATTGTGGAATGATCATCCTTCAGCCAACAAATATGCAGGCAGGATAAGGAGGAAATCTATAAAGCTGTGGAGACTGATTTTGAAAGGGTAGAGCGGGGGGGCGGGAATGTCTTTCTGTTGCATGGTGTTAACTGCAAAGAGCATTTTGAGGTTTTATTCTTGCCAGTTGATGAGTATCCGCAGCTGCCAGCAGGTCTTGGCACAAATTCCATGCCCAGAGCTTAAACAACCAACTGGCACTAATTCCCAATCCATCTGAAGAGGAATGAACAGAGATTCTTTCAAGCCAGGGCACAAAAACTGATTAAGGAATCACGGATGGCTCAACTACACAATATAGGTAATGGTTGCTGCTGCTCTTGTTACTGAAAAGGAGCTGAATTGGTTTAGAGTAACCACTGAACTGGGCAGATCGAGAAAGAGAAGCTGGTATGAGTAGGCTGCCTGCCCGCGAGCCCATTTGTAGCAAAAATAAAGTGTAGTTTTGCTCAGTCCATAATTGCTCTCGCTCATCTTCAATGTGCTGCTTTTCATTCTAGATTGATTCTGAATCTTGCCATTCACAAGAGTGGGTGTGGTTGCTTGATATGCATTTGAAACTCCTCCCTTCTATTAGGTTATTCATACATTTTCCTCCTTGCACATGCTCCAGCTGATTGAAGAAGCTTGACTGACCGAACCCAAAGAGCGCTTGCCAATGGTTCCTTGTCATCCTGGGGGAAAGTGGGTACTGCAGGGTTCTGTCCCGGGCCTGATGGTGTTTTGGAACATTTTTATAAATCACTTGGGTGTAGGAATTAGGGGGGGGGCTCACCAAATGTGCAGATGACACCACACTGGGAAGCGCTGCTAATACTTCAGAAGATAGAATAAGAATTCAAGATGACCTTAACAGACTGGAGAACTGGGCCAAAGCTAACAAAATGAATTTTATTAGGGACAAATTAGGCAGGAATAATCAGATGCAGAAATATGGGATGGAGGGCAGCAGTACATATGCAAGGATCTAGGTGTCTTAGTAGACCCCTAGCTTAACAGAAGGTAACTGTGTGATGCAGCAGCAGAGCAAAAGACAAAACAAAACAAAAATTAATGCTATCCTAGGCTGCATCAACAGAAGTATAGTGTCCAGATCAAAGGAAGTAATAGTACCACTCTATTCTGCCTTGGCCAGATTTCCCCAAGAGTCCTGTGTCTAGTTCTGGGCACCAGAGTTTAAGAAGAATATCGACAAGTTGGAATGTGTGCAAAGAAGGGTGACCAAGATGATAAAGGGTTGGGAAACCAAGAATAGCTGTCAACTTTTACCTTGTGTGGAATCCTATGCGGAATAAGGGAATTTCCCTTTAAAAAAGGGGAAATGTTGACAGCTATGAAACCAAGCCTTATGAGGAACGGTTAAGGGCAAACTAGATATGTTTAGCCTGGAGAAGAGGAGACTGAGAAGAGGTATGATAGCGATCTTCAAATATCTAAAGGGCTGCCATATGGAAGATGGAACTAGTTTGTTTTCTCCTGCTCCAGAGGGTAGGGCCCAAATGAAATGAGAAATGAGATTTCAACTAAGTATCAGGGATAACGTGCTTTCTGGTGAGAGCTGTTTGACAGTAGAATGGAATTCCTCAGAAGGTGTTGGACTCACCTTCACTGGAGATTTTTAAACAGAGGTTAGATGGCCATGTCAGGGATCCTTTAGTTGTGATTGGATTAGATGACCCTTAAGGGTCCCTTTCAACTCTACAATTCAGTGATTCTCTTTAGAAGATTTACAGCCCACCGTTCAACATTTGTACCAAGTGGGGTGTACAATGTAAAATAAATTACAAAGCCAAATTCATACATAACCATCAACAAGACGCTAGAATGACCTTGTCGAAAATAGATAGGAATAAACACAGATGGAGGCTGCTAAAATCAGCAGGGGTGGGCTAAAAAGCCACTTGTTGTTGTTTAGTCGTTTAGTCGTGTCCGACTCTTCATGATCCCATGGACCAGAGCACGCCAGGCACTCCTGTCTTCCACTGCCTCCCGCAGTTTGGTCAGACTCATGTTTGTAGCTTCGAAGACACTATCCAACCATCTCATCTTCTGTCGTCCCCTTCTCCTTGTGCCTTCCATCTTTCCCAACATCAGGGTCTTTTCCAGGGACTCTTCTCTTCTCATGAGGTGGCCAAAGTATTGGAGCCTCAGCTTCACAATCTGTCCTTCCAGTGAGCACTCAGGGCTGATTTCCTTCAGAATGGATAGGTTTGATTAGTCAGCCACTTAAGAACACCTAAAACGCCTGCACAAAACAGATAAGCTGTAACTTGGCACTGAGATGATGACAGCATCAGTGCTTTCCATCCTTGTAAGGGAAAGGCATTCTACCAGATAGAACAGTTGCCTGATCTACTGGTTGCTGCATCTAGGATCAGAGAAAGCAGCCTTATTCTGAGTCAGGCCACTGGCCCATCTGACCTCCATACTGTCAACACCCAGGCCACATGATCTGCACTATACATTTAAAGTGGCTTCTCCCAAAGAATCTGGGTAAATGGAGAATGTTTAGGGTGCTGACAGTGGTTGGGAAGCTCCTGTTCCCTGCACAGAGCTACCATTCTCACAGTGGTTTAACAATCAACCCTTCTTCCCAAGGAACTCATCCAAATGCTAAGAAGAGAAGCTCAGGCAATGATCCTTTAAGACAAGAGAGATGATTCAAGTGTGAGCCCATTTTCATCTATGGCAAGGGTTCCCAGACTATGCTCTAGCAGCTTCATTTAGGTGGCCAGTGGTGTGGCTGTGTATTTGTGGTTGAGGATGAGAAATGGCACATCCATTGCACTAAATATTTGCCTTGCTTTTCTCTTGCATTTGTTATCGCTTCTTGCATTCCCTACATTATCTTGTATGCATTGTGACACAACAATCTACTACCAATCCAGGTTCAAGGTCCTTGTACTGTATTAATTTACAAAGTCCTGAATAACTTAGGTTCTGGGTACCGGTACCTTGAAGGGCCGCCTGAACCCTTCTATCCCAGCTTGATCATTTGCAGGAGCATCGCTGGTCATTCCCCGAGCTCGCGAGGCTCACTTGATGACAAAATAAGCCAAATCCTTAGTGATATTGGACCAGTTCGGTGGAACACTCTGCCAATAAAGATTCAGTGGGTGCCTTCTGTTTCTGTTTTGAAATGCCTGCTGAAAACTTTTCTATTCTGCCAGGCCTTTGCAGACAATTAAGAATGCCTCCTCCCACAATGGTAAATTGATGTCTGTTTTTAACTTTTTAAACATTCTTTTTTACTGCATATACAGTATTTATGTATTTTTGTTGTGACAGCTTCTTATGTTCCTATGCAAACTCTTCTTATGTTCCTATGTAAACAGATTTCTTCTGCTTATTTGCAGATTCCTTCATAGGATCTCTTAATTAACTATAAGAGTGAAGGTTCTGAAAGGGGGTTCTGCACGGGGTTCTAACATCCTTGCAAAGAGCATCTCTGAATCTCCGTGCTTAATTCTGACATCCTCATTTCTTGACAAATCTTTCTAAATCGACTGAAACTCCCACATTTTGGAAGTGGAACAACAAATTATGCAAAGGGGATGCAAATTTGGCTAAATTGCACACTTTATTCTGACTGACAAGAAGCAAATCTTTTTGGCACAGGGTGCAGAGCGTGCCGATTAGCAAATGAGTGTGAAATTAGTGTTATTAGTCATTCTTCGCTTTCTTCATATTGATTTGGGAAATTACATACTTTGTCTTTTTCACTTTGGTCATTAACATGGAGGATATTTATTTAAAATGTCTGCAAGACAATTAGGGGGGGGAAAGGAGAAAGAAAGCAAAAATAAACCCCACGCTGCTGTGAATCAAAAAAAAAAAAAAAGAGGTGTCGGTTTTGTGGACGTGTTTTGCAGCAAAAACTGCCTGATAGAGAGAAGCAGCAAAACCTCAGAGCAAAAGGGCATTGTTAACTGAGTGTTAGAACAGGACAAGCGTAATTGAACAAAAATGTTCACATGAAGTTAGCAGCTGTTCCCAGGGACTGGCTGTTGTAAACAATGGGCAAGATCCACCTTGCATGGGAAGTGTCATTAAACAGGACTCCTCCAGATGGGTAGGATTTTATATATTAGAGAGCCAGTGTGATACAGTGGTTAAAGTGTTGGACCATGGCCTGGGAGACCAGGGTTCAAATCCCCAATTGGCCATGAAGCTCACTGAGTGACCTGGGAATAGTAACTGCTTCTCAGAGAGGCACTCATTCACTATGACTTAGTAATAATTTGTTGTTGTTATTTATTACTTTTATCCTGCCCTTCTGGCTGGGTTTCCCCAGCCCAACAGATTAAACAGAATAAAACTTCAAACATTAAAAACTTCCCTAAACAGGGCTGCCTTCAGATGTCTTCTAAAAGTCAGGTAGTTGTTTATTTCCTTGACATCTGATGGGAGGGTGTTCCACAGGGTGGGAGCCACCACTGAGAAGGCCCTCTGCCTGGTTCCCTGTAGCTTTGCTTCTCACAGTGAGGAAACTGCCAGAAGGCCCTCGGCGCTGGATCTCTGTGTCCGGGCTGAACGATGGGGGTGGAGACGCTCCTTCAGGCATACTGGGCCGAGGCCGTTTAGGGCTTTAAAGGTCAGCACCAACATTTTGAATTGTGCTCGGAAATGTACTGGGAGCCAATGTAGGTCTTTCAGGACTGGTGTTATATGGTCTTAGGAAAAGTGGAGCAGAAAAACAGCCCCACCTGGAACATTTGCGGTATAAGAAGTTACAGGATTTCAACACTGCTTGGAAGTGGATCACAGGGTTGTCAGACCTTGCAGGAGAAACCTGGAGAGGGCTTGTATCTTCAGGTGAGCAAGAATGCCTTCCCTACCCAGGCTCACTAAGCAGGTGAGAACGAATCATCCCCTCACTTCAGCTGGACCTGGGAACATTTCTTTTAGCTACACATCTGGAGGGCTGCAATTCCTCCTCCCTTAGTCTATATAAGGGGATGTCAGTAGCTTTTCAGGCCTTCAGACAACAGTCTTTCATTGCCCTACTTGGAAATGTCAGGGGTTGAGCCTGGGACCCTGTAGAAGCGAAGCATTTCCTCTGCCACTAAGCAATGGCCCTTTGTAAGCATTCATAAACAAATGTTTTCAATACAAGCAGCATAATGAGAGGTGCTGAGGAATAATCTGAAAGTGTGTGTTTCTTTGAAGCATACTCAGTACTCAGATTTACTACAATCTTAGACGAGTTTAGAATTACAGAGAAGAGCACATTATTTCCTAACTTACTTTCCTATAGCGCTTTCAGATAATTATTATTTCTAGAGAAAGTAATTCAAAGGACTAAGACAGAACTAATGAGGCACTCCAGATTTGAACAACTGAAAACAAGAATCTACTTGTGTTGGCTACACATCAAAGGTATTCCCAAATGAAAACACTCATTTGGTAAGTATTTCCAGAATCAATAATTCACTCTTGCAGGTTTCGGGCTCCAAAATAACAAGAATTTTTTGATGATATGGGTGTGGGTGAGGAAGTCCTAGAATTAAGTGGTTACCCAACTTGCTAAAATAAAATAGAAGACTCTTACCTACCGTGTCATGTGAGATTCAGCTAACTTCCTTCTCCCGTTCAGTCAAAGAATGAAGTTCTTTTAACAAACAACTATTCCATGTCCAAAAGTTTTAATAGTTGCCAGTGTAATTAGTCCAAAGGTTCGTTTTGATTGCAGATGCACGATTCTCAGTCGTGCATGAGAGCTCTCCAGATCAAGACCTTGAGATCCCTTCACCCCCTTAAGAATTGCATGGCAAGGCTGTTGCCCCAGGTGACATAGCACAGCTAGGAATAATTAATTTCCCCAATATGTCTCAGAAATCTGATAGCTGAGACGGTTGGTTCATGTCTGCATTTATTTGTTTCTGGATTAAAATGGGAGTTCTGGTTGAAGGAAATGGGTAACCTTGGAGAAGGCAAAGGGGTTGAAAATGTTACCCCTTAAGAAGAGCCCTGGTGGATCAGATCAAAAGCCTACGTAGTCCGGCATCCATTTCCCATGGTAATCAATCAGAGGTAACAAACAGAAATAAAGAAAAAAATAGAGGGGGGAATCCTAAATTGGGACACCCTACCCTTCAGTAAGAATGAGCATGCTCAATGAGCACAGAATGCTGTTGGACAGGGAACAGAAATCCAGGCAAGGTGTGTGTTACGGAATGGAGTATCCTGGGAAAGGGCAGAGCTGTAGCTATGGTGGGACTAGCCCAGGGTTTTTGCCCCGGGTGAAGCCTCAAGGGGGCACCATTGAGGTTCCCACCCTGTGTGTGCATGGAATGGGGTGGGATGCCAAACTGGGTCTTTGACCTGTGTGAAATAAAGCCAAGTTTCTCCCCTGGAAAGGGCTACCTGGAGTCCTGAATACTCAATGGGACCTCATTCTATCAAATACAGTAGCAAAGCAACGACTAACTTTTTGAGATTTGTTGGATCAGAACTAAAGAGTAATCCACTGACTGCTGCTTTTCCTCATAAATCAGTTTGGGGGGAACTGCGGGTTCTCTGATTCCACAGCTCTTTTTTAAAAAGTGCAGCTGTGAGAGAACACTGTGGAACCAGTATAGTTGTAACTAGGATTCACATTTCCTAGATCTCAGGGGATCCTTAAATAACACACTCTAGTTAGACTGGTAATTCAGTGGTTTGATTCCTGACACCTTCAGAGCTGAGATTGTCTTCTTCGTGAATCCCTGGAGAGCTGCTGTCGGTCAGTGTTGTCTATACTGAGCTAGATGGACCAATAATCTGATTTTGGCCCCATCAGCACTGTACATTTAAGGCACTATGATACCACTTTAAAGAGCCATAGCTTCCACCCAAAGAATCATGGGAGCTGTAGTTTCCTAAGGATGCTGAGATTTGTTAGGATGTCCCTATTCTTCTCACAGAACTACAATTCCCAATGTTCACTGGGAAGAGGGATTGAATCACTGAGAACTGCAGCTCTGTGGGAATACTAGTGCATAGTATGGATGGGGCACTGGTATCAGGATGCTTCCTATGTATTCCTTTACCTGCAAATCACCTGTAACTCGTGTTTACTGCAGCCCACATACATGAGAATTTGGGAAACTTTTTTCAGCCCGAGGGCCACATTTCCTTCAGGGCAGCCTTTCAGGGGCCACATGTTAGTATTTGGTGGAACCAGAAGCAAAAGTGGGCAAGGCAATGGGTGCAAATGGTACCTTTGTATAGTAGGCTAATTTCTAAACACCCCCCCCCCTTTATTCAGCATCCAGACAAGCAAAAGGCACCATCAAGATTCAAGTGCACATTCTAGACAATAAAAAATAAAAAAATCCCTTTGGGTGTGAAAAACAGCTGAGGTGTATAGTCTGGGGACAGTTCCAAGGACTAGTTGGAAAGATCTGTCCTCCAGACCTGAGGTTCCCTATCCCAGGAATAACAACTATGTTAGTCTTTAAGCTGCCACAAAACTCTTCATTTTTTAAATTGTTTTTTATTTAAAGATTTTTTCATAGGTAACAAAAGTACATTCAGCATCTGTTTTCAAGTCATAGGGTCCTTCATATTGGTCAGTTACAGCAGTGGCGTAGCGTGGGTTGTCAGCACCCGGGGCAAGGCAAGTAATTTGCGCCCCCTAACCCTTGGATTTGCGCCCCCTAACCCGTGGATTTGTGCCCCCTAACCCCCAGATGTTGCAGCCGGGCACCCCTGCACCCCCCACGCTACGCCACTGAGTTACAGTCATTTTGAGACATTCTTGTCATAGGCAATGTGGGGTTGAGGGCGGAGAGAAGTTTTTGCTGCAATTGAGAAACAAGTTTACCCCTCCAGACTATAAACTGATGCAATTTTCAAGTGCTGAATGGCATTAGTTGATTACATCACTTCACACCACAAGCACAGCAACGAGCAAAGCTGTGCTAAAATCTCCCAAAGCTTGCAACATTTCATAATTACTGTCCTTATTCAAAAAAGTGAGCAGAGTAGGCTGAGAGGCTTTTCACAACAAGTGATGCTACAAAGCTTTTTTGATTCACAAGCACCTATTAATCTGGGATGTGCCACTTTGCTATCATTAATGCAAGAGAGATAAACTGACTAAATGACTTGCCAAGCATAATTTCACACATTTCAGAATGTAGATGATCCGGGGGGGGGGGGGAATGGCAAATTTCCAGTGACATAGCAGCTTCAAAGCAGCCCTTAAGACACAAGGATTTCAGCTAGCTCTAAATGCACCTGTGCACAATTTATTTTGTTTTCAACCACTGCTTTATTTTCTATATATATTTTAAATATTTGATGGGGTTTTAAGCAAAGGAAATGGTTTATTCATTAAATATATATATATTTATAGGCTGCTGTAAAAGATGTAGTCACAAAATATAGTTTATTTACAACAACAAATTCCAGAAATTGAATTTTGTGTGCTGTCCTGACATCTTGTGGATGTAGTAGACACAGCAACAGGGTGGATGACAATCAAAGTATTCAAAGCGGAACAAATATTTCTAGTTTTCAGCTGCAGAATAAGCTGCCTGAAATAAGTCCCTTCCAACATATAAATGGAGAAAACAAGACAAATTTCCCAGGCAGAAATAATGTCCAGGTAGGAAATACTATAACTGAGTTTATGTGATGAATACTGTATTTCTATGTTGTTCTGGACTGGCTCAATACATTTTAGTGCTAGTTTTCCTATGCAGGCCTCATGACAGCTGCCCTGTGATAAAGGCAATGAGTATTTGTCTTCATTGATCTAGCCTTCTTTTGGCAGACTCCTAGAAAATCAATCTTAGCTGCAAAGTTTCTAGTTAATACACATGGAGGTTTGAGTTTTTACTATTACTTAAATGCAACCACACTGGTGAGATTAAGCATTCTCTTAACAGTACCATCCTATGCAAGTTTACTCAGATGCGAGTCTCAAATGTTAAGTGTGTTCAGGATTGCAAGACAAAACAATTAATAGAAAGTGCTTTAAAAAAAAAAAACATTGTAGACCAAAGTTTGTTTTTTTAGGAAACTTTCAAATTATGTACCCAGTGCCAGGTGGTTCTATTAAGCTGAATATTTTTCTCCCCACTTAATCGTTTTTATTCGCTTAATTTTCAGAGAGCAGGGGACAAACGGCGCAGCGCAGCGCTCCCTGCAGCCTGCAGGGGGCAGCGGCGTGCGCGCTTGGCCCTCGCCGGCCGCCGTAGCGCGGCCTGTAAAACGCTTGACGCGGCCTTTGCCCCCGCCGAGCCGAGCGCTTCGCCATGGCGTCGTCCCAGTCGTCGGGCGGCAGCGCCATCCAGATCCCGAGCCGGCTGCCGCTGCTGCTGACTCCGGAGGCCGTGCTGCTGCCGGGCTCCACCATGCGCGCCAGCGTGGACTCGCCGCGGAACATGCAGCTGGTGCGGAGCCGGCTGCTGAAGGGCACGTCGCTCAAGAGCACCATCATCGGCGTCATCCCCGACACCAGCGACCCGCCCAGCGACCTCGACGCGCTGCCCCCGCTACACAGGTCGGAGCCCCGCCCACCCTTCCCGTCGCCACGGCAACCGCCGGGAGCCTCTTACCCCCCCACCCTCTGTCGCCATGGCTACCTTCCCCTCCTATCGCGGTGCGCCCCCTGTTGTTGTCATGATAGCTGCCCACCCTCCCAGAGACACACCCCCTGTCGCCATGGGAACTGTTTATCACTGCCTGTTAGGGGCCTGGTCTTCGTCGCCATGGCAACTGCGCCCTCTTTCTTCCGACGGCCCTCCCCTTCTTTGCCACAGCTATTTCTCCCTCATGTGGCTGGGGAAACCCAGCCATATGGGCGGGGTATAAGTAAATAATAATAATAATAATAATAATAATAATAATTAATAATTAATAATAGTTGTTGTTGTTGTTGTTGTTGTTGTTGAGTCGTCCGTCCCTGCACTTGCCTTGTTAGCTGCCCCCCCTGAGCCACCATAGGAGCATAGGAAGCTGCCTTGGACAGAGTCAGGCCTATTTGTCCCCATCTAACACAGCGGGTGGCGCTGTGGGTAAAAGCCTCAGCGCCTAGGGCTTGCCGATTGAAAGGTCGGCGGTTCGAATCCCTGCGGCGGGGTGCGCTCCCGTCTTTCGGTCCCAGCGCCTGCCAACCTAGCAGTTCGAAAGCACCCTCGGGTGCAAGTAGATAAATAGGGACCGCTTTCTAGCGGGAAGGTAAACGGCGTTTCCGTGTGCAGCTCTGGCTCGCCAGAGCAGCGACGTCACGCTGGCCACGTGACCCGGAAGTGTCTTCGGACAGCGCTGGCCCCTGGCCTCTTGAGTGAGATGGGCGCACAACCCCAGAGTCTGGCAAGACTGGCCCGTACGGGCAGGGGTACCTTTACCTTTACCTAACTCTGTATTGCCTACACTGACTGGCAGCAGTTCTCTGGGGTTTCAGCAGGGGGTATTTCATAGCCCATCCTGCAGATGCCCAGGATTGAAACTGGGACCTTCTGTGTGCAAAGCTGGTTCAAAGAGGAAGCTGCCTTGTACTGAACCAAACCATGGGCCATCTAGGTCAGTGTTGCCTACACTGACTGGCAGTGGCTCTCCAGGGCTTCAAACACAGGGAGTTTCCCAACCCTACTGGGAGACTCCAGGGATTGAACATGAATCTTTTGCGTGCAAATCATGTGCTCTACTGTGCTCTTTCACCAGCTCGAATCACTCCCTGGCCAATCACTGGGCTGACTTTGCAGCATGACGGTAGTAATTTTACAATCAAAGACACCGCCCTAATACATGCAGATAATTCTGCTGCATTTTGTTACATGTAGAACAATGATATATTACAGTCATTGTCTACACGGACTGGCAGCAGCTCTTCAGGATTTTAGGCACGAGGGTCAGGACATTCCCATGACACAAGGAAAGTGACAATGATGGAAGAGAAGGTGGTAGGTAGTGTTGCACTTCTTGGTCTAATAGATCAATTTTTAAAAAATGAATCTTAGCTGCACCTATAGTCAACAAAACTGCTTTCTTTATTTATTAAATGTCTTCTGTCTGTCTTGCCAAAGGATCCTAGTGTGGCAAACAACGAAGTGGCTAAAACAATAGTTTTTTAAAACAATGGCAATATAACAACAAAGTCGTGAGATGGAGCTATATTGCTCCAATCAAAGCACACTCTTCCTGTTGTGTCACAGCAAGTAACTCATCCTCTTAATGCTTCCAGGATCGGCACGGCAGCACTGGCAGTCCAGGTGGTTGGCAGCAACTGGCCAAAGCCACATTACACTTTGCTGATAACAGGCCTCTGCAGGTTCCAGATTTTGCAACTGGTAAAGGAGAAGCCCTACCCCGTTGCTGACGTGGAACAGCTGGATCGGCTGGAACAGTTCACCAACAAGTCTACATCCGAGGAGGAACTGGGAGAGCTCTCAGAGCAGTTCTATAAATATGCATTGCAGGTTAGGTGGCTGGAAGTAGAAAATGCTGATCTATGTTGGCTGTTGAGCAAACTGCCCTGGGTGTTGAATTTTGATAGCTGAAAGATTGTCTCACCCCCTTATATACCCAATCAATTACTTTACTCTGCAGGAGAGAGCCTCTTGCAGATACCATGTTATCAAAAGGTCTGTCTTTTCACAATCTGCGCCTGCCCTTTGGAATTCCCTCCTGTTAAATATTAGACCGATGCTGTCTCTGATGTTTTTTGGCTCCTGCTGAAGACCTTACTCTTCCAATTCGCCTTTTAGGTAGAGACGCTTCCCAGTCTTCATCTGTACCAGAATTGCTTTTAGATGTTTCAGTTGTTTTGTAATTTGTATGTTTGTCGCCCTGGGTTCCTTAGGGAGGAAGGGCAAGATAAAAACTTTGTACATATTATGTTCTCATTTCATGTTTTTATGTTGTGAACCACCCTGTGATACTTGGCTGAAGGATAGTATAGAAATTTAATAAACAGCAGCAACAATTTTATTATTTGTATCCCACCCGTCAGATTATAGAGGAAGGACTTGTAGTTCACTGGTGGACCACATGCATTGGGGGCCTGGTATCTCTAGTTAACAGCATTTCAGTCTCAGGTAGCAAGGACAGAACTAAGCAGGAAATCCATGAAAGCTGCTGCCAGCCAGAATGAATAGTATTTGTCTAGTATGTGTCTACTCTCCAACTATAGTTGGATTTCTTCCTATACACATAAAAATGTAAGGTGTCGTCATGTTTATGAGGCTGCCGGTAGGTGACCACACCAACTGTGGCAAGGGGGGAGAGACTTTGGTTGGGGGGTGGGTGAGTGAGGTATAGAAGGAGGGTGCTTGGTCAGCTGTTGGGGATGGGCAAAGGGTGTAGGCTGAATTGGTGAGTAGAATAAGCAGGGGCAGTAACTTCTTGTTAATTATGCTTTTGATGATATTCAAAACCACCAGTTCAGAAATCTCTAGTGGGCCCAACAAGCACCATTTTTGCTTTTGCAAAGTTCTCTACAAAAAAAAAGCCCTTAACAGGAAGAGGGACTCATGTGGTGGCTGTTTAAGAAGTGATAGGAAAATTCAGTCCAACTGATTCCTTGTGTGGTATGTGGCGACTTACCTCATCCCCCATGCTGTTAAGGTTCTCGTTAGTCCTTTGCTGGAAATCCTTTTGGACTCCTAAGGGCTTGCTTACCTGATAATCAGAAACAGAGGCTTGTGTCTCTTTGTTTTGCTGATCCTTTTGGACTCAGCAAAGGAGCACATAAGCTAAGGGCTTCCATACATGGTTTTAAGATGTGGTTCATGCTGGCAGGGCTATAGGGCTTGCTGCAAGCTACTGCTTGCCCTGAGTAATAGATGTGCATGTTATGCAAAGCGAATGAACTCCTGAGGATAATTGCATCAGAAAGACAGTCAAACTGTACAGCAAAAAAGCCCCTCAAGCTCTTCTTGAGTCAGCAGTGCTGACAGACTTCTTGATGCCAATCATCCTTCTTCGTTCAGGTAGATCCATGAAGGAGATTTGCCTGAAGACAAATGGTTTTGTAAACTGCTGCAATTGAGAAAGTTTCAGACAGATTCCTTTCTGAGCTGTGTAATGGTACAGGTTTGTGCAGCTTATCCAAAATGATATCTGTTCTGAAAATTCACTATACGTTTTTTTCTTTCTTTCTATGACGAAGCTGGTTGAGATGCTGGATATGTCAATCCCTGCAGTGGCTAAACTGAGACGCCTGTTAGACAACCTGCCTAGGGAAGCTTTACCAGATATATTAACCTCCATCATCCGCACCAGCAACCAGGAGAAGCTTCAGGTAGGGTGTGCTGCCTTTGCACAGACTGAACAAAGAAAAAGAGTGTCTCCTGTTCTAGTCAACTCTGCTCAGTTTCCAAGTGTTCCATCTATCAAAAGGATGAAGCAAGAGTATGCTGGCACAGAAATAAATGCCTTGAGTCCTTTGCCATAAATAAAAAAAATGTATAAACCATCACAATGTGTAGCTTTGGTGATAAAGTGGTATACGCCTACATCCTGAAAACCACACTGTTCTCATACATTTTGACATGGAACATCCGTTCTAAACTTATGTCTTTGGCAAACACTCCCTCTCCCTAGTATTGTGGGCCCAATTCTATGGAAATCCCAGCTGAGGCCAGACAGGCTCTCTCCCTACTGAACTTCCAGTGCCTATTGAATGTTTTTTCTTATTCCAGCAGGCATTTTAAATTGTAGTGTGATCTTACAGTTTTAACTGATTTATATTTTTGTGTTGTAAACCATTTAGAGATGATTGGAGTTAAGCAATGCATTGTTTATAAAGAAATAAAAGTGGATTTGTTCTGTACATTAAGTATAGCACATTCCTTTTGGGGTCATGGGTTATAGGCTTTTCTGCTTCTTTAGGGGAAGTCTGGCTACCCTACTGCTAGGAATGGCGAATATGTAAAGTGCACGCGGAAGGCCCCAGGTTCAATCTCCAGGTAAAGCAGGGGAACCTGTGGGCCTCCAGGTGTCTCTGGACTAGTAATGCCCATCAGCCCCAGCCAGTATAGCCAATAGGAAGGGATTATGGGAGCAGTCCAGCAACCTCTGGAGAGCCACAGGTCCCCCAGCCCTGCACTAGGCAGACACGCAGTGGCTAAACTCAGAGATACATATGAGATTAAAAAACAGAATCAGCAGTCAGGACAGGTTTTCATTCAGCATCTCCATATTACAGCATAGCTTCCTTGCTCCTTTATCCCCTTGCAAGCATTCCGATACGTTCCTTGAAGCTAACCACCTGTTGATTTTTCCATACAGCGGCACTGACACATTTCAGATAGAGCAAATGTATTTTGTGGGAGAGAGTCTGGGAACTGTAGTAGGTGAGGAAAAACACCTAATATGTTGTGCCTTTCTGTTAGATTTTAGATGCTGTTGGGCTGGAGGAACGGTTCAAGATGACCATACCGTTGCTTGTTAGGCAGATTGAAGGCTTGAAACTACTTCAGAAAACTAGAAAATCCAAACAGGATGATGACAAAAGGGTAATCTCTCAATTATTATAATTAAAGAATGTGTTTTAAGGCTTTTGTATGGAGGCTGACATAATGTTAGAGTAGGTGATAAAGACAAAAGTATTATTAAATGTATTTTATGAAATATTTATTTATTTTCCATCGGCATTTATCAGCTGGTCCTAGGGTGGCTTATGTACACCTGAATATAAAGCCATGTGATTTTTATCAGATCACTAAGCCAGCAGTTAAAACATCCTTAAACAGCAACAATTTTAGCAGTTAAATTTTAGCAGGTCATTATTATGGTTTTTACTGATTTTCCCAATGATGATTTTTGTTTTATTTTATTATTGTGTGGACCGTTTTAATATTTATTTTTGTGAATGAAAAGTGGTATAGAAATCTTTTAATAAAGTTAATGAATGAATTGGGTAAGTGGTTGCTTAGTGCAGTAGCCACAAGCTCACACAGAGAAAGTTCCTGCTGTTGTTGAGCCTTTCAAACTTTGTAGGTTGTAGCGATACGTCCCATTCGAAGGATCACCCACTTTCCAGGCACTGCTGAAGACGAGGAGGAGGATGAAGACCACAACGATATTGTTATCCTTGAAAAGAAAATTCGAACCTCCAGTATGCCTGAGCAAGCTCTAAAAGTGTGTGTAAAAGAGGTTAAGAGGTAGGTAGTTTATTTAGATTCTGAAGCTCTCAGTTTGTAACGTTTTAAAATCTGATTTTAAAATCTGTTTTACAATATTCAAAGCTATTACTTGACTTCTCATGTTTTCTGTATTCTTGAATACCACACTTTTAATACGTCGTAATCCAGCCTTCCGAAGCCAGTGCCCTCCAGCTGTTTCAGACACCAGTTTCCATCCACCCCAGCCAGTGTGGCCCAGGTTCATGGTTTACAGATGTTGTAGTCCAAATCATCTGGAGGGAACCACACATATGGCTGATAAATTATACTTGAGAGAAGAGGCAAAATCATGGGAACACAAAGTGAATCAGGGGATGAATGCAGTAACTGTGGCTTTAAAAACAGTTAAACATGTGCAGCACAGTTGCAAGTGAAGCTTAGCATGTTCAGATTACTTGCTAGGATTTTAAAATACAGAACTGATGAGCACACATCTTTAGGAACAAATATGCTTAAATTACACATTTCAGTTTTATCTCTTCTTCTAGATTAAAGAAAATGCCTCAGTCAATGCCAGAATATGCCTTAACTAGAAATTACTTGGAACTGATGGTGGAACTGCCATGGAGCAAAAGTACAAAAGGTAAAGGGAGTCTTCTATGCTTCTGTAGACTATGGCTACTACAAATTGTTTGAAAAATGCAAAGGGAAGGAATATTGGTGGTGTTACCAGGGTTATACGTTATTGTGGCTATTTGACCAGCAGAGACGCTTAAGCTTGGCGTTTAAACACAATTAACATTTGGTCAACAGATCGCCTGGATATCCGTGCAGCCAGGATTCTTCTGGACAATGACCATTACGCTATGGAGAAGTTGAAGAAGAGGGTGTTGGAGTATTTGGCAGTCAGACAGCTTAAGAACAACTTGAAGGGCCCGATCCTTTGCTTTGTGGGACCTCCTGGGGTTGGAAAAACTAGTGTGGGAAGATCCGTGGCAAAGACTTTGGGCCGAGAATTCCACCGAATCGCCCTCGGCGGAGTGTGTGACCAGTCTGATATCCGAGGACACAGGTATCTTTAGTGCTCCATTTGTGAAGTGGTGATTTACAAACTGTAGATGAGTTTTTAGCTTGTTCCCAGCTCTGCCACCCCCCCTTTTTTATTACCTTGACATCATTGTTGTCTTCCCAATGGAGAAAGACACACTGCAACTCATGCATTACAAACAGCCCCTTCTCCAATCTGGTACCCTCAAGGTGTTTTGGACTATAACTTTCATGAGCCCCAGCCAGCACCACTCTGCTAGCTGGGGCTGATGGGAGTTGTAGTCCAAAGCATCTGGCTCAGGTTATGGAAGTCTGCTTTGCTACATACATCTCTCCCCCCCCCCAGGGAGCAGTCTCTGCAGCAGGGGAAAAATTAACGGTCAGCACCCTTAAATTCTGCTACAAATGGTCTTAATTTATAGTGCAGTCCTATGCAAGTTTCGAAAGCAGTTCGAAAGCACTCTTAAGTGCAAGTAGATAAATAGGTACCGCTTTATAGCGGGAAGGTAAACGGTGTTTCTGTGTGCTGCGCTGGCTCGCCAGATGCAGCTTGTCACGCTGGCCACGTGACCTGGAAGTGTCTCCGGACAGCGCTGGCCCCCGGCCTCTTAAGCGAGATGGGTGCGCAACCCCAGAGTCGGTCACGACTTGCCCGTACGGGCAGGGGTACCTTTACCTTTATGCAAGTTTACTCACAGAAGCAAGCCACGCTGTTTTCAGTCGGAGTTTTCCTCTAGCGGGTGTATTTAAGACTGCAGCCTTAGGTAAGTTTTGTTGAACTCAACTGGATTTACTTCTGAGTAGATACACATAGGATTGTGCTGTTAATTTCCTTTTGTAGAAATGGGAAAAAATTTTAATTGGGAGGCTGAAAATGAATCTTAAATGTCTCAGGAGGGTTGGGTGTTTCTTTACATGTAAATATAGATGCAGATAATGTTATTTATTTATTGTGGGGTACACAAAGGCAGTATTCAAAAACAGCATCTGTTCATCCTATTTAATCTTTGGAAGTTGCGCCTCATTTGATATATTGTATCCCACCCTCACTGGGAGACTTTGGTATGCACTTGTCCGGAGTCAGTGTTCACAAGTGACTGGCGATTGTGACGGAACTGAATTCAGGAGTGTATGGAAAGGTGGGTGAAATACTTGGAAGTGAGTCCTGCCACCGAAACAAACAAATGATAGCCAACTAGTCAGATGGGTTTTGACAGATTGATTCAATTTAAATATGCATGTGACTAAAAAAACAGTTCTGCAAAGGAAATGGGCATAACTTTGTGTTTAAAACTCCTTTGTGCATGCATATGTTGCAGGAGGCTCTTCTCCGAAGAGGCATCCCCTTTTGTGGGTGACATTGAAGGGGGGTGCCTCTTCTAAGATGGTTCCCTTCCACCTGCAGTTTATAGAACATGGGTAGGCAAACTAAGGCCCGGGGGCTGGATCCGGCCCAATCACCTTCTAAATCCACCCCATGGACGGCCCAGGAATCAGCATGTTTTTACATGAGTAGAATATGTCCTTTTATTTAAAATGTATCTCTGGGTTATTTATGGGGCCTGCCTGGTGTTTTTACATGAGTAGAATGTGTGCTTTTATTTAAAATGCATCTCTGGGTTATTTGTGGAGCATAGGAATTCGTTCATTTCCCCCCCCCAAAAAAAAATATAGTCTGGCCCCCCGCAAGGTTTGAGGGACAGTGGACCTGCCCCCTGCTGAAAAAGTTTGCTGATCCCTGTTATAGAACTCCCTTTCTTTAAAAAAAAAGTGTTGATGGCAATGATGATGATTTATATATTGCCTTTCATTTCAAAAATAAATACCATTGTGGTTCCAGGATTATGGAGACCCCTGAAGAAGGCTAGGCAGGAACCAGCTTTAGGACCAAGTTGTAGTGGCTAGTAGTAGAGGAATATACCCTCAGGGTGTTTGGTAATGGGCCATTAAGAAACCATCAAGCAAAAAAGAGTAGAGGAAACACATATTTGCTGCAGGAGATTTGAAGGTGGTGATTGACTGTCTGCAACAAGTTGTGACAACTGCCATTCTGTACTTTGTTGGAATGGGACACTTCAAATGAACAAATAAAATTTAGGGCTTTGCCAAAGTTGCCTAGCAAATTGAGATTTATGTTCAAGAAAATGATTTGGGAAAGCATACATCAAAATGTGTTCTTCCTGTTTATTTATATATCTGGGGCCTGTTAGAATACAAATTCCTGAATTTACTGTGGGTAGTTTCTTGGGAAATGGTGTGTTTATGCAACATGAAAAGGCAAATTTTACCAAGCAATGGAAGGTCCTTAGTCCTTCCCCACATAGACTTTCAAAATGGCACTGTAGGCAGTCCTGCATACATTTTTGTGCAGTTTTCATGACCTGGCCCACCTGCTTTTTCCCTGCATCTAAATCAAGACACCAAGACAGAACATCCTCCAGGTGATTGCAAATCACTCCGCTTCAAGTTAGCTTTGTTAGGCTCTTTTCACAGCTTCCACCACCTGTTATAATTGGATGAATACAATAAGCCCAGACAACACAATTAGTCATTGCAGCCTCCTGTGTGTGTTTGAGGAGGCCTCCTGCACAATCTGGGCATTGTGGAAAATACTTTGACGTTTCTAGACGTCCAAATACAGCATATTCCTTAGCATGCTAAACATGGGAGTGGCCAAGCGTCCCCCCCCCCTTAAGGGACTGACTTGCTGTTGTTACATATATCAAGCACTAAATCTAGGTGATATGCTGTTCTCATCCCATGTTGGCCATTGATGTGGGGCTGGAGCAGGCAAACCTTACAATTTACTGTATCTCTCTCTGCTGTTGACAGTGCTCTACCAAAGTGGTAACAGCATGCTGCTGTTCACGTGGAAACCACTAGAGGTTGTCCAATGTTTAGGAAGTGTGAAGGGAACATATTTTTATGAAGAGAGTGGCAGCTTGGACTTCCAGCTGAAGCCTGCTAGTTTCAGAACACATGCTAGCAAAGTTTTAAAAGAGCACAGTGCAATAAATAGCTCTCCACCTTTGTGTCTCCACAAAGGACTTGTGGCTCTTTCTGGGAGTTCTCTTTCCCCACATCCACATGTATCCTTTTGGGTTTCGTTAAGCCCCCCTAAAAAAATGTTCAGCTTTAAGAGCAGCAAACAATTTTGAGTCTGCTGTTGGGGGATGGCAGGAGAAGACTTTGTCGCTTCACTGTGCACCATTGATCTCCACAGCAGTCTCTGGCTTGTGACCCAGTGCTCTGACAGCACCAGAATTCCTCTTTAGAACCGAGTTTGATAAGCAGCAAGACCAGCTGATACCCTTCGACCTGTTTTTGTTATGTGTGTCACTCCTGCGCAAAGCTAGCCTCTAGGAAAACCCAGCTGATTCTGCCAAAAGTGAAAGAAGAGTTGCCAGAGGCATGCCAGTGTGTTGTATTTGGGGAAGGACTTGTAGCTCAGTGTTAGAGGAGATGCTTTGCATGCAGATGATCCAGGTTCAGTCCGCAGCATCTGTTTGGAACCCTGGAGAGAAGTTTACATGTTTAGGAGCTGAGCTAGGTGTATCCGTGTACTGAGCTAAGTGCACCAGTGATCTGACACCAGCATAAGCCAGATTCCTGGAAATGTTGGGATAGTTCTCAAGCAAAGCTGGGTTGAAATCTGTACTCAGCTGTGAAGTTCACTATGTGGCCTTGGGGAAATTACTCTCAGCTTCAATTATTTCTCAGGATTATTATGGGGATAAAATGGAGGGGCTGGGAAGAAATCATTCACATTGCCCTAAATTTCTTGGAGAAAAGGTGGGATATAAACAAAATAAATAAAGTAAAAACAAAGTGTTTATTCCCTCATCCGCTAATGAAGACATGATATCTGCTTGCTTTCTCCTTGCTCTCCCTCTTTTGTGTAAAAGATAGGTTGGATCTTCACTGAGTTAGCATTTTTGATGAGGTCTATTCCTAAATCTGCACTGTGAACGACAGTATCAACAAGGAAATGAGAGCTCTTTATAGCATTGTGTTGCACAGAAGTTGTGTGTGTGTGTGTGTTTAAGTACCATCTCATGTGATATTCAGATATGGGAAGAAGGGAACACCCAGAACTTGCCATGTAAGGGCAGCTCACGTGCTTAGAGTTTGCCGTGCATGTGAATCTGCCTTCCATTTGGGCTCCGAGGATTCACTACTGTTTTCCATTCTGCAAACAAAGTTAGTCTCGTAATAGAGAACCCAAACTGACACTTTCCAGCTGTCCTTTGCTTTCGCTGGACAGCTGTTCCGTGCTTGTGTGTGAAAAGTTTGCCCCATCATGTTAGAGACCAAGCTTATTTGGGAAAATAGAACTGGCGACAGCTTCAGAATTTCTGCTTCATTCTTAGCATATATCTTCCTTCTTTAAAAAGAAATACTCTGGGGGCAGATTCAGAGGCTTTGGAAGAAAGCCACACAGTCAGGCATCTCCTTATTTGGCTGGGTAAAAGTGAAATCAGCATAGGTTAATTAAGATACGGATCAAGTCCACTGTGCCAATATATTAAGACTCCTTATTTAAATTTCTGATTCAACAAATCAGCTTTGTATAAAGGTAGAAGATCCATTTTTATCCCACCCTGCCTCTAAGGAGACCTCTTACAAAATTGTTATTTCCCCTTCCTAAATGGTTATCATTGTAACAATCCTGCGAAGTAATTTACACCGAGAGACAGAGAGCCTATGTGTCTGGCCCAAGGTAACCCATGGTTTAGCAAGGACTTTAACCCAGATCTCCCTGGTCAAGGTCCAACCCTGTGTCCACTGCATCCTGCTGACTTTCCAGGAACACAGTTCTATTGATGTTAAGCACTTTGAAGTCCCATTGATTTTTGATTTTTTGTGGAGCTGACTTAAGGGAGCAAATTCCTTTGAACTTGTGTGTGCTAAAGTTGTTCTGTGAATGACTGCCAATGGGCCCACTGTTCATCTGTCTTCCGCCCACCCCCTGTACATCCCCTTTAGGCCTACCCAACCTTCTCACTTTTCATGATGCAGATATTTCCAAGGCATTTGTTATTTTTAAAAGCTGCAATAGGCAGCAGCAATGGGTGAATAGTGATCAGGATCCTTCCCACTGGGTGGTTGATGGTAGACTTGTCCTGTGATGGGGAGGGGAGCTGTCCAGCTGGAGCAGACTCTCAGGCTGGCTTCGTTTGTCCCCCCCCCCAACCCTTTTTACTTGTAGTTCACCGTGATGTCCAAATCAAGCAAGCTACAGAGAGTTTCTCTACAAACCAGAAACTGAAAACAGTAATTTGAAGTGGGTTTTCAGATTTGGTTTGGTGGTAAATAATAGCTGTATCCATACTTTTCCCAGTTTGGATGCCCTGGCAAATGGTGTTTACCGCTAACCAGGAAACGGAGCAGGGAATTGGTATGGAGACAAATGGAGAGAATGAACCCCCAGCACATTCCTACAAACCAAACCCTGGTTTAGTCATAACATCTGATTCACCTATGTAGTGCTTTAATATGGCTAGAGTAGTACCAGTCCTCAAGATTAGGATAATTACAGGCATAGAGAGAGAGAGAGCTGATGCCATCCATTTATGGAGATCTCTTGCAAATAAGAGTGTCATTACAGGCTACTGAGTCTAATTCTGATTACTATTGTTTTCCAGATCAAAGAATTCCCACCTCCATGCAGAAGCAGAAACTAAATGATTTTGCTTTGAGCTTAGAAACTTGCTCACAGTTTGTTCCTTTAAATTGTCTAAATGTATTAAATACTTTTATTTATTTTGGAGAGACAGTAGAAATATTAGAGTTTGGATGCAGTGTGGGTGAACAGTTTATTTTTTCATTGGGAATAGTACCAACATAAAGATTCCAAGCAAAGGTTTTTGGTGTGTGTGTGGTTGTAAACAGCCAGGCCAGTGCAGAAAGAAACCTATTTCCTTATTGCTTGACATTTTCCAGGACTCACCATGGCAAGGGAGGTGGTGGGAGGAGGGAGGAGGCAGAGCACTGAGAATCCAGGGCCCGAGGGAAGGGTGACTGAAGAAGTCATGGGGATCATGCCCCTGCCCCCTTGGTTTCAACGCTGGAGGCTGAAGCTTCTCTCCAGCTACTTGATATTCAGGCAAAATGTTTTGCTGATTAAGGGCCTTTCCCTAACCATGCTCCACGAATGCCATTTAAAAACTTTTGATTCATAGATGCCTTGAGCAGTATCTGGGCAGTAGGAGGAGGAGAAACATCAAAGGCACCGCGGTATCATGTAAAACTCCTTGAGGGTTGTGTGACACTGGCTAATTTAGCAGCGATGAATTTGAAATAGAAGGACTAGGTGCAGAGCTTGCCGTGTGCCTGCTCACCTGGGGCTAGTAGCAGGGGCGTCCCTCCTTTCAACTCTGCCCCTCCCTTGTTTTGGATTTCTACACCCCCTGTTGGCTCCTCCCTGCAGGCACAGCTTCCACTTTTTCTGTTGGCGCACATCCAAACCAGGAAATATGGTTCATGGCTTCTAAAAGATCCCAAATGGGAAACCATAGTTTGAAGTTGGCTTCCAGGTTTCATTGGAAGCCATTCAACACCCTTCTCAAGCCAGACATAACAGGGCAGCTCACTGTGACTTCCTGCCATTTGTTTCCCTATTTGTTCAAAAGGTGTAGGGAGCCATATGCATGTGTGCGTCTGAAGCTTCTTTGTATTTTGGCTTTGGTTGATTTTAAACATCAGAACATAGCCAATATCTAAATCAGCCTTCTGCAACCTAGAGCCCTCCAGACGGACTGCAGCTCCCATCAACTCCAACCAGTATGGCTAATGGTTGGGGACAAAGGAGGGCAACAGGTTGCAGAAGGCTGATGATTAGCTGATTGGGATTTTTGGGGTGACTTTGGAAAGAGAACATAAAACAATTTGCTTCCAATTTGCTGTTCCGTATTTCAACCTCATTCCTTGCTCCCCACAAGGCGCACCTACGTTGGCAGCATGCCTGGGAGGATCATCAATGGCTTGAAGACTGTTGGGGTTAACAATCCGGTGTTCCTGCTCGATGAGGTTGACAAGCTTGGAAAGAGCCTGCAGGGGGATCCTGCGGCTGCTTTGCTTGAGGTAAGAAATGAAACGAGCTCCTTCTCTGTTGCATGTAGCTCACCTTTTTCTTCAGATCAGCTGTCTAATTCTGAGCTTGACAAATGGAGATATCATTTTTCCTGATCACAGTGTAGGGCTTTTGGAGATGGAAATAACACTGGACAAAAAAATAAGAAAGCCAATTCCATTTGTGTATGTCGAGCCATCAGTTGCTTAATAACTGTGGTATTTGATGATTAAGAGCATAAGAAGAGCCCTCCTGGATCAGACCAAAGTCTGTATAGCTCAGCATCTTGTTTTCCCCTCAGTTACCAACTACAGTGGTACCTCGGGTTAAGTACTTAATTCGTTCTGGAGGTCTGTTCTTAACCTGAAGGCCTTCTGCTGCTGCCGCGCCGCCGGAGCACAATTTCTGTTCTCATCCTGAAGTAAAGTTCTGAACCTGAGGTACTATTTCTGGGTTAGTGGAGTCTGTAACCTTAAGCGTATGGAACCTGAAGCATATGTAACCCGAGGTACCACTGTAGATGCATTAGCAGGGAGTGAACAAGAACCATCTCATGTTGTTTTGTCCCCAGGTTCTGGTAGTCATAAAACTGTTGTATTAACAACTGGGGATTTGTGTGCTTCTGCATCAAAAACTAAAGTAGTGACTTGCTTTTTGACAGCATATTAATCTGAATGTTTGATATGGGCTTCAGATCCAGGGTAAAGGGAAACTCCGGTTAGCTCCATTGCTGTTAACATCAGAAGTCAATGGCTTAACTACCATTAAGGGGGTGGGGGTGGAGATTTGCTCCAGGTAAAGGGGGGTGCCGTAGGGACAGGGGCATATAGTCAGGTCACATCTTAATGTGCATAAACTTACTGAGACCTCTGGGTATGGGGTGGTATATAAATTCAGTTTTTAAAAAAATAATAATACACAATTTCAACTGTATGCCCTTGGCTGCATCTCCATTCCAGGATCTATTCCAGCCATTTTGATCTGCCATGCTTTCTCTCTCTGCCCTTCTCCGTCCTCCTCCCTTGCAGGTGGAGGAGTGAGGAGAGGCAGTGGGTACACCAGGAAAGGGTGTCCCAGTGGAGCTTGCCAGACAGTAACCAGCCATGAAAAGGTCATTTTGGCAATACACAATTTTCACATAGGCATGCTACCCTTGGAACATAACCCCATCATGACTCGACTGTGTTCTTGAGGCTGGTTTCCAGTCATTTAAACAAGTTTAACATGAAGCCAGTGTTGCATCCATATGTTGGGCCCTGTGTGTTGGAAGAGCTATTGAAAGTAAAGTGGCTGCTTTGGTTCGATATATTTGTGTGTGTGTGTGTGTGTGTTATGATGATATCAGAGATACTTTCTGGCATGTTGAGATTGGTAGCTATTTTGGAGCACTGAGATAAGAAAACAACAACACAAGGGAGAGTCCTTGGGCAGCTGCTGGATCCTTCATCTGATTGCCGTGGGACTAGCTGACATTCTTACGAAAAGGCATTTTTATTTATAACATGCAACAACAGGAAGGAAGTCAGGCAGAATGATCCGGCTCCATTTGCAGAATGGCAAATGCTTTGCCGCAGCAGAGGCTGTGCAAAGGAATTTGTCTTCATATAGTATGGAGGATCCCCAAGTGCTGTGCCAACATTGTACTAGTACTGTGGCAAAACTCTTGTTTTTTAGTGTGACTGAAGACAAGAGAAGGCCAGCTTTGTGTAACCTGGGGTTGCTACCTAGCTATGGACGATTGCAGTTAGTTTAATTGTGAATGAAACGATTTTATGATTACAGTCTCAAGGCATCCCTGAGTTGCTTTTATCCTTAAAGCTTCCCAGGGCAGGTTAACACGGGCTGCACCTGGTATTGCGGAAACTTGTGCCTCCAGATCTTGCTGGACTACAACTCCCATCAATGTTCTTACTGATGCTGATGGGAGATGGAGTCCACCATCAGCTCAAAGTTCCCCACCTCAGGCTGGGCCGTTCCTTAGGTTGTGCTAAAATATTTCTCACTGAGGAACAAATTCGTATCCTAGGCCTGAATAAATGTTTTCGTTTTGTAGACACCAGCATTGAACAAGATCCCCCAGATATGTTGGCACCAGCATTGCCTGGGGCTCATTTTTTTTCAACCCTCTGTGATAAAACTGAAAGGACCTATGGTGTCTTCCCAAATATTCCCTGCCCTATACACTGGGAGGGAGAAAGACCCAGTTTGTCCATTGCTGGGTAATGTTGGTAGTTCAGATGGTGGGACTGAGGTGCCATGTTGCTTGAGCAAAGCAGAACGTCTTCCTATTTCCAGTTACTGTCCATCAACAAGAGAACATTTGTTCTATATTTGGATGACCCCACTGAAGGTCGGAGTAGACAGAAAAGATTCCAAGTGTGTCTCGATGGAAAACCTTGGTAGGCAGATACGAAGCAAAAAGCAAGTGGGCAGGCCACCAAGTGTTCTTGGGGTTTTTACGTATGTTGTGGAAATGAAGGAGCTTAATTAAAATAGTAATAATAATTTATTTAAAAACTTTAGAAACCACTCTTCCATAAAAGTGCAAAGGTCAATATACAAAGAAATTTAAAGTTACAAAAAAACATTATAACACAAACCAATGGTACAGTGAAATCAAAACCATTCAACCAGCTAAAGATAAGGTAAAGGTACCCCTGCCCGTACGGGCCAGTCTTGACAGACTCTAGGGTTGTGTGCTCATCTCACTCTAGAGGCCGGGAGCCAGCGCTGTCCGCAGACACTTCCGGGTCACGTGGGAAAGATAAGGTAATACAAAATGCCTAAGCAAATATAAACATTTAACCTGGTGCTGAAAAGAATACAGGGCCAATGCCAGGCATATCTTCCTCTGAAAAGCATTCCGCAATCAGGCGATCCCCAGAGAAAATATCTTTTTCCTTTGCACATAATGTACTTCCCCTAACAATGTAATACAGAAAAGGTTTTTAATACATAAAAACTCTCCCTTTCACCCTTACTATGTATGCTCTTAAGGGATGCGGGTGGCGCTGTGGGTTAAACCACAGAGCCTAGGGCTTGCCGATCAGAAGGTCAGCGGTTCAAATCCCTGCAACGGGGTGAGCTCCCATTGCTCGGTCCCTGCTCCTGCCAACCCAGCAGCTCGAAAGCACGTCAAAGTGCAAGTAGATAAATAGGTACCACTCCGGCGGGAAGGTAAACGGCGTTTCCGTGTGCTGCTCTGGTTTGCCAGAAGCGGCTTAGTCATGCTGGCCACATGACCCGGAAGCTGTACGCCGGCTCCCTCGGCCAGTAAAGCGAGATGAGCGCCGCAACCCCAGAGTTGGCCATGACTGGGCCTAATGGTCAGGGGTCTCATTACCATTACCATGTATGCTCTTCTTTTTGGTGCTTTTGATCATTTTACATTTTAATCTTCACCAGATATGGTAAGTTTCGTTTATTGACCAAACTGTTGACCAAAACCCCAAGGCAACTCATAGCAATGTACAGAACCCTAGAGTTGCAGGGGTGGAAGGAACCCCAAGGTAATCTAGTCCAACCCCCTCCAATGCATCTGTTTCAGTGCAAACAATATCTAGGCTGCCACAAACACCCTACCCTTGGCCAAATGACATAAGATAAAAAATGCCACCAAAGGCCTGACGGAATAATGTTTGATGTTCTATCACCAAAGAAGGGTCATCCAGGCATCTTGCAGCAGTTAATACCAGAGCCTGGGGCCATATTGGTGGAGGCCCTTGCATCAGGACTGGGATGTAGAGCAGGGCTTCCATCCACCGAGGACTGAAGTGTGCAAGCTTTGGTTTCAACTGAGGACATGAAGAGGTTAAGCAATGCCAACAGATGTCTGTCGGAGCTACCTATTGCTTTCCTACGACAGATGGGCTACCTGCTTTAAATGATGAGCCTTCCCAGTCTTACCTGTTGAAATCCAAGCACCATTTTCATAATTAATCCCCCACCCTCTCCTCCACCAGTCATCAGTGAATGTAACAAGCCTTTTCTGTTAAGCAGGCTGTAGACATTCCTTATAGCTTTATCTCTGATTTCAAAATGGGTCAGCGGCAGCACAGGAAAGAAGAAACTCCCTTAGTAGAAGCTTCCACACTATTTTAGATTCACGTGGGGTTTAAGTTGTCCCCCCCCCCACTCACTCTCTCACTCATATTTACCTCATTCTTCAATATATATATTTTAAGTTTCAGCAATGAAAGCTAAGTGAGATGGCTTTCTATTCTTGACAAATGTTCAAACTCTCTGTGTGTACGTGTGATATATAATTTTAATTACCAGCACTCTTCTGGGTCCATAAGTCAAGTCGCTAAAGCAAAAGGGATGTATTCATGCCATAATGGAAAGGATAAATTATCTTGACAGCAGCATGCAATTGCTTGGGCATCACAGAGGTCCTGTCATGTGTTATGTGAGAACTTTTCATGTCAAAGCCACATTGATAATTTATCAAGCGCCAAGCAAGAGCTCTAGAGTTCAAGGGAAGGGTGGTGGAAGAAAGGTGCTAGCTGAGTGTGATGTTGCCAACAGGTGTGGATCACAGAATTCTATGTAGATGGAGTGAAGGTGACTAAGGAAGGGGAGTTGTGTTGCCTTTCGATACCTAGGAAACCACAAATATCAAGGTTTATATAACAAGAGCTTCATTGTATGATCCTCTGTCCGCCCTTAATTTTAGATAGTGTGTATGTTAAGGGGAATGCAAGTTGAGTAGTTAATGTGCACAACAACCAGTCGCTGTGCCCATTCACCAGCCCTCATGGAGAATATGCATATAATCCTTCCATGAAGAGGGAAACATGCACATTTCCCCATCTGTATACATAATCTCCAGCAGGCCTTGGGAAATGTGTATCTATCAATTGAATTCTGTACATTTTCCAGCTATGGAATAGCCTCGAGGAATGTGCATATCTCAGCTGAATTTTGTACATTCTCTGGGTAACATGCAAATATTCTCCAGTCAATATGCATAGTCTCCACAAAACATGTTTCCCCACTCTGCATTTCTTGTTCAGAAATTGTGCAGCATACACCCCCTGGGCTGCTTCTGGCCCACTGCTTAATCTTACATGGCCAACAACCTACCCTGTCATTGATCAGCCAAGCAGCAGGAAGGGGCAGGAAGGGAGGCCTCCAGATAAATATTAACTTTGTTTTGCTCTTCCGTACTGTGCCAGCCTGTGCCAGAAATGGCAGTGGGTGGGATCAGAGGTACTTCACACTCCTTCTTCCCCAGCCCTCTTCTCTGCTGAGTAACTCTTCCTCAACATCACATTGTCCTTTCTGCACTGGTCTTTCATCAGTTATAGGAGAGTACTGTAGAACTGCCTTCCATTCAAATGCACTATCATATAGTAAAACTAGACTATGCAAGTATCTCACTAACTGAATTAGGTTTAGTTACAGATAGGTAGCCGTGCTGGTCTGCCATAGTCAAAACAAAATAAAAAAATTCCTTCCAGTAGCATCTTAAAGACCAACTAAGTTAGTTCTTGGTATGAGCTTTCGTGTGCATGCACACTTCTTCAGATACACTGAAACAGAAGTCACCAGACCCTTTTATATAGTGAAAAAGCTTTTTCCTGTAAGACCTATTGCAGTCGTTAAGAGTCGTCAACAGGCTCATCACAGCTATCTGCCAATCACCCATTCCCACCACCCTTCTGAGTAATACCCCTCCCCACCTTCTCACTATATAGAAGGGTCTGGTGATTTCTGTTTCAGTGTATCTGAAGAAGTGTGCATGCACACGAAAGCTCATACCAAGAACTAACTTAGTTGGTCTTTAAGGTGCTACTGGAAGGAATTTTTTTATTTTGTTTTGAATTAGGTTTGCACACACAAGCGACTTTCCTTATTTTTTAGGGCAAGAAACTAAAATCAGTTTTCCTTTGAAGCCTTATCTTAATATACAGCCCAGTGTATACGGCATGGACCAACTCAAGGGTTGTCCAACCCGCTCCGAGGCATACAGAAATTAGTGAGTCTTTGTTTTGGTGAAATGGAGGGTGCTTGACTTCAGACATGCTGGAACTCTGCTTCAGCCACACCCACAAATTAAATCCCCCTCCCTCATTACATTAATTACAGGATTTTCTTTTCTATGCACTGCATGTTCACTTTGAGTGCCAGCCCTACTCCTTCAAGTTAGAATGTTGTTTTGGAATGTAATGGATACTGCAGGCTGCTTTCTGGAAAGCTGTGCTGCTTTTTAGGAAACGGATCTCATTTTAAAGATGACTGGTGCCATGCACCTCCATAAAGACAGTTTGTTTCCTTCATTCAGCATCATTCTGCTGTTTCCTCTGTACTACATTAGTTGGGCTTTTGCCTTCTGCTTTAACTGAAGCTTCTGGCAGCAACTCAGGAAAGCAAAAGAAAGCTTGGAAATGATTAAGAAGTTCCTTTTTGCAAACACTGTGAAGAGCAGCAGTGCCTTATGAATAGATTTAACGTTTTATTTCAAGTTTTGGTCATCCACCTGCCCTTAGGTGGGCATAAGCAGTTGCAGAAGCATGTACGGTAGTGTTTTATCTTGGTGCCCCAAAGCCTGGGATTCTTAGGGCAGTTCTGCACAATACCTGACATGAGGTGGTAAAATGACGCGGTAGTATTCTGAGTGGTATCCACTCTGATTACAGGTATATTTTGTGTGTGTGTGGATTGCTCATAATTTTGGATGCTCCTTTACAGAGAAAAACTCCTTATAGTCAACTTGCATCATAAGAGAACATAAGAAGAGCTATGCTGGATCTGGCCCAACGCCTTTCTAGTCCAGCCTTCTGTTCCCATAGTGGCCAGCCAGACGTCTCTGGTAAACTCATAAGCAAAACATGAGCACAGTGTCACACTCTCTCCCATGTTTCCCAGCAATTGGTATTTAGATCCATGGCACCTCTTAATACTGAATACAGTCCTCATTGTTAGTAGTAATTAACCAGAGAGAGAATTATGCAGGGAATCTCTGGCCCTCCTGGTGTGCTTGCTGGAATTGATGGAAATTGTAGCCTAGCATCATCTGAAGGGCCAAAGTTTCCCCACACCTATGCTAAAGCTTCTTCTCTGGTGTGTGAGTTTACCAAATGCAGGTAATGTTTAATGTGGGAGAGCCTTTGAAAATGTAAACTTGTTGAGGCGTATACCGAGTGCCCATTCAACATGCCAGTGGAGTGTGCCAATGGAACAGAAAAAAGCACCAGACAGTTTGGGTAGGGTCGGTTCCATTACTGACAGTATAATGCACTTCCACAGCTTAGCAGTTACGTACTGGTGTAGTATACAGTCTTTACAGCAGTCTTTCCAGTCTCCTTGCAGTTTTCCAACACAGAGTAGGCTCTGGCCAAAGGCAAAGGCCAAGAGCAAGCTTGCTTCAAACACAAGTATATTTATACTTTAGATTATGCTGAGTCACTCTCACATGCTTGCTGGCTCACTCTCACATGCATACTGGTTTAGGCTTGCCATATTTTGAAAGGTGGAAATCCGGACACAAAAGTTGTTGAGCAAAATCTCAGAAAAAGAGGAATTTTTTTAGCTGTTTTAACGGAAAGCTGCCAAAATCTACACTACCAACATGGGTTGCCATATGTCCGGATTTTCCCGGACATTTAAGCGATTCTCACCCAGGCAGTTTCCCACGGCCGAATCCCGGCTGTGTCTGGGAAATTCTGGGTGCATGGCCACCCTAAAGTAGTTGCAGGTGCAGGACAAACACACCCCAAATTAACCAGCAAACCTAACTTTTACTTGTCCTTTTTCTCTGCATAAATAAGCCCTTATACATTAACAAAACTCTGCTCTCATCAGGAATGGTACAGAATTCCACTATCCCATTATTCTAAAAAAAAATTTAAAATGTACTTAAATTGTATATCAGTGTTTTTAAACAAAAGGATCTACTTTTTTACAAAAAATTCCCTATCCTTGCCCTCTCACCAGCATATGCTCATTTACCTACCTAGCCTGAAGCTTATCCCTCCCTGCATAAAGGATATGAGAGAGGGAAAAGAGAGAGAAGGAAAGGTGGAGGGGAGAAAATAAGAGAGAAAAGCCTTGACTAACACGCATGTTGAAAACAGAGCCCAAATCACTGGGTTGCAGCAACGTTGAGACTGATCCAAACATTATAGTGCAAAGACTTCCAGAAAAGCAGGCTCACGTAACTTGCAATTTCTCAGATGCTGTATTTCTTTAAGGTGCCTCAACACTTTTTCATGTTTGGGCTGCCGCAGACAACCACAACTACCCCTCTGGAAGTGGCGCTTCTCTTCAAAGCAATCTGCTAATTATTTGCAAGGTGCAGCATATCTTCCACGCAGGAGTCTTAGACTCCCAACATCGCCTGTGATGTGAAGGTCAGCTCTGAGAACGTGCCTAGAATTAAACGGGCAAGTCCTTGTGCCATCGGCCACCTAATGGCCCCACACTCCTAAATAATTCACCAAGTGACCGCTTGAAACAAGTGTCATATTGTGAGCGCTTGTAAGCTCCAGTGTTCACCTTGAAACACAGCAGGAACCAGAGTGGAGTGCCCATTTTAATTTATCCTTAATTAACATCCCGTTACTCAAGTGACAGTGGCAATTTTGCTTGGTGGCTGTTTGACAGAGAAATAAGCAAAGGGAGGTGCTTGGAGTGTCAGTGTTTGTATCAGTGACACTGGCTCATCCTTTAATGGATGGTAAATTACCCTGCTGTGTCCTTCTTGATAGCCTCAACAGAGATCCATGCTTGCAAGCACTCAACCAGAATAAGAGCTAGTGACTTAACTGCGTCCCTCCTAGCTGTGTACAGTCAAAGTCGTTTCTCGAATCTGATGCGCTTTAATTTCCCTTTTCACCCTAAATTTTCACATGTACCCATTTAAAAGTCATTTTAAAAAACAGCAATTGATTATTTACACTTGGATTTTGGAGCGTTGCTTACCCTTTACTCCGCTCATTTGGCTTCTGCCCATTCCACTTCCTTCAGTTGAGCACACTCAGAAAATAGGGCAGGGTTAGACTTTATATGGGCAGCTCTACTGTCCAATCACAAGTGCAATTTAGTTTCACTCCTACCTTCTCACTGGCTGTTGATTCTCCTGCTCTCAACCAGGAGAGGATGATAATTATAATAATAATGGGAGGTAACCAGCTCAGAGTAGACCCACTGAAATTAATGGCCTATGTCCATTCATCTGAATGGGTTTACTTGGAGTGGAGCTAACATTGGCTACAACCCAGGGAATAATAGAATCAGAGATTAAGATAAAACTTTGCACTTATATGGCATATTGCAATTGTTCAAAGCACCATGCATGTCTATTCTTTTAAACAGAGATGCTAGACATCAAGCTGGAAGACCTTCTGTAGGAAAAGTATCTACCACTGATCTATTGTCTCTCCCTGAGCCTCTCTTCTGCCTTGAGAATTGAAGTTCAGGTGGTGGCACTTAGGGAGCTCTAGCAGAGAATTCTTCCCATCCTTATAAAACTGAAATTCTGAGGAATGTGCCATGAGGGAATAACAGCAGTGAAAGAAATGGAGAACCTGTATACATTTGGTGTGCCTTCCTCTGTTCTGTGGAATAGCATTCCTGTCAAGATACAACAGGCACCGTCTGTCTACACTTTCTGAAAACAATTGGAAGGACATTTTTGTTCTGACAGGCTCTCCCAGCTGGAGAAATGGGTCTTTGCCATGAGCATCTATTTTGTGTTGTTTCAGATTTGTTTTAACTGTATTGGCTGTTCTTTGTGTTTTAAATGGTGTTTTTTTGTTGTTGCTGTTTTTATTGTATATCACCTTCAGACTGTTGTGTAGATGGCTGTTAATAAATAATATTAATAAAATAAAAGCGGGAAGTGTACTTATGCCTTCGTTTTCTCCTTCTCCTCTTCCCACACCCTGGTCTCTTTTGGACAGAAATAAAAAAGAGGAAGCTTGTGGTGCCACTAGTGTGACTCTCTTGTGGGTCCACTCCTTGATGGCCAAAGGTTTTTTTTTTTAAGTGTAGCTATGGGACGCGGGTGGCGTTGTGGGTTAAACCACAGAGCCTAGGACTTGCCGATCAGAAGGTCGGCGGTTCGAATCCCCGTGATGGGGTGAGCTCCCATTGCTCGGTCCCTGCTCCTGCCCACCTAGCAGTTCGAAATCACGAAGTGCAAGTAGATAAATAGGTACCGCTCCGGTGGGAAGGTAAACGGTGTTTCCGTGCGCTGCTCTGATTCACCGGAAGCGGCTTAGTCATGCTGGCCACATGATCCGGAAGCTGTCTGCGGACAAACACCGGCTCCCTCGGCTAATAAAGCGAGATGAGCGCTGCAACCCCAGAGTCGGTCACAACTGGACCTAATGGTCAGGGGTCCTTTACCTATTTTTTTTTTTTAATTACCGCCAAGTGTCTTCTAAAATATAACTAAATATAACTGTTAGAGAATGTTAGAGAATGTAACTGCATATGTAGCTGTAACTACGGTCATACTTTCTGAGAGGAATTAAATTTGCAAATCTTTTCCATTTGCTTTTTAAGGTCTTGGATCCTGAGCAAAACCACAGCTTCACAGACCATTACTTAAACGTAGCCTTTGACTTGTCCCAAGTACTTTTCATCGCCACAGCCAACACGACTGCCACCATCCCACCTGCTTTGCTGGATAGAATGGAGATCATCCAAGTTCCAGGTGATGTAGAACTGACCAGGGTGTGGGTGCTGTTAAGGCAGGATGTATCAATGATTCCTGCTGCTTGTTGGCGCTGCCTGCCATATTTCTATATCATAGATGGCCACTGCTGGTATCTTCTCCCATCTCGCTCTCTTTCCAGCTGAGGCTAAAACTTCATTTCCTTTAAAAATCTGGCTTTGTATGTGACTTCTGATCTGAGTTCAATATCCTAGTTCTTCTAAAGGATGTGTCTTGTTTCAAAGGATACACGCAAGAAGAGAAGATAGAAATCGCACATCGCCACTTGATTCCAAAGCAGCTTGAGCAACATGGACTGACTCCTCAGCAGATTCAGATTCCTCAAGATGCGACCCTGGCAATCATCACCCGGTAATTTTAAAAAGGTATTTACAGTCGTACCTTGGAAGCCAAACGGAATCTGTTCCAGAAGTCCGTTCCACTTCCAAAATGTTCGGAAACCAAAGTGCGGCTTCTGATTGGCTGCAGGAAGCTCCTGCAGCCAATCAGAAGCCGCAGAAGCCCTGTCGGACATTCGGGTTCCAAAGAACGTTCACAAACCGGAACACTCACTTTTGGGTTTGCGGTGTTCAGGAGCCAAAACATCCGAGTACCAAGGCGTTCAGCTTCTAAGGTACGACTGTATGTGTTTATTTTGCTCTTTGGTACATTTAGTTGCTCTGCTCCGTTCTTGCAGCTGCCTAGGAAAATCGATAAGTTTAGGTTTACATTGAAAATGTTGTTCCATGGCACCTGGATTCATTCCTGCCAGGATGGGGGCTGTGTGGCCCTCCAGATGTTGTTGGACTCCAACTCCCATCATCTCTAGCCATTCTGCAAGCTGGCTGGGGCTGATGGGAGTTGGAGTCCAACAATACAAGGAGAGCCACAGATTCCTCATCCCTTCATTAGGACGCAATAATGTCCAACGAAGCCTTTACCCCATATCTTTTTGCACATTAAAACCATTCATAGAAATATGTTCCCCGAACTAAGAGATAACTTTCCTTGTTGTGGAACAGGGCCCTTAGACAGATCCAGGATTGTGTCAATTTAGACGGGCACTGAAAAGGACAATCTTGGCTGCTTCTTTGTACTAGATACACCCGGGAGGCAGGAGTCCGCTCTTTGGATCGCAAATTTGGAGCCATTTGCCGAGCAGTTGCCGTGAAAGTGGCAGAAGGCCAGCACAAGGAGGCAAAGCCAGATCGCTCTGAAGTGACAGAAGGAGGAGGTTTGTGTGCCTTTTATATCCTTCTGCCAGTCGCAAGCCTTTGCCAGCTCTCTGGCTTGGAAGGTTGCCCAAGGAAGGGGGCCGTCAACATTTCCGAGTTTGTAGATTTGCATATGTTTTGTCCTCGACTGAAATAAATATGCAGCGTTTTTCATTTCGATTGCTCATGATGAGCGATAGAATTATTTGCAGTGCATCTCTGGGGAGAAAGGAAAACTCAAGCCAAGTTTGTGGCTGAGAAATGGGCGCACAGTGAGGACTGACTGCTCAGACCATGTTTTGAACTGTGAAGCCGTTAATGATTTGGGGCTAGCATCCTTGAGAAGCTGTTCCTGTCCTGTATCCTGTTATGTTCCCCCGTAGCAAGTGCTATCCAAAAAGGCAGGGAGAAAAAGAGGAGTTTCCAGAGAGCTGTCCGCAGTTATTGAGTACCTGGATACACTATAGAGCCTGAGCAGTCACCCTTTGCTGCTTGGGTGATGTTGGGAGTTTGGAGATAACATGGGAAGGAACAGTTAAGGATACAGATAAACCAGCATCGCCAGGCCCCTCTGGTGTGATGAATAAGGTTCCAGCAATAACAGAAGCATCAGCTATGCTGTGATGCGGTCATGTGAAAAAGAGGCCCTGAGTCCTCTTGCCAGAGCAATGTGGCCAGATCATTTCCTGTAACAGTAGCACCAAAAGGATTTCTGCATAGAGCAGGGGTGGGGCACCTTATTCAGCCCAAGGGCCAGATTTGTTTCTGGGCAACCTTTCAGGAGCCACATGCCAGTGGTGGGGGGTGGTGCAGAGGCAAAAGTGGGCGGAGCAACGAATGTGAATTTTACCTTGATATAATGGGATGGTTTCCTACACACACTCACACACCCCTCTCTGCCCTCGATGTAGACAAGTAAGAGGCATGATTAGAATTGAAGGATGCGTTCCATCCAGGCCAAAACACTTGAGGGTGCAAAGTAGGGCAGTGAAGGGGGTGGCTTGGGAGAGTCTTGAGGGCTGGGTAAGAGGCCTGGCAGGCTCTAACTGAGCCCCAGACCTGAAGCTCCTCATCCCCGACATAGAGTATTAAAAGCAACAAGAAGTGATCAGCAACAGTAGATCTTTACCTTTGACTCCAGTGAATATTTACTCGTGGGTTATGATTCTGCTATTCAGAAATCCTTTAAAAGCTTGCATGAAATCACCGACATGCTGTTGTCAAGGAGGAGGCCATTAGTACTACAACTGGGCATACCTGCTATAAACCGCCTACACAACAAACATAATCAGGGGCTGCAGTCTTGCTGATGAGTCAGATGCTTCTGTGTTGGTTGGCAGACTTAAATATGATCATCTAGCACTCGCTTCTTGTCTGAGTGATAGCAAAAAGACATTATGGAGAACTCTTCACCATTCTACCTACCACATGGCAGTTTAAAGGCATGTTTTTCGAGGCATCTGTGCAGTGTAGAATAGCCTTGCGCCCTTGAACTTTTACCTCATTTCCAGGTTTCTTTACCAGCTTGTGGCGGGGGCTTCATTGGCAGCTGAGTTGTTGATACAGTGATTGCCAGCTAAGGGTTTTATGCCAATTTCTTTTTTTCAGATCTGAGAACAGGGGAGACCCAGATGTCTGTACAAGCTTTTCATACTCCCCCCCCCACAAAGCAGCCCTCTGTTTACTGTTTTGTTATTAATCATCAGAAATAAAATTGAACAGTTAATACACCTTTTAAAAAGATAATGTACCACTGATATCTTACATGGCATGTGCACTCAGATGCTGACACTCTGCACTATTGTAATTTAAGAAAGGGTGTAGCTGACATCCAGGGGCTGCCTGTATGTGCCTGGAGACAAGATATGTAAAACAAGAAGTATTTTGGCAATGATAGTCACCCTCAAATATCTGAAGGGCTGTCACATGGAGGATGGAGCAAGCTTGCTTTCTGCTGTTCCAGAGGGTAGGACCCAAAACAGTGTTTTCAAATTTCAAGGAAGGAGATTTTGACTAAACTTTAGAAAGAACTTTCTGACAGTAAGAGCTGTGGAGCGGACTCCTTCAAAAGGTGCTGGACTCTCCTTCACTGGAGGTTTTTAAATCAAGGTTGAATGGCTATCTGTCAGAGTTCTTCAGCTGTGATTCCTACATTGCAGGGGGTTGGACTAAATGACCCTTTGGGTCTCTTCCAGCTCTTCAGTTCTATGAATACCTCAACCAGGAGTCAAAGAACAATGCAACTAATTCCAGAAGGTCCCAAACCATTTGGACTTGTGTCTGTCACCACCACATGGCAAACCTCTGTTTAGAATCAAGGGGTGTTTCCAAAAAACCAGTTCATAGTAGGAGCTGGTAGGGAAAAAATAGAAAATTCCCCATGTGGGAACAAGTCCGTGGATGTGCTTAATATATATATATATTTGTTTTGAATACAGGCCATACATCCATAGCAGCAGGATGACCTATGTAAGGCATACAGTAAAAACCTTTTGGTATTTGGTAGCCCATGTTGCTATTCTGGGCTGCTTCAAGAGAGTGATGCTGATTTTCAAAATTTTGTCCTGTACGCTGGAGCTCCTGTATCAGGAGTTTGCTACGCACACTGTTCTCTTTAGTGTTCCCAAAATTGAAGTGAAGCGCAGGCTCATCTGAAGTTCTCTGCGTGCATTGGAGCCTCGGAGAACATTAAGTCACAGCTCATGACAGTGCTTGGTTTTTCCCAGGTACCAAAGTGCCTGCTAGAGCAGACTGGGAATCTGATAGCTGGGCCTTGTAGTCCAGAACTGCACATACAGACCTAGCTCTGGTAAGTGGCATTCACCATCACATTTCTCCCCTTGCAGCCTGGACTCTGGAAGGGATCATGGCTCAATGGCAGAACATGTGCGTTGCATGACAAAAGTCCCAAGTTCAGTCTACAGGCACGGCCAAACTTGGCCCTCCAGATGTTTTGGGACTACCATTCCCATCATCCCTGACTACTGGTCCTGTTAGCTAGGGATGATGGGAGTTGTAGTCCCAAAACACCTGGAGGGCCAAGTTTGGCCATGCCTGGAGATCTGGCAGCAAGTAGTGGAACAGGCCTCCCACCTGAGATTCCCTAACTGTCAGAATAGATGATACTGGAGGCTAGGTAAATGCACAAATAGTCTCAACTGATACAACTATACTACCTATACAGAGCGCTTATTGTCATCCTTGCTCGAGTCAAAAGTTGTTTGTGTGGCTTTTTTGGCTCCATCATCCCTGCTTTAAAAGGCCAGTTTTTCCCCTTGAAAGGACATGTTTGCTGAGGCTGATAGGAGTTGTAGTCCAAACAATTTGGTTGGTATTAAGTTGCAGAGAGCTGTCATTGGAGGATCCCCGTGTATGTGTAGTCTTTAGCACTCCCAAGGGAGAGGCAGGAAAACCTCAAATATGTTTAATCTTTGCAGTCATCTCAGATTTCATTGAATGCCCACATGCTTTCCAGTAATGCAAGGCAAGGGCTACATCTAAAGAAATCCTAGTCAATAAAAAGTATGTGTTAATCAAATATTAAATTAAATCTACATATAACAAAAAAAAAGTTTTGAAGGTGGGTAAACATGCTTGCTTTGATGTCACAGTCACAGATGGGTGTCATCTTAGAAAAAGGCATCTTCTCCTAGGTAAGAATGAGAGAGTGACTCTTCTATGATGAAGCATGCATATTAAAGCACATTAACCATTTTTAAAACCGTTGCTTTTTAAGTATGTTGCTTGTTTGGGGATTCTTTAGTCCATTTAAAAAATATTGTAAATGGAGTAATTGATTGGTTTTATCGGTGATAGAGTTTTGTTCTGTTTCTAACTGCTTTCTGGAGATTTTACTGAATGCCATTATTTGTACTTTTTTGGTTTTATGTAGCCTATGTACTGATTTTTGTTATAGTGGGTTTTTTTAATATAAGTAATTAATCTACCCAGTTAATTAGTTTAAAATGTGGAGCCCCGGAGAAGATAAAGAAACTAAGATATTTCATAAAGAAAAAAACCTCACATGTAGTGCTGGTAATCAGTTTAAGAGCCCTGAAGTCTTTGTGACTTGAGGAAAGATAACATTTTAGTTATCTAGTTTTACTAGAGAGAGGGCCAAAGCTCAGTGGTAGAGTATCTTTTTTGTTTTGTTTGCAGAAGGTGCCCCAGGTTCAGTTCCCAGCATCTCCAGGTAGGGCTTGGAGAGACTCCCTGACTGCAGCTCCAGAGAGCCACTCCCAGACAGTGTAGACAACAGCACTGAGCAACGTGGATCAATGGTCGGAAGCATTATGAGGCAGGCGGCTTCCTGTGTTTCTAGCAGAGCAGTTTGGAAGCTCTTCCCTTCACATGATACAGTGACTTGTTTACTATTAAACGCAGAACAAAAGGGAGGCTGTCTTCAGCATTCCAGCTAATCCAGCGAAGGAGTTATTTACAGTGTTAAAATTAGAGCTGGCAATCGCTGCCAGCTAGGAAAGTCATAGCAAGCTGAGTGCTTCCAAATGGTGTAAAACTCCACAGTTTGTTAAGGGTTGTCTTTTTTATTTTTTTCTGTTTTCTTTTTTGGCTGTCTGGAGAGAACCCAGAAATCCTAATCTGTGAACAGTTGTCTTTGTGTGGCTTGAAATTGACAGCAGGCAAAACAATGCAAAATAAAAGAGAGCCTGACAAACGGGGAAAGGGCTTGATGTTTGGCTGTGCTGGCATTAGAATGGCACTGCTTTAGCCCCAGAAGGAGGTGGGTTGTTTTGTAAAAAGAGAGAGAGAGAGAGACAGAGGAGGAGGGCAAATGCTTTGCAGCACGCAATCCCTGCAATTGTAAGGAGCTGTAATGAATCAAGCCATCTTGGAAAACCTTGCTCAGGCCTGCCCAGCTTCAAAACACCTAGACCAATGCAAGCCACCCGCCATGTATTGTGACTTGTTGGGTCCTTGGCAACATTTCAGTTTCTTCAGTCTTCGTTGACCTAGCAGCCAAAAGCCAGAAGATTTATTAAGCCCACCCACCCAACAGTATGTACTAGGTAGTTGGTAGGAAGCCTTCAGCTCAGGCCCTTAGTTGCAGGGGCCAAACCTCGCGATTTCTGTAGAAGACTCTCAAAATATCATCATACAGTATTCAAGCTCAAATAGAGGTTGCCTGACTTCTCATACAGTGCCTGTCCTTCTCCTAAAAGGAAATGATAGAGAGGTCAGGAAACTGGACAAATGGCACACTTTAAATTGTGTAGCGCAGAATTCAGAGCATCACCCAGAGACAGCTGTAGGCAGAATTCCTGCATTGCGCAGGGGTTCTTTTCAAACTCTATAATTCTATGATTCTAATTGGACAGTGTTCTCGAAGCTACCAGCATGAGTTTGACCAAACTGCGGGTGGAAGAGAGGAGTGCCTGGCATGCTCTGGTCCATGGGGTCACAAAGAGTCAGACACAACTAAACAACTAAACAACAACAACAACAACATTTTCTTTCTTTTCTTTTGAAAATATCATATTTTTTTACTATTTAAGCTACATTATCGAAATGTAAGGTGTGGAATTTATCATCATTACTTTCATTTAACCCTGATAAATCCAAGGATGAAGTGGGTTCAGCTACCTAAAATCAGATGGTGTGAAGCAGGCCCTGGGGTGGGGTAGATAATCTATAGTCTTCCAACTCCCGCCAGCTCCAGCCACCATGGCCAGTGGTTAGGGGTGATGGGGGAGGGGGCTGTAGTCCAGCAATATCTGGAGGACCCACCCCTGACCCAGATGAATGAGAGTGTTAGGATTTCCAAGCCAGCCAAATGCCAGATCCCTCATATCACAAACTACCCTTAGCATTGCATGACTAAAACAAAAAGTTAACGCATTGAGATTCCCTGTTTAGTGTGCCAGAGAAATATAACAAAGTAGTTACTACTTAGAATAGATTTATTTGCTGCAATCATTTTTTTGACCCGACTAATTTGAAAGGAAATCTGAAAAGCATGAATTCCAGGCAAAAATCCTCTTGCGAGTTAGGCACCATTCTTAATAACCCACACTGCCTCATACTTAGGATTTTAAAGTCAGTCTCGGGTCTGTTTTGGCTAAAATGTGGAATTTTATGAGAAGGGTATAAAATCCCGGGATCTCAATTTTTTTATTATTAAATTCATTTGTTTGCATAGCAAGCATGTGGCTTTAAAACACCTGGGCTTTTAACAAAAAGTAGCCAGTCTCTCTTATTTGCCTTGGGGCTTTCTCCCCCCTTCCCCTTCTAAAGAGCACAGGGTTCAACTTCAGCCAATCTTGCTGCAGAAACATTAACGAAAATCTGATGAGAGCAAATCCCAAGGTGATACGGCTGCAGGCAGCTGTGAGCTTTGAATAAAGCTGCACTGTGGTTAACACACTTAAAGGAATGTCAGCAAAAATGTAGCACTTGGATGGGGCCCCCAGTCTCTGGCACCTTCTCTCTTCTCTCCAAGCCCCCCATCCCACCCCCACCATCGCTTATAAAGCAGGGGAAGGGAACTTGTGGCCCTCCAGATGTTGTTGAACTCAAAGACCCGTCAGCCCTGCCAGCGTGGGCAGCAATCAGAGATGATGGGAGTCTGACAGTATCTGGAAGGCAAAAGAATCCTCACTGCCCTGTTGCAAAAGTTGAAGTCTACTGGCACAATCTGCCCAGAAAATTATCTGGTGCTGGGCCCACTAAAATGGCAAGGAGTTGGGTAAGAGTAGAGCTTGTGTCCCAAACACTCTGTGTAAAGGAGTAATATCAACAGCAGGGGCAGGCAACCTGGTGCCTTCCAGATGTTCATGGAATGCAACTCCTGGAATGCTGAATGGGACTGGAGGAAGGGAACCCAGTCAACCCCCCCAAACTATACATACACCCTGTCTTAAGTTTGCTCCCCAAGCCTGTGCTTGCATGTTTGGCAGTCAGTCCCACAGAGTTCAGTGGGGCTTCCTCCAAGAAGCTGGGTCACAGTATTTGCCCCTCTTTCCTAGCAACACAAACTGTGGAAGTACCATATCCAAGTGCAGGTCCCCACAGCTAACTGGGACCCTCAGAGACAAGACTCTCTTAGCCCAAATCTGCTGAGAAGATTCTCTAGGCTCCCTTCAGACCAAAAGCCCCACACAGTTTAGGATGGGGAACCTGAGACCCTCCAGTTGTCTTGGGACTCCAGCTCCCATCAGATCCCCCCAGCATGGCCAATGGTCAGAGGTGATGGGAGTTGAAGTCCATCAACATGTGGAAGGGGACACAGGTTCCCCATCCCTCTGAAAGATGTCCTATACAAGCCTTCCTCGTGGACAGATCCATTCAGGACCAAATTTAGTTCAATGGACAATTTAGGATCGTCTCCTCCTGCCCTCACTGGACTCTTGTGAAATCTTAACATCATACTTTTTAATCTAGTTGTTATCTTTCTAATTTAAAAGAAGCCAACCTGTTTTGTAGGTGATATTTTTTTTATTACTATTCTTCAGCCTGCTTGGTTCTGTAGCCTCTTGTGAGGTTTGTATGTTTATGTAACATACGCCAATCTGATTATTTGATGCTTCAGTCCGGCCTGTGTTCTATTTGTAATCAGAATGAGCTAAGAGAGCTTATTATTTGAAGCAGAAACCACAACGCTAGCTGTAATTGCACAACTTGGTATGCAAAGTTGCAAATGTTGTGTTGCATCAGATTTGGGGCAGTAGGGGAGGGGGTCAGAGAGTGGAATAAATTTCTGCCGAAAGACGGGACACTGTTGTTTGTCACTGCGACGTATTATGAAACAGGCCTTCCTAATTGGGTTATCTGAGTATAAAGCAAAAAAAGAAAGAAAGAAACGTGGTTTTCTCAATAGGACAGATGCCCCTCACAAATTCAGGAGAGAATCATTTACAAGTCTCCCATGTTGCCAACTCCTGTCTGCAAAGTGAGCAGCTTGAAATAAAACTGGACTAAGTCCCAGTTAAAATATGAATAGTTTCCTGTATGCTTTTAGTTTCTTATTTATTTATTTATTTTTATTTCATAAAATTTATACACCGCTTGATTGTAAAAAAAAGAGAAAGCCCTCAAAGCAGTTTACAAAGAGAGTTAAAGAATGAGAATATCAGTAGAAACAACTCTTGGTGTAAAACCAGCAATAAACTAAAAACAGATTAAGACTTACGTCAACATTCTGCATGTCTGGGTAGGCTTGCCTAACAAAAATTATTTTAGTGGGCGCCAAAAAGAATACAGTGAAATGCTTGCGTGATGTCAATAGACCAGGAGTTCCGGAGTGTAAGTGCTGCCACACTAAAAGATTGATTTCTTATAAATGCGGAATGGGTATTATGTAACACCTGCAACAATGCTAATTCCTCCTATCTTAATGGCTGAGTAGGCATGTATGGGTTTTCCAAATAAACTAGCTTCTTAAGTCTTCCAGCAAAATGCTGGAGAGTATTCCTATGTTGTTATGTATGCATTGGTGTCTTTCATTGCGCACTTTTCCTTCCCATGCCTTCCACCATTGTACTGATGAGGGACACTGCGGGACACAGTAGTAACATACATTCTGTCATTCTAAGGATCCCTGTGCAAAGTTTGCCTCCTGCTGCCAGTACCCCTTGCTGTAGACTCTACTCACTCTGTGTGCTATGCTGCAGTGGTGGAGGACCTGTGGCTCTCAAGATGTGGTCAGATTCATGCTCCATTGGTCATGACCATTGGCCATGCTGGAGATGACTAATGGGAGTTGGAATCCAACAACATTTGGAAGGCCACAGGTTTCCCACTTTGGCTCTATTGGTCTAAGAACACAGGACACTTTGTTCTACGGATCCTTAGTGCATCTATCTCATTATTGTCCAGGCAGGGAGAAGCGAATGTGGGGACCTGCAGATGTTGTTAGACTAGAACCCCCATGCTGGTTGGGGCAGATGAGCATTGGAGTACAACAATGCACATTGGCTATAGTGGTTTACACGGACTGGCAGCAGCTCTTCATCTACCCAACTCTACCTGGAGATCTCAGGGCTGAATCTGGGGGCTTTTGCAAGCATAGTCATGTGCACAACTACTTAGCTGCTTCTTTCTCCCATAGGGTCTTCCTCATGGACTTATAGTCTCTCCTTTGTTGATTTAAAAACAAAGAATGTGTTTGTTCTTTTCGTTAAAAATACTGACCTAGATCATGGGTGGGGGCTTGTGACACACACAGAAATGTTGTTGGATTCCCAATTCCTATCAGCCCAGCCAGTGGGGGCAAGGAGCAGGGGAGTTGGTCCAGCAACAGGGGCAAAGGTTCTCCACTTCTTTTCTCGAAGAACATAAAATCTCCTACAATGTGTTATCCATTGTTCAAAACATACGTCAGGGAGAGACTATTGCTGTGTGGCAGAACACATACTTTGCATGCCAAAGGTCCCATGCTCAATATCTGGCATCTCCTGTTAAAGGAGGATCAGGTAGCAAGTGTTGCGAAAGACCCCTGCCTTTTGTACCCTGAAGAGCCGCTGCTCATCAAAGTGGATGGTAATAGACTCAATGAGAACAGTGGTCTTGACTTGGTGTAAAACAGCTTTGTGTTCACTTGCACCTTACCAGCTGCTGTGGGAGTAGTGGCAGGCTGCACACTCTGCACAGTCTTCATGCGCACACATTCGGACGAATATGTGTTTGAGAGAAGATGCAGCTTCCCTACAATGGTTGGGTGTGTGTATGTGTAGCTGTGTTAAGTGATGTGACTGAATCATTGATCCTTAGGAGTAGCTCCATCAAGTGGTTGCCCATCCATTTTGTGGAGCCAGTCAAGATTCTCTCTAGAACAGGCATAGGCAAACTCGGCCCTCCAGCTGTTTTGGGACTACAACTCCCATCATCCCTAGCTAACAGGACCAGTGGTCAGGGATGATGGGAATTGTAGTCCCAAAACATCTGGAGGGCCAAGTTTGCATATGCCTGCTCTAGAAGTTGCCAGAAAATGTTTCTTATGATCATATCTGTGAAGTGACCTTTTTTCTAACCTTAAGAGTGTAGAGAGCATGTTGCGGAAGATGCGAAACCTGATTCTCTCAGCGACACTGCCGATCTGGCTCTACCACCTGAAATGCCCATTCTAATTGACTTAGATGCCTTGAAGGACATTCTTGGGCCACCAATGTATGAACTGGAGGTAATTATTGACTATTTTCTATCTTTGCTCTTTTTTATTTTGTAGCTTGATAAATTAGTTGTTGGTGGTGGTTTGCTTGCTTCCCCACCTTCAGAACAGCCAGGTTGGGAAGGGACTTCTGGGGAGAGTCCCATGGGCCAGATAGAAAGGCTGGGGCGGGGCCTGAATTTGGGTCCCAGCCTGCTGTTCTCCACCTTATGCTAGTGGCACGAAATCTAAGCTCTTCCAGAAGCTACTTGGTTACATCCAGACTACATCTGAAGCCTCTGAGCTCTGCTCAGGCGCAAGGGTAAAACCCCTCTTATTACATGCAGTAGCAGGTAGCTCCCACTGAACTGTAGGTCTTATAAGGCCAGTGAAAAAATTAGGACCTAGGGATGGAATGTCAAACCTCCAGTAGCTGTGTGTGCAACTTTGAACCATTGGGGTGTTTTTCCTTGCGGTTTGTCACCAGGATCTGGCCACATCCAGGGGCCAAGATTACCGGATGGCAGCCTCATAAAAGAAGTGAGGCTTTGGCATGCTTGAAGGGGTTTCTTTCTTCTTAAGCTGCTGCTGCCCTTCTCTCTGCAGCGAGGAGCGCTGAACTTCCGTCTCTGTGAAAAACATTCCAGATTGGTTCCGTTTGTTTTTCTTTGCTGTAGTCTGCAGTGGGGCCTCTCTCCCTCCCCACCCCACCCCCGGCTCAGAAAGCCTCACCTCTAACCTTCGCTCTGCCATCAATAACTAGCTGGAAATCAAGACTCTGCAAAGGCCAGTCACATGTCAGCGCTCAGCTCGAGGAGGCCCGGCAGAGAGAAATTGAAAACCTCCCGTAATTGAATTGACTGGCCCTTCCGGAAGGGGAAGGACCTTTTCAAATGAATATATATATTAGAGAGAAGTTAGGCCTATAATCTCATAAGCTAGGGTGCTTTGGAAAGAATCAATTCAATCAGCTGTTCCAAAGTCACAGTTCGCTTTTAGAGTCAAAACCTCTTTTGGTGGAATCAGAATATGGCACACCCCAGACGGATACATGTCACTCGCTGGAATTTTGAAATCCGATCCTGGCAGAGTCTGAGTGTGTATATCTAAAGCACCCTTTTGCCTCTCTCAAGAGAGATGGCTCAGTGCTGGCTGAGGATGATTAACTCATGATGGTTTCCTGAAATGCGAAACCCCTTTGTGTGCCCAGGAACACCCTGTGGCCTGCCTCTTCTCACATCTGTCTCTGCTGCTCCATAGGGCTGCTGCCACCCTGGTCCCAACTGCAATGTTTTCTTTACAATATTGTTGATGCATCCTGGGCTGCTTAATGGCCACTGGAAACAGCAGGTGTATAGGACTGTTGACAACCTGGAAGCTGTAGGTTAGGACAGGAGTTGGAATCCTGTGGTCCTCCAGATGTTGCTGAAGCCCAACTCCCATTCTTCCTAACCATCAGCCATGCTGGTTAGGGCTGATGGGGGTCCCAACAGCAGCTGGGAAGCCACAGGCTTTACCCCTGACTTAGGGGGATAAGCCTGACTTACCTAGCACTTTGCTTGAAAAATGCTGCCTTAGGTTTACAACAATGGATTCCTCTGAGCATTCAGTGGCAGCTCATCCCACCATTTGAAAGCTAAACTTCTCATATGTGTGGCAAAACAGAAAACGGGTTAAAAATCAGGGCGGGGTGTTTGTCTGCAGCATTAACACTAAACTTTTAAGATAGAATTGTCTGGGTGGATAAGAAAGTCTTCACTTGGTGCTACAAGGACACAAGACTTGGCAATAGGTGTGCCCTTCTGGGGAGAGAATTTCACAGAGAAGTCCGCACTTGAGGTGCCACCACTTGAAAAGGCCCTTTGTCTCAGAAGTGTGCAGCAGGGAGCCTCTAAATATGGCTTCAATATTTGGGAGTAGGTTGCCCTTCGTATATCTACACCCTAAACCATATGGGACTTAAATGGTTTTAAGCCAGCACTTCAGATTGTACTTGGAGACAAACTATTAGGCAGTGATGCTCTGTAAGTGAGATGTGTTCTATTTAGCCAGCCTCAGTCAACAGTCTGGCAGCTGTACAACAGCTGCCTGGGCCAGTTGAAGTTCTGTGGGTGCAGACACTACCTACCAGAGTTGGAACACTTCTGAATCCCATTGAGTTCTGTAGAACTCTCCCATTAATTCAGGGAGACGGAAAGGCACTTAGCTTTGGCTAGATGGCCCATGTGAAGGTTTGATAGAGCACTTTTTAAAAAGCATCTTCCTGTATAGCAGTTAAAGTTGAAGGTATAAGAGCTGACCTTTCCTTACTTGGAGAAACTGAAGAACAGGGTAGATCTCTGGGTTGCTGCATAAATGAAAAGTTCCATCTGCCAACTTCAAAAAACTTTAACTCATTTTTGCTGTTACAAAAAAACACAAAAAACCAGTACTCTATTCTCTGCTCTATGAAGCACCCATTTTAAGCCCCCACCCACATGCACCCTAGCCTTAGGAAACTTTCCTCTGAGTATATGTTTGCAGCTCCACCCTTTCAGAAAGCTGTTGTCAGTGCTGTTTCAATCTTTAGCTTCCTTGGCCTGATGCAGGGAAGAAAACAAATGTGTAGCCGGAAAATATTAATGTGTGCAGTGAAAGGGTAACATTTCACTTGAAGTTTTGCTTGCTTTGTTTGTGGAAATGATCCATGCTGCAAAAGTGTTGACATCTTTCCGCAGGGCCTGCAAGACGGAGCTGCTCCGCCTGGCCTTTGGTTTGGACTCAGTCTAACCCTTATGTTTCCCTCCCCTTATGGTTTTGATTTATGGGCTACTACTACTACTACTGGGGAGGGCGAGGTATAAATAAGAATTTTTTATTATTATTGTTATTTTGCACCCAATAATAAGCAGAAGTCAATAAGCAGAAGTCATTTCTGAGATTCCCTCCTGTAATCCTCTTAAGAATGTTCCTAGAAGCTTTTCCAGAATGCCTGTGAACTAGGACCATTTCTGATAATTATCAATTAATTATCAATAATTATCTAATAGCATGGGCATACTGTCTCTGCTGGCTCCCTTTTTGTTTCTGGGCTCAGTTCAAGATGCTCTTTAGCTTTTGTCAAGGGGGCTGACCTTTTGTTAGGGGGAGCAGAACCTTAGTTTGCTATGTATTTTCATTGATTGGGGAGGGCAGCTTCACCTATGCTTATGCTATTTAACATTTACATGAAACCACTTATTAGGGTCATTCAGAGAAACCCATCTTGGCCTTTCTGCAGTACTGAAATCAGAAGACCTATTTCAAGTGGGAGCCTTATTTTCGGCGCCGAGCTGTCCTTTTCAATAGAAATACTGTGCTTCTTTCTTTCAGGTGTCCGAGCGGCTGAATCAACCCGGCGTAGCAATAGGTTTGGCTTGGACTCCTTTAGGAGGGGAGATCATGTTTGTAGAAGCCAGCCGCATGGATGGGGAAGGCCAGCTGACTCTGACCGGGCAGCTGGGCGATGTCATGAAGGAGTCGGCACATCTTGCCATCAGCTGGCTGCGCAGCAACGCAAAGAAATACCTACTGACAAATGGTATGTGAGAAGGCATGAATGGAAAGATCTGGCGCATGCTTCATGCATGCATAGAATAGGTTTTGAACATGTCTGGCTTTTGCTGCCTGCCTCGGACTATAGAAGTGAAGGCCATCAAGCCTCTGGCAGACACCATACATTTTTGGTGGAAGGCATTTTTAGCTTGGGGCAAGTTGCAAAAGGAGACTGTTGAGTAGTGGGGGAGCAAGTGCTTTGCATGGAAAAGGTCCCAGGTTTGGGCCTCATCACACCCCATGTAAATAAGCCGCCAAACAATACTAGCCTGCTCAGTTTTTTACTAGCCTACTTTTTACCCATAAGAAGACCTGGCAGAGAACAAACAGGGCAGTCTGTCCCAACTTTACCAACCCTTTACCAGTTAAAATCAGGCTTATGATTAGCAGGCTGGAAACACAGTAGGCTGGCTAAGAAAGGCACTGACATGTCTCCATTTTATTATATTAAATATCTTAATGCACCACTTTGGTTAACCCAAAGAGCCTTATAGCAACCCAATGTAAAACAGAAGCTTTTCTTTTTAAATTTCTCTTTTGGGCAAGGGTTTGATCTTTAAGAGTGCTTGGAATTGAATTAGTACTGTATATTTTGAAACTGCTGTCTGGTTAAATTAGTCTGGGAATTCTTTCTTCTTGCTGCAGTAATTGCTTTGATTGTATTTTTTTAACTCCCGTTCTCAGGACATACATAAACTGAAAAGCAGATAGAAATGTTTCCAAATAAACAAAGAATTTGTAAATGGCCTCAGCTGCAAATTCCATATTTAAGAACAGCGCAGCTATTAAAAACAGCACAGTATTGGCTTTGAGGGACTTGCCTTCGTGTGAATGAACTGCACCTTGGTTTCTTAAGGTTGCTTTTACAAAAGGCTAAGAATGCTGTTTTCCCTCTAGCTGCTTTTTAAAGATGTGCTTTAAGCTTCAGCCCCTCATCTGTAACATGGAAATAATACTAGGCACATGAAAACATTGAAAGCTACCTTATAGTGAGTCCCAGTCCTGCTTGGAGATTCCAGGGATTGAATGCATGCGAAACCATGTGCTCTACTCGTGAGTTACAGTCCAGATCCACTTTACAGATCCCAAAGGTGGTGTGTGTTTTCAAAGTATGCTTTGAAAACTCAGGACACTTCCTAGCGATGCTCAGTGTGTTTAATTTACTATTGACTACTTCGAACAGCATACATTTTTGCCTGATCAAAACCAGCAATTAAAATTCTGAAAGAAACCAGTGCTTTTATTGCCTGCACACCCCGTATCATCACCTAAGAAGCATTTCTCCTCTCACATGTGCAGAAGGGAATGCCTCTGCTGAGATGGACCTTATTCAGCTACAGTTCTTATAAACACTTAAAAAAAATTAAAAGTAACTTTTAAAAAATAATAATCTGCTGCCCAGTTAAGTGGGGGGGGGCACCGTTTTTAATCCAATCAATTCATTTTAGTACCATGGAAAGTGTTCCTACTGCTGTTAAACTGGTTTATCTGGGAAAGTGTTTCCAGATTCAAAGTGTAGCAGAGTATATTGACACAGGTGTTTTCTTCCTTAATCCTTCTGTCTCCCCCTCCTCCTCCTCCTCCTCCCCCTCCTCCACCACCCGGCACAGATCTCCTTTCAAATGCTCTGCTGCCAAGTGGAACAAGCGTCTGGAATGCAAGTCCTCCAGTGATGTGGTTTGTTTATTTGTTTGTTTGCTTTTCCCCAAAGAACAAAAGACCAGAAGCACCGCAGGTTTGAATTTTCCACACTGAACATCCCCCCTCCCCAATTCTCTTTCTTAAAGCTTCTGGAAGTTTTGATCTCCTTGACAACACAGACATCCATCTGCACTTCCCAGCTGGAGCTGTCACAAAAGATGGACCATCTGCTGGTGTTACCATAGTAACCTGCCTTGCCTCCTTGTTCAGTGGGCGGCTCGTGCGTTCAGATGTAGCCATGACTGGAGAAATTACACTAAGAGGCCTTGTTCTTCCAGTAAGTATTCTTTGCAGATAACGATATTATTGAGGTTTTCTATCTCTCTATCTCATCCCCTGCCCCACCCCCTGCAAAACAAAAAAACCCAACACACCACACATTCCAATACTAGTTCTAATTCTTTAATCTAGTCACGCTACTGAAGGTTGTCTAGTAAAGATAACACAGTTCTACAAAGCAAACAGTTAGCACATACTTTATTTTTCAGATCTGCTCTACATTAGAGATCTGCCACAGGCAACATTTGCAAGACAACAGAGAAGATAATAGTAATTTATTCCAGCGGGTGGGGCTTATATTGTCAGATATTGCCTAATTGAAAACTGTGGTCGCATCATCACTTTGTTCTTTGGGGAGCTGTTGAAGAAGCAATTCTTTTACCAGATTCAGCCAGTTTTACTTCCTTCCCACTTCTGTCTTGATGACAGCTGGAATACCCCTAGATCAGACATGTTCAACCGGTCGACCCTATTCTACAGGTAGATCCCTGGGTGCTCCTGGTAAATCGTGGTTGATCGCGGGACCCTTATCGATCTCGGGATTAAAATAATGTTTCCAACACCCTCCCCCCTGTTCCTCCGTCACGTAAAGTGTTTGTGTGTTTGGCGTTTGTTGCTGTCGATCGTGGATATGATCATTGACTTAATCAGTGCGTGCATTTGTTTTCTTATGGGTTTTTTTTGGTGAGAGATGTATGGCATTTCCCCCAAAAAAGCTCAACAACTCTGGCTCCTCCTCCCTCTAATGTCAATGGGTAGATCACAGTCAGTTTTTTTTACAATGGGAGTAGATCGCAGTCCCTTGGGAGTTGGATGTGCCTGCCCTAGACGTTTGGTTAAACACCACTTCCAAGAACTGGAAGTGTTGCTCACTGGGGCAATATGGTTTGAACATATGATGCCAATCCTGGCCTGACTGCAGTAGCTGACGGTTAGTTTCCGGGTCCAGTTCAAAGTGCTGGTTTTGACCTATTAAGCCTTAATTGGCTCAGGACCACAATACCTCAAGGACTGCCTTTCCTCACATGAACCGACCTTCAGCCCCTCTTCATGTGCTTCCTCCACGAGGTGCCAGGGGTAGGAATATGAGAGGCCTTTTCTGTGGTGGCTCCCCACTTGTGGAATGCTCTCCCCAGGGGGACTCACCTGGCACCTTTGTTACATATATTTAGATGCCAGGCAAAATTAAACAATCTATGTAACTGTAAACCACTCTGATCCTCAGATGGAAGGGCAGTATAGAAATTTTAATCATCATCTTCCCTTTAAAAAGGCACTACCTCTGCGGGGATTTCATTATACTTGCTGAAAATCATCTATCATAGGTTTGCTACAAAAATAAAAATACAAAACTGACACATGCCTCAGCTAGCCCAGGCCATTGTGATCTGAAGTGCTTTCTGGAATGTGCATAGTGTTGGTTGACGTCACCAACAGCAAGCAAGAAAACACTCCCTCTTCCATGTGACATCGCAAGGCACCATTCAGCCTGCAAAGAGCAAGTTTGCACTAGACCAGAAACTGACTAATCTCAGGAATTAGTCCTTTGCCAGTTTCAGCCCTTATTCCAATCGAGACCTTTTCAGGATTGGTCATTGGGCTAAAACTGATGATGGGGCTTTTCTGCTCCTTTCCCTCCCTTGAGGTTGGTTTCAGGTCTTGTGCAAATCCAGTATTTGTAGTCTTAAGTGTTCTCATTTCGCATGCTGGGGCCAAAATGGGGTGGCTGAACCAATACACTAACTGCTCTCATCCCCAATACACACAAGAAACAAAAACCAGAATCTGCATAACTGTTACACTTGCTTTGTTCTGTGTAGATCGGCAAACAAGTGATTCAGGTTAAAGGCAGTCCTGTTGGTTAATGATCCCTGAAGGCTCACACACATCACAAAGCAAGCCTTCTGCAGCAAAATAGCTTCAGCTCTGTTCAGTTCCTAGGTGAGAGACCATCTAGGAAACTCATGTATGTTGTCTTTAATGATGGGAAAAGCTGGAATATAAATTTGATTAAATAACACATAGTCCAGGGTTACATGTGTTTTTGTGTGCCCCCCCCTTTCAAATCTGCACGTGGCAAACCCAAATTATATATATGTTTAATACATTTTATCTGTTTGACAAACATTCACATAACTTGGATTCTTTAAGGAAGGAATGAAGGGAACAAATGGACATGGTGACAAGAGAGTTGGCAAGAAAACACTGGCGTCTGATGCAGTGGTTTGCGAAAACATTAACAAAACAAGTTGAGAAAATTATTTGCACATAGCATAGTAATAACACAATGCCTTATTTCTGCCAGTAGCATCTTCCTTAAACTCTCTCTGCTCTCCCCATTTCATTCTGTGTATTTAAACAGGTTGGAGGAATTAAGGACAAAGTTCTAGCAGCACACCGAGCTGGACTAAAGCGAATTATCATTCCTCAAAGAAATGAAAAGGATCTTGAGGAGATTGCCGCCAATGTACGGCAGGATCTGAATTTTGTGATGACAAGCTGCCTGGATGAAGTTCTTAATGCCGCTTTTGATGGGGGATTTTCAGCCAAGACAAAACTTGATCACTTCAACAGTAAACTCTAAGCAGATTGACTTGGGCTCACTCAAGGAACAAAATGCAAAGCTGATGTTCATCTGGCAGGATGCAAAAAAAAATAATGTGAGAGTGTTTAAAAGTGGCCAACACTGGAATGAGATTAGAATATGTGAAAGGGCTCTTCTTCATTTGGTGGTACAAACTTGCTGCCCATTCTTACTGGTCTTTATGTGCATTAGTGGACAGGAGTCCAGAGAGATAGATTTGAATGCTAAGCTCTTAATTGTTAATCCCCTGTGCAATTAAGGGGTAGACTGATACAGCAGCAGAATATCCAATCACATGAGCCTTCATGAAATCTGCCTGTTAATTTATTGAAGCCTCTTTCTTCCACCCCCACCAAGAGCTTGATGCAAATGTTGAGATTTTACCTTGCTTTAATATCAGAGCTGTAGTTAAACTGTCACTTGTCACTGATGCCAAGCTACAGTATTGTTCACTTCGGGTTTTTAAGCTGAATAGGTATGCAAATTAATTAGTTCTGGTCTTGCACATGGGATTGTCCTGAGGTCTCATTCTTACAATAGACCAAGGACTTGCAGCTTTGAATCATAGGAGAGTCTCTGAAACTAGAAGGGTCTAATTTAGAACAGTCTAAGAAGTGTTGCCACAGAGGTGGCGAGTTGTGTCTTCACCATTGGCCTTGCTGGCTGGGAGAAGTCCTACAACATTAGGGGTCCAAAGGCTCCCCCACTCCTGCTTTAGAGAGTAACTGCATCGAATTTAGTCTGCTGTCCCGCTGCTCCTTTGACTGCTTTAAATTAATGAAGTGATTCATTTGAAATGGTAGAGGAAGAGCAAAGCCTTTCTAGACAATATATGGCCTGGCTGATTTGTTAATAATAGTGCTGTTAAAATAGTGTTTAATATCAGAAACTTAACTTTGATTATTATAAAAGACTTTATTGCCTTGAAAAGTTGTAATGAGATCAGACACAAAATAAAGAGCTGATGGTACACAAGAGCCAACTTTCCTTTCAGGCTGAAGGTTCTTCTAGCACTGATAACACTTTCTACATGGAATGAGAAAGCCACATCTGCAGTGGTTATAGTTAGGGAAACAAGTATATGAAAGAGAGAGGAGATCATTCTGGTAAAAAAAGGGGAAAAATAATTATCTATTGATTGCCTGAAGTATCTCAAGATGCCAGCTGGCTCACAGGGGCATTTCTGAACAGAGGCTTGTTAGTGACATAACAGCTGTGAGAGATGTGACACACACAAGAGAATGAGGTCTCCCAGACTGAGCTGTAACAACTGTTCCCCCTGAGCAGCCCTCCGGCTGTTGGACTCTAACGCCCATCAGCCAGCCCCAGCCAGCATGGCCAATGGCTAAGGATAATGGGAGCTGTTGTCCCAAAATATATTGTGGATGGTCATCATAGGGTGTTTTCAGAGCACATTCATTCATTTCCACGAAGGAGTCCATTTGCGTGCAATACAAAATGGGTTGTTTACACAACCCAGTTACCTAAATAATGCTTATTGGTTATTGCAGGGATGAGGAACTTGTGGCCTTCTGGACGTTACTGTACTCTTAACCCCCATTATCCCTGACCTTGCTGGCTGGAGTTAATGGGAGGTGGAGTCCTACACCATCCACAGGACCACACGTTCCCCACCCCCTGGGTTATTTGAAGCTCTTGCTTGTCTAAAAACCTTCTGTTTCACAGAGGCCGCACACAATGACTTCTGTTTAAATTACATTTTAAATAACCTTTTAAAGGTTATATAGCCTTACGTTTCGCACAGACACGTTTTCAGCATTCTGTTTCACATAAAAGAAGTTCTAGTAAACGTCCATCCATGTAGCATGGCATGAATAAAGCACAGTGCTTAAATGTCATATGATTCTATGCAAGACAGCACTAGCCCTGGCCTTGTTCCATGGAATGTAGCTTGGGCATGTGAGCGAGAGACGCATCCTTCACAGGGCTTAATATATGGCTGCAATTTTGGCTTTTAAGAACTCCATGTGCAACACACTACTTGACTAGTGTACAAAATCATACCATACAGACGGAAGGGGGTCTTTCTTACCACACCCGGTGCACAAAGGACATGGGGTTCTGCAACCCACCGCAGGCCACAGGCACTTTGATTTGATTGATAGATGTGAACACACGAGCAGCACTACTTTATTGTACAAAGTTGTGGGTACAATTAGTATTTGTGGGAATTTTGTTTTACAAACATACAAGGTTACAGGCAGGCACTTCAGATACGCAGTATGGTGTTGGATCAATTTCCACTGCATTTTATTTATTGCTCTTTCAGCTGTTCCTGCCCCTCCCCCATCTTCTCCCACATCAGGCAGGGCAAATCTATTCTGGTCATGAATAGCTCAGGGCTTCTGAAGTCACAACCTCATCACACCCAGAGGTATTTGATCAATGCAAGATTGCAAGCTATACTGGTAGGGTCAGCTTGCTTAAACCATTTTTGACACACCCACTATTTTGACACTCTTGGAAATATGCTCCCTGCTGCAAACTGTGTGTTTAAATGGGCCAGCTGCAATTCCTTTTGTTCACTCTCAAAATAAGCTTTCATCATAATTGCCCCACACAAGTCCAGCTTTCGGTTCATATATTCAGTACTGCTCTTTAAAAACGTTTTCAAAGCCAATGGGAAATTTTTATTAACTTAGGGCTGCACAGTGCAGTGCACTTACTTAGAAGCAAATCTCACAGAATGCAATGAGGCTTGCTTCTGCAGGCAAACGTAGGATTGCAGGTTTATCATGACATCAACTGAAAACAATCTAGTCAAGTACAGCAACCCTCACCCTAATACAACTAAGTCCTGCAAAAGAACAATAGATGTTTTAGAACTCCTAGTAAATATTTTACTTTTGAGTGTCAACCAACATATAGAGGTGATCCAGTCAACACTGTGTACATAGGGTTGTATCCAATTCAAGAGTGGACCCAATAAAATAAATGGGCGTAAGTTAGGTATATCCATTACTTTCAATGGATCTCCTCTAAGTAGGAAAAACACTGGCAACAACTCATACTTTGAAAAAACCCTTCACCAAAAATACTTGAGTAAGCTTCGTAGTTATGGGATAAGAGGACCTTCTAATGGAGAGTGAGATAGTGAAGTCCCCTTCGTTTCAGTATTGCAATCTGTGCTTTTCAACATGTTCATTTATAGATGTGTTTGATAAAAGTATTCATGAACCACCAACTAAAAAAATATATATTGTCGTGTAAAATAATAATAATAATAATAATAATAATAATAATAATAATAATAATAATTTGTTAATTTATTATTTGTACCGCATCTATCTGACTGGGTTGCCCCAATCACTCTGGGCGGCTGATTAAAATCATTTAAAACACAAAACAAACAAACAACCCTGAATCAAAGTAATTCTCTACAAAACACTTGGCAACAAAACATTGTAACTGCCTGTTTAATTTCCATGGGAACAGTTATCCAAAGTACTAGCACCATGATGCTAAAAGCTTTAGTTCTCATACACACTAAACAAAAATGAGGATGGCATTTGATTATTGTAGTGATAAGAGACAAGGCAAGCCGTGATATTCTACCTCCTCTGTCAGCAGCAATCAGAAAACCAGTTCCTGAAAATCGCAAGAGGAGAGAGTGCTGTTGCACTCAGGCCCTGCTTGCAGGCTTCCCACAGCCATCTGGTGATCATTGTAAGAACAGGATGCTGTTGGACTAGATGGGCCTTTTGGACCAAGTCAGTGAGGCTCTTCTTATGCAGTGTATCCTCACCTTCTAACAGATGCTTAAAAACCTAGACAGCCATGTGAGGATACTGTAAGCTGTTAGGTACTCAAGCCCCCACTTCTTGCCCTATTTTTCTTTCCCAGCTGACAGTCAACATACTGACTGCTGACCATGCTCCATTATCATCAGATTAAATTTGTATTGGGCCACTGCAGAAAAGGCCCTCACTAGAACTTTTTAGACAAGTCTTATTTAAAAGGGAGAAAGCAGTGTATCCAATACGGGCACCAGGTAGCAAATTCATATAGATGAAGGCCCTCCTCTTCCTAAATATATTTTCTCCAAACAGATAACTGAAACCCTAGGGGGAGGACACAAACATGTCCTTCCTGGAGTTTCCTTTCCCTTGGCTACCGTTAACCAGCTTATTTTTATCGTTCTTGAACCCTGCTCAATTTGTATTTGTCAGTGGGAGATTCTTCCTTGGCTCAGAAGCGGAGAGATTCCTCAGCTAATCTTTTCCCTCCTCTGCTCCTGTAGAGCAAGCTTTGTGGGAAATTTTGCCCTCTGACCCTCACTGCTAAGGAATGCAACCCTTTGTCTTCCTGCTAGCCAGTCTGGAGACACTTGATGAGAAATTCCTGCAGGCATCCCTTGCCTCTCCTGGAATGGGAAGTTACCCCGCCTGAAGTTATAGGAAGCCACTGGCCAAGGCAGGAAATGTTAATGGAGAACTGGGAGGGAGAACTGATTGAACTTCCCTTTTGAAAAAGCTCTCTAAGCTCCCCTTCCAACACATCACTGAGTCATGATTCAAAGCAAACTGCTGGGGATTGCTATGAAACCATCCTTTCCATCTACTCCAAATCCAGGGCATGAAAAAATTATCTTGAACCAGAAGGGAAGTATTCCTTAGTGCAGCAACTCTAACTTCCAAACTCTGGTCCATGAGCCACATTCAGGTGGTCCATGGTATAGTCCTATTAGATATCATGTGTTATACTTTTGTTGCTTCTTTTATTGTAATCCTAAATGCACTTTATTGTATTATAATCTGAATTCTACAATTCAAACTATAATACAGTGATACCTTGGTTTACAACAACCATCCGTTCCGGAGGTCCATTTGTAAACCAAAACAGGTTGTAATCCAAGGCACGCTTTCGCCAATGGGGCCTCCAAAAAATAATAATGGGTTGTAATCCAAAAAAAGGTTGCAAACCGGGACATGCACTTCCGGGTTTGACATGTGTAATCCAAAACTTATGCAAACCAAGGTACCACTATACAGTATAATACAATGTAAGAAATAAAAGCAGCAATAAAAATAGATTAAGAATGGTACAGCATCTAGCACAGCACATTACAAAAGGCAGCTGAAATATCAGAGCTATAGTTAAATTGTCACTGATGCCAAGCTACAGTCTTATACTTGAGTAAGCTTTATAGAAAGCAAAATGGAATTTCAGTAAAGGAAGGTTGCAGCAGGGATCAACACTTCACTACCCACCCCCCAAAAAAAATTCCACATTACAACCAAAAGTTCATAGGGAGACATCTCCAACCAGGGAGGCGGCTCCAAGATATTACTCCAAAATGGAAGAAGGAATACACATCTCCTGTCCCATTGGTTATTGAATATGTGATCATAATTCTGTTTCAGCAGGATTTGATGCCATAATACTGTTTCCACCCTATTCTTCCAAAGGCCTGTGCAGGCAGCAACTGTAGGGGCTCAAGAATGAAAAGCAACCAAGTAAACACTTCCTTTTTAATACAGCCAGGATGCATCATTGTCTGTCTTGAAATTGGTATTTCACAAAGGGGGAAACATGCATAATGCTTTCCCTCCAATTATTGCATGTATACATGAGCTGAAAGCAGCCAAGGATGGGGCCTAGGGACTGCCCTCAACACTGTGACACAGAATAAAATTGATGCTCTGGAAAAACCCACTTTTTTCATTCTCTTGTTACATGTCATAGCAACATGGACTCCTACAAAGCCCCACACCCATATGCTAATATTTCATTTCCATAGCCCATTTCTGAATTTAACCCAGCAAGTATAACAGGAGTCTCCAGTAACAAAAGAGATTCAAACCGGTCTAACTTGCACATCAAAAGCCAGGATGTTAAGTGTAGTGTATGAACAAAGGATTTGAGATTTGTTTACCTCTTTTGTTCTCTCACATCTCTGACTTTCTAAGCACGAAGGTTTCAACCCTAAACACACCATTACTAGGAAGTAGTTCTTACTGAAAACAGTTGGTTTTACTTACAGGTGAAGATGTGAAAAGAGGGCTGCACACATTTTTTAAACTGTTACATAGGCAGTCTATTTTCTCCATTAAAAAGGGCACACGAGGACAAACTGGATCTGACTGCAGTGCATTCAGCTTTTTTTTTTAAGGCAGTAACAACATTGCCTCACTCCTCAAAACCATTTTTATAAACCTGGTAAGTAGTCTGCCTCTGATGCTGCAGCAATGGCTCTCACTTCAAGCTGCATGAGAAGCCACAGGGCAACAAGAACAAATCAGCAGCTGCTTTCGGTTTCATTAAACAAACATGTGGCATTCATCTTGGACCATTTAAAAAGATTTTAAAAAATAAAAAATGTCTGTGCATGTCAACTAGAATTGTTCCCCAATTGATCTGGATTTTTTATTTTTTTTCAGAAAAGAAAAATCCACCGGAGAGCTGCTGGTGATCAGGGTATACACTAGACAGACTCTGGGCAGCTTCATTGTGTCTTGGCACATAGTTTGAAGGCACATAGTGCAGCTAATTTGCTGACGCTAAGCAAGTTTAGATCTGGGCAGGGTCTGAAAAGCTTCCATGTTCATTGCTTTGAGTTCCATCCCGGAGGACAGGGGAGATATACATATTAAAAATATATGTGAAATAGTTATACTGCCAAGTGGGTTTGCAAACATTCCCAGAACACAAGATAATTCAGGTAACTCAAAGAAAAACCTTTGCAAAGTCAGTAGTGCAGCAGTTCAACACCTAAATCCTATATGGCTTGGCTCCATGTTACCTGAAAGATTATTATCTCTCTCTTTGAACCTGCCCTGGTGCTAAGATCTGTGGGTAAGCATCTTCTCTTGGTCCCATCAAAGTTGGTGGTGACAGGAGAGCCAAGCCTTTTCCTATATTGTGGGATTTCCTCACAAAAGGGGTTAGACCAGATCTCTGTTAGTAGGTTAAGAACTTCCTATTTAGACAGAGCTTTAAAAACCAGGTGCAGTCTATGTTCACTACCGGGCTGCTTGTTATCAGGGCAATCAGTAGGTTAATACTGGCTCTAAGTGTGTTTTACCGTATTTTAACTATTGTTTTTAACTAGATTGTTTTTATTACTTCACATTTTATAATGTTTTTAAAACTGTTGTAAGCTGCCTTGAATCCCAACTTGGGGGAAAGGTGGAATAGAAATACTTTAAATAAACTAACAAATCCAGCATAATTGGCTGCAGTATGCACAATGCTCCAAGGTGCTCTCTAAGTATATTTGCAATGTCACAGAGAACAGCAGGGCACAGATTCTCAGAAAACATACAGCTGCCAAGATGCATGCCATCCAAATTGCTTGCCATTTTCCCTGAAACTGTCCAAAAGCAAGGTTATCTTAAAATATCTGCATAATTCTTGTTGTTGTTGTTGTTTAGTCGTTTAGTCGTGTCCGACTCTTCGTGACCCCATGGACCAGAGAACGCCAGGCACCTCTGTCTTCGCATAATTCTTACTCAGTTTCAATGCCCTTCCTTAAATATAAGGGGGAAAGAGGGGCAAACATTCAGAACTAAACTTCAGAGTTAAATGAGGCCCCCAAACAAACAAAAATCAGAAAAAAGTATTTATGCAAATACATTGGTTGCTTATGTGTACATTACACCTTAAAGTGAGCAGAGCCCTGCTGGATCAAGACAATTTCCCAACTAGTCCAGTACTTTGTTATCACTGCAGCCAACCGGATGCCTGTGGAAAGCCCACAAGCAGGAATAAAATGCAACAGTGCTTTACCCATTTGAAATTCCCAACAACTAGTATTCAGAAACATACTGCCTCCAACATCAGAGACAGAACCAAGCAATAGTGACTAGTATTTTTAACAAAATAAATTCCTTCCATCCAGTAGCACCTTGGAGACCAACCAAGTTTGTTATTGGTATGAGCTTTTGTGTGCATGCACACTTCTTCAGATACACTGAAACAGAAGTCACCAGACCCTGATATATAGTGAGAGGGTGGGGAGGGGTATTACTCAGAAGGGTGGTGGGAATGGGTGATTGGCCGATAGGTGTGGTAAACCTGTTAACGGCTGCAATTGGTCTTACAGGAAAAAGCAAGGGGTGAGATGGCTAAAAATAGCTTTATCAGGTATAATGAGATAAGAATCCAATGTCTTTATTCAGACCAGGTCTCTCCATGGTTTTAAGTTTAGTAATAAGTTGCAATTCAGCAACTTCTCTTTCCAGTCAATTTCTAAAATTCTTGGTAATAAGACAGCTACTTTGAGATCTTGTATAGAATTGTCCTGGGAGATAGAAGTGTTCTCCTATTGGTTTCTCTGTCTTGTTATTCCTGATATCAGATTTATGTCCATTTATCCTTTGGCGTAGGGTTTGGCTGGTTTGTCCAATATAGAGAGCTGAAGGGCACTGTTGGCATTTGATGGCATACACAATGTTAGATGAGCAATTAAATAGTCCTGAGATGGTATGTTTGATGTTGTTGGGGCCAGTAATGGTGTGGTCCACGTGTATGTGGCAGCAAAGTTGGCATCTGGGTTTATTGCAGGCTCTGGTACCAGTGCCCATGTTAAGTCTGGTTGTTGTATTATTGTGGGTGAGGAGTTGTTTAAGATTGGGTGGCTATCTGTAGGCAATGAAAGGTCTTCTTCCCAGAGCTTGAGAAAGACAACTGTCATTGTCTAGGAGAGGTTGTAGATCTCTGATGATGCCTTGAACTGTTTGAACTTGGGAGCTGTATATGATTACTAGTGGTGTTCTGTTATTTTCTTTTTTGGGTCTGTCTTGCAGCAAGTTCTCTTTGGGTATCAGTCTGGCTCTGTTGATCTGTTGTTTAACTTCATCAGGTGGGTATTTTAGTTCTAAAAGGGTTTGCTGTAGAGAGTCTCTGTCTGTAGAGTTGGAACAGATGCAGCTGTAACGTAGAGCCTGGCTATATACAATGGATTGTTTGGTATGTTTGGGATGGTAGCTAGAAGCATGTAGATATGTTAGTCGGTCAGTTGGTTTACAGTATAAAGTGGTGTCTATACGCCCATCCTGTATTTTTATAATAGTGTCCAAAAAATGTATTTATTGCATAGATTGGTTCACTGTTACGTTGATAGTGGGTGAAAGTCATTGACTGTCTGGAGGAAGGTGTCCAGGGTCTGTTGACCATGTGTCCAGATAATAAAAATCATCAATGTATTGCAGGTACAAGAGAGGTTTGAGTGGGTACAAGTTTAGGAAACGTTGTTCTAAATCTGTCATGAAGATGTTGGCATACTGTGGGCCCATGCGGGTGCCCATTGCTGTGCCGCTGATCTGGAGGAACAGGTCATCACCAAATTTGAAGTTGTTGTGGGTAAGGACAAAATGGTAGAGTTTGGTAGCAAAGTCTGCTGTGATTTTATCTGAAATGGTGTTCCTTATAGCTTGTAAACCATCGTTGTGTGGGATGTTGGTATACAGAGATTCCACATCCATAGTGGCTAGTATATATATTTTAGGAAGCTTATTCAAAGATTGTATTTTCCTCAGAAAATCTGTGGTGTCACATACGTAGCTGGGAGCACTGATGGCATATTGTTTCAGAACAGAGTCCATATAACCGGAAACACCCACAGTAATAGTGCCAATACCTGAGATGATGTGGTATCCTGGATTTCCTGGTTTGAGTATTTTAGGTAGAAGATAGTATTTTTAAGCAAGCTTAATAGGCAACAGGCTGAATGGCACTTACCTTAATGCAGCTGCTCATTTCATACCTGCTTTGAAGTCAAAACTAATTAGTAGCAGTCAATATCCTGTTAAAGCAAATTGCAATCTATTTAATTCTAGATTACTAAATATTTACATATAACATAGCAGCTTTTTGGGGGGAAATGGGCAGGATCAGCCTTGTATTTAAGTACTTTGATGTGGGAGAGTGACTGGGCTGATTACCAAGGAGAGTGCTTCATTCTTCCTCTACACAAAGTATAGAAATCATTGGGCTGCCAGAGAATGGAAAACCCACTGGCACCTCACCTAGCACAGAAAGCTCTACAGCCATCCTCTGCTAGCCTATGACAGATTAGTAACTCTCCTGAGCTTAGTTACAAGACTGATTCAGCCACAGCAGACATGGAGAAGCACCCCTCATACAGTGTATTCAAACCCTCTCTCCTCCCAGTTCCATATCTGCATTGTGCTGAAGCATGCCTTGTGGGTCTTGGTGAAATGAGGTTCTTTTTGTGCCTCACTCATCTGCATCCAGCAGCCTTCTAGGCCCCCTTCCCACCACAGTGCTATTTCAGCTGTTGAACAGATAAGAATATTTCCCATTCTTGCATTGATTCCTGCCTAACCCTTCTATTAAAGGAATTCTTATAGATTACTTTTAATCTTTCACAAGCACTTCCCTCAGGATAACTTTTAAGACATGCAGAGTCTTCATCTGTGTAATCCGCACAAAAAATTAAGAGAGCCTTGGCACAGATCCCATTGGCAAAACAAAAGTAAACACAAAAGAAATATCACATGGGTTGACATTTCTGAAAAGTAGATGCAGCACTAAGCCCTGCATGTTGAATCCCAGAAATCCCAACCATTAATGTTCCAGAAAAAAGGTCAGGTCAAAGAATGGCTGCTACTACCACCACCACCACCACCACTGAGAACTCCTCTAGGAGCTAGGAACACTATTAGAGTTCCTCTTGTGCAAGAACAGGCAGCATATCCTTGGACAAAGGAACAAGGAATTCTGAGCAATGGTGCATTCAAGTGAGCTTCTATCCCGTTAAGGCAAAAAATTCACTTAAAAGAGTTTTCAGTTTGCCAGGAATTCTTTTAATGACAGAATTTAAAAAAGACCAAAAACAGCTTATTTCAACTGCCTCATTTAAACAAATGGTCTGTAATTTATAGTTACAAATACTGTATAGACAATGCCTTCTTGTACTGCACAACCAATAAATACAAGAATGACTTCAAAATGTCTAAAGGTCTCTAAAGTCATTTGAAAATGTGCCTGACCTTCCACTTTTTTAAATTAGAACATTCTCAAACAAATCTGCAGTTATGCTTGAACTCAAAATACAACGGCATCTACAATTTAAAAGAAGCCGTTTTAGGAATCAGTTCAATGTTGCCCCTTTTTAGACACTGTTATGTTCACAAAAATAGCTGAATGAACAACAGTATCATTGAATGAACTACTGGAAAGAGACTAAGGACTTCAATCCTTTGCAGAGTTACTCAGGTTTAAGTTCCATATAGGTCCACAGGACTTATCTGTACTATATAACCAGTGGCAGGATTGCACCCCCCTAAAAATGATACCAAACATACAGAAGTATACACTTTACCATAAGTAATTATAAGTATCAGGAAATGGACACCTGTAATTAATCTCAAAGGGTCAAAAAAAAAAAAAAGGAAAAAGGAAAAACCTGAATTACATAAAAGAAAAAAATCATTTATTTAATGAAAAACTAGAAGTTAATAAAAATTAGCAAATACACAGAAAATTTACACAAGAACAGCAGCAATACTATGTAGTGACTTACGCAGTGGGAGGGGAGGAAGAATAGGGGGAAGTAGCGGCCAGAGACTGGACCGCCTTGCATGGCTTGTCAGTCAAAGGAAAAGAATACAAATTAAACACAAAACAGTATCTGTTCCAAACGTACAATCAATCTACAAACAAGTTTAGAATTATTTTACAACACATTTCATTCAATCAGTTCTTAATACAAAAAGATGCCCATTTTGGGTAGAATATATATATATATACACATACACGCATATATATATATTTTCAGTGGTTTACTGCTGACTTATTTTAAATATATTAGTGTTATTACATGCAACTGTTTCCTGTACTTTAATAGCCTTCCTATTAATTTACCTTCATATATGCTAACCTCTCCCTACCAAATTGTTCACATTTGGCAGTCAAAGATGTTTACCTTTGTTCTATGAAACTGAATGCTGTGGGTTGTTTTTAGACACTGGCCTGAAAACGTCAGATCGCGGTTTCAACACATCGAAATCGTCACATTAATGCCTAAATTGCCGTTCTCTGCAAAAAGCTGTGCAATGCTGGTGTCAAAGACTAGACAGTCACTGTTCATGATGGCAGTTGCAATCCCTTCGTGAATTGATCGAGGAGTTGCTTCCCAAGTCAATCGTCGCCTATGACCATTTAGCTCAAGTCGATAAGCAAAATTTTCAGCTTGTTTCCGTGTTCCTATCAGCTGTACAATTGCAAAGAACTGCTGGTGACCATCATATTTCTCCTGTTTCTCCAATACAAGCATGAAGTGAAAGCCAAAACAAGACTGCATCATAACCCAGTCAACGGCACCAGGAAGATTAATGTCTGTAGCAAGGAAAACTATATCTTCTCCCTGTAGCGTCGTTATTGACTTATGCTGGTGCATGAGATGAGGCATGACAGCATCTAGAGAGCCTTGCCACTTACAAGAAGCACCAGGACATGGGCACGAATAAGGCCTGAATTCACAAAGCTCTTCGTGGTCTGCTTTTTCAGTGTGGGGCAAAGTGATTTCGCAGCCAGAGGAGGCATATTTACAAGGAAACAGTACAGAGTTGGCAACCTTTTCCATAGCCAAGTTGCGAATTGAACCCAGTGGGCCTCGGCAGGTCGGACAGCATGTGAGCTTGGGACGACAGTTGCTACAAACAAGATGGCCACTTTGGCACTGCAGAATAGGTGGCAGTACATAGTCAAAACAGACAGGACACTCAAAGAGACTAGCCAAGTCATTGTTGGAAGCGGTGGTGCCAGTCAATGCAGGCACCCTCTGTGATGGTGTGCACTTGGAGGTACCCGTGGGAAGCGCTGTAGCAGTTTGACGACTCATTTCTGTAAGAAAGCAAAACAAAATGAGCACATTTGTAAAGCCCCTTCTTTCAAAAGAAAACAATCAAGCCTATTTTTTGTTGGGGGGGGGGGGAAGAATCTGACACATTTACTAAATGTAAAAATGGTCTAATCCAGGGTTTCCCAAATTTAGGTCTCCAGTGGTTTCTGAACCATCATCCCTGACCACCGGTCCTGCTAGCTGGGGATGATGGAAGTTGTAGCCCAACAACTGCTGGAGATCAAGTTTAGGAAAGCTTGGTCTAATCCAACAGGGCTTGTAGGTCCATCTAGTCCAGCATTTATTTCTCACAGCTTCCAGAAGGGTAACAAGCACAGCATGAAGACAGTAACCCATCCTATATGCCAACTTCCCCAGAAACTTGGTATTTACAGTGATACTGCCTCTGATCATAAATGCTCCACTTAGCTAGACCAATTCTCCATTAAATTTTCCAATCCTTTTTCAAAGCCATCTAAGAGGATAGATGTTGGGGAGGCTTTACTAAGACTTCCGGGTATAGGGCAGTATATAAATTCAATAAATAATAATAATAATACCATCACATGTTACTTGAATTGCAATCAATATATAATATATTGGAATATGCATTTTAACCACAATTATTTATTAATAATTTGTAACTAAAGAAATGGATGAGATAGTTGTAACGGAATACTGCTTAATTAGAGCATCTAATAAGGTGGTTTAGGGTAAATGAGTTTTAATCTATTTTTTAACAGCCATCTAAGCCATGGTCAACACCACATCTTGTGGTTGGGAATGCCATACATTAATTTGTTGTGTGAAAAGTGTTTTCTTTTGTCTCCCCTGAAATTAATTTCACCAGGGGACCCAATAAATGCTAAATATTACCACATTTCACAATGTCTGAAAACAGAACCTGATGTGATCTGCGTTAAAACATAAAAGCCACCATCAAGTTCATGCTCATGTCTGCGTCTAGGTCTCAGTGGAAGCAGTGGAAGTTAAGTGTGTTTAACTTAACTGTGTCTGGACTACAGCCAAAGCACCAATGAAGTTTAAGCAGGGTATTAAAAAGTCTTATATAGCAACTAGTCATGGGACGCGGGTGGCGCTGTGGGTAAAAGCCTCAGCGCCTAGGGCTTGCCGATCGAAAGGTCGGCGGTTCGAATCCCCGCGGCGGGGTGCGCTCCCGTTGCTCGGTCCCAGCGCCTGCCAACCTAGCAGTTCGAAAGCACCCTCGGGTGCAAGTAGATAAATAGGGACCGCTTTCTAGCGGGAAGGTAAACGGCGTTTCCGTGTGCAGCTCTGGCTCGCCAGAGCAGCGATGTCACACTGGCCACGTGACCCGGAAGTGTCTTCGGACAGCGCTGGCCCCTGGCCTCTTGAGTGAGATGGGCGCACAACCCCAGAGTCTGGCAAGACTGGCCCGTACGGGCAGGGGTACCTTTACCTTTACCTAGCAACTAGTCATATGGCGTTAATAAGTAGTACAGACATTCAGGTTTTGTATGGAGTAACACAGTCTGTTTGAGTAAGTAGTATCTCAGAGTTAAAATGCTCCTGAAACTCAAATGCCAAGAGAGCTTCTCTACATGTAGGATACATCAAACCTGTGATTGTAGCCACACCCTGAACAATGTATAAAAACACAGGACTGCAGTCACAATCCTTCTGTCATAACAACTGCAAGCAAAACCTGTAAGTGACCAGTAAGCTGGTTTGTTTTACTGCATATATTTACCCCACAAAGAAAAATCCCTGAGGCATGCAACAGTGGGCAACTGCTAATGATCTCAGAGATGAGGTGATTCTTTCCACCATCTCAAAAATCAGACTAATTAGTGTCTACTTAAAAACATAACAGCTTCTCTAGTTAAGTTTTGTGCTATTCAGGAAACCTTATCCTTGATACATTCAAAGTTCTTACTCAATATACAGTGGTGCCCCGCTAGACGAATGCCTCGCAAGACGAAAAACCCGCAAGACGAAAGGGTTTTTTGGTTTTTGCGACGCTTCGCTAGACGATTTTCCCTATGGGCTTGCATCGCAAGACGAAAGCCCATAGGGAAATCTCGGGGACCTTTTTTTAAATGCTGGCGGTGGGGAGCAAAGCCTTTTCCCCCCCTCCGGACTTCAGAAGAGGTCCAGGAAGGCCGGCGGGGGCGAAAGGCTTTGCTCCCCACCGCCAGCATTTTAAAAGCGTCCGGGATAGCAGGGAAGCGCTTCCCGCTATCCCGGACGGCTTTTGAAGGCAGGCAGGCTTTTGAAGGCAGGCCCTGCCTACCTAACCGGGGGCTTTTAAATCGCCCCGGGACTGTCCGGGGCGATTTAAAAGCCCCCGGACGGCTTTTGAAGCCTCCCCCAGCCGCCCGGCATCGGAACGATGTCCCGAAGCCGGGCGGCCGGGCGGGAAAGCCTCCCCCAGCCGCCCGGCTTCGGGGCATCGTCCCGATGCCGGGCGGTGGGGCAGGAAAGCCTCCCCCAGCCGCCCGGCATCGGAACGATGTCCCGAAGCCGGGCGGCCGGGCGGGAAAGCCTCCCCCAGCCGCCCGGCTTCGGGGCATCGTCCCGATGCCGGGCGGTGGGGCAGGAAAGCCTCCCCCAGCCGCCCGGCATCGGAACGATGTCCCGAAGCCGGGCGGCCGGGCGGGAAAGCCTCCCCCAGCCGCCCGGCTTCGGGGCATCGTCCCGATGCCCGGCGGTGGGGCAGGAAAGCCTCCCCCAGCCGCCCGGCATCGGAACGATGTCCCGAAGCCGGGCGGCCGGGCGGGAAAGCCTCCCCCAGCCGCCCGGCTTCGGGGCATCGTCCCGATGCCGGGCGGTGGGGCAGGAAAGCCTCCCCCAGCCGCCCGGCTTCGGGGCATCGTCCCGATGCCGGGCGGTGGGGCAGGAACGCCTCCCCCAGCCGCCCGGCTTCGGGGCATCGTCCCGATGCCGGGCGGTGGGGCAGGAACGCCTCCCCCAGCCGCCCGGCATCGGAACGATGTCCCGAAGCCGGGCGGTGGGGCAGGAACGCCTCCCCCAGCCGCCCGGCTTCGGGGCATCGTCCCGATGCCGGGCGGTGGGGCAGGAACGCCTCCCCCAGCCGCCCGGCTTCGGGGCATCGTCCCGATGCCGGGCGGTGGGGCAGGAACGCCTCCCCCAGCCGCCCGGCTTCGGGGCATCGTCCCGATGCCGGGCGGTGGGGCAGGAACGCCTCCCCCAGCCGCCCGGCATCGGAACGATGTCCCGAAGCCGGGCGGCCGGGCGGGAAAGCCTTTGTCCCCCCTGCCTGCCTTCCCAGGGGCTTTTAAATCGCCCCGGACAGCGGAGAAGTCCTCCGCTGTCCCGGGCGATTTTAAAATGCCGCCCGCCAGAAGAGGTCGGGGGAAGGCTTTTTCCATAGGAACGCATTAATTGATTTTCAATGCATTCCTATGGAAAACCGTGCATCGCAAGACGAAAAACTCGCAAGACGAAGAGACTTGCGGAACGAATTAATTTCGTCTTGCGAGGCACCACTGTACTCTGAGCAGCAATTAGCAATTTTGCTTAGCCATTTGCAGCACAGAAATCTCTACCTCACTTAAAGACAAGCAGTAACGTTACAAGGAAAAAGAATGACAAAATTCCTGGTGTATGTATCGACACATACTTTGCATATAGTGTTGTTTTAAAGATAGGAGAGCAACATCTTTTTTTAAAAAAATAAGCAGACTAAAATAGAAACGTTTTGTACTATTCACACTTCAAGCATGGTAATAGCTTACAATTGGTTTTTCACATTAGTCAAAATATTTTCACAAAGTCTCTAACCATCTGGCTACATTTTTTGTGTGTGGTTGCAATGCTATTACATACCTTAGAGACTATAGCTAACCTTAATAGCCTGCTAAAAGGTTCACTGGGAACTGAGAAACTTATGGTGCATTTTTAGTGAACAGAGAACTGCAAGTATTTAAATCAATTAATGGTATGGATCAAGCAATTAAAATATTTTGAATAAAAATATGCCACCAATTAATTGATAGGCAGATTCTTTCAAGAATCTAATCACACTTTGTAGGGAGTAATTCCCATTAACACAGTGGGCCTTACTTCTGTGTACACATGCATATAGGCACACTGAGCTAATTATTTTTGCTTACAAAAACATATTGGAACAGACATTTCTTCTATCTCAGACAGTAAGGAATGTCTCTTTGCAAATGCTGCCCCCTGTGACACATGTACGCATCTAAAAACAAAATACCATTTCCTTCAGAATAATTTATTTGTACACAGATTACAATTTATGACCAAATCATTTTAAATCACCTGACAGCGCACACATGTAGATAATCCAATGTGGGAAGAGTCAAATGTTCATTTCGGCATCCCCATCTTCCCATCTTGTAAGCCTTGCAAGGTAATTACCACTACGCATATGCTTAGAAGCTGGGCACCAGAACAGGCAAGCTCAGCTACCTCACACATTTGAATACACCACTGAACAATTCACATTCAACTCTGAATGACCATTTAGACATAAGCACATTGCTTCACTTTTTACCAAATTAATCTGCAATGCAATAAATATATCCACTGGCAAATACCAGGTTGTCCCAACTATCTTACAGGCCCAATCAGAACCTTCAGTTATCTATGGAACTCATTCCTAGAAGACCGAAGAAATCAACTAGTTTTACTATGGGCCAACTCTCAAAACATTTTCATATGAGTAAAATTACAATATCCAACAAGGACCCAGAACCTGCTAATGCTGACAGACTGTTCCCAGATTGCATGGGTGGGGCTTGGCCTGATCTGGGTAGGGATACACTCTCAGTGAAGGAGGCATGTAGCTCATGGGTATTTCTGGCTCTAGTAACATAGCTTGAGGCACAAGTGGCCTCAGTGGTGCGAACTATCTACGCCCCTCTCTGGCCAGATAGGCTAACTTGTTTTGCATACACTTTGGTAACTTCTAGGTTAGATTAGTGCATGAGTCAGCAAAACTAAGGCCCGGAGGCCGGATTTGGCCCAACTGTCTTCTGGATCTGGCCCATGGACGGTCCGGGAATTGCCGAGTGGATTGGGGTAGGGATTCTGATCGTTCGGGCTGCGCCATTCCCTCCCCTCACACACACCACGGAGGCACCTCCTCCCTCCCTCCTCCTGACTTCTCCCCGCCCTGCCTAGAGGAGAAAGGGGGCTGGGCTTTGTTGAGCCGCGGTTGGCTGAACACCATTTTAAGCAGCCCCTCTCCGGAGCCAGCCCTTTCGCGCCACTCATCGTCCTGCCGCCAGCCCCTGCCACTTGCAAGGCATAGGTAAGCAGCCACTGGGGCTCATCCAGTGCTGTAGAGAAGGGAGGGGAGTCAGTGGGGAGGGGCTTCCCAAAATATAGTCCAGCCCCCCCACAAGGTCTGAGGGACAGTGCACCGACTCCCTGCAGAAAAAAATTGCTGACCGCTGGATTAGTGCAATGTGTTGTGTGGTTGAGTTCCCTCAAATGATTTGGAAACCACAGCTAGTGCAAAATTCAGCTGCCAAATTGCAGGACAGTTTGAGCATAACATCAATTTTGGCACAACTGCACTGGTGGCCAAGTTTAACTTTGGTTTTGACCTACAAAGGCTTAGGCAGTTCAGTACCCCAATAACGAAATGACCACCTCTCTCCACATGAACTAACCTGGACCCTGCATTCCATCACCTTTCACTATGTGTCCCTCTAAGGGAGATGCAGAGTGAAGATACAAAGAATGGGCCTTTTCAGTAGAGACTCCACTTGTAAAATGCTCTCCCCAGGGGGTTATGCCTGGAACTATTACATTGTTTTTATTTGCCCAGGCATTTGACTCTTAAATTGGAAGGTGGTGGTTGTTTTTAGCCAACTTTTGTGTTCATCCTTTTAGTGGGGTAGGTTGGATATGTCCTTTTTATATATTTTTATGAATGAGCATTTAAGGTTCTTGTTTTAGTCTTATTCTTCTGTTTGGTTTTAATGTTTGTTCTTGTACTGCAAGCTGCGTTGCAAAAAGTGACAAGTATAATCATAATATATATAATCATATATAATTATATAAATATATAATCATAATACTATTTTATGTACAGTTGACTTTTTCTTTTTTTTCATGGTTGATTGTTTTATGTATTCATTGTTGCAACTTATCCTGTGATTTAGGACAAAAGGTATGATATTTTGCTTGAAATTATTTGATATATAAAATCAATCAATAAGACAGGAGCCTATAATATTAACGCGGACAACTCATTCTAATTTTTTTAAAACCCACAACCTCAAAAGATAAGCAAATTTACCCTATGCCAGTTCAGAATGTTGCATCTGGGTGGTCCCTCACAACAGAACACCAAAAACACCTGTAGTTTATACTGAATATATTAGTACAAAAGGTTTATGAGTTTTTGCTTACAGTTACTCAGAATGTCTCATCTCTCCTTTTGGCAGGGTTTGCTAGAAGAGAAGCGGCCTTGTTCTGTGAACACTGAAGTCAACACCATAATGCTCTGACTACTAGGCAAGATCTAACTGAAACTGCTGGTTTTACCAAGTGTACTGTGCAAACTTTACCTCCAATTTAAGTTAATATGAGAATTTGTTTTGACTTGTTATATGTTTCATAAGACATCTGTAAACCCCAAACAAAACTCAAATCGTATGAATTTTGTCACAAAAAATAAAATAAAAGCCTGAAAGATTCAAATTATCTCTTTGAGTAGCACCAAATGTACTGCAATTCAATCAATAGAGCCTGTCTCCTTTGTTCTCTAAGAACCAAAGAACTAACAGTTCGGTCATAAAGTATTAGACCTTGATGCACCTTTCTCAATTTCTACTGGGTATACTGTACCTATGTCTGAGTTGTCACTTGTTAAGATCTAAAAGCTTGATTTAAAAAACCACCCCCCTTAATGACCCATTTTTTAAACTACAGCTGTGCTCACAAGAATACCTTATCACTGTTTGACAGCCAGAGTTAGCCCATCGCCGTGTCCACACTTTACTACAGGTAATTTGGTGTTAAATCTGAATTAGTTGTAAGCATCCCTGTGAGACCAGAATTAAAGTGTTGAAGCTACTGACCAACAGTCATGTATTTTCTAAGTACATATGCCTCCTTTGCATTACAAGGGCTTGCATAGTAAACACAAAATTTTTGCAGGGTGAAGTAGTGAGCAACCAGAAGAAAATGGAGTAGAGGAGGGAGGGAAAGAACAACATAAACAAAACTGCAACAGAACTGTGTGTACAGATGCTTCTGCAGTGAAATAGTCAATCCTGAAGTCACCAAAGGAACACAACCAGATGTTGGAGTTTGCTGTACTTTTTGATAGCCATCTGAGAGTTTTATTCACCTCTGCTACTCTACTACAATGCACAAGGCTGCTGTTTTAAAAAAGAAAAGAAAAAGTAGTAGTGATAGCTATTTTCATCAGCACCAGCTTGGAACCATTGCCCTCGCTCTTGACAAAGTTCTGGCTGCAGGCTTGGACACTATATTGTGATTCAAGGAAGTAAATAAAACCTATTTTACTTTGTCACCATCTCCTTTATTAACACAGGGCAAATAGTGCAAGAGGAAAAAGACATTCAAGTTGACTCTCATTGTGTCTATTTTTTAAAGCCATGTTAATTGTTCTGCTACATTAATTCCATAGAATAAAAATTAAAGTGAGCAGTGCTCACACCAACTAATTACAGCTGAAGTTACAACCAAGGTCTTTTTCACCCACATAAACCTTTACACAAATCTTCAGGAATAACACAGATAAATATGAAGTGGACATATATGCAACAGCCTGCGCTGCTTGGGGCAGAAAGTGGATCTCTACACAACAAAGGAAATCCAGGGTAGCCTGTGAGTCACTAAGTATGTTTTGCACACACCACACACACACACACACACACACACACACGTGTGGGTAAGTGCTGGATCCTGTCCCACCATCATGGAGCCTGCCAGATCCCGCCCAATTCTGCAACAATCTCTAACATCCATAAATTTTATGTGGCTCTTTGATTGCACTAAAGTTTCATATTGTGTCTTGATACCCGCAATACAAAAATCCATGTCAGAATCAGATTATCACATGAGGAGCCCAACTTCTCACTAGTACATCCCCAAATTCCACTGTGCAAAGTATTTCTACAATGTCTGCTCCAGCTGAAAGGAAAAACTCTATAAAAAGTTCAGGTGCAGGCAAACAAACTAAAATTCCGTACCTTGTTTCCCCAAAATATTTTGATCATGCTGAGTAAACAGAAGCATTTGAATGTTGGATCAAAACTTGGTAGGGGTTCAAGAAGGAAAATGCATTCAAATCCAGCCTCCAAATCTGATTTCCTTAACAGGTGCCTTGGTAATGAAAAGAGGGCAAACACCTGCATGGATTATATGATGAGCATTCTTACAGTATGTTTCCCCCAGTAGTAGTTGGGTTTTGAGGGGGAAGGGGAGCTACATTCCAAACGTGTAGTGAATGTAAAGAAAAATAAAACATGGGCAACAAACCTATTTCTGATAGCTCTTTAAGATTACAGGATAAGCTAGTGTACTCATCAAGTGAAAAACTAAAGATGTTTATGATACAGTGCCAAACAAGGAAAATTGACCATTTGCGATATCCCAAGCAACTGATGGCTTTCACAAATCTCACTGAGGTCCAGCGCCTAATAATGCCAGTGTAAGAAATGCTACCTTTTCTTTTGCTGGTTTTATTTCCTGGCAGGCATGTATCAAGGACTCCTTTCCATGCGTATAAAAAACTGAAGGCGGATTTCCCCGTCATGAGGAGTAGAACAGCTCATTGCGTTTCTCCATAGAAACAAAAACAATCCACAACAGAGGCCCCTCCTGGAAACGCCAAGGCTTAGAGACAGCCGGCGCGAAAACAATACCCAGAAGGGGGCACAAATCCATGCGAGGCAGGCAGCTCCCTGAACAAGGGAAGGGCGTTCCTTTAATGAAAGTTTCCGAAGTAATCCAAAGTGAAAGACGTGCTAGTGTGAAGAAGCTGCAGAAAGTCTCACCAATTAGATCCACTTTGATTAGGAAGCCTCCTAAGATGGAGACCCGAATTTCGACCCCCACCCAACTCCTTTTCTTGCGCGATCTCCGGAGCCCCCGCGAATCTGAACTGGAAACAACTGCGCCCAAACCCAAGAGGGAGGCGCACGGTCACATCCAAAAGCAGAAGCAGCAACTCCCGAGTTCAGTCCGAAGCCTCGTGTGGCAAAGCTATTGGTCGCCGAAGAAAGCCTGAGCTCACTCTCCGCCAGCTCCTCCTAAAGCCAGTGAGATCGAGGAGGCGGTATCCTGCTTGGGCCCAGAGAGGGAAGGAGGCTGGGCGGGCAGATCTGCCTCACATGATCAGCCGGACTCCGTTTGCAGCCAGCTAAAGCAAGCATCCGCCAAGGGAGACTGCTTAGCGCAGCAAAGGTCGCGCCGGGAAAAGAGGCTTGGTCCTTCCTTCGCTACGAAGGGACGATCCTGGTCACTGCTCGCCCGGAAGACGCTCTCGAGGCGGGAGGCAAACGAGCGCCGGCCCATCCACCCCCAGCCCCTCCCTCTCCAGCGATTAAGCTGTCTCCAAAAGCAGCTGACAGAGTTCAATTACTGTCCTTCCTGCACAGCAGGATTAATATGGAGCAAAATTCGAGTGAATGAGTCAAACTTGACAGGCTGGTAGGCAGAGTCAAAACAATGGACTTGAACCATCTAGTAAAACAGTTTACTACGTATCTGATTTGGATCTGCCCCTTTAACTCTTAAGAATGTTGGTAATTTGCACAGCTGATGTTTTGAAACAAAGGAATCTTGACGTCTACCAAATCATACTATTAGTCTACCTAACTCAATATTGTCTACACACTGCTTGGCAGAACTCTCCGGTTTAATGCAGGAATCTTTCCCAGCCCTACTAAGATTCCAGGAACTCAACCCTAGGCATTTTGCATGCAAAGCAAAGCATGTGCTCTACCACTGAACTATGGACCTTCCCATAAAAGGTCTTTATATACACCCTGAGTATTTTTAAAAAACTGGGATAGCATGAGCAGGAAACTCCACGGAGATTTAACAGATACCAATAGAGGAATGAGCCTAAACTAAACTGAGGAACTTCTGCTGACAAAATTCCAGTGTCTAGCCTTAACCCAAATTCTGTACCAAGGAAAGGGAGGATAGTGCCTGCAGCCTGGAGACACAGACCATGCAGTCAACAGAGGACAATTACTATGCACAAAATGCCAGGGATAGTACTGACCACAATGCTGCACAGCAATGACACATGGAAGAAACCACCCCAAGCTCAACAGGTTCATCTTTAGGCCTATACTCCTGCCTAGTTAAACACTTTAAGGAATGTATATGATCAACTAATTAAGTCATAAGAAAATTGGCAAACAGCTAACGAATGTGTTAATTGTCTTGCAAGCTCAAGTGCAGCATGGTGAGGATTTGAGGGGCTAGAAGCACATTTCTGGCTATTAAGCCACTTCAGGCCTTGTTACAAATTGCTAAAGAGCTCTTTACATAGTTTAAAAGGGGGCTGAGGGCTCCCAGCAACCAGCTAATTATCAGGATAGCCACACTCCCTCTCCTTTTAAGGCAATAAAGCTTTAAGTGTCATTTCCTCCTTCAGACCTCCATACTGCTCACTGTGTCTGTCTAGCTCCCAAATTGTGCTGCCATTTACTGTTCTGATCACCTATTTCAAGAAGCTGGGCAAGATAATGAAGGACTTCTGCGTGTGAAAAATGGCAACTAAAATGATCAGGGGACTGGAGCAACTCTTTTACAGTACAAGGAAAAGTTATGTTTTGAGATACTGAGCTTCAGAAAAAAAGTGGGGTGTAAGTTGGAGATGTATAAAATGATGCACGGTGTAGAGAAAGTGGGCAGAGATGCTTTTCTTCTTTGCTTCTAATGAGTAGGACTAGAGGATATCTGGTTTTCAAAATTGTGATATATCACTAGCTAAAAATTGTGATATACCAATATATTGTGATGTTGAAATAAGGATGGAACTATCCAAAGGCGAACAGGGTAACGTCCTGGCAACTGCTACTACTTGTTGCAGAGGTGGCCTGCAGGGCCTCAGGGAGCCAGTGGCAGAAGTGGCAGCAGCCTGCGGGGCCCTATCATGGCAGTGGGAGGTGGCGACAGACGTTGTGGTGGCATGCAAGGCCTTGCCGTGGCAACGGGAAGTGGTGGTAGAAGCAGTGGCAGCCTGGCAGCAGTGGTACAATAATCAGGAACTTGCGAGGCCTCATGGCAGTGGGAGGCAGCAGCAGCAATGGAGGCGACTTGCGAGGCCATGTTGTGGCAGCATGATGAGGCAGAAGTTGGGGTGGCCTGCAAGGCCTCATGATGGTGATGGGATGTAATGGCAGAAGCAGTCTGTGAGGTCATGTCACTGAGGTGGGAGGTGGCAGCAGAAGCGGCCTGCCTTGGTGAGGCCTTTAAAGCCACTGCCGTTTCTCACCACTGAGCAGCTTTGCAAACCGCCACTTTTGTGCCCCTGACACAAGGCCTCATAAGCTGCCACCGCTACTACTGAATTGCCATGGCAGTGTTGATTCTGTCACCGCCTGACCACCGCCGTCACCTCCCGTTGCTACCACAAGGTCTTGCAGGCTGCTGCTTCTGCTGCCACAGCAACATGACCTCACAGGCCTCCTCCTCCTGCGGCTGGGCAAGGCCTCACAGGCTTCTGGTTATTGTGCCACTAGTGCCAGGCTGGCACCACTTCTTCCACGACAACATGACCTTGCAGGCCGCTGCTGCATCTGCCTCCCGCTGCGACATGGCCTTGCAGGCTGCCACCACAAGGCCTTACAGGCTGCTTGTGTTCAAGCAAATGTGAGCAAAAGTCTCCTGCAGGCTTTCCCCACACAAGACAAGGTTTGTTTTTGTTATTTATTTTGTGTTTTTTATCTCGTATTTTTATGTTGTGAATTGCCTTGAGATCTATGAATGAAGGGCAGTAATACAAATTTTACTACCACTACTACTACTACTGCTAATAATAATAATAAATGTACGGTAAGTCCTTCTGAATTTAATGCAGCTTACTCCCAGATAAGTGGCATTGGGATTGCAGACACAATGTATAATTATATAAATAATTCAATTTAATCTTCTACGTCAAAGAGCTCAATAGTTGTAGTCATAATGTTTCTATATTAGGAGTTTTGATTATCTTGTTCTTTTAGGATAATTTAAAATTGTGACTGTTTGTATAATTTTTCACCTCTTAGGTATTTAAAAAGTGAACCAAGTATGAGGGACAATAAACTGGGCTTTAATCTTGACAAATTGGAAACATGGTTCCTGTGTCCAAGAAATTTGTCAACTGCTTGTTCTAGGCAGGATTGCACACCTCCTGATAGAGAGTCTGGAGGGCTTCTTAATCCAGCTTTGTCACTGGAAGTCTGCGTTGCCTCAAAGGCTAGAAGTGCCTTTAACTAGCTATATCTGGTATTACAGCTATGATCATTCCTGGGCTGGGAGAGCTTGGCCCTAGTAGTTCAGGCACTGGTGACTTCAAGATTGGATTACTGCAATGCATTCTTTATGTAGGGCTTCTTATAATTGAAAAAAACAATAGTTACTTTAAAGCACTTACAGGTTTCATAATATTCAAGTGGTAGCTACATTTTGTTAAATAAATAAAATAAAAACAACTACATTTAACTACCTTAACTCTGTATCAAAACACAACCGAGGACGTTCAATAACATGGAACTAGGAAATGCAAGTATCCACTCACCAATACACACTGGCACACACTCTCACAATTATTCATGTGCAGGCTTAAAAAAAATATTTAACAAAATGAAAATAACACCATGGGTGCAGCCAGGATTGGGGGGGCAGGACTTTGTTGGGGGGCAGAACTAACCTGATTGGACTATTAGTTAAGTATTTCTATTGTTTTACTTGAACGGGGGTGGGGTGCCCCCAGGCTACATCCATCTATACCACTAGATAAAAACAATCTTAAGTGCTTCCCCCCACTCTTAAATAGAAGTTAAGCCAATATTTTTAAACCTAGTCCAAATGTATTTGACTTACGGTATATATCAACACACTGTAAGTGAAATGGAGAAAATAAGTAAGAAATATTTCCCAAAATAGTAATGATTTCTTTTTAATCCGCCTACTATCCAGAAGTCTGTATAATAATAGACCAAGACAGATCTGACTACAATGGGTATGGATTGTTGCAACTCTTAAATTTTAATGCATGTCTTATTTAAGACTATATATCCTACCAATTTTCCTTTCAAAACACTAACCCAGTAATGAAATGTGTTAATGAACCACTGTAGTTTAGTTATTTTTGTATTACACAAACACAAAAGCCTCAGGAGAGATAATTATGGGTTTTCTTGAACTCCTATCAGTCAGGAAACTTCGCATCAAGTTCCAGTTTTCAGTACATGCATTAGATCAAAAAGGAAAGTTATATCATAATATTCAAATACATAGGGCAATACTTAGCAGATGGGTTTCAAACTCTTGGTGAGTTAGGTACATCCCCTGCATGTGAGGACAAGCTCTGGGTGGAGGAGACAAGACAGGGTGGGAAAACAGAGCGATGTAGACACCATTATCCCACCCCAGGGGAAATGACAAAACAGTGCCAGGGCAGGACATGCTATTCCTTCTGTGACTTATGTCACAGTAGTGTTGCTGCATTTTCTCTGGATGCAGCAATACTCTGCCTGCATAGGCTTGGGCAAAGGCACATTTTCAAGCCCTGCATATACAAAGTACAAAATAAGCTTGATGCTGTTAGTGAGAGTTACACCTGCATGGTGGCTATAGCAGTGCTTGCAGGACTACAGCCATTGCAAAGAACCTTCAAACTCCAACAGACTGCTAGCAATTTATAGCACAGAAGTGTCCAACCTTTTTGGAAAGCTTGCTATAAATCATGTTCAGAGTACAAGACAGACTTTTTCTAGTGTACACTGCAATGCCTATTTAGATCCCAAGAGCACTGTTTGATTGGTTATACCACTAGCCTATTGAGCCAAAGGTACATGTAGCTGTACAGATGCAGGCAGAAGTTTGGGCCTAGATACGGTATACAGTCAGGACTGGGGAGGTGGGTGGGGACTCTTCCCTTGCCTATCAGTGGCACACACCTTACAGTGGTACCTCAGGTTATAGACTCTGCTAACCCAGAAATAATACCTCGGGTTAAGAACTTTGCTTCAGGATGAGAACAGAAATCGTGTGGCGGTGGGGCGATGGCAGCGGCAGGCCCCATTAGCTAAAGTGGTGTCTCAGGTTAAGAACAGTTTCAGGTTAAGAACAGACCTCCAGAATGAATTAAGTTCTTAACCCGAGGTACCACTGTATTTGCATCCATCTTGGATAGTATCTAATGGTGGCCATATGTCCTCTTTTTCCAGGACACTTCTTCTTTTTCATTTTAGTGATCCATAGTTAAAAGTAGAAGTCGGCAAATATGTCCTCTTTTTTGCTCTTCAAAATACTGCAACCCTAGACCTGGGAAACACATCTTCAAAGTGGAGCACCCAATTTTCACCAATCTGTCCTACCCACTTAAGCCCACCCACACCTAGAAAAACTACTGCACCTTTGAAAAAGTATGGAATATGATACAGATGACACCTATCAAAAAGCCATGGCTGGATATAACATATCTTTACAATATCAAGCATGATGCAGATTTGACACCAATCATGTTAATCTGCGGTCTCTCACCAACTTCTCCACTGAAGACTGTGGTTGAGTTATTAAAAAATTCTCAAAGGCACCTTAATTAAAAATGTAAAATAGTTATTTCAGTTCTTCATTTAAAGGTATGGTGCCTTTTCAGGAATCCCAAGATGAATCTTAAAAGTCTATTCTAGTTCACTTCAAAACTTAAGATGCAATAAGGGCCCCGTATTGTTATACAAGTGCATGGGTATTCTAAGTGAACAAAAAAGATTAAACTAGATTTATGAATAAGAGAACCCATTTAAATATTGCATGTATTTTCTGGAATGCTCCTTTCCTAAAATAACTACATTTTCTGTGAAAAGTTCTTGAAATGCAACATGAAATTCTCAGTACTTGGGCCAAGAGTGTTTACATTAATGCTATTAGTCTAATCTAGTGGCTTACATGATGCAAGAAGTATTTACTTCGCCTTGCATCACAGCTAGAATGATAAACAAACTGACTTAACAGATAATAGAGAGCACAGGGACCCAATTCAAAGAGCTAGTTAGGACTTCTGAAGTCCTAAACAGCTTGGGCCCAGCATGAACCACAACCTCTTAAGGTCAACAAGAAACTCTGAATTATGCCATCTATGTATCAAAACCAAAACCATAAGAGCTAGCAGAAAAGCATTCTCCAAGAGCTTAGAATTCTCCCCACACCTTATTTCTTTCTATCTATCTATCTATCTATCTATCTATCTATCTATCTATCTATCTATCTATCTATCCATCCATCCATCCATCCATCCCACCCTCTCATAAGGTATCAGGACTGTGAATAGTAAAATAAAAGCAATTAAAAGCAGTAAGGTAAAGGTAAAGGGACCCCTGACCATTAGGTCCAGTTGTGACCAACTCTGGGGTTGTGGCGCTCATCTTGCTTTATTGGCCGAGGGAGGTGGTGTACAGCTTCCGGGTCATGTGGACAGCATGACTAAGCCGCTTCTGGCGAACCAGAGCAGTGCACGGAAATGCCGTTTACCTTCCCGACGGAGCAGTACCTATTTATCTACTTGCACTTTGATGTGCTTTCGAACTGCTAGGTTGGCAGGAGCAGGGACCGAGCAACGGGAGCTCACCCCGTCACGGGGATTCAAAACGTGACCTTCTGATCGGCAAGTCCTAGACTCTGTGGTTTAACCCACAGCGCCACCCGTGTCCCTTGTATTAAAAGCAGTACAGATCATTAAAATGACTAGCTACTAATAATAATTTTTAAAAATGGATAGATTTCACGTGAGCCCAAGTGGTTTCTGGTGTTAGACATATTATGTTCAGTTAAATGCACAGGATTCACAGATTCAACAACTGTAACTTCATTTTTACAGCAGCAAGAAATCATGAAAAACAGTGCTACAATGGTCTGAAAATAACCCTCAGGCAGCTTTGCTGTTTTTTAAACTTAATTTAAAGGCCACCTTTTCTTCTCCAAGAAGCTCAAGGTGATTATGTTGTTGTCCCCCTCTTCATACAAACCCCACAACAACCCTGTGAGGTACATTAGTCTGAGAGGCAATAAGTGGCCTAAGGTCAGTGAGCCTCATGACTGAGTGGGGATTTGAACTCTGCTCTTCCAGCTCCTGGTCAGATACTCTATCCACTTCACTACAAGCAACAATTCCCAGGGCTCTTAAATAATTTGGAGGTGGGGTTGTTGGGTTTTTTTGTGCTTAGAATGCCATTTTATAAGTGCTCACTTCAATAAAAGTTTTCATCCCAACTGCACTTGTTTCAAAGCAAGTTCCATTACTGTGTGCAACTTCCTCCCATTACGTTTGTTTAGCACTGTGGAATAAAAGCAGGCAATACACATTCTCATATTAGACCCCCAAGAGCACCAGATTACTTGCTTTTAAAGTTGTGCATACATTTTAACATGGGATAGCAAATATTTTCAACGACATTTTCAAGCGCTGAAAATTGTGCTCAAATTCAGTCACACAACTATCCCAATATGGCTCATGTATTTGAATTTCTGCGATCACCATTTATTACATGACTCTATTATTGAAACTATCTGTCCTTAGGTATGATGGTTAACATCAGAAATGAACTTAAGTCAGGACTAAAATCTCAGTGTTCTGAGTGCCTGGTTCCTCAGGTACCTAAAAATCAGAAACATTTTTTCTTTACCCCTGTGTAAGTAATGCCATGAAACCAAATGATGCTCATGAAAAAATTGGCAGAGGCACTGGGAAATCTACTGCCTGCATGGTCCCTTGTCCATCTAACATAGTTTGATTGCTCCATTAGGATTTTTCAGGCTTTTCTCATTTTAAGCTATGTGAGCAGCAAATGCGACATACACCAAACAAGCAGGGGGAAAAACAATTAGGAGAAAATATGTAACTTCATGCCATAATCTCCCCAAGAAAAAGCAGGGCTAGTGAGGCAAAATGAATCAAAAGAACTAAAAGGGACTTGCATAAAATATACTTTAAAGTATTTTAAAAGGCAACTATAAGCCTTGAATTGAAAAAGAGCTACTTTAGAAGTAGGGAACCTCTGGCCCATGGGCCAAATCTTTGTCTGTCAGGGATGCAATTTGGCCAGCAAGGCCACTTGCCTCAAACCACATCTGCCTATTATCAGATGAGCAGGGTTCAATCCTGTTGGGTGCTGCTTCACCAGTGTCTTTCCTGTGGTGGCAAAGCAGACCCTTCCCCTCCCAGCAGTGTTAGAAACTCAGATATGTAAGCTAAAAGTCAAATGGCGCCTTAACCGTAGGTTATGGTCACCACAATGGAGTTTCTAGGCGCCCTTTTGCAATTAAATAAATATTGCTAAATCAGTGTTTTATAAATGTATAAACACTTAAATAAGCTATTTACAACCTATCTGACAGCACTTTGTTAAGAGCTGAAAGTATATTGGGGTGCAGGGGTGCTTCTCACTGGGGACTAATGGGATAGTGTATTTTCTGCTTGTTAGAAGCATTTATGCCATCTGCACTCACCTATTCTGTTTGCAGTCTCTGAACAATAAATCAAATTATTACAGAAAACACCAGAAATCTCCAGTGATCCCAGATAAGTCCTGCAACAGAGTTTTTTTTATCATCACTAGGGGATGTGGGAAACATGTACCACATATTTACTTCTCTCACCTAATATAGCAGTAATCATAGCATCTCTGCATATTGCTCTGAACTACATGAAAGTGTTGATTTGAGTGAAGGTTGTTCGTCACTTTGATGTCAGTTAAAGAAAGTTTTGTAACTAACCCTGTAATAAGACCCACATTAAATACAATTTTTTTAGGTTACACTATCCTAACCACCTTATGCTAGGCTAGTTCAGTTCTTGATTGGTACAAACAACTAATTTATTGGACTACCAAAAGTTCAGTTTCTCTATAATTTTAGTACAAGAAAAACAGAGGACAGGACTGCAGTTATGTTGCCCTAGGCTTCTGAACTATTTTGTAATCAATGAAAATATTTTATAGCAAATGTGCCAATACTACCACCGGTAACTGCAGTATGGCATTTGGAAGACTTTTTTTTGTTTCTGGCACATTTCATATTTTTACTCACAGCACCGTTTCACACATGATGACAAATTGCTATTTTCTTAGATAATGATTATTTCAACACAGGAAAGGAACAATATGTCAGTCTTCTTTAAACCCAATTAAGAGATGGGGGGAAATTCAGACACATGAAAAGAAGCAATTAAAATTGTTGTAATGTATGCAGAGTCCATATTTGCTTAGTGATCATCCAATCTTATCTATCTTTCTCTAGAACCTTTCTTTTATACTAAATTTATGAAATCATCAACTCTTTCATCACAATGACCCTCACAAATCCAAGCTTTAATTATAGAGGACTAGTTTAGTTCAGTAACTAAGAGTCAGAGACCCAGGTTCAAATCTGACCTCTGCCATGGGATTAAAAAGTGGCCCTAGGCAAACCACTATCTCATAGCTTCAGACCCATATGCGGCATGAGGATAATAATATTGGGACTATACTATCCTGCAATGTTATATTAAGGATTATCAAATAATGTGCCAGGTGTTTTGAACAGGTGAATAAAACTACATGAATGTTTAATATTATTTAGCTATTTCACAAGAAGTCTGCTTATACACAGGTGGCCCAATGCTTTCTGCTTTTCCAACTGTTATTTAACTTCATGAACAAAGTCATCATGCAAGGTTGATGTCACAATACCAAATCAACTATTCCATACTCGAAAAAGCAGTGATTTAAAAGTAAGCATACAGCATCTATAGGGAGAACATGAAGAACTAGGTCATGTCTCAAACATGTAAAAAACAAACCCACAAACAGCATAGAACCTTGCATTTTAAAGAGTGTTATTACACAATTGTCCACTTCTGTCATATATGATTAAAGCAAATAATGATTTTATTCTTTATTCTGGAAAATGCCATATTTCTCTGTATACATCAGGGGTCAGCAAGCTTACCGAACGATGGGCCGGTCCACACTCTGTCTGTCAGATGGGCTGGAGCGTGTGTGCATGCACGCGTGCTCTTCCGGGTCGGAGGAGAGCCCGTGCGCACACGCTATTTCCGGCACTCCTTCGACCCGGATGTGCGCCAGAAATAGCGTGTGCGCACAGGCACCATCAACCTGGCGGTCCCCGCGCCGCGCCAGTAAGAGCAGGCAGCACCATGGGCCGGATAGACGAGCCCCGTGGGCCGCTACCAGTCCATGGGCCTTAGGTTGCCAACCCCTGGTATACAGCTAGGAAGCCTACACAGGCAATTTTCATGATACATGTATTAAAGATTTTTTTTAAAAAAAGAAATTGAAAGTGGCAAGATGTGTTATATATTTCCATACTCCTATCTTTACCACTTGCACACAGTTTCTCTAAGGCCACATTGCCCCTAATTTATCAAGTTTCCACAGTTCAAAACCAGTCTTGAACTTCCCCACAATACACAAGAACAGGAACCACCTCTGCAGTAAAAAATGTACACTAAACATAAACAGCCCTTTCCGTATTTTATGTAATGCCTTCACTCCACACAGGTAAAGTAATAACATATCATTATGTACATATAACAATGCATGGTGATGCATTGTAGAACATAAAAAGGGCGGAGACAAACAAGCAGAAACATATCACAAACTAGGAATTTAAACAGGGAAAATAAGTGTGCAATAAACAGATCAACTGAGATGTAGATACAAGATGAGGAATGTCCCTACCTCTTAAGATCTCTGGTGTAATAAATTGGTAAGGAGAGGTAGGGAGATTAGAAAGTTCAGCAGCAGTTACAACTAGGGCTACAATCCTATGCATGCTTAGCTGGGACTAAGTCCTACTGAAAACAATGGGAGTTATTTTGAACACAGTGGATTATGATATTGGGCTGCATCCTAATATTGGGCTGCATCCTAATCACACTTACTGGAGAGTAAGGCATACAGGATATAATGGCAGTTTTAAGTAAACACTTGTACAGCAGATCTTGCATTTTCGTTAGAAAGGAAAGGGGATCAGCATCCCTGCCAATTTTATTTGATGTCAGGAACTGTCCACATAAGGGATGTCAAACATCTGGGGATCAGGGAAGTGGGGGTGGAGAGATGTGATCAGCTCCCAATAAGTTTTGAAAACTAGAGAGAAAGGTAAGAGAGAAAGTGCAGCTTAACCCTCCAGTGTCACACTCATCATTTAACGTTCCAATCCACAATTAACCTGTTTCTCTTTCTTCTTGCTTTCTCCCCACACACCAAAGAACCAGTGTGCTCTACAGATAGAACCCAGTAAGTGAAATGTGTATTTCCAAACACCCAAAAATGGGGAACTATCTTCATTGCTTCTTTTGTCCCAAGTACACCCCTCCCCCGTGCATGCTGCCATCTTGTACGGTGGCAAGTGTGGCTAATATCATTACATCTATCTAGCCACCACGTGCATTCCACCTGAAAGACCGTTACAAATTGCACACAAGTTTTGGGCAGCAAACATCATTGGGATCACCATTCCCCCTTTCTCACCCACTGCCACTAGTTTCCTTTTAACATCTTGACTGAGGAAGAGCTCTGGGGAACCTGAAAACTTTGCACGTGGCTTTGCACGACCTTTTGGCGTCAGTCCTACTTAGTTATTAGTCCTTATTAGAAACATTAACAGCAGCAACAACAGACTGTGGCTGCCGGCCTTCGTCGGGAGCAAGCGCTACATCTGAAGGCAGCGGGGCTTGCTCCCTAAGCAGCAACACGACTACACCGTGGCTGTCAGACTTCCTCAAGAGTAAGCGCCGCTTCTTGAAAGCTGCGGGGCTTTGCTCCCGAGGAAGCCGCGCCGCACGGGCCGCTCCCCCCCCCCCCATTCGCACTTCCTCCTCCCCGCCACTGAAGCGGTGACTGTGGAAGACGAGGCTGAGGGCTGCGAGGAGGCCGCCGCCGAAGCCACGCTGTTGTTTCTTGTGCCGCCGAGGCCTGCCTCCCCTCCGAACTCAGCACAAAAGGACACCCGAAGCCAAGCAGGCGATGCCGGCCGGCCGCCCAGCCAGCCCCTCTCTTCCACCACAAAGGGAAGAAGACGAGGGAGGCGGAGCGGGGCCTGCGCGCGGCGGGGCCTGGGAATCCGACCAAGCCAGTCAGCCCACCCACCCTCCTTCCGAGGAGGCGAGCCGCGGGCCTCCCCTCCTCCGGACTCCCCCCACCCGCTCGCACTCAGGCCCGCCGCCGCCGCCGCCACTTCTCCTCAGACTCCCGTTAGGCCGCGGCGAGGCCTGCTCGGGCCCGGCATGAGGCGGCGGCGGCGGCGACACCACACATTCCCTCTCACTCTTTGCCTCCTCACCTGTGGGCGCTGGGCTGGGCGGCGAGCCGCGGCCTGGCTCCCACCCCCGGACGGGCCGCGAGAGGACCGTGTGAGGAGGGCGCTATGAGCTGGCGAAGCGAGCACCGGGGGGAGGGGAATGGAGGGGATTTTTTTAAAAGGGGGTTAAAAGAAGGAGTAAAAGGCGGGCGGGCTTATCTCGACGATGGCCGCCAAAACGACACTCACTCACACACACGAAAATAAAACGGAGGAAGAACCAGCCTTGGGAGAAAGCGGGGTGGGGGTGGGGGGAGTTAAATAGGCGGCCGGCCGAGCGACCCCGCGCTCGCTCGCTCGTTCCCTCTACCGCCGCCACCACCAGCGCTAGGCCGGGAGGGGAGCGCGCTCGGCTCTCTTTCTCCAGCGGTTGCGCGCGCACGCGCGCTCGCACACACACCCTACCCTGCCCTCTCCCTCGCGCGTGCGCGCGCACCCCGGCTAAGGGCAGCAGCTGCAGCTCAGAAAGAGAGAGCTGGCTCGCTCTCCTTGCGCACGCGCACGAGACCTCGCCTGACGGAATGAGCGGCGTTAGGTGGAGGGAGGCTAGAATTAGATGGATTTGTGGCGCCGCCTCCTCAGCTTTTGGATGTACCTCATCCTTCACTGAGGTGAGACAAGATTTATTCCTCTCACCTAGTTAATCTTGAAATATATGGTTGTTAACTTGGGATCTCCTTTAATAATGATAATGGCCTGTGATATTTAAATAACAGGAAATAATAGTAAAGTTTAACCATTTAAGGCAGAAATGTTTACGAAATTAACTTTCAAGCTAATTTTAATAAACTTTCAAAATTATTTATTTATTATTATTATTATTATTTGCTTCCCATGAGGCCTCTAGAAGCGATTTGCAATGTGCAGTAATGATGTATGTAGAAGTTATGTATACAGAAACCGCATCTGCATATAAAAACAATTTTAGGGACAACAGCAGCAAATCTAGTAAAGGTAAAGGTACCCCTGCCTGTACGGGCCAGTCTTGACAGACTCTAGGGTTGTGCGCTCATCTCACTCTAGAGGCCGGGAGCCAGCGCTGTCCGCAGACACTTCCGGGTCACGTGGCCAGCGTGCTGAAGCTGCTCTGGCGAACCGGCACCAGAGCAGCACACGGAAACGCCGTTTACCTTCCTGCTAGAAAGCGGTACCTATTTATCTACTTGCACTTAGGGGTGCTTTCGAACTGCTAGGTGGGCAGGAGCTGGGACCGAATGACGGGAGCTCACCCCGCCACGGTGATTTGAACCGCCGACTATGCGATCGGCAAGTCCTAGGCACTGAGGTTTTACCCACAGCGCCACCCGCACTCCAGAACACATCGTATACATTTATCATATTTTTGTTTGGCTCATCTCTTGGTCTGGGTGTCTAACACTGAATAACAGACCACAACCAACCACGATTTGGCATAATGTGTTGGGTGCTTCATATTATCTTCTTGAGTTAGAATTCCACACCACCTTATTTCTCTTTCTTTCCTTCTTTCTCTCTCTCTCTCTCTCACCGACCCACCAATCAGGCAATAACAAAGAACCCACCCACATTATATGCCAGGGATAGAGAACCCTCCACTCTCATAATCACTGAGGGACTACTCCAACTCCCATAATCCATGACTGTTGACGATACTGGCTGGAATTATAGTCAAACCCCATTGCTGTAATAACTGTGTTTTAAGGGCATGTGTTTGTGTGTGCTGGTCTGGCCTTGCCCAATGGAATATGCCTTCCCAGTGTGCTTCTTAGCCTAAAATTTTTCCCATTCCTGATTTAAATTATCATTTAACCAGAATGAAAGTACTGTAATGGAAACATTCAAGTGAACTATCTGTTTTAAGTATTAGATTATCTATTAATTGTTGTAATAAATGACATTTGTTTTGAATTATGGAAATGTTTCATAAATTCTGCTCTTAAATTTAGTAATACTAAATAATGTAAATCAACTCTGATGATTTATAATTTCCGGAGATTGGAAGACAATTACTTTTGCATTACAGTACATTAGGTGCAGTAAAGTAGATACAGTCATTAATTACCTTGGGTGCCAATTACCTTGGGTGCCATTACATTAGATAAGGAACTGTTTGCTTATCTGCTAAATCAGTATTCGTGATAATGAATTTATTGTCATTAAATTCTACAATCTAAGCTATATAATTCATTTATTATGTTGATTTCCCATGTACTTAAATATTCTCTTACCTATTGACAGCATTTCTGGAGGTGAGCAATAGCCCCAAGGCTTCGTTTTGCTTCTCTGCCGCCACTTAACAGTTGTTAGATCACTTTCCCAATAGCAGGAATGGGGACATGTGGCCCTCCAAATGTTGTTGGGCTGCAACTCCCATCAGACCCAGCCAACATGGCCAACGACCAGAGATGTTGAGATTTATAGTACAACAACATATGGAGGCACACATTCCCTACCCCTGACAAGTAACTCATGATCTGCAGCTATCTTGTCCAGGAGAGGCTAGTCCAATACATGCATTACATGCCTGCAGGAATGCATTCACACAACAATTTATTTCATTTCTCCTAAAAGGCCTGTTCTCATGTTGCCACTCTCCAGAGAGGGTCAGGACTAGCCTCTTCTGGACAATATTACATGTATTGGACTAGCCTCTCCTGGACAAGATGACAGCAGATCATGGGTTACTTGTCAGGGGTAGGGGATGTGTGCCTCCATATGTTGTTGGATTCAAATTTGAATTCAAATTGTAATAAAATAAAAACTCAATGTAAGAAGCAATAAAAATATGAATTAAAAGTCAGTAGGAATATTTAATGTGATAAATGTGCCATCTTCAACCATAAATCCACAGATGCTCTGCGGACCACCTGAATGAAACTCACAGACCATTGAAGGTCTGCAAACCAGTTTGGGGACTCCTCTTTTAGACGGCAAAGTGAGATATAAATGATTGGCAATAAACAATAGCTATAATTGACAATAATCACAACTCTTGTCTTTCCTTCCCTTCTTTTTCCACCCTCTTTCTTCTTCCAATCCAACCCATCATTCTTTCATCCCACCAGTTTATCCGAACTATTGTGTTAGAAATCTGGGTTTTATGCACAAAACCCTGCTCTCCTGTTGGCTATAATACAAATAGCCTGCTCATTTAGCCTATCTGATTTGCATATTCATAATTGGACTAACCTCTATGACTCCTCCAAAACCTCCTGCAAAGCTGTTGTCTTCTCCTTCCGCTATAGCTCACTAGTCACCCTAGTGTAATATGGCTTTGGGCAACAAGTGTAAAACGAGGGGAAATATTTACAAAATTAGGCAATGTTTTAAATGCCCCTGCTTGAGACCAATTGCAAAACCTTTTATCATGAGAGTACAACACTTCAGAAATTGGCAAGAAACAGAGGCCAAATGAATGAGCCTCTTTCCAACTGTGACTGAGATTTGGCAGACATGAGTGGAGGTTCCTCACTCATTCTGAGGTTGAGAATTGTTGGGAAACTAGACAGCAGTGCTCCCAATATTTGATGAAATGCAGCCTGCACTATGGAAAGTAATACCTTACCTTGGACTGCACAGCCATTAATACTCTTAATGATCCCTGCCATTCATGCTAAGCATCTTTACAATGCTGTTGAATCACTGTGTCTGGGATTCCCAATCATTTATTTTCCCTGAGCTGCATATTCTGAAAGACCACATTCCCAGGACCCTGGAAGTGTTTTTGAGGTAGAGTGGGGTGGCTACTCAAGGCAGTCCACTTAAAATGGAAATGGAAATGGGTTCTAACTGAATATATACCGTAGTTTATGAATATTATTAGGATACCCTGGTTCCCCTCACAGAACTACAGTTCTCAGAGTCATTTAACAGTCAATCCGTATTCCCAAGGAACTCCGGGAATTATTGTTCTCTGAGAGGAATACAGACCTTCTAACAACCTTAACACCCATAACAAACTACAGTTCTCAGGATTCTTTGGGGAAGCTATGACAGTTTAAAGTATTATGCTACTGATTTACATGTATAATGCAGATGCAGAGCAAGTCTTGCTGAAGAAAAATCTTGTGCAAAGTCTACTCATTTCTCATTAACCTTTTAGAGTTACTTTGAGAATGTAATAGTGATGGTCCATTATGCATTGGACTTCCAAGAAGCTTTTGACAAAGTCCCACTCTAAAGCTGTCTGAGTACACTTAGGAGTCAAAGGATAAGAGGAACAGTCCTCTGGTTAAGGAACAGGAAGGAGAGAGGGGAAGGAGTCAGGTGTGTGTATTACCCTAATGCGGCTGATTTTACAGAGCAGTGAGGGGACTGTAAAAAAGACATTAATGGCTGCATACAGACAGGATTATTGCATTAGTTTTCCTGGTTATAATGCTAGTGCTGTGCCATTTTCTAATGTTCCTTTTACACTTCGCTACCTACTTCATTATGGAACTGTGGCTTTTTTATTGATGTATCACCATGTCCCCCTAAATTTCATTCACATCCTTGACTATGGTGTGACACAGCAGCCAGCGTCATTGGACATGTTGCCGCTGTGTATGCAGATGTGCACTTCTGTTTTCCCTATGGTTGCTCCATGAAAACTGTATGAAAGAACTGTATGCCAGAATACAACCCCAAATTTCGTCCCAGTGTGTGATCCATGAAAACCTCAGGGAACTAGCATCTTACAAACCTCCCACGATTTTGCGGGTTAATGGGGTTGCAAACAGATTTTGTTCTGGAAGCAATTAGCAGAGAAATGAAGACTAAACTTCCACCACATTCCTGTAGATTTCTAGAAGTAGTGTTTAAGTCACACGAAAGATCACATAAAACTTGGAAATTATCAGATAAGGAAACATCAGGAAAATGGAATAAGGTGCTGTCTGAATGCAGGCTGTGTCATGTTGCACATCTGAGTGCCAAAGAAGCATAATGTTCATTGAGATGAATGCCTACAGTGACAATAGTTCATTCAAGGAAGATAATCTCGTTTTAGAAGCCTGCCACCTTACAGTGTCACTTCTGCTTTTAGGCTAGGGAACCTTTTTCAATATGAGGGTTGCGTTTCCTTGTTGGCAACCTCCCAAGGGTCCCACACTAGTGGTGGGCGGTGCCAGAGGCAAAAGTGAACTGAGCAAAATATATGATCTTGTACAGTAAGCTATGCTTCAGCCATGCAAAAATCAGCTTTCCATGCGTGTATGCACTCACTTGTCCCTATATACACACGCATTTCTTCATCCAGGCAAACAAGAAGCATTATCACAGTTCAAAGACATATTCCAGCCAGGCAAAGTACTCAAGGGGGGGGGGTGTCCTGGGAAAAGTCTCAAGGGCCTCATAAACTTGGAGAACTACATTCCATTCCTGGGCCTATGGTGAGTCATAAGGGCCAGATAACAAAGGCTTGAACACTGCATTCTAGCCCTGGGCTTGAGATTCCCTCCTCCTATTCTACTGTTACGTAACAAACCTTGGAGCCTACAAGCTTCTTTTTCATTGGTGAAGTCACCATAATCATTTTATTCTGAGTCTCATGAGATGCATTTGGAAAGGGTTGTCTCCTCCTGCGGCTGGATCATTCAAAGAAAGTTAATACAGTGGGATTATGTTAGCTATCCAATTTGGTATGGTAATATTGAGCTTTGCCAGCAGTGTCTCCTTAATTCTATTTATTAAAACCACTGCATTCATGATAGGCTGTGGTGTTCTATTACTTTGTCCTCAGAGAGTTGGTTCTGTGACCAGTGTCCTCCTTAGAAAATAGGAAATATGCTCTCTTGATTTTGAGCCAAAGTGCTCTAGATTTCATCCGTGCAAGGTTAAATATATGCCCCAAACTAAACACAAAACTAAATACAAAAATCCCTTAAGCTCTTCTGTTTGAAATAAATCTCAAGCCTCCTGCCCCACCACCACCTTCTTCTTGAAAAACAAAAACAAAAAAAGTATTATGGAAGATGATACATTCAGAGCTCTGCCTGGAAGAAAATTTATCACTCATCAGCTCATAAAGATACTCTCCTTCCAAAGTATTTTGATCTGTATGTCTGCGTGTATACACATGAGGAAATGACATGACCACAGTGTGCAGTGAGGCAGTCAACTGAAATCCTTTTGTAAGCTCTGTCAGTGCTTTTGGTGGATACTGCTGAAAAGTGAATTTTCTCTATAAACGAGCTAAAGCTGGCGCATTGTCCGGACATCTGCACAGAGTAAAATAAACATCCATTTCAATAATGTATGGAATAAATCCTGCTCGAGCTGGCCTGGAGGGGATAAACAGAAGCATTACACAGCACATCCTCAAGCAAGGGGTGGGGCATGCACTTTTCCTGCCAGCCAGATCTGGACACCACCGATTGCATCATGAAGAGAGAACATGCTTTCAATTTATGCTGTGCAGCCCGAGGCACTGTTGCTCCTGTACGAATGCGCCTTGCTGGGTCTGTGAACCAAAAGCCCCAGCTACATCTCAGATAGCCTGCTTTTTCCTATGCCAGTGAGGCTCATTTTGTACTCTTAATAACAGACGGTAGGACAGTTGGATGCAGTGCTAGCTCAAAGGTGTGCAGGGACTTAGGGTAACCATTTATGCGTTAGCTTCCCCCTACCCACCCAAAGGAAACATACCATAGAGAAAAGAGGGCTTGCATTTGCATAAAATCAGCATATGGTAAGGTCTATGTGCAAATTTAGAAATAATAACTGCAGCTCAAATAGAAATGTAGCCTGTCTCACAACAGTGAGGAAGACTTTGACCAGGTAGCACACGTGCCTGCTCAGTCTGCTGTCCAGCTATTCACTGCTCCTGGTTGACAATAAGACTCCTGATCTCCCTTCTTAGGGGTCATTTTATCTTTAAACTGGATATGAACTGGGCAGCCCTTCAAATCAAGGACATCTTCAAATAGAGGACTGCCTTCCTATGCTTCTTCAAACAGTAGATTGTCCTCTATAAAGTAGGACATGAGACTACTCTAGAAAATGCTCAATGGGGCCCCTATTGCTCACAAGTCATGACTGTCATCACTGCTCACTGAGTTCTCCATTCCTTCTGGGCATGATCTGCACCATTGCCCAGCAGAAGGCAAAACTGTGAGGCTCCAGTGGTTTAGCCTTAGTATGTTCCCAGTTATGCCAGCCCCTGGTGCTAGGGATGCAAGAAGGCATTGTTTCCCATTCTACCCCATAGTTGCCACATACAGAACAGTTTCTGTTCTGTTGCAGTTCATCTTTCGCCAAAAACTCTGTTATTTGATTCACTCTCCACACGCAAAATGTAACTTATGATATTCGACCCTATTATTTTCAGTGCTAAGGAAATGTGATGCAAATGGGTGTGTGGAATCAATTGCTAACATTTGTGGACTGAAAGCAACAACAGCAGCAAATACCAATCGTATTCACTGGATTCATTTCTGTTCTGGGCATGGGATGAATAAGTGAACATCAGCAACATTTTCATTCCTGTTTCCATTTTTGTCTGAATTCTCCAACATCCCTACCTGACGCTGGACCTGATTATGTTTTTCTAGTATATCTCTGACCTATCAGTGCAGGCTAGTAACAGAGAGTAGAGCCTTCGGCAATATATCATGAGGCAGCCAGGGCAGTAACGCTTCCAGTGAGATCAAGGATTTTACCAGTATGTCCCTAGTTTCCTCTGTGAGTCATTGGGAGGTATTGCACTTCCAAGATAGGAAGTCAATCCGTTTTAATGCCTGTCTGCTCAAATGTAATTCCTCAGCTGTCATTTTGACAAGCAGATCCTTCAGCTTGAGTCTGCAAATAGCTGATGTCCACCCACCATTCCTTTTATCACCTTTCTGATTATTACAGAAGCTCGGTTTGGAAACCCCTCAGAAGAGTAAAGCCTGGAGATGATGGATGTCGAAATCTCCACATTTCTGCCTTGAGCTCTTTGAACCTAGTGGACAAATTTAATTAGTACCCAACTTTGAATTTCCCAACAAGAAAGAAAGAAAGAAAGAAAGAAAGAAAGAAAGAAAGAAAGAAAGAAAGAGAGAGAAAGATTCTTAACTAGAATTGAATGTATTCAATGTTATATGCAGGATCCCAAATTTTCTCTGGAATAGCTGTAGAACAACAAAGGGAATAAAGCCCAATGCTGAAGTGACTGTAAATTAAGTCTCACTGTTACTGCATGATTTGTCTTTTCTTTACTTCTAGCCTTTGTGTTAATGAGATGCTCCACAGGGGTAAAAGAAGTAGGGAAGGGAAGGGAAAAGGAAGCAGAGAGCACTTTTGATGAATTAGTAGGGGCAAGGAGTAAATGGATCTGGGAAATGAAAATGTCATCAGGCCGCGGCCTTACCCTATTAACCATTGATACAGAGAACTTCTGCCGATTAATTCCCATTGCAAGAGGTATGAGAAGGAGTTTGTACTGGTTGGCAGGCAGGGGGACACGTAGTAAACTACTGAATAAAGTAACTTGCTCACCAGGGCCCAGAAGGGCTCACTTGGAGCCTTCATTACATATTTTAAGGCGCCAGGTGAAAATGTTACCTTATAACCAGGCTTTGTGTTGTTAACAATAACAATAACAATAATTTATTTATATGCTACCCCTCTGACTGGGTTCCCTATGGTAAGGTTACCAGACATCCCTGTTTCCCGGGGACAGTCCCCGGATTTACAAATCAGTCCCCATACAAAATCCATTAAAGTTGGAAAGTGTCCCTGGATTCATTGAAAAAAATCTGGTGACCTTACCTATGGCCTTTTAAATGTGTTTGTGGGAAGGGTTTTATTGGTTTGCTATTTTTTAAATGTGTTCCTATTCTATATTTTTATTTTGTGAACCGCCCTGTGATCTTTGGATTAAGGGCAGTATACAAATTTAATAAATAATAATAAATTTTCCAAACACATTCCCTCCAGATGTCTTGGACTACATCACCCCCATACATCAGACTCTACAATTATATGGTTCTATGAGTTGTAGTCCAACAACACCTGGAGACCACACATTGTCAATATATATGAGCGTATATGAGTGTATATGTGTGAGTGTCGTGGGCCAGGAGTCAGCTTCACCTGCTGAACAGTAACTTGAAGGCAGAATGACTCCACCTGCAGCTGATCAGCCTTCAAGGACACAAAGGAGAAGGTGCTGATGAGAACTAGGTGGCTTCAGCCTTCTTAAGCAGAGCTTCCAGCAGCAGTCAGATGCTGGTTGCAACACTTGTGGTTCCTGGTTCTATCTTGCTGCTTCCTGCTCATTTTGACTCTTGACCCCAAGATCATCGGATTCCCTGACCCCTAGATCGACTGCCACGTGGATTACCCTAGGACTGGACCTGACTTTGGATGTGGATTCTGTCTCCAGGCAAGTTCACCTCAGAGTCTCTTCTGGTTGGCTGGCCTCCCACTCCACTGAGCCCTGCACATTGCTCAGCAACAAGACTATGATTGTGTGTGTGTGTGTGTGTGTGTGTGTGTGTGTAAAAACCAGCCCCTCTCCTTTTGGGGACCAGAGGCACATCTGGAAATCCTATGAAACTGTCATGGACACCACAAAATACCCACTTCCAAAAAGATGCTCAAAAAAACCCACCCCAAAAAAGGGGAACCAAAATTACACAAGGCAAGAGATATATGTTCCAAAACAAAGTACAGGCAAAAACAGCCCCTCTACCCCAAAAACAATAGGCAGCCCTCCCCAACCAAACCAAGACACAATTCTTAAAATGTGAGAGGAGCAGGGGGCCTTGGCAGCCACAAAGAAAGGCACTGTGGTGCCAAATTAGAGACCACAACTGTAGAGTAAAAGTTGTAATACAGCAGTACATTTTAGAAGCAATTTTGAGGGGTTTTTTGTAGGGGCAAATGAGTACAAATGATTTTCCTGCAAAATTCTAGAGTGTAGGAAAGTATGCTTATTTTGCCATCTCTAGTGTTCCAAGAAAGAGAGACTACACACTTTAGATTAAGTGTTAGAACTAAGACAGTTGCTGCACAAAACTTTGCTATTATTTGCTACAGTGAAAAAGTTACCCAAACTACCAAGATAGCTGATTGCAGTGGAGGGTGGAGAGAGAGAGTGGCAAAAATCCACTATATCTTTATACTCCCAAATTTAAGAGACAAGCACCTGCTACATCTGAGATTGACTTACAAATGCCTGAAGCAAGACAGATGATAAACAATTGTATGTGGGTTTTTTTGTTTGTTTTTTATTGACAGCATAAAATTCTAAATTTAAACTGCCAGGTAGGAAGATGTTGCATGGATTTTAAATGATGCTATATCTCATATTTATGAGCAGTCTTTTAATAGAAAAAGAGTCCATCTGGTGTCTGTGGCTGATAGCAAGCAAGTTAATGCAGCACTTTGGGAGTGCAGAGAATAATGTGGACAAAATGACTCTGTACTTGAAGGCAGATGAGAAGTAATTGTCAGCGATGACTTTGGAAGATAGGAAGCTGCCTTTAAGTGAGTCAGACGGTTGGCCCATTTAGCTCAGTATTGTCTTGAGCAGTACTGGATTTAGGGTGGTGTGGGCACAGAGGACACTGAGCCAAGGGGGCACAAAATAATAATAATATTTTTAAAATGAATTATTGTGAAAATGAGAAGTATTTTGGGGAAGGGTGCCAAATTTTGTCCTCGCTCAGGGTGCCATATTACCAAAGTCTGCTACTATCTTGAGACACTGGCAATAATTCTCCTGGGCTTCCTACAGAGTCTTTCCAATTCATACCTGGAGATGTCATTTGGGATTGAACCTTGGATTTTCTCTCTACAAAGCATTTACTCTACTAATGAGGCATGGCTGTGCCTAGGGAAGCTGCCTGATACTGAGGCAGGGCATTCATCCATCTAAACCAGGGGTCAGCAACCTTTTTCATCCATGTGCCGGTCCACTGTCCCTCAGATCATGTGGTGGGCTGGACTATATTTTTTTGTGGTGGTGGGGGGAATGAACAAACTCCTATGCCCCACAAATAACCCAGAAATGCATTTTAAATAAAAGCACACATTCTACTCATGTAAAAACATGATCATTCCCGGACCGTCCGTGGGCCGGACTGAGGCGGCGATGGGGCTGCATCCGGCCCACGGGCCTTAGGTTGCCTACCCCTGATCTAAACTGAGGAGAAGCACATCATCTAGGCCAGTGATAGGGTGCAGCCTGGAGAGAAAGGTTGTGGCCTGGAGAGTGGGCATCGCCTGATGAGATACCTGAGGGTCAGATGAAGGGGCCTGGAGTCCCATATTTGGACCTAGCCTTCGGCTCACAACCTCTAGTGTACATATTTTAAAGGAAGGAAGGAAGGAAAATGAAATAAAGGAACAAGTAAGTCCTATGTTGTCAGCTGTATGGCATCATCTCCTACTTTGAGCTTGGCCACATCTGATAACAAAAATATTACTTGACAAATGGATTAACAGAGAAATTGATTGACAGAAGTTACATGGTAAGCAGGTGGAGAATCCATGACAGAGCTGCTGCCACTTCCCATGCCCTGCTGGGTCCCACTGCCTAGGGAAGGAGGTTGGGAGCAGTCTTTTCTCCTAAGCCTGATGAGTCATAACTCAATGGTAGAGCACAGACATGGCATGTATAAGGTCCCATGTTCAATCCCCACAATTTCTGGGTAGGGCTGGGAATGTCCTTTGCCCGGAGAGCCACTACCAGTCAGTATGGACAATCCTGAGCTGGGTGGACAAATGGTCTGACTCAGTTCAGTTTCCTGTGTCGATATTTAATTACACCCTTTATTCAGAACCGCAAGGACTAGAATAATATTGAAGGAAGGGCCATCTGCCTTGCATGCAGAGGGTCCAAGGTTTGATCTTTGTCATCTCTAGATAAGGCTGGTAAGGAATCCTGTCTGAATCCCTGGAAAGCTGCTTCTAGTAGACGGATCAGTGGTTTTACTCATTAGAACGCAGCTTCCTTTGCTCCTAAAGCAGAGGGAGGGAAAGAAAAGAGTGGAGTCTGAAAGCCTGGACATCCAAGACAAACCTGGTGCAGACCCCGTTTACTCATAGATACTAGGGGAGCAGCTACCATCCTTGAAATGTATGAAGTGGGTGTTGGATAAAGAGAGTTTGGCAGATTAGTTCGCTGGCTTGTATAACTCTTTTACTCATGCTTGGAATCCCATCCTAGAATAAAGGAAATAGCTACACTCTACTGACTTTCAGATAAGCACAATTGGGACTAATTGGCCTGCCCCAGACTCATTGAGCCCAGACTCTTGGCAGTCTCCATGAAAGGAAGATGAAGGAGTCTGTTGGAAAGCAACTCAACAGCTTTGGCTTCGAGTCCTTTGGCTGGGCCTCAGATATAATCTGTAGCCTAAATTTACTTGCTTTTTGTGATCCTTCGTTCTTCCTTGTCCTGCTCTGAGCCTGCTAATTACCCAGAGTTCCTTCCCAATATCATAGAAACATTAGTCCATCTAGCTCAGGATCATCTGCTCTGACTGGTAGTGGCCCTCCATGAATTCAGATAGGGGACACCCCCAGCCTTACCTGGATATGTTTCTGAGGATTGAATTTGGGACCTTCTACATGCAAAGCAGATACTCTACCACTGAGTTATAAGCATTCTTCATCCTCTTTGTTGGGTCATACTGGAAGTAGAACATTGACATCCCTACCCATGAATTTGCTAATCCTCTTCTAAAACCATCCAGGTTGGTGGCCATCACTGCACATTGGGGAAGCAGATTCCATAGTTTAACTATGTCCTATGTGAAGAAGTACTATATTTTGTCTGTCCTAAATCTTCCAACCTTCAGATTCATTAGATGGCCTCAGATTCTAGTATTATGAGAGATAGACTTCTCTCTGTCAACTTTATTCACACTGTGCATCTATCATGTCCCCACTTACTCACCTTTTTCTAAACTTAAAAGCCCCAAATATCATAATCATTTCTTATAGACAACTTGGTAGTATCCCATGAGTTTCAGAAGGTACTCACTATGTGAGGATAACTTACAGTGGGTCTGCATTAATAACTGGAAACAGCAGGAGTCACAAGAACTTCAGTAGCTGTATTTATGAATCAGTAAAAGGTCACCATCTGCATAGATCAGCTAGCGCTTGGTACATGGGTAAGACTAAGAGCTTATCCACACTTCTGCTTGTCCCATGCTTTCTAAGTGTGAGTTTGAGCAGTTTCTCATTTGTCCCACCATTCTCCTCAGGAAAACCCGCTGTTTACCACAGAAATGGGGGGAAAGTAAATCTGCAGAAAAACTGATTGACATTTGTTCCGATTTAGTGATAAACAGTGGGTTTCCCCAGCGGAAAGTGGCAGGACAAATGGAAGTGTGGCCAAGCCCTATGGTTCCAGCTAGTTCCCACTGAGCTACGGAGGGATGTGCAAAATCTCTCAATTTCAATTTATTTTAGTTTCTCATTTCTTCATTCTTAAGTTCATTTTTCCTGCATTTCCACATTTTTAAGCAAACATCTGTTTGCTTAAAAAAAAATTGTCATTAGCGTTTTAGTTCAAAGGGTGGTTTAACAACCAATCTCTTTTCCCAAGGAACTCTGAGAATTGCGGTTCTGCAAGAGGGACAGGTGTCTCCAAGCAATTCCTAGCACAGCACCTATAATAGACTATGACTCCCAAAATTTTTTGGCAGAAGCCACAGCTGCTTAAAGTGATACCATACAGCTTTAAATGCATAGTGTGAATGTGGCCTGTATGTGGAAGGGGACATTCCCACTGAAACAAAACAAAGGACCTTCTCTGAATTTAGAAAATAGAGTGTTAGGTAGTGAGTATAGCCTGACTTTCTCTCTGACACCCTCGTTTGATCTATCAACAAAGCCAGCCTACTCCCTCAGCAAAAAAATCATTATTATTCCATATATAACCTGACTAATGCCTTAATTTTCCATATGCTAATTTTCTTCATTTTCCCTATGATGCTTAGTGCTTAGACAAGTGGAGACAGGGGCGTGTCTTAAACAAATCTCAGCAAAGCTAACTCTCCAAAGAATAATGCAAATGGAGCAATCTCATAGTCAGGCACCTACAAGATTGTCTTGGCAAGACGCCAGCTTTGACTCACAAATGTTCCTTGGCTAAATTGGATCCAGATGTTTACATGACATAAAATATTAACAAACATCTCCCAGGGGCAGCCAATAGTTATTGAGCTAGTAAATTAATAAACGAATCCAAAAAAAGAAAGAAAAGAAAAATCATTAGGGTGGCACCCAAGTCTTTAGCCAAACATCAGCTTTAGTTTATTTATTTTAATAAAAGAAGGATGTGTTGTTCTAATTTAATTAATTACAGCCATTTAAAAGTAATGTTTGCCTAGGTTATTACTGAAAGGTTATGCAGGATAACATTTAGGAAAGCAACCCTTATCCTGTTTATGTAAGTGATTAAAATTGTACTGCTTGTTCTTTTCTCAAATGTTTCCATGCCCCAGCCCCCACCTCCCATGAAGAAACAGGGTTGAATTAACAATTATATTGAGTATGCGGCAGAGATGAGCCCAACTCATGTGGTTCCTGCCATGGTTAGGTGGAATGTCACTCTTGCAGAGATTGTCTAGAGGCTCATGGAGAAGAATAGCGATGGCTACTAGCCATGATGACTATGCTCTGCCTCAAGGCTCGGAGGCAGTAATACTTCTGAATACTAGTTGCTAGAAACCATAGGAGGGGAGAGTGCTCTTGTGCTCAAGTCCTGCTTGTAGGTTTCCCACTGGCATCAGTTGGCCATAGAATGGTGGTCTAGATGGGTCATTAACCTGATCCAGCAGAGTCTTTTTATGACCTTCTTGTTCCTATCCTATTCTCCGAAGCAAAGCTGAGAATATAGTGGCAGCCAAGTTGGAGAGGGCTGTGGGGAAAGTTAAATTCTAAGCAGTTTGGCTGGAGGCTATATACAGTTCTGTTTATAAGGAGCAAGACCACATCTTTCTCCTTTTTTTAAGTGCTCATGAGTACAGTCGTACCTTGGAAGTTGAATGGAATCCGTTTCAGAAGTCCGTTCGACTTCCAAAACATTTGAAAACCAAAGCGCGGCTTCTGATTGGCTGCAGAAAGCTCCTGCAGCCAATTGTACGCTGCAGAAGCCCGGTCAGACGTTCGGCTTCCAAAGAACGTTCACAAACCAAAACAGTCACTTCCAGGTTTGCGATGTTCAGGTGCCAAAACGTTCGGGAATTAAGCTGTTTGACTTCCAAGGTATAACTCTTAAGTCAAGCCAGGACTGTTGTTGGGCAGGGTCAGCCTTGGGCTGCTTGCACACATTTTATTCTAGAATCGATGGAGCCCGAGTCCTTACTTTTCGTACATCGTCCACACACAATCTAGATCTATTTCATTTCTTCTTGTTGTTATTGTTGGCATCCGTTTATCTCGAGAAACAATTGAGCGTGCCTCCTGGGGTGAATCTCTGCAGAGCACAAGCCTGGGCAGTGTATATGGAGATCCTAGGCTGCCCAGTTGTCAAGGCCCCACCTTGGCCTCACTGATGAGGCCTTAGGGACTCTACTCCAGATTTTTTGGTCTATAGGACTCACTTTTTCCCTCCTAAAAAGTAAGGGGAAATGTGTGTGTGTCTTATGGAGCGAATGCAGGCTCCGCAGCTATCCCAGAAGCCAGGATAGGAAGAGGGATCGCTGTTTTCGCTGCGCAGCAATCCCTCTTGCTGTTCTGGCTTCAGAATATTTTTTTCTTGCTTTCCTCCTCCAAAAACTAGGTGCGTCTTATGGCCTGGTGCGTCTTATAGGGCGAGAAATACGTATGTAGGGTTTACTCCTTATCCTTTCCTTCTCCCAAAGATGTACCACAAGGGAGAGGGTACAGATTTTCCCTCAGGGTTTACCCCCAAAGCCTTTCTCACAAATGAGTATAGCTGCATGATGGGAAATGTAGTTCAACAACATCTGGAGGGCCCAAGGTTCCCTATTCCTGGGATAGAGACACTGTAATCCTTTGCTGCCCAATGCTGCTGTGGTTGGTTCTCCTCCTGGGTAAAAACCTTGATCTTTTCCCTCTGTAATTAGCCTCAAACTGGTACATCCAGTTTAGGCAGGTGTTCCATTTGGTTGCCACTTTTGCAATAACCACAGCAGTCAGTTTGGGATTCAGCATGACTTTGCATCTTAAAAATGCAAGATACAGTTGGCACTATGAGAGTGAGATGTTATTGGGAACTGAGCTTCACTTTTTGTTTCATTTTTGCTTTTGTTTAAGAAAGTGTGTGTCAGCATTAAGTCACACATCAGTGATGGGAGGAAGAAGGCAATAAATCTAAAGTTCATTGGATCATTTGCCATAATTTCATAAGACAGGAATACAGGAATATGAGGGTGACTGCTTCAGTGTTGCTAATTTGCGACCTGGGTGTTATCTTTAAAAGCCAGTGCAGGCCTGATTTATATATTAATTTTTTAAACCACCACATTTTAAGCAACACTAGGGGCTCAGCTATACAGCTGCAAATAAAAAGTTTTAAGTGTGTTGCAAAGTGCAACATACAAATGTGACACTAGATGGCAGCAGTGAGCTATGGACAATTCAATGTATTTTTCAAAACTTTTTAAAAACACCATTCTCGCAGCATTTTTTTATGTGTGTAGATTCCACCTAGGATAAATAAGAATATTAAACTTTTCCATATATGGTTTTCCTTGATCTTTCTTTGTTTTGGCACTTTTAATTCTTGTTCCCAGCTTTGAGAATCACTGTGCCAAAAGGTGCCAAAAACATCCCCCCACTAGACAAAAAAAACTCCAAACACCACAAACCAAGCTAACATGAAGCATGCTATAACTATATCCTCACACATTCAGAAATTTCTCCAAAATACCTATGACATAAATGCTTTTCAATTTCAAGCAGAAAGTGGGAGATTAATTTAAGCATTCCCTTATTAAAACTGAAATGTAAATAAAAACAGTCATATTTGCCATTGTATTAACCAATTACAGTCATTATAGAGAAAAGTAATTAGGTTCCCCTTAATAGAGGAAATATTAAATTGGCTTTTAATGATGCCCCAATTAACGGTTGTTATTGCTGCAATCAAATCAGGATTTTGTGCACTTATTAGTGTACCAGACCTAAGTCTAACAGACCTAAGAAAAGCAATCTCAGTCGTATCCAGATACTGTCCAGGACAAATCAAGTCTTGGACAGTGTCTAGATAAGACTGTGATTGCTTTTCTTAGGTCTCGTAGAGTCACCAACAGTGTTGCCTGAAAGCCATTTCTTCATCATCATCATCATCATCACCATCATCATCATTATCACCATCAGTAGTAGTATACCACCCTTCATCTGATGATCACAGGGCAGTTCACAACATAAAAATATAAAATGAGAACACAAACTACACAATAAAACAAAAACAAGCCCCCCCAACCCCCCTCCCACAAACACATTTTTAAGGCCATAGAATGTTAATCAACCAAAAGCCTGGTTATAGAGAAACCTTTCCACCTGGTGCCTAAATATATACAGTGGTACCTTGGGTTAAGAACTTAATTCGTTCTGGAGGTCCATTCTTAACCTGACACTGTTCTAAATCTGAGGTACCACTTTAGTTAATGGGGCCTCCTGCTGCCGCTGCACGATTTCTGTTCTCATCCTGAAGCAAAGTTCTTAAGCCGAGGAATTATTTCTGGGTTAGCGGAGTCTGTAACCTTAAGCGTATGTAACCTGAAGCGTATGTAACCCGAGGTACCACTGTATAATGAAGGTGCCAGGCAAGCCCCCCATCCCATGGAGAGCATTCCCCACCCTATGTAAGTTTTGCTGAGTTCTATGGCCTATTGCAGGTGTGGTGAACCTTTAGCATTCCAGATGTTGCTGAACTACAACTTCCACCATCAGCCCCAACAACACAGCCAATGGCTGGGGATGATGGGAGTTGTAGTTCATCAACATCTGGAGGGACAGATGTTCCAAACACTTAGCTTCTGGCAATAGCAGAGATTCTCAAACTCTGGTCTGTGGACATTGGTGGTCAGTGAGTTCCGTACAGGTGACTCACAGAACCGTCAAGGCACTTGCTAATTGTTTGTTGCTATCTCTTAAGCTAACCTATCAATTCATGCAGTCACTTTTAAGGCCTCTCTGCCAGTGTCCTCTGTTAGCCTGGGAACTTAATGTGGTTGCAAAATAAATTGGCGGGGAGATAAAAAAATAATTGATTGACTGCCAATGCAAAATCACATTCTCTCTATCCAGCATTCTGCAAGTTCCTTTACAAAATACTTGGGGGGGGGGAGGAGGCTCTGTCTGTTGATCTATTTTCTTGTTGTTTTTAAACCCATCCTATAAAGGCAATATTCAGATCCTAACCATTTGGGAGGACGGGACAAAAAAAAAAAAACATTCCTAATTAACTGGGTTATCTATGCACTCTTTGTGATCTTGACATTTCCCATGATTGCATGGCATGCGGCAAAGCATATCCCAGAAATAGAAATTTCCATTTACTTTCTTCTGTGCTACGCAGGAATATCTTGGCATCAGTTCATAATACATTAGCTTCTCAGTAATGCAATAGCAGAGCTGGCTATCTGGCCTCAGCTAAGGCTATTTCTGAAGCTTATTTGATTTTCTTTTTAGCAATATTATAAATAAAGAAACCATGCAGCTTAACCACTGATAAGCAGATAATCTGCTTGGGCAAGCAACTTGGAATCTTGTTGAAATTGCCTTGTAGCTGAACCTCAGGATCTCAGACTCTTGCTTCACTCCCCACTCCCTAGACTGGGGTAGGGAACCTTTGGACCTCTGACGGGGAGGAGAAATGGGATGAGGAACTCAATCCTGGGGAGGGTTGGTGTGGTTTGTGGGGCACTGATCCGGATGCTAAGGAGGGCTGAGGGATCTGGCAGGGAAAAGTCTTGCCTTGGTCATGTTGGACATTCTGGGAGTGGAGGACGAATCGGGTGATGCGGCTGCACCTCTGCCTCCCATCATCAGAGCATTTTGCACCCCCAGGGAGGCACCCGAGGATGGATAGGACAGTGAGCTGATCAACACATCTCCACTTCCAGATATACAATGCTGGCTGCACCGACTTAAGCAGACCCAACCTACTCACAGGAGGGTTTGTTTGTTTGCTTGCCTGAGGCTCCGGACACCAACCATGTAAATCACTGCATCCACCCTACTCTTCAAAAGATGAGCTCAGGGTGTGTGTCAAGTGTTGGGGACAATATGTTAGATTACGCCTAGCCACATGCCATAGTGCTCTGACTTGCGTACCTTGTAACCTGATTTATGTTTGAGCTGTGTAGTGAATTCTAGAAAGAAAAGCCTTTGACAGCAATTGAGCTGAGAGTACTGCACCTACAAGTGCCTCAGCCTAGCTTAAGGAGCACAGGCCAGGCCACGCTGGACATTTCACCTCTGCCCACTCCCCACCCCTCTGCATGTGCAGCCTGAGGTGACTGCCTAACTCTGCCTAATGGTAGGGCCAGCCCTCTCACTGCCGCTGAACTCAGCAAAAGGGCTTTAATTAAACAACTTAAATGAAAACAAGAGCACCATGTTCCAATAACCACAGTTCCAAAGGCAAAAGAGTATTTATTTGCTTACCCTAAGGTTACCAGACGTCCCCGTTTCCCGGGGACAGTCCCCGGATTTACAAATCAGTCCCCATACAAAATCCATTGAAGTTGAAAAGTGTCCCCGGATTCATTGAAAAAAATCTGGTAACCTTAGCTTACCCTGTTTCGAGTATCATTCTTGGGATAAGCGGTGTGTGTGTGTGTAACACCTAGAAGCAGGGGGTGGTTTTGTCCTAGGAAAGATCCTGGTGAGCTTGCATAGGAAAGGCACCATGCCATGTTATGTAAGGGAGATATTCCCAAAGCAGCAGCCCAGGGCCCCATCCCGTAGATTGCATAACAAGTTCAGGGAACGAGCCAAATGTTCTCTCTGATGCAGGAGTGGAATGTTGGTTGGGCGTTTTGACAGCCACCGCTGGCGTTTCTCTTTGGTCTTTTTGGAGTAAACAAGGCTTTCAAGTGCCCTCTGTTAGTTTACACGTGCCAGATGATTGCGGCTGGATGCTTTCCCTCTTCCAATTTCACAGGCTAAATAGAAAAATTAGGAAAACACACGCTTATCCAAAAAAAAAGTGGCGGGGATAGAGAATGTAAAGTGGTTGGGGCGTATTGGGCACAGTCTGTAACATTGTGGCTTTAGCACTTAAGACGGGTGGAGAACCTCTGATTTTGGGGCCAAATGTGGCCCTCCAGACCTCACTGTCTGCCCCCCTCAGGACTTCTCCTAGGCCACACGTCTCACCAGCTCTGCTTTCCATCCTCCTTAAGGGTGAAAACCACCAAACAGTAAAAAACAACAACACAATTAATCATTAGTATGATCTCTCTCTCTCTCTCATCTATCTATCATCTATCTATCTATCCATCCATCCATCCATCATTACAATAAAAACATCAAAGTACCAGCCCTTTCCTTAAAAACAATCGGTCCCCTCTATCACATCTCTTCTTTATTTTCACCAACTCCATTCCCTGCATCCAGTAGTGTTTGAAAATGGGGGAGCAATTTAAGATAAAACAAAATATAGAGGGTTTTGTTTATCAATAACTTGCATAGGTGGCACCAGGGAAGGCAAGTACCTGCCAAACAATGAGCTCGCCCCTCACTGTTGGACTTCTGTCATTAAAATATACTGTTATTTTTATTTCACAGATCTTAACATGCCCACCTAGAAATAGACTTTGCCTCATCATGTGTGTTCCCCCAGAACTTTTCAGGTGTCATCACTGATAACTGATAAATTGACATTTAAGTGAGTTAGGATTGTGCAGCTGAATTTCATGTTCACTCATTGTTTTAAGGACGATTTTAATACAAACAAGAGGCCAAGCACCCAGCACACAGAGGCATTTGTTGGGGGCTATGCACCCCACTGTGGGTTAAACCACAGAGCCTAGGGCTTGCCGATCAGAAGGTCAGCAGTTTGAATCCCCACAACGGGGTGAGCTCCTGTTGTTCGGTCCCTGCTCCTGCCAACCTAGCAGTTTGATAGTACGAAGTGCAATTAGATAAATAGGTACCACTCTGGCGGGAAGGTAAACAGTGTTTCCGTTCGCCAGAAGCGGCTTAGTCATGCTGGCCACATGACCCGGAAGCCGTACGCCGGCTCCCTCGACCAGTAAAGCGAGATGAGCGCCGCAACCCCAGAGTCGTCCGCGACTGGACCTAATGGTCAAGGGTCCCTTTACCTTTATGCACCCCAGCAGGGCCCACCAGGGCTGATGCCTGGTTTGCGCTCCCAAGCACCTGCTGCTGCTTGACTCCCAGAGCCTGCATTGCTGCAGCTTCCAACCTCCTCTTAATGCTTGTGTGAGAACCTAAGAAGAGCCTGTTAGATCAGGCCAGTGGCTCATCCAATCCAGCATCCTGTTTTCATAGCAGCCAGTCGGGTGCCTGTGTGGAACCCACAAGCAGGATCCGAGTACAAAAGCACTCTCCCTATTTGTAATTCCCAGCAATTGGCATTCAGAGGCATGTAACCTCCAACAGTAGAAGTACAACATACTTGATAGCCTTTTCTTAATGTTTGCCTGTGCCATCACCAGGGCACCAAAGTGGCAACAGGCAGGCTGCCCAGGCTACCACCTTCTGAAATATCTGTAACCAGGCCTGACGATCTGGCTAATGCTTAGTTTAATCTAAAAAGAAAGCAGCATTGTCGAGGGTTTATCTCCACCTACTGGTGGAAGGTTACACCTGTTTTTCCAAACCCTTCTGCGGTAGGATTTCCAAAGTACGCCTTGTTTCTTGACTGGCTGAGGCACCCTGCAAGTTCACAGCATCTATCTTGATAAAACACTTCCTTTCACACAGGCATGGAGAGGGTCAGGTCTGACAAACTGGCCCTTGGAGCTGTCCTCAGGGCGCCTTCCCTCCCCAGCCTTGCTTCACACCTTCAGTTTCCCTAAAGAGAGCAAAAGAGTGTGGAGCCCAGAACCAAGATGCTATGGAATGGATTGTATGGGAAGAATTAGGTCATGGGTTGGCATTGTGCAAGGAAATGACTGTTATTTGCTTGCTTGCTGCTTTTTTATCTTTCTTTAGAGACAGAATAAAGGTAAAGGTACCCCTGCCCGTACAGGCCAGTCTTGCCAGACTCTAGGGTTGTGCGCTCATCTCATTCTATAGGCCAGGAGCCAACGCTGTCCGCAGACACTTCTGGGTCACGTGGCCAGCGTGACAAGCTGCATCTGGCGAGGCAGCGCAGCACACGGAACGCCGTTTACCTTCCCGCTGGTAAGCGGTCCCTATTTATCTACTTGCACCCGAGGGTGCTTTCGAACTGCTAGCTTAGCAGGCGCTGGGACTGAACGACGGGAGCGCACCCCGCCGCGGGGATTCGAACCGCCGACCATGCGATCGGCAAGTCCTACGCGCCGAGGTTTTACCCACCGCGCCACCCGCGTTATTTGCTTGCTTGCTGCTTTTTTATCTTTCTTTAGAGACAGAATAAGTTTACATAAAAAGAGGAGAGGGAGAGACATAGAGACCAGCCTTACAAACAGGCTTACAAACAGGAAGAGAAGTGGAGGGAAAAGGTAAAGGAAGCTGTGGCTCAGTATTTTACAGCTGGAACAAAGCACTGAGCTATAAGCATTTAAAGCTGAGCTTCCCTTAGATAAAGGTAAAGGTACCCCGACTGTTATGTCCAGTCGTGACCAACTCTGGGGTTGCGGCGCTCATCTCGCTTTATTGGCCGAGGGAGCCGGAGTACAGCTTCCAGATCATGTGGGCAGCATGACTAAGCCGTTGGAGCGGTACCTATTTATCTACGTGTACTTTGATGTGCTTTCGAACTACTACATGGGCAGGAGCTGGGACTGAACAATGGGAGCTCACCCCGTCGTGGGGATTCGAACTGCTGACCTTCTGGTCGGCAAGCCCTAGGCTCTGTGGCTCAGACCACAGCGCCACCCGTGTCCCGAGATTCTCTTAGGAACACAGAAAACAGCCTTATACCATCAGATCACTCTAGCTAAGCCTTGTCAACACTTTGAAGACGCTCAAACTCAGGACGAAAGGGAGAAATGTGCTAAGAGGAAGGCACATTTGGCAAACGCTCACTGTGATCAACTCCTGCCTGGAAACTCATGTCCTTACTGTGGAAGGATGTGTGGATCCATAATTTGGCCTCCACTCACTTATGGACTCACTGTTAAGATTGTTTCATGGAAGACAATCTTACTCAGCTATGAGTGATCGCCAAAGAAGTATCAGCAGCAGCAGTTTTCCAGGGTTTGAGGTGTGAGTCCTTCCTAACCCTGTCATGCATTGAACCTGGGACCTTCTGCATGCACCTACCACTGAGTATGGCCCTTCCATACAGTCCCCTTTGGTACTTGCATTTTAAATAGCCACCTCTGGCTGCTCTGCAGTATCACTTGGAACACCATGCCAATATTCTTCCTATCTCAGAGTCCAATGAGGAAGATGCCACATAAACATAGCTAGACTCAAGTGACATCATTACCAGGCTACAGTATTATTTTTGCAGGCCTGGTTTCCAGCAGCTTGAGCTGCTAACCAATCAAGACAGAGTGCTTGGAACAAAGCCAGCTGAGTCAATTAGCTTAACCAAAGACCTGGACTTAAGCTGCTCTGTAAATCATCTTGTTCAAGTTTCACAAAATAATGCAGCCCCTTTGTGGTTGCAAGATGCCGGGCCAAGCTTTCAATAGATGAGGTTCATTACCAAAGCACAACAGTGCAGGAATGTGAAATGTGTGTATGAAGAAAGAGGAAACTCGAAGAGGAGTAGTAGTAGTAGTTTGGATTTGATATCCCGCCTCTCACTCTCCTTCAGGAGTCTCAAAGCGGCTAACATTCTCCTTTCCTTCCTCCCCCACAACAAACACTCTGTGAGGTGAGTGGGGCTGAGAGACTTCAGAGAAGTGTGACTGGCCCAAGGTCACCCAGCAGCTGCATGTGGAGGAGCGGAGATGCGAACCCGGTTCCCCAGATTACGAGACTACCACTCTTAACCACTACACCACACTGGCTCTGTGTTCTCCTTGAGCTGACCTGCCTGAATTCACTGCACTACTTGCTTGGCCCTTAAAGCTCTTCCCTTTCCCTTGCGTATCTTTGAGATGAACTCACAGCACCTCCCAGAATTGTGCTTTCCAACTGCCACCATCTTCTTCCTCTTCTTGTTAAGTTTTTGCAGCAATCTTGGTTGAAACTCTTTCATAAGATATTTCCTGTTTTGTTTGCTCGAGTATTTTGACCATTTTCATTCAGAGGATCTAGAGCGGATGAAGTCCTGGAATGTCAAAACCAGTATTGTTGCCATCAACAAAAGTTGAGGCGAGGGTGGAGGAAGGCAGGCCTCTAAATTCCTTCCTAGTAGCAATGACAAGATGCCCATTTCCATACCCCATCTCACTGGCTGCTCAGGGGTGCATGAATAGGGTTGCCAGACCTCCAGGGCTGACATAAAGTCTCAAGGCTTGCCAGGTCCCCTCAAGGCAGCAGAGGGAGGACTTGTGCCTTGCAATCATCATCCTGGCAGGAGCTAATTGCAAATTATTGCATTGATTCTCTCGTGAGTCTTCCTACCTCCAGTTTCCCAATTAACCTGTCTCCAGGGCTCAGTGGTGGGAGTGCAGGGGAAGGATCACAAGGTAACACTCCCCACGACACCCACAAAGGACATCCCAAAGTCTCAGGGTTGGGCACTGAAATCTCAGGGTCTGGGGTGCTCCTGACCTGGAAGCCCCAACAAGAAGAGGAGTGTACAGAGTTCTGTAAGCACAGCACAGTTGGAAATGAAAGATAACAATCTCATTGGTAGGATGGATACAGTTCTTGTGTAGCAGTTTGTGTTGGGTTATGAGTCAAATAGGAAATAAAACAGCTGGCCTTTCCTCACTTGTATTTTCAGACCAACTACCAGAAAGGGGGAAAATATGGGTTCTTTCCCCCTCTGGTATGTTCCGGTCACCAGCTCTGGGGAAGTTGTACTGAAATGGCCACTGCAGGATAGCAGCAAGCCATTGTGAGAAATGGAAGTAACCTGCCTTGATCGGAGCAGCACTCCCAGGGTCCGAGAAGCATTTCCCCCACAGGAAGGCCACCACAGCACCCTTATGTTGCGAGTCGACCCCTCAAGCCTAGTGCAGGCCTTTCATGGTGTAAGGAATAAAGCCCCATTACTGAGAAATCATGCAGATTGTCATTTGTTTGATCTTCTGCTAAATTCACCATGCTTGCAGCATATGTTTCAAAGGGCTATTTTGCTGGTGTTATTTGTGAGTTAGAGAGATAGGCATAGGTTGCACCATAGCTCACCAGCACACTCCCAGTGAACTTGTTACCACTAACACTTTTTAGGGTTCTGGCAAAGTATGGTGGATTTGGGGACCTTGGCCTTACTCAATACACACAGGGTCTTAAGCAAAAGCACACAGTATCACTTAACACAGATTTGTTATTCCTTAGACAAGGGTAGCAAATGTGGAAGGTATGTTGGACTACAACTCCCATCATGCCTAATCATGGGGTCTGAAGGCACAGCAGCCACCACTTTGCTGTCAGTGTCTGGATGGGTGACTGCCTGAGAACCACATGTATACCCTGTTGGATCCCATGATGGAAATAAGGCAGGATATGAATGTAAGAAAGAAAAACCTGAAGGGCATCATGCTGCCCATCACTGCCTTAAGGTATGCTGAATATACATTCTAATTGTAAATTTAAAGCATCAGTGGCAGTTCTAGTAAACAGTCAGCCCATTCCTGCTGTGAATAGCCCCTGTTGACAGCTCACCCCTTAATGACTTTATTTCACGGACCATTAAAGATCAGCTCTTGTATTTCACCATTAGCTGGAGCTTCTTAATTAAATGACTCAATAGCTGTCACACACTCCACAGAATCTCCATGCAGAAGCTTTTGCATTCAGCCCTCAGAAAATTCCAACAAACATTTGTGCTATCTTAACATATTCAGCATGGCTGTTTCTGCAAATTCTTCTTGCTCAGTGGAGGGAAGGTGGGTAAATAAACAGAAGCAGCTGGTAGACATGACTGTAGTTAAACAGACCGGTTTATCACTCTTTCAAGCGGAGGGGAATTCCTGCAAAGCCAAGAACACTTGTCAAGAGGCTTGTTTGACAACTGTTGGTGTGCTAAAATGGGGTGGGGGAGCAAGGGAACTGTTCCCTTGACAATTACTCGTGCCATCTTCCTTCCTCTCCCTTAAGTTGAATTGTTAAGAGGTGGTGCACAACTACCCATTCTATGAAAGATGCTGAGATGTATTTTAAAGGCAGGTTCTCCAACCCTGCTGTAGATGACCTGCTTTTTCAGTGAGGGCCAATTCCTAGGTGGTTGTACATGTGTCTTTCTTTCCCCGCTTTTCCAGCCGTGAGGTCACAGATATATTCTCTCAGATCAAGCCAAAAATGTGGTTGCATATTGTACCCCAAACACACTAAATCAGTGTTCAAAAGGTACCATGTGAACCCAAGCGTTGAAGCACCTTGTAGCTTCTCACAAAGGAAGGAGGAGCACTCGGCTTGAGCAGAGCCACCTTCAAAAGCTTCCTACCGGTACAAATGCTCTACAACAACTTCATTGATATCAAGTGGTAATGCCATAAAACAATTTGTTTTTATTGCCCACTATAAGAAGTTGGGAAGAAATGTTTCCTTCCAATGTTTTTTCCCCAAACTGAGAAACAACACATATTGTAATAAAAGCTAGCAAACTAAATTGGACTACAATGGTTTTCAGGAAGTGACAAAATTCTAACATGTTCTTCCTGAGCATTCTCCAAAAGCTCCATTGGCACAGCTACCCCCATTAGCCTGTATTTGGACTGTGTGATATTGTAAAAATTCAGCCAATAGCAAGCCAAGGGCTTGCATGCAGTAGTCAGGAAAGTATTTTGCCTTAAGATGGAGACCTCCAGCACTTGCATGAACAGGATATATGAAATGGCCATAATTTGCTCACTGAAAATTCACCTCTGTCTATTAAATCAGGCAATGAGAGAAGAAATAATGCCCATTAAGAAACCTGCAAATATGAATTCAATTTTAAGCAGAACTTAGATCTGCGGTCAGATCTACTTATTTCCCAAATAACTTGAAGTTTTGTAAACAATTTTCAAGCCAGTCAGAAATAAAGACTTGTTTTCTTTTTTTAAAAAAAATGCATCAATACAATTTTGTAAAAGCAACATAACTTAGATGAATAAAAAAGGGGGATCAGTGAATCATCCAAATATTAACAATTTTTTTATACAAAAGGATTAAGTTTTGACTATTCACAGATGGCCTAACACCAGCTCGTATGCATCTTTACATTAACAATCCAAACTGCAGAATCCAAAGCTTTGCGGTTGTGTGCATCAGCCCAAATCAAGCACCATCGCAGACAGGGCATTCATGTCCCTCATGTGGGGATGCTGGGCAAGTATGTCTTCTATCTTCTCCCTCTGCTCGGACGTAGGGAAGATTTTTCTCAAGGCTTCTCTTAAGTGGATTGTTTCTGCAGTAGATCTTGGATGTGGGGGGAGGGCTGGGTTAGCATGAGGTGCTGGTGGAAACATAGTCAAGGCAGGTACAGCACCAGGTAACGGGCTCTTTGGCAACTGTCCACTACCATCAGTTGGCATCAGGAAATGTGATGTCCCAAAAGGAGGTGGGCCGCCACTTCCATGGCCATGTTGGGGTGGAACACCTCTGGAGAACAAAAACAACATTTGGTGTCAGAGCCTTCAAACTAGGAAGGCAAGAGAACAACCATCTCCCATGTTTCCATGGGGTCTAAAAAGAAAGATGCTCTAAAACAGGCATAGGCAAACACGGCCCTCCAGATGTTTTGGGACTACAACTCCCAAGATCCCTAGCTAGCAGGACCAGTGTTCAGGGATGATGGGAATTGTAGTCTCAAAACATCTGGAGGGCCAAGGTTGAGGAAGCCTGATTTAAGGTTTAAATTTGTTAAAGAACTCTGGATGACACAGTAATTTATTTTGCTTTCAGTAGAAAGTAACACTGATTTGACATTTCATGTTGTCTCTTTCCACATTTGTCATTTAAAATAATAATAATAATCTTGATATGGCTGGTGATAAGGGAAGATGCACACATTTAATCATAATAAAATATTCCTCTACATTTGATGGAGTTTTACAAGTCACCAATACAATTACAGAACTTTCTAACCTTGAAGTGCCATAGCATAGAAACAGCAGTTCAGATTAGACCTTGCTTTGCTTATGTATTCAACATTTTATGCAAGTCATTTTTACCTGACCTTTAAACACAATAAAGCACAATAAAGCTTTACATGATAAAGGACAAAGAACTGAGCCCCTCCCAGATGCAGACCGGACACAGGTAACAAAGCACTTTCCATGTGCCCACCGCAACCAAGCAGCAGATCTTCTAACAGCTGATGCAGCAGACCAGCTATTCATGAAAGTGCCTCACAGCTCCAACTGCAGTGTGTCCAATGTCGTCATGTGACCCACCACAATCTAACATCAAAGGATGTTGCCAGAACACTTGCCTTTCTTTTCCCGGTGTTACAATCCAATGTTATACAAACGAACTTGGCATCACCACACAGAGATAGCTGTGGTAACTGACGACAAGCAATTCCTCCTGCAAAACCACTGCTTCTTCCTATCTAAGGTCTTATGTGGTGTGATTTACATCTCATGACCTTCTCAGTCACACGAAGGGCTTTGATTCAATGGTGGCATCTGTTTTCCCTTAAGCCCCACAGGGTACTCTACCTGAAACGGGTTTCCTCCTGAAGGAAACGTTCTATTCCTGGTCCATTTCGTCCCAGAGGATCATCGGGAACCATGAAGAAGTCTCCAACGAAAGTGTACGGCAGCAGCCTGCAACACCAAAACAGGCAGTGAGGAAAAGCAGTAGGAAGGAAAGCAACATTCAGATTTATAGACAGAAGTAATCTCAACATTCACACACTATACAAACATACAGCTGGTGTTCTTTGGGGGGAGGGCTGTCTGGCAGGACACTATCAAATCATGAAACAGTCCTAAACCTGATGAGACCAGAGGTTTACCTAGTCACCCATTCTTTACCCTTCCCTAATCTGATGCTCTCCGTACAACCGGAATCCAAGCACATAAGCCCTAGCCACCATGGCTAATAAGGATGATGGGAGTTGTAGCCTAACAACATCTGGAGGGCACCAAGTTGGGGAAGGCTGCTATACTCTAACTGGCAGCAATTCTCCAGGATCCTGAGCAGAGGTCTTCCCCAGCTATAGCATCAAAGATCCTTTTAACTGCAGAGACACACAGGGGATTGAGCCTGGGACGTTCTTCATACAGCATGTGCACTTTACTACTGAACTTCAATGCTTGTGGGCAGCACAAATTCAGCGGGCGGAATCCAGCCTAACAGAAATCCACTGCAGTTCCAATCCTAGGAGAGCTTTAGTTCAAACACTGCTTTGTTGAATTGGGTCCTTTCCCAATCACCTGTTCCACATTTTATTGCAAAGATATATTGTAATGATGCCATTCACAGTCTCAGAATCTAAAAATCCACAATAAGTTTCAACAGAGTGATTTCAGGAGTTTGCCTGTGAGGCGCTGGGGACATATCATGGCCAAGCTTCCCTCAGCTCTATCCGGAAGTGGCTCACTAAATATGAGCTCTCTCAGGTTATAAAGCTGGTGAATGTGTGCTGATGGGAGTTTGCCACCAGGGCATTCATGTTCCAGCCATGGTAGAGAGCTGACTGGCAGTTCAATTGCCCTGTGCCCCAAATCCAAAAACAAACCTGAGAAAGAAAGATGCAGAATTGGATAGGGAACACCAACCACCTCAACATAAAACGGGAGCAGGGAACCTGTAGTTCTCAGGGTGTGGCCACACTACAACTCCCATCACCCCAAACCACTGACCGTGCTTGCTGAGGATAATGGGTGTTGGAAGTCTGGACCCCAAGAACAACTATAGGGCTACAAGGTTCCCCATCTCTGGCAAAATCAATAAGACTATCTAAATTAAGTGATTAAGCCAAAGCAACTTTTATCACCCCCCCCACTAAATATTGTAACCAATCACTTGCCCACCTGCCCACTGCACATTTTTGTAACTGAACAAAATTAACACATTACCTCTTTTGAATAATCTCCCTCCAGGATGTGGACTCATCCACAAATTCTCTGAGATTATCATTGGTGACAATAACTCCTCCAGTCTTTTCAGCAAGATGTAGCAAAAACCTACAACAACATTTGTTGGGAGAATCAGCATCCTTGCACTGAGTAAGTTTCTGGGCAACAAAGCAGTACTGTGGATCAAGTAATCCTGGTTTTGTGACCCGCTGGAAGTCACACAGGAAAGCAGCTGCTGTGCTTCCTAGGTGGCTGATGATTTGGCCACCTTACTAAAGCTAAACAGGTCTGGGTATGGTCAGGGCCTGGATGGGAAATGAGGATGATGATATTATTACTACTATTATTATTACAGTGCTGCAGACCATATATTGTTCTGGGGATTCCTAAATCTAAGCTGGCCAGCATACAAAAGAACCAAGCGTCTGTTGTTTCACAGAAGGCTTGGGACTAAACGATATGCAAAGTAGATCTTTGGATCCTGTTCCAGGCATTATATCCATTAGGAAACTTGGGCTATAGGTTTATAATTAAATTCATTATTAATTCTTAAATTAAGGCAAGATAACAATGAATGTGTTCCAGGAAAGGTTTCTAAATAATGCAAATGCATCATGTATGAAATAACTTAAACATTAAAAAAATAAAGAGGGTGATCAGCAACATTTTGTACCAACTTAGAACTGGACACACACAGGGACAGTGCTCAGTCTGCAGAACAACAGGGCAAGTCTACACTACAGAGTTTCCCTTGACGGTGAGCTGAATCAGATGTGCATGAATGACGTGTGGCTGTTCAACACTTCAGCTTGGTCTGCATATGCAGGAAAAAGAGGTAACAAAACTGAGATGGTTAAGTGGATTGGAGAAGGGACCACAGCTCAGTGGCAGAGCCCACTCTTAGTATGAAGAAGTCGCTAGAATAGCTTCTGCATACATTCACATTCAGAACCTGGAGACTTATATTAAGTCTCCACATCTCACAAAGGTATGCTTCTTAAAAGCAACACAGAATACTATGTTAACAGGACAAAACAGATGCGTATCCCATTTCCCAACTCAATAAATGGCTCCTCTTGAGAAGAACTAGGAGTCGCATAACTGTCCATCAGGTACACAAACTCTTTTTACCTGTCATCATGAGATGCAATCCTGGCTCCAAATACAACCCTTGCAGGGGTGAGCGCCAAAATACCAACATCCTGGAGCTGGGTTAAGAAATGCTGTTCTATTAAAACGAAAATAAAAAAGAACACATTGAAAAGAACTGAGTTTAGAAAGAACAGAGGTTTTGTGCAGGATTTTATTTTGGCAGAAAAGTAACTATTGCAATGCACTATTATATTAAGTGAATCAGAGCATTCAAAGAGTGCCCATTATACTAACTTTTACAAACGTCTGTTTTGTTATCCCTGAGCCGGGGATGGGGGGTGGGAGGGGAGGGGAGAGGGAGAGAGAGAGAGAGAGGGGGGGGAAGGAAGGAAGGAAGGAAGGAAGGAAGGAAGGAAGGAAGGAAGGAAGGAAGGAAGGAAGGGAGGCTGAAAGAACAGCAAGCCCTTGGAGCTCCTCACTAAAATGGTATAGCCCCATTCATTCATTTGTACAACCTCCCCAGAATCCAGTTTTTTGGTCATGCTCAAATAGGACAGAATGTTAGGAAGATGTGCCATTTTATATATAAAAGGTAAAGGAACCCCTGACCATTAGGTCCAGTTGTGGCCGACTCTGGGGTTGCGCACTCATCTCGCTCTATAGGCTGAGGGAGCTGGTGTTTGTCCGCAGACAGCTTCGGGATCATGTGGCCAGCATGACTAAGCCACTTCTGGCGAACCAGAGCAGCACATGGAAATGCCGTTTACCTTCCCGCCGGAGCGGTACCTATTTATCTACTTGCACTGTGCTTTCAAACTGCTAGGTTGGCAGCAGCAGGGACCGAACAACGGGAGCTCACCCCGCCGCAGGGATTCGAACTGCCGACCTTCTGATCGGCAAGCCCTGGGCTCTGTGACACAGCGCCACCTGTATCCCTTTTTATTTTATATATAAAATTAAACAAATCCAAATTGTTTACTAGGTACCAGCTTACTTCCAGTAGTGTCATTTTGTAAATAAAAATTGAACACAGGAGATGGGAATTGTGGAACTTCAAAGCAACCACAATCCCATTAAATCTTTTACCTGTGATGTTAGAATCTCTCCTTGTTCGCCACTGTGGGACAAACACAGTGATCTTTCTGTGGCCACGTTTCCAAAAGTGATCAACAGCAATTGCAATTCCCCGACATGAGAAGATCTTCTGTAGACCATGGCTGCAGAAAGGAAAGAAAGGAGCAGAGTAATGTTTGCTAATCATCAGAGTCTGCTTTACAAGAAATCAACAGCTAAACATACAAGATGAAAAAGCATGTAAAGATAAGAAGTGAACTGTTTGTACAAATCAAATGATGCAGTCCACCAATGGTACTCCTCACTGGTTTATTTTTTATTTTTATTTTTTTGGGGGGGTTGCCAATCTAAAGGTTTATAGAATTTGGATGCTGGAAGGACATTATATCAAAGTCATTTATATCGAAGTCAGTTGGGAAACATACGTAGAAAAATTATGTAGGACTGCCCCTCCCCCGGGCACCATGTCTTGCTTCTCCATGTTCAGACAGGAAGGCTTCCCATGCAATTAAGGATAACCATCTTCCAAGGTCCTTGATCACGCCAGAAACCCCCATGAGTAGAAAAGGCTCCCTGCTGCAGCAGTTACATGGGAAAGCTCAAATGAGCCATGGAAAACTGTCCCCTTTTTTACTTGTCTTGCCCCTTAATAATTTTTCTCCTCCTCTTGTTTGTCCTGCTGCTGCTAACCTGTGACAGAGAAACATTTAGGCTTATGTAACCAGTCATGTTTGTGCAGGAACTCCCTTGGCAAAGCTAATACTATGCTATGCCGCCCAGTGCTACATAAAAACAGAGTTGTTTTCTCTTGTATTGTCTTACTTCAAGGTTTTTAAAGCAGGGTTCCCACAGGCCCATTGGTGTCTCATTCCCACCATCTTATTTACTTTCCTTGTGGCACACCAAAACTGAACAACTTACTTGAAACAGCAACCCCTTCTGACCCCATAGAGAAAACATTCTCCCTCCCATGGGGCCAAACAGCAGTCAGAGAAGTTGCTCTGGAGGTGGAAAACTGTCCAAAACCACCCCCTACACACACCAACTTTGCATTAGGGATTGCAGCCTGAGCAGCAGTTTTTTTTTTAAAGGGAGTTTTACAAGGAAAAAAAACCCCACGTGACTATTATCTTGTAGTTTTAGCCTTATAGTCAATCACAACATTTCAAGATCTCTAAGAGGGTTGTAATAAGTCTTCGTTAAAATGTTTATTGCACACTCATGTCCTTGCAACAGAAGAGGGACTGCAAGCTTAGTAACTGGGAGGAACAAAATAAACCAGCTGTACGTGCTTCACTCTTGGTAGTTCTGTTTATTTAGACTTCCTTCCTGGTATGCTTCAAAGCTAGTTACAATCTCAAGGCTCCGCACGCAACAAGGGGCAGATTAGGTGAGAGAAAGAGAAGCTTGCCCAAGGCCAGGGCAAGATATAGAGAAAGAAACGGCAAAACAGGCCCCATGTTGTACTAAATGTGGGCTTTGGAACTGGGAAGGCTGAAGGCCATTATACCAAACTAAGGCTGCATACGCTCCATCCACATGCCCACTTCCTTGGTCTCATTGGGGGAAGAAAACAGGGCACTGAAGCTTCAGAGTTGCTGTCATGTGCACTTTGCAGCAATATATGAACTGTCTTGCTAGACAATCCAAAGAAGAACACCTGCCACCACCTATTTCTTTTATTTCCTCTTTACTCCTTGGGAAAAAACCCTGGAATACTCGCTCAGGTATAATTTCCAAACCCTGCACCAGGACACACTTGTGGAATGGGAGAAATTATGTGAGCTCAAACAATCAATCCACAGAGGAGGCTGCCTTCAGAAACTCTGGAAGAGACAGTACTTCAGGCCTGACCCCTTACAAATCAACATTCCACTGCAAAAGTGCATTTAACCACATCTCTGTCCTGGATGTAGCAAAATGAGCCAATCAATGCAGAGTTGCAATAGAAATACCTGTCCTCAGACAAAGCTGCCTGTTGCTTCTCAGCAGGAGTTGCAACTCAGGTGGGTTGGAGAATTGGCAAAGTATGATGGGCAAGGATGACTGGATGAAGCGTCATGACTGACATACCAACACACAATATTTTAATCATGACTTTTTGGAACAGAATTTCTACACTTTACCAGCCTGGAGCCTATCCCTCTACATTCAAAGACCAAGCAATGGCAAGCAATGCTTGAGCAGTTCAAGTCCAATCTAGTTCAGCTTTCCGGGACCTGCAGTGGCCAATCAGATGCCCCATGAAGTCCACAGGAGAATGAGGCAATGTTGCTCCCTGGCAAGTGATAATCAGTGGCCCTTTTAACCTGGAAGTAACTTCTAGCTATAATTATCTCAAGGATTAATACCAAGTTCATTCAACAAGTGTGGGCCCATATATAGCCAAAATAGCATGACTCTCTGCAAAGAGCTTCAGCAGACTTGGGGGAGCACCAAGGTCTGCGGAAGTACACCCAAATAAAGTTTTTATTATTATATTTCTAAAGCAGGAATCTGAAGAACAGTCCACCAAGAACCAAGCATGATCGGGGACATGGAATGTGGACTCTGTGTTGAGAGGTAAAAAAGAGAAAATAAGGGAGATGGCATGGCATGCTGACACCCTGACACTACATTGCAATGTTTTGTCGCCGATCCTATTTGTTTGGCTACCAGCCACTGACTTCTCTATACAATATCCTGAGTTACAGGAGGGGTCCATCAGATGGGTGTTTATTCTATTTATGTGCATATGGGAGAAGGATAAATAAACAGAAATTGAGGGTGCAAATAATCACCTCACTATATACAGAAATAGTTACAGGTAGGTGGCCGTGTTGGTCTGCCGTAGTTGAAACAAAATAAATAAATAAAATAAAATAAAAAATATTAATAATAATAATAATAAATTCCTTCCAGTAGCACCTTAGAAAAGCTCATACCAATATACCAATAACCAACTTAGTTGGTCTCTAAGGTGCTACTGGAAGGAATTTATTATTATTATTATTATTATTATTATTATTATTATTATTATTATTATTATTATTATTATTATTATTATTATTTTATATATAGATGTAGAATTTTGGAAAGAATAAATCATGAGCTAATGGCAGAGGCAAAACCACACCATATCTTTGCTTGGTTTACACATTGCATGATAGCCACCCTTCAGTGATCATTGCAAAAGTCTCAAAATACCCAATGAAGGCCACACACTTCCTTTAATAAGTTCACAGTTAAAACATGATGCATAGAATGATTACACAGTGTCAACTATTTGCATACCCTTCCCCATTAGTCCCAGTCTGGGCAAAAACTGGAATTTAAGATGAATCATATTTGTGACTTTCATTTTATATCACTATTTTCTGAGCTTTTTGAAGAACTAAGAAATTGTTCACATCAGCGGATTTTTAATGCGCCCCTCCCCCTTTGTAATAGCAGTTTATTCTGGAGTCCAGTGATTTCACAATGGTGCATTTTCCACACCCCCATATTACAGGCTGCCCCCTCCCTGCAATATCACAACTGAAAATTGCTCCCCCTGGTTCAGCTTAAAAAGGAGTATGGTGAGACACTACAGCCTTGGCAACATGTGCTGAGAGCACACAGGCTACCTTATTTAGTCCAAGAGTGGCCAGCAAACTCTAACTCCCCTCAGCCCCAGCCAGCATGGCCAAGGATTGTGGGAGCTGGAATCCAACAACATTGGGAGAGCCCCATATTGACTACCCTAACTTGGCTCTTTAGCTTTTTGGATAGTGAACTTGGTGGTGTTAATATCCCATCAACTATTCCACACCACACTGACAAATTTACACTTATCAGAATGCTCCTGTGCACAATTCAGGGAGATGGCCTTATCTTTGTAGGGAATGAAGAAGAGCACCATGGATGTAATCCCTGAGAAACCTGGCCTTTCAGGGATAACCCAGGCCCTGCCTGAATACTCGCCTTTCAACTATGGGTATACTCTCTCCATTGATCTCAATGAAGCTACTCAATCATTGATGAGTCTCATCCCTGCAATACAACCATGGCCACTACCCAGCAGTTTTGTGGAGGGGCAGGGCCATGGCCCCATTTGCAGCCCTGCACAGCAGCAAGCAGGGGGGGGGGAGGTAGAGGGGGAGGGGGAGAAGAAAAGGATGATTGCTGCTACAATCAGGAGCTGGCATAGCAGTCAGGCCTGATGCCCCAATGCACTGGTAGCGTGACTGGCATCATATTCAACAGACCCTGGGCCAGACCAGCCTTTTCTTCATCCAAGCACTTCCACTGGCTGCCACCAGCACTTTTGCCTGCCTCTTTGGTGGGCTGAAAGGGAAGCTCCACATCACTGGCAGTGGACAGTTTGATTGGCTGGGCAGAAGGACATGTCCACCCAAGCCACTGGCTCTGCTCTCAGATACAGCCCTATGGCTCCAAACCTCTTCTCTGGTCCTGAAAACATGGAGGCAAGAGTCTACCCAATTACACACTAACAAGTAAATTTGTTCTAGCCGATTACTACAAGGGCCTTGGAATAACAGGGAAGTATTGATTCCTTCCTTTTCCTTTTACAAACTCTAGTGTATATTGGTATTTAATACAGATTTAAACATATTGGGCTACCTGTATTTAGGTTTCATCTGTTCTACAATACCTCCCCTCTCTGGCTTCCTCAGCATGTTTCTAACTACAGACCTGAGGCATACTATGGGCATCTTCCTAATGTGGAGATCATCCAGAGAGGCCCTGATCCAAAGGCCTAACACAGATGATACGTGTAACGAAACCCCAACCACTGCTTCCCCGACAGTAGGATAAATCTACAGCATCATCTTCATCACAAAAGCTGAGCAGCAGAGACAAGTGTGCTAACTTTGCTCCCCCCATTGCTGTTCCAGGTGCTTTCCAGGAGATGGAGGGTGATCTTCTGAAATGCAAAGCCTACTCTTCTCAATGAGAGGCCAGAGAAATCCCCACTTCAGAACTTCATCCTCCACCTGGTGAAGGGCAATTAGAGTAGCCAATGGGGAGGCAGAGCCAACACATTAGTCTCCAATGTGTATTTATTGTACTTGGATGTAGAATGCCTGAAAAGGGCTCTTGCCACTTGAAAATTCATTTAGGAGAATATGATTTGTATTTCTTCTCAGAGAGGAAGAAAACTCCCAGAAAATGTTTTTCTTTCAATGGGAGAGGGATTTGCAAAAGAAAAAAAAAATAACTGGGGAATAGGGTACTTAATTTCTCCTCTATCTCGTGTTCTAAGCATTTGCTTGGTTCTCTCCAAATGAATCCCTGGAATGAAGAAACAAGTCTCTGGAAGTTCTCTGGAATGAGGAAAGGCAGCTTGAGTTGGGAAAACAATTTGGAGTTGAAGGTATGGACAGGATTCAGGATGTACACCCAGAATTTCTCTACTCTAAATTTCCCTTCCCTAGGAAATTCAGCAATCAGGGCGGGTTTTTTTTTTGGTTACACGTATATTCATGCAATGGGTAGTTCCACCCTGAAGGCCACTGCCTTCAGGGGTGAGGTTGACATCTAGTGAGGTCACAGTGAACTCATGTAACACCTTCCTTCTGAAATTACCTGCCTGTTAGTCTGGATGTAAAAGGTCTGTTGTGGTTTTCTGGAGTAGTCAATACCTCTCTCTTTCTCTCAGGAAGCTTTTGGGCTGCAGGTTAGCGGCTAGATCTGATCTCTGTTAAGATGCTCACAGGTTCTTAATTTTGGAATTACTGCATGGCTTAGTTTTAATTTTAACTCTGTAATTTCACTGAAAGATGATGCAGGGATCCTACAGTTAAAAAGGAGCTCCTTGGGGAGGAAGGGCGGGATATAAATACAATAAATGATAATAATTCTGCTGCATCATTTCCTTGTGCCAACACAATCAAAAGAAATAGGTTTGCCCAACAGTAAGTGTGGTGTTGTGTAACATATATTTGTTTCAATAGCCAATGGCTTGGGTCAAAATTTGGAGCAACTGTTATAGTGAACCTAAAAGAGGCTCTCCAGTGTTAACCAAAGATTATTTAAATTCTGTGTTTTGGTAGGTAAGCAAATCCCCACTGCTATGATTTACGAACAAAACAAAACTGTCCTGCAATAACCTGTTCTAAAGTCAGTTACAGAAAAGTGGCATACAGTAGAAGAGAAAATTTGGTCTTACAAGTGCTGCAATAAATTAGACCAGGAATGTGTCCCGATTAGTTAAGTAGCAGCTTCTGCATGTATTCATATAACTAGGATAATATGGAAGTTTATACCATCATCAATTTGCTAGTCTTTAGGGCGCTACAAGACTCTTTAAAAACAACAACAACGTATATTATTGAACACAAGTACTGTACTTATAAAAAACTGCCAACCATAAACAAAAGAAGTAGTCCCACATTTCCATTGAACAAAATGGAATGGCTCTAAGGTGGCATCCATGACACATGCTTGCATCATCTATACATGCACTGTGTTTTAGAATTATTATTTTTTTACTAGCTGAACAGAAATTGAATCCACCAATCAACTAAAACCCATCTAATTAATATGTCTTTAACTGGGTAACAACCCTAGTTTTAAGAGGGAGGGGCAAGTGTGTACATGATCTTGATTTATTATTATAGACTATTGTTGGCATTGCTTGGTGGAGTGCTTAGTTTTACTTCATGCCTTTAGTTCAATACTACAGGTAAGAGGAAAGAAGGCTCCATACTACAAAAGAAGCTGCTACAGGATGGCATGCGTTGAGGTAGAGACAGCATTTTCTTTCTCTCCAGTAAAACTAGAACTCAAGGTCATGAAATGCAAGCGAATGACAGTAGACTCAGCAATTCAAGGTCAAAGAGCCCTAAGAGCAGCAGAGGGTATCTGCCACACCCCAAGACCAACAGTGCCCACTCTTTCATTCACACAGCAATCCTCACTTTGCACAGGACAACTAGAAAGGTGAGATGACTGAGGGGGAATTTTCTGCCTCGTCTTGTTTAACTGTTGGCAACTGAAAGCATCTCGCTCAAATTCCCCCAAAATCTTGAAGCCGGCAATATGGAGAAGGGCTCTCAATTGTAAGACAGCCCTTATCATATGGGGCCTTAAATAAATGTAACATGTAAAAAAACCAAAAGAAATCCAGCTCCAAAATGCTGGCCACAAACATTTCAGGTTTTCCCAGCCATGTCTAAAATGCCTCCGATAACCCTTCCTCTTCACACTTTTCACAAAAGACAAATAGTCTGACAATTTATATTTACCCTGCTACTGGATTCCACCCTTCCTACAAGGAACTCTTCATGCAGGTAAGGCTGAGAGATGGTGACTTTTCAGAGGTTAATCAGAAAGCTTCAGAAATATGAACACGTATCACAAATATGACAGAGCCCATGAAGCGTAGCAACAATGAATGTAAGCTGTTTGCTTGGAAGTCCCCAGCGGATATCTTGTTTCAAAGGTGAACTTACTGGGTGGCCTCAGCAACCTACTCACACCCTCACCTGAGCTGTGACTAATAAAATTATGACCTTCCTTATAGTGCTGTTGTAAGGATGATTAAGCTAATATATATGAAGCACAAGGAACAATCTCAATCGTTATGTAGCTTTCATTCACACAAGTGGGATGATTTGAACCTGCAGTATATTTCTCAGTGAAGCTTAAGCACGCATGATGGTTGTGAAAAGAGGCAAGTCCAAAACAGGGTAAAGAACTGGCTTGAGGACACATAACTCAAGCACCATAAAGAAAGCACGAGTGACAACTGAAGTGCATGTCTTAAGAGTGTGCTACAGCTGGCTTGCTCAGAAATCAAACAGGATATTCCAGACTGGCACATGCTGAGGGAACTTTTGGTTATATTGCCAATGCTTTTCTGGTTAAGAAATTAATGTCTGGCCATCTCATTGGCCAATCTTCATTTAACTACTGGAGTACAAAACAAGAGGTTTTCTTTACTTTAGATATCTGGATATTATTCATTGCTACAGAACATTTAAATGGTCCAACATGTCAAAAGGGGAGAGAATAGAGTCTGATCTAAATTTCCCACACCTCTCACCAGGAAAAGCTATGCGTTCGTATTTTGCACAATTTGTATACCGTGTCTGTTTGATAATGTGTGGTTTGCTATGCCTAATAAAGGATCTTGATAAAATCCTGGTAAAATCTGCTTCCCCACCCCACCCTGGCTCTAAACACATGCACTTTTTTTGTAATTTGGCCCCCCTCCCACACCTGGTTTCACTCTGAAATGCTACTGAAACCCAACAGTCATCAATACTCACGCAATTGCAACATTGCTGCCATCTATTACTATGTACTTTAAGTGGTCTCTCCCTGGCTCATTTTTCAATTCCAACTTGTATGGTGTTTTCAAAGATTCTTTAAACCTCTGAATCCCAGTGACTGAAGGGTCAGCATGATGACTGTATGACCCTCCTTTTCTCCTTTCTGAGGAAGGGGCAGTCATTTGCAGATGCTCTAGGAGATGATTTGTTTTGGGGGGTGGGAACTGCCTGGCTCCAAGCTGCAAAGGATTACATCGTCCATGCTGATCATGCTTCGCAGATGAGGGGTCTGGACATGCCTGAAGAACCATAGTTTCTTTCTCAACTGGTGGGTGTGGAGTCTCCGAGCCACCCCTTGCTACCAAGCCGGGCTCTTTCGGTTTCCTGCCTTTCACTACCCTTTGCATACTATCACAAGCATTCACATGACCGTCACTTTCTATATCATTTGTTTGGGAAATACGAGACTGTTCATAATAATAGTTTGAGACTGCTTTACTGCAGCCTTTGTATTGTGGATTTTGGCTTCCAGAAAGAGGAGTCTGGTTTTCACTGTTTGATATATGCGGTTTGCCTTCAACTTTGCACTGTGCTCGTGGAGCAGAGGTCATGTTTTGTTCTGCATTCTTTGGCTGCTTTAATTTCAGACCTCGGTCCTGCTGGCCTTTGCTGCTAGAGCTACCTTTATCTTTCTCTGCCCAAGTCCCAGCAGTCCAATGTAGGTCATCAACCTGGTCTTTCTCTTCAGGGACCTTTTTGCTCTCTCTTTCAATTTCTTCCAAAAGCAGTAGAGGCTCAGCCAACTGTCCGAGGTCTCCAATCACCTTCTCCACAATCTGTTGTGAGTAGCCCATGCTTTTGAAGAAGTTCACCAAAATGTTGTATTCCATTTCCTCACTTATATCATCGCCTTCTTTAGTGTTCAAACCCGGACCATCCATCTCGCTGCTTTCATCAGTGACCAGATCAACCACTACTACATTGTTTTCTAAAGAAAACTGTTTCTTTGGTAGCCTTTCCTCAGCATCTGATGATCTCCTTTTACATGACTGCCTCTCTTTGCATGCAGATGTCTCTAAGGAATTCAGTCCATTTATAGGTAAGAAATGTCTTTCTGGAGCATCAGGGAAGAGTGTGTCCATTTGCTTTGCTAACTCAGTGACTGGGGTACCTGCATTGTTTCTTGCTTCCTCGTGACCTGTTCTGCAGTCATTGTTCATTGCAGACCGTTTCTGTATTTCATTGGGAAGAAGTTCTGGAGTCCCATCAAAATTGGCAGGGTCCACATTTTTACCTTCTGCTTTCTGGCTTTCGCTCTGTGCAAGGCTAAGTAGTTCTCTCTTCAGTGAGCTTGGTAAGATCAACAAGTCCATTGTATATTTATCCGCATGGGCTTCAACAAGTTGTTTAAACTGTTTTTTCACTTCTGACTCTCTGCTGTTCAGCAGACTTGTGTTGTTTCTGAAGAGACTCACAAACTGTTGAACGTGGCTTCTGGCCATGACAACAGGTTCAGCACCACCTTTAATGTTCAGGGTCCCTATCTCCACAACAGTAATATCAGCACAGGTCCCCTGAATAAGGCAGTTCAAGAAGAGGCTCTGGGCTCCTACAAAAATACAGTGCATGTCTTTGGGATAATGCTCCCTCTCTTCTAATTCAGGTTCACAAATTCCTTTAATATATTCCTACAACAAAAAGGAAAGAAAAATTAGAGAAACTGGCATCTTTTAATTCAGATATCTACTTGCAACACAATTCACTTCCCTCACTCCTTGAAATGAACATCACTCAAAGCAAATCTGTCAATCAAGGATCTGAAGGGTCACCTAAAATACTGGAATCACTGGCAGTCACCTCCTGGTTATATACACGTATGCAGCATCACCATTTTATTTTATTTGTTATTTAAAGATAAGAAAGGGAGAAAAAATGAAGTAGGCAAGCAGAAATTCAGAAACTGGAAGTGTGTCCTGGATCTAAAAGGTTGACAGCTCCTGTTCTAAGGTTAACTTCACCACATTGGTTAGAACAAGCCTAACAAGGAGAATTATTTTATTGTATTTAAATAAGTGGTTATAAATTTGGAAATAAGATGATAATTTGCTTGACAAAAATTTATTAATGATGCAAGTGGGAGCGGGAGACGTGAGGAAGTCTAAGGATGTTATGAAATTTTGTAAAAACAAAGCAACACTGTTTATTATTATTGTATTTCTTTTCTAAAAACTCCAATAAATATCTATTAAAAAAAAAAAGAACAAGCCTGTCAGAGATGAGGATTGAACTCAAAGGATGCACTTCCTCCAAACCTAATTATAATCACCCACCAACAGGTGAATTTCAGGGTCCCAATGTGTACACATGTACCATATTTTTCGCTCTATAGGACACACTTTTTCCCCTCCAAAAATTGAGGGGAAATTTGTGTGCATCCTATGGAGTGAATGCAGGCTCCTTGGCTTCAGCGACAGCAATGCTAAGCCTCCGAAGGGCAGAGGGAGCACTCCCTCCGTGCTCCAAAGCCTTCACGTTGCTTTTGCTGAAGCCTGGAGAGCAAGAGGCGTCAGTGTGCACCGACCCCTCTCGCTCTCCAGGCTTCAGGGATAGCCGTGTGCAGCCCCTCCGGCAGGGAGAGGATGCACGGGGCTAAAGAAGAAGCCAAAACAGTGAGCGGGATCCATCCCGCTGGCTGCCTTGGCTTGTTCCATAGCTGCACGCAACCACTCTGGCAGCGAGAGGCTGCACGGGGCTATGGCTTCTTTAGCCTCGCGCAGCCTCTCTCGGCAAGGAGAGGTTGTGCGGGGCTAAAGAGGAAGCCAAAACAGTGAGCAGGATCCATCCTGCTGGCTGCCTTGGCTTGTGACATAGCTGCGCGCAACCCCTCCGGCAGGGAGAGGTTGCGCGCAGCCTGTACACTGCTCTTTGAGGCTGGAGGGGGAAATAAGATTTTTTTCTTGATTTCCCCCCCTAAAAACTAGGTGCGCCCTATGGAGTGAAAAATACGGTAATTCCTGACTGTGACATGCAACAGCAGCCTTGCAAGGGCCTTCCCTCTTGCTTATTATTATGCACCAGCTTCCTGGCCCTGAAGATGGATGGGTTTACACATTTTTACGAAATGATGCAGGGGTGCCTTAGGCCACACTGGAACCCTTAAAAGGGCCTTTATTTTGGGTCAACCCTGTTTCGCCACCAGCAAATAGAAAAGGGCCAGAAAAGCAGAAACTGCTCAACAACAGCAATGACGCTGCCAAGTTCTGCCACCAATTTAAGAACAGCAACATTACACAATGAGCCAGCTGGGGTCTTGTGAATAAGAATTTGTTACTGGCACAATGAACGTTCAGTTATTTCCCCATCTTTTTGCTCTGCACAGGAGCTACTGCTGGGCCTGAGGAACATGAACTATTTTCCAAGGCTCTCTGAAACCTGTGCTCCAGCTCCCTGGAGGGTACAGTGAACTACAGCACCACAGCAACTTGGTGCCTTGATGCTGTAGAAGTCTTCTCACACTAAAGCACCTGCAGAGACACCAAAACACACTGCAGAGGAATCTGGGTCACACTGTTTACATTGGGAACTTGCGAGGCCTTGAACACTCTGAGAACTGTACAAGGCTGCATACTGCATGGAAAGACTGATAATGCGAGACAAGTTGTATTTACGGAAGCTTGTATATCATTACAGATCTCTGTTAATAACATTTTCTCATGGTCCACTCCTACACTTTGGTCTAACCCCCAGCCCCCCAAAAACGCATGACAAATGGTAAGCTGAGAGAAAAAGTGACTAACCAATGAGCTTCCTGAGTGAGTAGAGATTTGAAACCATGTCCCCCCCTTAGCACTGGCTAAGAATGTATTTATCATCTGAAGAAACCATACTTTTATATGTTAACAAACAAGTTAATTTTATGGCAAACCAAGTTATGCATTTAAGTTCCTGAAAGTAACAAAGTGACTTTCCATTTGTAAAGTGTGCTGAAAAAGAAAAGTTTTGCATATTTTTCCATTTCCTCCAAAAGTTTCATGCCCCCTCCCCTGAAAAAAAACAACCCAATCCCCATCAAGCCTTCAAAATTCTTGGAAATTTTACACTGCTACTGATAGCCTTATCCTCCAAGAATATATCTCATCCCCCCCAACTTACAGCTGTTCAGCTCTGAAATCACTTACTCTTTTAGAACATTACACAACCTGCAAGATATGAACTACTCATTGAGAAATCCCCATGACCTTTTTGGCCTTCCTGAAACAGGTGGAAAACAGGTATTCTCATTCTATGTCCACTTTTCAAGAGAGCTTTTCCTCTTTCTTAAAAAAGCAGCCCTGTCGTGACCACTTTATTGAGGAAGGTGCAAGAGACTTATTAAAACAAACCAACCAAAAAACCCAAGGGCATTTCCATTCAGGAACCGAACTTTCTTTGCACATGCAATCTCCAAGAGTACATACCCTACCCAACAGAAGCATAGGAAGCTGCCTTATATCAAGTCAAACTATAGGCCTGTCTGTTAGTAGTTAATACTCACTAGTACTGTGGCTTTCCATAGTTTCCAATAGGAGTCTTTTCCAGTCCTATCAGTAGATGCCAGGACTGAACCTGGCAAAACATGTGCTCTGCCACTGAGCTAAGACCCTCAGCCTCTACAGAATTCCTAAATCTAAAATATGAACATGTTTAGAAGAAGCCTATGTAAGAATCATTCTCCCTCCCTCTCTCAAAGAAGTCCAATGACATGTTACCTAATATGCTATTTTCTCCTTGTCACACCTATCCCTAGTTTGCAACTATGGGTCCTAGGAGAGCGAGAGAGAAGAAGACGACAAGCATGCCCTAGTACCATTTCAACATAACAGAATATTTCAGATTATGAGAACAAAAAGTTTAATATAAACTCCAGAAATAAAGTCCAGCAGCATATATTCAAATCATGAGCACATACTACTGTCTTGTATTGTATTGTATTGTACTGCATTCAGACAGAGTTGTACAGGATGAGTCTTTTAAAAGAGGCTTCATGGAACATGTGTACAGCCATACCTCGGGTTACACATGCTTCAGGTTGTGGGTTTTTTTGGGTTACGGACTGCTGAAACCCGGAAGTACTGGAACGCGTTACTTCCGGGTTTCGGCAGTCGCGCACACTGAAGGTTGCGAATGTGCATCCCGCACGGATCACGTTCGCAACCCGAGCGTCCACTGTACTCTGTATCCACGGGGCATCTTTTAAAGGACCTATCCTGTACTTCTCATACTAATATCCCCAACACAAATTTTAACAGCTTTGAAGAGGTTACTTATAAACAACGGAAACAATACAAATTGCAACATTATGGTTTTACCCCTTAAAAAAATATAGCACGGTATATTTCTTAGTAATAAACCCACAATTGGGCAACTGCTTGAGGCAAAAAGAAAAGATCCCGTGCTCTTTTGCATTGCTGTTCTTGTGCCTACATCCAAGAGAGTACTGAGAAGGGAAACCAGAAATGCGTGTTTTACTGTAAGGTAACTTGCACACAGAAATGTGTGTGTCACTGCAATGCATCATACAAACAACTGTATTTGATGACTGTCTATTCAGAAACTTTGTTTGGTTCAGAATGCTGTGGTGAGTTTTTGCCAGATGATCATGATATGCTGGCATTTCAGGATCTTTCTCAAGCCCCCAATTCATTTCTGGATGCAATTCAGAAAGCTGCTTTTTAAACATACAGTCATACCTTGGAAGTTGAACAGCCTAGTTCTTGAACGTTCTGGCTCCTGAACGATCAAAACCCGGAAGTGACTGTTCTGGTTTTCGAATGTTCTTTTGGAAGCAGAACATCTGATGGGGCTTCTGCAACGGCGCTTTGGTTTTCAAACATTTTGGAAATTGAAAAGACTTCCGGAACGGCTTCCGTTCGACTTCCAAGGTACAGCTGTATAAAGTTTTAAGTGGCTGAGGTATCTGAAGGACAGTATCCTTGCATGAATCCATTGGGCTTAAAACTTAATTCGTCTGAGTGCTCTAGTGCCTCTGCCTTTGGATACTAGGTTGGTGCATATGGATAGAAAGAGGACCCTTTTTTGCAACAATATCTCATTTTCAGAATACCCTGTAAATAACCTTCCTAACTATATTCAACTGTGCCAACTAAACCTAATCACCCTGTGAACAAAATATGTCAGGGAGACTGTCATGGCCATCTTCACAGCTGCTGCTCCACCATCTCCCTTCTGTCACAGACACCATTACAACCAACTTCCCTGTGAACATGAGGAGGCAACTGTCAGCACCTCCACCTCTTCAGATGGGCTATTTAAATACCACACACAAGTTTTACTGCTCTTAAATGTATGCCACTGCTCTTAATTTACCTTAGGTTGGGATTGCCAAATGGTGCCTGCGGGCACCATGCATCCTCGAGTACTTTCCTGGTGCCCACAAAACCTCAGTGCCTGCTGCATTCACCAGCCTCTTTATGATGAGGTGGCAAGGCGCCTTTCCTTCAAAGCACAAAAAGGTGCCAGAGGAAGTAGGGTAAGCAATACTATTTGCCACTTCCTCTTTTAGCTCTGTGTGCTTCTCAAGGCTCAGACAGGCACCTGAGAAACTGAGCAGAAAGGGGAGTGACTGAAAGGATAAGAGGAAATAGGAGCTGAAGGGAAAAGGGAATAATCAGGGAGGAGTGGAATGCTTGCTGGATTCAAAAGGGAGAGTGCAAGAATAATAACATAGTGCCTGAGAGAAAGAAATGTGACTAGGAGAGAAAGGAGGGGGTGAATCCAGATCCAGTAAAACAGATTATATTGAAATTACATCATTTTTTCACAGTCCCCTCACTCCACTCCAAATCACAGATCTCATTAACTGAACCATAAAAGTCACAGATCCAGTTCTTTTCAGTTCTGTCATGGTGCTTCCTCATAATTTTACAAGGAGTTCTCTCAAACCACAGGTCACCTCTGTGTTTATATATGCATTTTTTAGATTGCCATTGGTTTGTTGTCATCTTATCTAAAAACCAAGCTGATCCATGTTTTAGTGTTGCTAGCAAGCAGTAAATCTGTGGGTTGTTTTTTTTTACAGTGTAGTCTACTAATGTGAGTTTTAATTTGATGGTGGTGAGGGCCCTGTGTAAAATCATGCATATTCAAGTGAAAATGTTTTAATTCTACTGGATACAGCTTTTACCCAACCTCCATGGAAACACAAATAATTTATATATTCATTTGAGTGGGGATGGGAGAAGCTATCACAGCAGTCGCTCAAAATGCCAAATGTACCCATGGGTCTCAAAAGGTTAGTGATCCAAAACATTATGTATGCTGTTCTGCGTGCCTTATTAGCTTGAGTGTGGGGTTAACATAATTAAAACCAACTTATTTTCCATTGCATTTGATTTTATTGTTACCTCTTCTAATGGTGCTATTTAGTTATCAGTTTTATGTTTTAATATTGCTAATGAGGATTTTATTGTCTAAGTGTTTTGTCTAGTAAGCTACCGTGGGGGCTGAAATCAGAAAGGCAGGGTAGAGATATTTTGAAACAAACCATCCAATAACCTAACTCTTTAGAATTTTTCATACTACCACAGAACAACCTACACATGAGCAAAAATTCCTTTGAACATGCAGTGAATCTCTCCCCAATCCAGTCTTAAGGCCATTTCCTGTAACACATTTATGTTGATTTACAAACTAACCGTGTAAAGTGTAAGCATGAAAAACTGCTTGTAAATCTGTACTACACAGCTATGCTTATCAACACATTAAGGTATATTTCTGTGGCACTCCTGTGTTTGCCTCTCCTTAATGTGTGAAAGGGCCCCTTCCTGAAGATCTGAGCAGCTCTTCTGCTGATCTAGAATGAGCCTGGGTTTGAACTCAAACTTACATACAGTCGTACCTTGGTTTTTGAACAGCTTAGTTCTTGAATGTTTTGGCTCCCGAACACCGCAAACCCAGAAGTAACTGTTCTGGTTTGCAAACTATTTTTGGAAGCCGAATGTTCGATGGGGCTTGCACGGCTTCCGATTGACTGCAGGAGTTTCCTGCAGCCAATCAGAAGCCGTGCTTTGGTTTTCAAACGTTTTGGAAGTCGAACGGACTTCCAGAACGGATTCCGTTCGACTTCCAAGGTACAGCTGTAATTGGCAAAAACAGCAGAAGCCTCAGACACATCGAATATTTTTAAGGAGTAAAGCAAGTGTCATTCTGTGGGTTTTGAAAGAAGTTGCATGTGACTATAAATATATCCTGTGTAAAACTTATTTGTGGTTTAGCCATGTCATTACTTTGTGGGCTGATCACCTTTCCTATTTCCCACAATCTAGAGACATTACAATAGCTCACACTGAAAGAGAATTGCTTAACTCTGTGGTAGCAAAGCAATTCTCATACTTTGGTCCAGGGCTGGAAAAGTATTTCCAAACTAAGAATGGACAGTTATGTAGCCAGGCATGAGGATTATAAATTCAAACTTATGGGGTCTACCTGCCTCCCTGTCCCTCCATGTCAAAAAGTATTTTTTAATCTTCACTTGACACAAGGAAGGGGAGAAATATTCATGTCACCTTATTTTTGGTAGGTAGAAGGATTGTAGTTCAGTGATTTTGCATGCAGAAAGCCCAGGTTCAATTACCTGCCTGAAACCCCAGGAAGCCACTGGAGTCAATGCAGAACAACTTTAGCAACCTAGAGCCCTCCAGATGACTTAGACACCTGCTGTTCTTGACTACTGACTATGCTTCTCTATGTTTGTGCTTATGCTGAGTGGTAGAGGGGTGTGTGTGTGTGGAGAAAACTGCTGTTTAGGGAAACAGATTCCCATTTCAGGGTACATGCAACTATTTTTATAATGCTTTGTATGCCAAATGCTTAGGCTCTTAGGCAAACCAGGGGTCTAACAATTGTCAAAACCTGATCACAAAGGCAAACACAAATGGGTTTTTTGGCGGGGGGTGGGGAGAGGAAGGAGTGGAAGGTATACTTCCTACCCGGAAAATGTACACTTCCCCCACTGCTAAAAGTCCTAAGGCAACTCCCCCATTATGTTAGTTTCAAACACTTGAATAAGTTGTATGAAGGGAAAGGAATTTACTGTATTTTTCGCCCTATAGGATGCACCGTCCCATAAGGCGCACCTAGTTTTTTTGGGGGGAAATAAAGGGGAGGAAATTATTCCCCCGGCTCCCAGAACATGCAACTCTCCGCAAGCCGTGAGAGCCCAGAGCTGGGCTCCCGCACTTTGCAGAGAGCTGCGTGAAGTCTCCGGAAGCCAGGCGCGGGCTCCCATGTCTTGTGGAGAGCTGCGCAAAGCCTAGAGAGTGAGAGGGGTCGGTGCGCACCAACCCCTGTCGCTCTCCAGGCTTTAGCGAAAGCCTGCATTCCCATAGGATGCACACACATTTCCCCTTCATTTTTGGAGGGGAAAAAGTGTGTCCTATAGGGCGAAAAATACGGTACTTGCCTGATACGAAAGCAAGACACACTCATAAGGATGTATGGCCAAGTATGTCCCCTATATAAAGCACTAAGCAGCTTCTCTATAATTCTTTTATTTTTTAAAGGGATATATAAGCATATCTCTTTACATATATTCAAGAACACTCCCATTTAAGGAAAATCTTTTATTTGGCTGAAGCAAAAAAATTAATCTTATTCCATGCATAAAAACATATAAATAACAATTTTGCAAACCGATGGGTGGCCCAAATTTCAAGCCCCTCCAACCTAACAACTGGCAATCACTCCAAAGCTTTTCCTGTCTCCCTCGCCTCCTTCATTTTGGGCACTGTGTGTTGGCAGTTCTCTCTTTTCTTATTGGGCTGGCACCATTTCCACAACCTACAAATTGCTCCTAACAAGGTTCTACAACTAATTGGCAAGTGCTGGCCCCATATCTTTGGAAATTCATAATGGGTCAGGATTTGCCAGTTAATTGTGGAACTAGAAATGACTATACAATACTGCTGAAGGGCAGCACCATCAAGGCCACATGTTTCTCTCCTTCCATCTGTCACCCACATGCTTATTTTTTGTGATAGTGGGACCCTAAGTACTTGCTGGCCAGCCACCAGCTCAGGCTCCTGTTCCACTGCATTTTTTTTTTTTTTAGTAATCTCTTCCTCCTCCCTCTAAACAGTATACTCAAATATTTGTGTAACTGAGAAGTACAAACAGGTATCAAGAAACGTACACTGAGTCCCCAGATTGATGGTCAGCGTCTTGCTAGTATCAGCACATCATACGCCCAGAGGGATACAGTCCTGGTTGAGGGCAACCTTATAAATCTCAAAAAATCTAGCAGAAGAAAACAGTACTTTGCTGATTTTGAAGATTACAATAGAGAAGGCTTGGCAGTTCCCCTGAAAGCAACTCCCATTACAGCAAGCTTTCGTTCAGGTGGCAGCAGCACCTGAATTTGTAGATCATGCTGTTGAGGACCCCAGAAAAGGAGATAAGTTAACATGGTGCCAACTGAGTGTTAACATTTAAAAATTGTTAAAATTGATGGGATGCTGCCAAGGCAGATTCATGACCTCTGTTCATTACAAAATTTTACATAGCAACAGCTCATCCTGAAACAGCAGGCTTCTCACACTTGTTGAGTGGCTCTAACTCACCCTGAGCCCTGAGAATAAGGCAAGCTATAAAGCAAATATATCCCTCTTGTGCTTATTTTCTACACACCCAAATACATATAGTTCGCCTTAACTAAAGAGCCACGTTTTGCATGGGGATCATGCTCCTGACCACCTTGCGTGTCAGCAGAGCATGCATCAGTCCATCCCGTCGCCACACATATTGGATAAACATAAAACAGTAGTTGCCTGTATTTTTAGATACACACAATAAGATGCATGTGCATTTTGTTGACACAGATTGTACTCTATCTCAAGGCCTTAAGGCCACAGAGTTATAATCATGTTCTATTGTACCTGAAGCTATTAACCTTCTTGAGCCCTTATGGTAAGGGTGGGCAAAAACCATTCTCTTGTCAGGTGTAAAATATATACACCTCACCCAGGTACTTAAGATGGGGTGTTCTATAAATCCCTTTTCCGCATGTCTATATGTGCAAGCACGTATGCACACACATACTTGAATGAGGAAGAAGGAAACTCATTTACACCCCACCCTATCTCATGGACTCAAAATGAGTAATATATACATACACACACACTAAATTCTATTATTTGTGTGTGCACAGACAGACAGATCTGGATGTGTATGCTATATGAACGGAAATGAATGACCCAATGAAGATTGGCTTGTTAAACCTTACTTTCATATATTGTAAACCAGTGTAAGATAGTATCCCACTAGGACAGGCATAGGCAAACTTGGTCCTCCAGATGTTTTGGGACTACAATACCATCATCCCTAGCTAACAGGACCAGTGGTCGGGGATGATAGGAGTTGTAGTCCCAAAACATCTGGAGGGCTGAGTTTGCCTGTGCCTGCACTGGGATCATAATCTACTTGTTAGCAGAGCTGTTTGGTTGCTTTAATGCTATGATATAATAACAGGTGTTACATCACACACACACAGTAAGGCTATCAACAACTACTAGTCAAAATGGCTATGTGTAGCCTCCAGGTTCAGATATCATAATGTCTCTTTTTTTCCAGGAAACTTTTGGATCATCCCCCTATACTATACCTTAATGTAACTAAGCCAAAGCACATGCTGTTGAAATATCACCATCTTCCCCGGCCTTCATTCCTCCCTATCCTTCATTCCCTGTGTATAGTTTAGATTTTAAGCCCCCAGGAGAGGAAGCTGTCATATCCGTTTTTTATAAAGAGAACCATTTACACACATGGTGCCATAACAATATCAATTGCTGGGAAGCAACAACAGGAAAAGGTTCCTGCCTTCATCTATAAGAAGGGATGTAGCTCAGTGGTACACCATCTGCTTTGCATGCAGAAGGTCCTAAGTCCTGCTTGTAGGCTTCTCAGAGACAAGGCTGGGAATACTGGACTACAGAGACATTTGGTCTTACCCAGCATGGCTTGCGCTTTCTCTCTCTCATATTTCACACACAATATACCAAGGACGGGGGAGCCTGTGACTGTCCATACGTTGTTGGACTCCAACTCCCATCAGCCTAGTCAACACGGACAACAGCCAGGGATTGTGGGAGCTGTAGTGCAACAAGGCTACAGCCTCCCTACCTCAGCTATATACAAATACACAAATACAGGAAGCTGCCTTATACTGAGTCAGATCATTCATCCATCTGGTTCTATATTGTCAACACTGACTATTAGCACCATGGTTTCAGCTGGAGGTCTTTCCCACCCCTGCTTTGTGATGGAAGGGTTTGAAGATGGGCGCTTTTACCTGAAGGCAAATGTTCTGCCACTGAATCAAAATCATTTTCCTATATACACAAATATATCACAGCCCTATTAAAACAGAAGCCGTCCAGAGTTGTTGTGGTGCAGTGTTGGACTAAGAGCTGGGAGGCCAATTTCCCCACTCAGTTATGAAGCTCTCACTAAGTGACCTTCCGCGAGTCACTCACTCTCAGCCCAACCTAGCTCACAGGATTATTGGGGAGGAAGTAAAGTGTATTTGCCACCTTTAGCTCCTTGGAGGAAAGGTGGGATATTCATGTAAAATTTAAATACACATACGCCCTCCCTTGCATGCCTACTACTATGCGCTGCGTGAAGAAACCCTTTATTTCATCTGCCCTGAACCCTCGACATTCATCTACACTGGATGTCCTCTGCTTCTACAACCTCACAGGGTTGTTATGAGGACAAAGAGCAAGCAGTGTAGTGGTGTGTCAGGCAGAAACCTGGAAGAGACTAGGGTTCAAACTCCCCGACTGGGCCATGAAGCTCACTGGGTGACTTGGGGACACGGTCACTCCCTCTCAGCCTAACCTACCTCCCGGGGGTTGTTGCTATGGGGATGAAAAGGGGGGGGGAGAAGAACTGAGCTCCTTGGGAGTAGAAAATTGGTCTGTAAAGGAAATAAACCAACCAACTTACAATGGATAAGCTATCTTGAACTGCTTTGGAGAGATAAGGTATGAATGCATTAAAACAAATAAGAGATTAACATCCCCCCCCAACATACCTTGGCGGCCCGAACGTCCTCCCGCTGGCCTCGGAGGCTCAGCCAGATCCTGCGCCCGGCGGCGGCGCTTTGCTGCTGCCCGAGATCTAGAGCGGCCCAACCGCCGCTGTTCAGCGACCCCAGGATGGCCAGGCGGACCCGGAACAGGCGCTCGATGCTGGCGCGGCTCCGCTCCAGGGAGCCGCTCTTCTCCGCCGGGGCCGTGAACTCGTCCAGCACCGGCTCGGCTCCGAGACCTTCCGGCGGCAGCGCGCCGGCGGCAGCAGCGGCTTCGTTGCTGGTCGTAGTGAAGGCCGCCATTACAGTGGCGAGGAGCGGTCGGAGGAGCGGAGGCGGCGGCGTGAGCGTTGCTGGCGGCGGCCGCCCCTGCCGCTTCCCATCGCTTCGGGCCTTGCGAGGGAGTCAGGACAACAACCCCATCGGGGAAACTCCCCCCGCCGCCCTGCCCCACACCCCGGAAGCGCTAATGCCTCATCGCTATGCAACGGCAACGTCACCATGAGGCGCCGGCGCGACACACAGAGCTGTGGCGCGCGGGGGGGGGGAGGGAGGAGGCGGCTGTGCGCGTTTCTCAGTTACTGCTCTGTGATAGCTAAGGGCTGGCTGGGTGCAGCGGGGCTCCGTCGCTCTGCCCACACGCGATGCCTCCGGCCGCCATTTTGAGTGTGGGCGAAGTGACTCTTGGGAGAGCCGCAATCTGGCGCCCTGTTTGAAGCAGGCGGTATTATTTGGGTGGATGAGAATGGTGGCGGTGATTAAGTTTAAAGTAATCTAATATGCTACAGCTGTTTCTTCCCCACCCCTGTCCGCCATTTCCCGTATATTTACTTTGTTATCTTTATCTATCTATCTATCTATTTATTTCTATCCCTACTTTGTTGTTGTTTCGTCGTGTTCGACTCTTCGTGACCCCATGGACCAGAACACGCCAGACACTCCTCTATTCCTACTACTATTGATTAAATTTGAATACCACCTGCAGGTCTCGGGAGGTTACAACATAAAACCACAAAATACATAATAAAAACAAAAACAACCCAAGAACTCCTTCTCCCTAACACATTTTAAACTGGATATCAATCAGCCAAAGGCATGGTTGAAGAGTAACGTTTTTGCCTGGCACCTAAAGGTGTATAATGAAGGCGCCCACCGAACCTACCCAGGGAAGAGCATTCCACAAAAGGAGCCACTGCAGAAAAGGCCCATTTTCTATTATTATTATTATTATTATTATTATTATTATTATTATCATTGGTCTCTGTGGAAGCCGTCCAGAGTGGCTGGGGAAACACAGCCAGATGGGCGGGGTACAAATAATAAATAATAATAATAATAATAATAATAATAATAATAATTATCCACCCTTCCCCCAAGGTATTCTTTTAATTTATTATTATTATTATTGATATAGAGCCATTGTTGTAAACGTTAGCTTTGTACAGTAGGCTAGTTTCGACACACCCCTCTCTATCTTCCATCCAGGAAAGCAAGAAACATTATCAGAATTCCACCTTGCATCCAGGCAAAAACATTCAAGGTGGGGGCAAACCACAGTTGGTGAGGGCGCAGCCTGCAAAGAAAAAGTGGCATCTTGGGGAGAAAGAGTGAGGGCTAAGTAGAGAGACCTGAAGGGCTGTGTTTGGGCCTAACGCTGCAGTTCCCCAGCCACTAATTTCCTGTTGTAAAGGCAAGAACCAGCACTTTGGACTGAGCTGGGAAATGAATAGACAACCGTGCTTTGCGCATGTGCAGAAGCGCTGAATCGCATCACGTGCATGCGCAGACGCAGCGCTGCGGGTTGCGAATCCTGCGGGTTGCGAATGTGCCTCCCGCATGGATCACATTCGAAACCCGAGGTTCCACTGTGTTGGCATACACCATTGGTTCCCAAAGTGGGTGGTACTGCTGCCCTTGGCAAGGGGATGATGGGGGGGGGAGGGTGCTAAGAGGCAAGGGGTGGCGGGAGGGGGGAATGGAGGTGCAAATAACTACCAGACTTTGAAAAGCTGGTTTCACTGGATCAAGTTCATCAGCTTTGTTGACTTAATTAGACTGACTAGTTTTAATTGGATTTTGAATCCGATAATTAATGAATTGTTACTGTTTTCAATTTTATTGCGTTATTATCTTCCTTAGTGAGTTGTGCAAACTGCTATTCTGAGTAGTCCTTTTTATAGGGTGGGGTAAGGTGCACTGGGATGAGCTTATGCAACCATGGTGGTTCAAAATTTTTTTTTTGAGGGGGGAACCACTAGTATACACAATCTCTTGCTTCCTCAGCAATGCACAATTGTTTGTAAATAAGCAGGCAAATGGTACAACTCTTATTTCTTGATTGTTTTACAGTCCACGTGCATCTGCCTTTAAAAACAAAACCCTACACACTTTTCCTTGTTGGATATCTTGAGGTTATTGGTGCCATCAGCTGGTTGAATGAAGCCAGTGCAACTTTTAGAAGTAAAACAGATCCACTTTAGTCGTTTAGTCGTGTCCGACTCTTCGTGACTCCATGGACCAGAGCACGCCAGGCACTCCTGTCTTCCCCCGCCTCCCGCAGTTTGGTCAGGCTCATGTTTGTAGCTTCGAGAACACTGTCCAACCATCTCGTCTTCTGTCGTCCCCTTCTCCTTGTGCCCTCCATCTTTCCCAACATCAGGGTCTTTTCCAGGATCCACGCTATACAATACGTTAAAAACATACTCAATTCATGTTTAAAGCACATGGTTCGCCTCCCTTGCCCAAAAAGAATCATGGGGACGGTAGTTTGTTAAGGTTGTTGGAAATGGTAGCTCTGTCAGTGGGAAACCACAGGCCCCAGGATTCGGGGAGGGGGAGTCATGTGCTGTAAATGTGCTTTGAGCATGCTTTAAACGTATAGTGTGGGAAATAACATGCTTTTTAGGGCGAGGGTGATTCCTGACGGGAGCTTAAGATGGTGAATGGGCCATTCAGAGATCACCAATGAGTCGTTGGCAACAGGTTTTTGTTAAATTATTGTATTTTTCCTAGAAAGGAGAAATTCAGATTAAGCGGGCGGGAAAGGAGCTGGCATTTTGATGCCATTGACCATGTGTGGATGCTGTGGACCCAAAATACACACCCATGTGGAAGCAATCAGAGACTGTAAGAATCAGAAACCACACATTTAGGGATTTAGACACAGAGTTTGTGTTCTGGAGAATAAGTACTTGCTCAAATTAGGGACATTATTAGCGCATGTGTTCTTCTGCGGTGTATTAATTCCAAGCATCAAATTGTTATAAACTTTTCTGTTATAAATCCTTCACCCTTCAAAATTTAGGAAATACTGTACTCCCTCAGAAAATTGCACTTTCTTTTAGCACATGGAACAATCCCAAAAGCCACATTGGCTCTCCTAATAATTAAATATTTCCTCTGCAGAAGGGAATATCTTGGAGAAACTTTTCCCAGTAGTTCTTTTCACTTGCAAATCCTACAAATCCTGTCTTAAGGATATCTTTTGTGTATGAATAAGGGTAGGCCTGTGACCTGGGTTTAAGAACTAAGATATTTACCATCTCAAAAGACTGGCCCAGATTGATGCAATCAGTGACCATTAACAGGTATCTTGTCAAACAGGAGACAACCCAAGCTCTCAAATTTCTGCTTCAGACTGCCTCATTCTGTGCCAGGTATGATGCTTTTTGGGTGGTCTTTGGCTAAGAGGCTGGGCAGTTTCTAAAGTTTCTTTAAAGTTCTTGCACACCTTTGTTCTGGGTCCTCACCTCCTTGCAGAGGTGGGAGGTGAACTCTGTTGCAACAGGAAATTAAATATATTCCTTGCTTTCCTTCTACTGGTCCCTGGCTCCATCCATTCTCCTCTGACCAGTCATGGGGACTCAGAGTCACTTGACGAGCTGGGCTGCAAAAGTAAACTCCGTTTTTTCCCCCTACAACAACATCTGCTGACATCTAAAAACATACAAAATTGGGATGCCAGCCTTCTCTGCTGCCTCTGGACTCCCCCCACTCTATATTGGGTTGCCAGCTGTTTTTTTCTGACTGGCACCCTGTGCCTTCAACAGCTGCCAATCAAACTGAAATTCAGCAGGGGAAGTTTTTTTCTGGCAGGAGGATACGCTGATGGGAAATGCTTCACTGCCAATTTTTTGCCCATTGAGAATTGTTAAAGGCGGAGGAGCCCCACCAGAAAAAGATTAGTTGGCAACCCTCACATAGAAAGTCCCTAAACTTTTAGTCTCACTGCTTGACTCATGCTGTACAGTAAAGCCGATACTTAGATATTTCAGAAAACTGAACTGTTTTGGAGCGTCACATATGTGCCACATTTGTGTGTACAATTTAAAAGCGATATGGAACTAAAAACCCTTGCAGGGTTGTAGTTTCTCATCCTGCGGTTTGAATCTTTGCTCAGCTTGTGCTCTGATTCATTTAGTATATGTGAGCCCTCTTCAGGCTACACCACGAGCAGAAAGTATAAAAAGGATGGTGGCTGAGTCACACCGTCTCATAGTAGGGTTGATGCTGATATAAGTGAAAAAATGGGTTGGGGGATGGTGAGATACTTTTATGCTCTGATTTTCCAATATTATACTTCCAATTTATCACACTGCATTTATCCGATTTTTATTGTGCTTTATTGCCCTGAGGCCATTTTATAGCAAAAAGGTGGTGTAGAATTTTTATCAAAAGAACAACTTTTTATTGGGGGGTGGGTTTAATTTTGGATCGGAGAAGCAGGGAAGGACAATGTGCTTTAACCTTTTGATGCCTGCCGTTCCTTTGCCCCCACCTATCCACAAGATCTCAAAAGCATGATTGCCTTATGGCTGAGAGATGCACCTAACTTCGCTGGACTAAAATAGGCGAGATGGAGAGCAGCCTAACAGTAGAACCCACACCCCGATAAATTCAGTGGCAGTGCTTCATTTATTATTACATTTGTAGACCATATTTTCCTCATAAGGAGGAGCTCAAGGAGGATTAAGACCACTGAACCCTGTGGGACATACACCTTTTTCATGTGCTCAAAAGAGCAGCCCTGAGCATAAAGTGTTAAAATTGTTGGTTGGTAAAATCAAAAACATATTGGAAGAGATTTTGGGAGAAATTTTGACTGCCAAGGGGCCTCCACAGGGTTTAATCTGGCACTGGAGCTAGTTTCTGCAAACACAGAGACACCCTTCTCTATGCTCCATCCAAACCACCGAGAGTAGAGAACATTATTCTCCAGCTACCAAATGCTTAGGTAACCATGAATGTTTTCAAATTGCTCCTGTGCAGGTGCACCTCACCAGGGTGGGCATTCCACAACCAGGAAATCCACCACTGAAAATCCATGTGCCAACCAGTGGTGACACCACCAAGCCCTCATCAAGATGGTTGGCAATGAGGAAGGTGCTCTTTTAAGTACAGTGGTACCTCGGGTTACATACTCTTCAGGTTACAGACGCTTCAGGTTACAGAAGAAGAGAAGAAGAGTTTGGATTTGATATCCCGCCTTTCACTCCCTTTAAGGAGTCTCAAAGCGGCTAACTAACATTCTCCTTTCCCTTCCTTCCCCACAACAAACACTCTGTGAGGTGAGTGGGGCTGAGAGACTTCAGAGAAGTGTGACTGGCCCAAGGTCACCCAGCAGCTGCATGTGGAGGAGCGGAGACACGAACCCGGTTCCCCAGATTACGAGACTACCGCTCTTAACCACTACACCACACTGGCTCTGCTAACCCAGAAATATTACCTCGGGTTAAGAACTTTGCTTCAGGATGAGAACAGAAATCGTGCAGCGGCGGTGCACTGGCAATAGGAGGCCCCATTAGCTAAAGTGGTGCTTCAGGTTGAGAACAGTTTCAGGTTAAGAACGGACCTCCGGAACGAATTAAGTACGTAACCAGAGGTACCACTGTACTTGGGTTCCAAGCCATTTAGGGCTTTATATGCTAGTAAGCGGGTGGCGCTGTGGGTAAAACCTCAGCGCCTAGGACTTGCCGATCGCATGGTCGGTGGTTTGAATCCCCGCGGCGGGGTGAGCTCCCGTCTTTCGGTCCCAGCTCCTGCCCACCTAGCAGTTTGAAAGCACAATTAAGTGCAAGTAGATAAATAGGTACTGCTTTCTAGCGGGAAGGTAAACGGCGTTCCGTGTGCTGCTCTGGTGCTGGTTTGCCGGAGCAGCTTCGTCACGCTGGCCATGTGACCCGGAAGTGTCTGCGGACAGCGCTGGCTCCCAGCCTCTAGAGTGAGGTGAGCGCACAACCCTAGAGTCTGTCAAGACTGGCCCGTACGGGCAGGGGTACCTTTACCTTTATGCTAGTACTAAGACTTGGAATGTGGGCCGGGAGCCCATCGGGCTGCCTCACTTATCAACCTAGCAGCCACGTTCTGCACTAGCTGCAGCCCCCAGAGCATCTTCAAGGGCAGCCCCACATAGAGAATAGTCCAAGCAGAAGGTCACTAGATTGTGGATAACTGAGGCTAGGCTAACTTGGTCCAGGAATGGTCGTAACTGGTGAACCTGCCTAAGCTAGGCATAAGCACTCCTAGCCACAGAAGCAACCTGGGACTCCAGTTGGACAAGTTGGAGTCCAGAAATCCTCCCAAGGTATGAACCTGATCCTTAGCAGAATCTTTCATCCCCATCCCTTCTAGCAGGACTATCTTTGCTGCTACCCCATTGCTAATAAAGCATTCTTTTTTAAAAAGTACAAAATATAACTGAAACAAAACAGAAGCCAGACATTTCTCAATTACAGTCTCAGTGGCCACAGAAGCCGGGTGCTTTGAATTTTAATTAATGGGCTTTGCATTTGTTTTTGAAGCCCCCATTTTGAGTGTTTGCTAGAATTCCTTAATTAGTTCCAAAACCCCCGCAGGTGTACTGGCATGGGTTTGTTTGGCTGTGAGAGAGTCAAGCAGAGATTTTTTTTAAAAAAAGAGAATATCAATATTTTGTTGTACGATAATGAGTCGTATTCAATTTCCTGGCGATCGTATTTGCAGTGCTGGCTTCCAAATGGAACGAAGACACAGAAGGGGGATTGCTTCCATTAGGAGAGAGAGAGAGAGTTTTAAACACTGTTAGAGTACTAGCATGAACGACAACTGGTGGTGCCATTGTAAAGCAGATGTCATTTAGGAACCATTGCCCCAAATACAGCTGAAACGTTGCATGCAAAATGTGCCGGGTTCTTAATTGCTGTACTCCAAACAGAGATGAAAAGAGAGTTGCATGGTTCAGAAACTCTGCCAGGAAAGGAAATAGCCTTGGATGTGTGGATGGCGGAGGAAATGTTGGCTGGTATCCAAAGAGATGTTTAGACTTCTCCAAGGGACTTGAACAAGGCTGGGGGAATTTTTTAAACTTTTGTCCTTTTGAACAGCTAAGCTCCCTCCCCTATTCATTGCAAATGGCTTTCCAAACTTCTTTCTAATAATAATAATAATAATAAACAGTTTGCCACATGGCTTTTTTTTTTAAAAAAAAGATTATATAGGGAGAGGTTCAGTGGATACAGCATTACCCAAATGGAGTCACTGGCAGCAGTGGAGCAAGCCGATTGGGTGCCTGGGGCGGCATGCGCGCCCTGCACCCAGGGGTGGAGCTAGCTGCCCATGGGGAAGGGCAAGCCAGGGCTAGACGCACCGCAGGGCCTCTGAGGAGTCTGCCTGCCTCCTCCCACTCAGCTGCCCTAAAGCTGAGGGGGAGGTGGTGGACAGACCGTATGGGGCAGCACGGAGCCTGCGGGCCCCCAAGCCACTGTGTCACTCCCAAGAGAGATGTGTGGCTCGGGTGCGCTACAAGCCCTGCAGTGAGTGCTGCCCGGCATTTTGTTGCCCCCCCTCAGTGGTGACACATGGGGCGGCCCGCCCCGACCGCACCCCCTTCCTCTGCCCCTGGCCACTGGCCAAATGGAGGGGCCTAGAATGCCTCCTTGTTGATAATAGCTCTCGCTTGTGTGGCTGGAGGATGTTTGGGATACAGTTGTACCTTGGTTCTTGAATGGAATCCGTTCAGGAAGTCCCCTCAACTTCCAAAAACGTTTGACAACCAAGGTGCAGCTTCCGATTGGCTGTAAGAGCTTCCTGCACTCAATCGGAAGCCTCAGAAGCTGCATCGGACATTCGGCTTCCAAAGAACAATTGCAAACCGGAACACTCATTTCTGGGTTTGCGGCATTCGGGAGCCAAAACAGATGAGTACCAAGGCGCTCGACAACCAAGGTATGACTCTATGTGTGTAGAAACCTCTGGCTTTTTTGAGGCTCATTGTGGCTTTTGTGTAAAGGTAAAGGTAAAGGTAAAGGGATCCCTGACCATTAGGTCCAGTCATGGCCGACTTTGGGGTTGCGGCGCTCATCTCGCTTTATTGGCCGAGGGAGCCAGCATACAGCTTCCGGGTCATGTGGCCAGCATGACTAAGCCACTTCTGGCGAACCAGAGCAGTGCACGGAAACGCCATTTACCTTCCCGCCGGAGCGGTACCTATTTATCTACTTGCACTTTGACGTGCTTTCAAACTGCTAGGTTGGCACGAGCAGGGACCGAGCGACAGGAGCTCACCCCGTTGCGGAGATTCGAACTGCCAACCTTCTGATCGGCAAGTCCTAGGCTCTGTGGTTTAACCCACAGCTCCCCCCATGTCCCTGGCTTTTGTGTAGAGCGGCGTTATTGCTGTTTTATTCTTCTCTTTGACAACAACTTGCACAGCACTTGGAGAACTGTACCACTGGGCAGTAAATCAATGGTAGATCATCTGCTTTGAATGAAGAAGGTCCTAGGACCTGGTTCAGTCCCTGACATCTCAATGTAGGGATGGGAGAGAACCCTGTCTGAAACCCTATAGAGCCACTGCCGGTCCGTGCAGACAATACTGAGCTAGGTGGGCCAACAGTCTGACTCAGTATAAGGCAGATTCCTGCATGAATTTATGAGGAACCTCAAAAACAGGGTAACATTAAGTAAATAAAAAGCTAGAATAAGGCACTTCCTTGTCTTCTTCTGGCCTATGTTAAGTTCCAAGACTCAGCAAGCTTGGCACACAGGAAGCTGTCTTATACTGACTCAGCTTATTGGTCCATCTAGCTCAGTATTGCATACACTGACTGGCAGTGATTTCTAGGGTTTGAGGCAGAGAACATTCCCAGCCCTACCTGGAAATGCCAGGGAACCTGAGACCTCATGCAAATCTGATGCTCTGCCAGCCACTGAGCTACACCCTTTCCTTACATTTAGGATGACATCACCCAGAGAGCTGATCGGAACGGAGGAAGTTCCGGTATCCAGCTCAGTATTGTCTGCACAGACTGGCAGCAGCTCTCCAGTGTTTCAGACAGAGACTTTCCCCCTTCCCAGCCCTGCCCTGCCTGAAGATGCCGGGGCTTGAACCTGGGACCTTCTGCATGCAAAGCAGATTCTTCACCACTGAGCTGTGGTCCTTCCCCCTAATTAGGATTCTCAGCGGTTGACATAATTGCTTTGTTCACACTATGATTAGCGACGTTCCTGTAATTAAGGCAGGAGTTCACAACATCCACGGTTTAGAAAAGGAGAGCTTCGCTTTCAAAATGACAAGTCCTCTTAATCCCACATTAGCGAGCGCACAGAACCTTTCAAAGCATTGAAGGAGGGAAAGCATGTTCTGCTTCAGATAACTTTGCAAAATCACATTTTGTTTAGAAAAAGAAATGGAGAAATAGACCTCCTTTGGGACAAATAATAAACATGGACATCTTAGGAAATGGTTTGGGTGTTTTGATGCATGGATTTTAGTTTTTCAAAAGATCAATCGGACTGATAAGAGTGTAAAGAAAAAAAATACCATTAGGGGGCATCATTTCACTTTTGTAATCCTTTGGAGACATTTTGTATTGTGGCTGCAACCTGCATTTCTTTTTTTGTTTACGGCATTAATTCTGAGGTTAAGGTTGGCCTGCGGTGGGCAATAATAAGTTTAACCTTTGACTTAATACAATAAGGCGTAATTTATCATTTCTTGGCTCTTTTGTAAGTGTGTTGCTACCCTCAACTCCACTTACGATAAATAAAGGGACACGACCACGTGATATTTGGAGCAATGTGTGTGTGTGTGTTTGTGTGCGTGTGCAAAACAAAACCTAGATTGAGAAGGTTCTTTAAAATCCATACGTATTTTAAGATATCCAAACATCCTGCTTTTGCTACAAAAATGAAACAATGCACTAGTTCAGTAAAAAAATGTAGGCCTTGCTCCTAGGATGCCAGCAATCAAATGAATATTAAAATAAGAATTCAGTTTAGAGGTAAGTTTGTCAAAAGCACGAGGCAACTAGATCAGCATTTTTGGCTAGGTACCAGAAAAGCAGGAAAGGGCAAGAAAACATTTCTGTGGTGTTCTCCACCCCCACTTTAGTCTATCTTTTTTTTTTTTTAAAGAGTGGTGCACCTTAGATAAATATTTATTTATGCTTGTATTCTACCTTTCTTCTTGGTCCGGCCAAGAGATGAACCCAATGTGACTGTGAGGATCCCTATCTTTTCTCCTTGGGGATCCCAAGTGCCTTCAGAGATCCAGCCGATCTCTATTCACTCATCTATTGCATTTGCATCCCAACTTTTTCTCCAAGGAGTTCAAAGTGGTGTACATGGTAAATGCGAATTGGCTGTAACCCATAATAGATATTATCCCTTACTGACAGAGGATGCCATCCTCTTCAACTTCAATAATACCTGCATTGTTCCCTCCACCCCATTTTCTTCTGTGTTAATTCTCTTTCAAATTTAAGCTTCTCTACTTTTGAGGAAGAAAATATGTCTCCTGGAGGTGGGGTGTTGACAAGGAACGGGAGCTCAAATGGAAACAGCCAGGTCATTACATAAGATGCAGATTAATGCAAGCTCCAGGAAGTGTACACCATAACAAATATCACAAAAGTTTGGATATTCCTTCAAGATATAAATAGGATTTTCAGGGGTGGGTGGTCATTGGTCATTTCCTCTTTAAGATTTTCAAGGGTACTTCAGCTAAATGAGCCATCATTCCAACTTTTCAAAACCATGGAGAAACCTGGTCTGAACAAAGACCTTGGATTCTTATCTCATTATACATGACAAAGCCATTTTTCACCTTTTCACCCCTTGCTTTTTCCTGTAAGACCTATTGCAGTCGTTAAGAGTCGTCAACAGGCTCATCACAGCTATCTGCCAATCACCCATTCCCACCACCCTTCTGAGTAATACCCCTCCCCACCTTCTCACTATATAGAAGGGTCTGGAAACTTCTGTTTCAGTGTATCTGAAGAAGTGTGCATGCACACGAAAGCTCATACCAAGAACTGACTTAGTTGGTCTTTAAGGTGCTACTGGAAGGATTTTGTTTTGTTTTGTCCTAAGCCAAGGTGCCTATAGAATAGGTGTGACCGTGGAGCTACCTATAAAAGGCATAGGAAGGGTGTGTTGGAGGAGGGAAGGAGGGCCATAGCTCAGTGACAGAGTACATGCTTTGCATGCAGAAGGTCCCATGTTCAATCCCCGATGGCATCTCCAGGTAGAATTGGGAACATCCCCTGCCTCAAACCCTGGAGAGCTTCTGTAAGTCAGTGTTAACAATATTGAGCTCGATGGACCAATGGTCTGGTTTGGGAGAAGGCAGCTTCTGATGTTCCTACTTTCTTGCCTAGTAGACAAACTCTCTCTCTCTCTCTCCATATATATATATGGATTTAAAAAATCCCCTCTCTTGATATTTGCCAGGAACACAGCCCATCTCTTTCTCAGCTGTCAATAGAGCTGACAGCATACGGCTGTGCCGTGAATAAATTATTCAGAGGCTCACACCTAAAACAAAAGCAGCTTTGCTTGGTGTGTGTGTTTGTGTGTGTGTGTTTAAAGCTGACATTTTACATTTATATTGAGGCTAATATCACCTTGATGCACACCATGAAGAAGCAGACTGCTCAGAATAAATTATTAACTCTCAGCGATTACCGTACCCTTTCTCTAGAGATCCTGAAATTGCTGGATAGGCTAGCGGGAGGATAGCATCGGATGGAGTGTGTGCATACTATAGCCACAAGATCCAACATAAATCTATCTGTAGTTTTGGGAAGCAGTTCAGAGATGCTGAACAAATGCCCAGCTGGTCATTCAGGAACAAATGAGATGTGTTATAAACTTCCCCATTCACTATAATGGTGAATCTAAAAACAGCCATAGCTCCCCCCCTTTTTTTTTTACAGAAGTGGATGAAATTTGCAGGTGTAGCTGTCGATAAGCTTACAAAAATGTGGGCCGATACACCCTGGGGTTTTCGTGTAAGGAACATTTAAAGTTTGAATTTATTTTTTTAGTGTATTTCATTTTGTACCAGAATTGGATGTGATTTGCCAGCATGGTCAAATCCTGACAGATTTCAGAATGATAGCTGTGGCAGTTCTCTTGCAAAGGTAGGCAATACTGCTTTAGGGTGGGTAAAAGAGGGGCAATAGAAGGGTTGGATAGTGGTGGGGAAAGCAGCAACCGATGCCCAGAATAGACTGGGTGGAGAAAACGCCAGCCCCCATCAAGGACCCTGCTACCCCAAGCATCAAGGATGGAGTGGACTTCTACCCCCACTATGATTGTTTTTATATATATAAAAGATATAGCATTTTCTCCCAGAGGGGTATCTATCTGTCTATCTATCTATCTATCTACCTATCTACCTACCTATCTATCTATCATTTACAGGGTTCCACAGGAACCCTGCACCCCACCCCCAGTTTGTAAGATTTACCTCAATATCTGGCTCTCAGATTACCACGATTGGAGTAACCTAGGAAAATAATGAACTGCGATTGAAACCTGGACTTGTCATCAAATTGAAAGTTCCTCTGCACCTCTTTAGCCCCTCTGCACTTGAGTTCAGGGTGTTTCTCAAGTCAGCCTGTGTGTTTTCATATTTAAAAATAAATAGCTATTGCAGCAGTTCCGTAAAAAATGCAGGACTGAGGGGCAGCTGAGTTGACAGAGTGGCTCAGAACTTCATGGAGTCCCTTGGCCAACTCTAGATACTTAGTTAAAGGTGTGCTCTGACTCCATCATGTGGAAACCTCATTCAAAACACCTACATCTGTATGTAATTTGGGAAGAGCACAGAGGGAATATACAACCCTAGGGTTTACTGAGGCCTGTTTAGTCATCTCAAATAAAGGGTTGTATCTGACTATTGGTCCTACTCAGATCAGACTTACAGTTTCATTAATTTCATTGATCTACTGTGATTATGATGTAGGTCATAGCCATACCATGCATTTAAAGTACTATGATCCCACTTAAAACCATCACAGCTTCCCCAATATTATTCTGGGAACTGTAGTTTGTTAAGGGTGCTGAGAGTTCTTAGGAAACCTCCTATTCCCCTCACAGGGCTACATTTCACAGAGTGGTTTAACAGTCAATCCCTCTTCCTGGAGAACTCTGGGAATCGTAGCTCTGTGAGGGGAATAGGTGCCCCCTAACAACTCTCTCAGCACCCTTAACAAACTACAGCTCCCAGAACACTTTGAGGGGAGCCATTACTGTTTTAAATGGCATCAGAGTGTTTTAAATGTAGAAGAAGAAGAAGAAGAAGAGTTTGGATTTGATATCCCGCCTTTCACTCCCTTTAAGGAGTCTCAAAGCGGCTAACAATCTCCTTTCCCTTCCTCCCCCACAACAAGCACTCTGTGAGGTGAGTGGGGCTGAGAGACTTCACAGAAGTGTGACTGGCCCAAGGTCACCCAGCAGCTGCATGTGGAGGAGCGGAGACTCGAACCCGGTTCTCCAGATTACGAGACTACCGCTCTTAACCACTACACCACACTGGCTCTCTAAATGGCATCAGAGTGTTTTAAATGTATAATGTGAATGTGGTCTTAGATACAACTTTGAGAGCCATTATTGATAAAAAGTAGTAAATACATGCAGTAAATAATAACCACCATCCTAATCATCGATAAATTTATCTGGAGTGTTCCTTTAATTAAGGGACATTTTTTTCTTTTATCTCCATGTCTGAGATGCCCCTCAGGCAGCAGGAAGTATCTTGATCCCCCCAGCCCCCCCACCCCGCCTCCCAGGTTTTACATAGCAGATTGGTTCATCGCTATACTTGCCATTCATAACTTGTTATTTCAATAAAAAACAGCCCTTCCCCCAATCTCTGGCTTGAAAGGCTTGCTTGCTATGACATCCCACCACCAAATATGCAAAATTATTTTTAGAATACCCCCCCCCCCCAAATGCGGGGCTGTTCTAACCCTTTTGGGCGTTTGAAGTACCCATCATTCACAATGCTCCATTTCCAACAGTCAAGTGCATATCATTTGAAAGGGGTGGGTGTGGTTAGAGCGATGAAAATATACCACTCCACAAGCTTCCAAGGACATGGACATTCAGAAGAACAATGCAAAACCACAGCTGCTGCAGGAACCTTTTAGGGATGAGATATGGCTGGGTCCTCCTTTTTTTTTAGATGCTTCTGTAAATGAGCCCTTAGCTGGTCAGGATGGCAGTTTGGCACACTGCATGTGATCCTGAAAGCCTGCCAGAGGTGTGATTTGCTCCTCACAATGTTGGTGGTGGGAAAACTGGCTGCTGCTTTCCCCAGTAATATAAATGTATGAGAAGCGACTGACACAGAACAGCCTCTCCAAGATTTTTCCACTTGCATTCCTTTTTCTTTTGGCTTTCAAGGAAATGCAATCTGTGTCATGCACAATATCCCCATGTGCTTTAAGGGATGCACTAATATGCTTTCCGTTTGTATTCTCATGGAGGTGTTCGTGGTGCTCTGTTTATTATCTGTGGTTCATAATTCCACATGTAATTGTGGCTAAGTGAGAAATGGGTTATTAAAGATAGTTAGGGGGAGCTGTGGTTGCTTACGTCTGCTGTCCAACCATAAATAAATTATATCTGCGGCCACCTATATTTCTGATCAGTTTGCTGGTTCTACATAACTACCAACAACGAACAACTGGTGTGTGTCTACTATATATTGTGTGTGTTTGTATGCATGAGTGTGTGTGTGTGTGCGCGCGCGCTCAATGCCACCCACTTCACCAATGAAAAGCCATAGCTAAGGCAAAAAAGGCCTACATTTCCCAGAGTGGTTTAGCAATCAATCCTTCTTCCCAGGGAACTCTGGGAATTGTAGCTCTGTGAGGGGAAAAGGGGTCTCCTAACAACTCTCGACATCCTTAATGAACTACAACTCCCAGGATTCTTTGGGGGAAGCCATGACTATTAAAGTGGTATAAGAGTGTTTTAAATGTCAGGTGCGGATGTGACCTAAATAATCTTTAGCCAAGGGCCAGCTTGTTCTCACATCCTGTTTGTGGGCTATGAAGTGGTACAATAACGCTTTAAAAATGCACAGCGCAAATGGGGCCTAGATTTATGAAGCCCAAACGATGTTGATGCTTGGAATAGACTGTGAACCACATTGGTTCAAATCCAACATTTATTTCTTTTATGTTCAAGGCATATATGCTGATTATTCGCTTATGTTACAAATAATAATTTAAAAATAGGGATCAGGCTTTGAAACAACAGATCTAATGATAAAGTGTTCTCTCTCTCTCTCACACACACAGAGTAGAGAACATGCTGGAGCAGAGATCCAAAAATTCCCCCATGTCACCTCTCCATTTTCATATTATTGCCAGTTCCACATTTTCAAGTACTTATTATAGCACATCTTTGTTTATTTTCCCTGGCTCAATTAGGTTCTCCCTGGATTGCGAAACTGGCAAATGCTAAGAGAGAGAGAGAGAGAGAGAGAGAGAGAGAGAGAGAGAGAGATTGTATGTGTGTGTTTGTGTATTCACTCTCACACACACTTTTTTGTCTGCCAAGCTGGTTTCCTCCAAGTTTGCTTAGATCTGTCTTTATTTACTTTCGAAAGGACAAAGGCCATGGGTGTGTGGTAGCCTCAGGAGCGATCAAAAGGCAGGATCTGACACCTCTAGCTAATTAAGGGAAGGGATGGAGGAGATTCACTAGGGATATTGGGGAGGGAGGGGTGCCAAGACGCTGCTGTCAGATATTGATTGGATGCTGAACAGATGCTTCATCTTGGCATCCCACGAAGCCTCTTGTCTGTGTGACTTTTCAAAAGGATGGTTTGCTAAATATTACTTGTGTTTTCATAAATAGCTGAAGAGCGCGGCTTGTTCTGCGGAGTGTGGGCAGAAAGCCTTGCCGTAAATCTTACTGGAGAGAGGGAAAGGGCAGGTTTGCTGTTTCAACTGGGGATTCCTTAAAGTCGAAACCCACCCCATTATAGGAATAGAAGAGAAAAATCGTCAACGGTGTGAGATCGGGGATTTACAGGAAGTTTCAGCTGCTTGCTTTTGGATATGCTCAGTATTAAATGGAGGGAAACACAGAATGCCATACATGCCAAACATGCTTAAAAGTCCCCTTTCTGACCGTGGAGGTAGGTCGAGGAAGGAGTGGGCTTCAGCAGCAGGCATGGGGGTGTTGAGGATGGGGGCAGTGTGCATGTACCTGCTCCCCTTCCCCATTTATACTCATGAATAGGGCTAATGCATCCCTAGAAATGATGCAAGGTAAGTGAGAAACCCACTTCCCCAGAGAAAGCCACAGCCAAGGTAAAGAGAGCTACAATTCAGAGTGGTCCCTCCCTCTTCCTAGAGAATCCTGGGGATGGTCCTACTGAGGGAGGGATCTCCTTCAGCTCATCCCACCAGTCCCTGTAGCATGAGGCATGGGCTCCATTTCTGCTACCAGAGTTGCTGGAGGATTTTTCTGGCACATCCCCTTTGTCTGTTGTGTCATCAACTCTACCTCTGGAGTTGTCAGTAACCATATCCAGTCCGCCTTGGTGGGGTGTGTGTGTGTTGCTATCCTGCCTGACCCAGCTGCCTCTGAGGAGGCAGTAATGCCTCCTCTGTAACCCAGTTTAGAGAGATGTTACTGCAGGTGTGAGCAATGTTATTCCAGTAACTGTTGTTTTTAACTGCTTTCTGCTTCTCTCTCTCTCTCTCTCTCTCTCTCTCTCTCTCTCTCTCTCTCTCTCTCTCTCTCTCTCTCTCTCTCTCGTGTGTGTGTGTGTGTGTGTGTGAGTGACTGAGAGAGAGAGGCTTCTCAGGATACAGCTGTGGACAGTGTGTGTCAGTGTGATCTGTCTGAAGTGAAACAGAGGAAGATCCCTAAACGTTAATAGGGAGAAACCTGTGTAGAAGCTCCCTATAAAGAACAGAGAGAATACTGTTGAAGTGAAAGTAAAAACCTTTCATAAGACCTATTCAAGTGAGAATGTACCCATGCTTGAATAAGCATGAGATTCTAAATACATTCTTTTTAGTTATATGTTTATGACATCGCCTTGCCTTCTGCTGAAACAGACCATTGGTCCATGTCACCAAGAACTGCCTGACTGGCTGTGGCTCTTCCCCAGTTCCGCTGATCCTTTTAACTGGAGGTGCTTGGGCTGAACCGGAAACTTTATGCTTGCAAACCATGTGTTCTGTTGCAGGGTTTTGCATCCATTAAGGGCAGTTAACCATTCCCCCCGCCTCTGCCAAACACAGAGCTTATGGTTCGTTAAAAATATATATATTAAATAAGAATCACCACAGAGAGGAAGGGGGAATAAGCTCATCTCTCCTCTTTTTGCTTCTGTTGCTTTATATTTAGATTACAGTAGCTAGGAGTTAATTATCCTAACTTGCCTTTTTCTTTCAGGCTAATTAGGAAGAAAAGTGAATATAAAGAAAGCTGCAGCTATTTCAAGATGGGGAGGGTGAGGCAGGGGGGAGCGAAGGTCTGTAATATTTTTCTGCATTAACAGCCCCTTTGGAGGATATTATCTCCGTAATGACCATAAGGCCCTTTTTCCCTTTTGGAGAGAATGCAGTTCTGCTGTCTCGGGCCTCAATTAAGCCCCATCGAAGGCAACAACACGCTCAGGACTAGCTACTCTTGCGGCAGCCAGATGAAGCCACCTGATGCACTGTTTAATTATGCAGCGATCGGCAGCCTTTTACGTTTTAATTAGGGCGCCGCGTAAAATGGCGCTCACCCACTCCTCGTGTGCTGGAGGGGGAAAAGGGCTGAAAGGTTGTCCGTATTAATTGGTTGTTTGGAAATGCTGAGCAAGATGTAGCTATGAAGGTGGTTAGCTTCCTCCATAACACATTTGCTGGTCTTTTTGTTGTTGTTGATCTGGCTAATTAGCGCAAATGATTTAAAAGCTGCACATCAATCCGTAGCTCCTGCTGTTTGCTATACATATTGCCATTTCATTAATGGATCTAAAGTGCCCCTGTTACGGGGTGATGTACTGTTCACAACTGGCCACGTTCATCATCCCCAGAACCGCCACCACTGCCACCAAATTGGGAGAGGGCCATATCGATTATTCCTGCATTTCTCCATCAAGCCACGTGAACAAAAATGGAGTAAAACATCATTAAAGCAGAGAGAAAACATGGATGAAACATTCATGGATTGGGGCTCAGGGGGTTTGTTGTGCCCAGTCTTCTTTTGAGGCAGCAGAGGGGTGTTTATGGGTGTCCTTTCTTTCATTAACAAAATTATCTCAATGGTTGCTGGTACTCTGCAGCCTCCCTGGGTGCCTGTGCTCCAGTTAAAGCTCAAGGGAAGATAACTTTAGGTAACCTCTCCTATGGGACTTTATCAGGTTAGGGCATGGGGGATATTGAGTTTGTTTTCCTTATTACAGTGCTAGCACTTCTGTCCCATTTTCTAATCTTTCACACAGCAGGACCTGTTGCTCAAGGCAAGTGTGGTTCGTTGACCAATATACTGGCATATCACGCTACATTTCATTCACACCGGTGGGCATGGTGTGACACAACAGCATCAATGTCATTGGACAGCATTACTACTTCCTTTCCCTTTCTGCACATGGATGCTACTGTTCCTGCATAAAAACGGCAGGGAAGAACCGTATGCCATCATACTGCCCCAAAGCTCATTACTTTACTCCCACGATTTTCCAGGTAAAGGAAAACAGATTTTTTCCTGGGATCTAATAACATGGAAATGGATGCTAAACATGCAGCGTATTCCATTAGTTTTCTGGAAGTGGCTTTTATGTCACGTGAAAACTCAAATAAAATGTGGAAACTAACACTTAGGGAAATGTTGGGGAAACTGAATACAATGTTGTGTGAATGCAGCCCTGAACTGGGCTTAGGAGGTGTCTTGCTGCAGTGGTTCTGGTGCTGGGGGGAGGTTTGTCATCAGCTGTGCGGTTCCACAGGGATCTGTTTTCTTCCCTATGGTGTTCAGCGTTTACATGAAACCTATGGAATAATTCACCGGAAAGCTTGGGAGACAAGGTCATCAGTAAGCCGATGGTGCTCCATCTTTGCCATTCAATTCCATCCTCAGATGCCAGGGTATTAATAACAAAGGGTCGCCCACCTTGATGAACTAGGAGTTGGGCACACCAGGCAAGCATCCAAAGGAAATCCTAAGGTGTGGGCACAGATAGTCCAACAAAGGGCTTATTATATCTATCACACAGGTCAGCAGTGCATTTTGGACATAGTTCAAAGGGCCCATTTTGACCATTAAAGCCCTGCATTGTATTTATTTACTCGACAGGATCTATATACAACTTAATTGACACAAACCTCTAAGCAGTTTAACCCTCCTTTCCTGGGTGTAAACCCCATTGAACTCAATGGGATTTGCTTCTGAGTAGACATGTGTAGGACTGCGCTGTTCTTTCACCCATTTTTAGGCTGAGCTGCTTGACTAGTTTAATTTACCGTATTGTTTTCTCGTTTCTTGTTTCTCTCAGCTATAATATGCGACAGTGCACTTTAGGTAATTTTAGACTGTAGACTTAATGCCCTCCGCACAACCGTCCTCTTTAGACAGTAATGTGCATTACTTCACTTACTCCAAATGTTTTTTTGTGGGCCCCTCTCTTCAGCCAATGCATATGACCTCACTTATTCCACAATGTTCTGAGTCAGCTCTGCTCGCTTTGTTGAGTGGCGCCCTGGACTTCTGCCCTAAAGTCCTGCGTTGGTGGCAGCTCTGGTAGCAAGCCCCACCCACCCGCTCTCCCATGGGACTGAAAAGCATGAGCATGAAATAATGATGACCAATGAATCAATAAAACGGACGAACATCCCTCTACAGAGTGTGCTGATACTCCTCTCAATAGGCGATATATCGATAGATTGTTCAAAACAGAAGTCCATATTGTGATATCGGTTTATATTTTTTTTTGACCTGGCAATATATCACAAATCATGATGCACGTGTGCTATGCAAAAATCACAATGTGGGGAAAACTGTGAAGCCAGCCAATGCTTCTCTTGATTCCTGCAGCCCCTGTTAACTCTGCCAGCTCAACTCTTCCCCGCCTCCTGCAGGGGGCAGCGAATCACAAGAGCAGGTGCCAGCAAAAAGCACGGTTCAGGAATATAGCTAAGTGTGATTATATAGGTATATTGCGATGTTTAGCTGGTGATGCTGAAAACCCAATATTGCTCAATGTGTGAAGAGGGCAGAGGAACAGGATCACCTGCACTGCTTGTGCGATTGAGCTCCAGGGGTTCGTTTCCATTTCTGCACTGTACCCCATGCACAGACTCCTATGCATGATGAAGGATAAGGCTGTCAGCATAGGGAATAGGGCTAGTGGTGCCTACTAGCCATGAGGGCTATGCTCTACCTTCACTGACAGAGGCAGTATAACCCTAAAAAACAGTGGGTGGGGATTGCAAGCAGTAAGAGGGTTGTTGTATTCAGGTTCCACTTGCAGGCTTCCCATGGGCATCTGGTTGGCCACTGGACTAGATGGGCCACTGGCCTGATCCAGCAGGGATCTTCCCATATTCTTTCTGCAGGTGACCAAAAGGCAACCCTACCTAGGGATGTCTGAGAATTCTGATGGAACTGGGGAAGGAAGTGGAAATTGCTGCAGTTTGCATGTTTGTCTGTGGTCAGGAATGGAAATCAGTCAAATGCAATTGGTATTTGTTCACGTTATTGTTGGGTTTTTATTGTAGGTTTGCAATTTTTGTAGGATTATTCCTTTTCTGCATTGCTTTGATGTTTCATTTTCGTTGACATGAATGTAAATTACATAAATAGTTCTACAACTTACACATTAAATTGCAGATGGTGAGACAAATAGCATAGTATTTGGTGGAAACCGAACTGCAGAAGAGCGGAAGCAGCGCTGATTGTGAGGAATGCAGGTCAGAATGGATATTGCTACTTTTTTCCATCCCTTGTCCAACATGCATGTAATTATGCAGTCATAGGAATCTATGTAGAACGTAAATGGATCTATTGTTGGAAAATTCCATTCCACCTTAAATTGCAGACGTGTGAGATTGTTGCATGTTACATGTCACATGTCTGTTTACATTCCAGCACAGTTTGCTGGGAACTTCCAGTGTGTATAACTTTTGCTTTTGACTCTCTCTCTGAGGAGACGGAAAGAGAGACATGTTTCTTTTGTCCTGATTTATGCTTAATAAATCCGTAGCTTGTTAGTATGTTTCCACAAGCCTCATGCCTCTTCTGTTTGTGCAGTATGCTCTGCTGATATAGTGTGCTCAGGCTTTGAAGCCTGAGTCGCTGATTTACGTCGCACCACAGGTCAGGGGATCGTCATGGCTAGAAGGGCATGATCCAGCTGGGGGTTAGCCAGCTGGGATGCCGACACCTATCAGGAGAGGGGAATGTGCATGTAATCCTGCTCCCTCTCCATTCAATCCTATTTCCTTCTAATTCTAATGTTCAGGCTGTGAGTGCTATCACTTATATTGTCAAAAGGCATCATGCATGCAAAAGAGGGAGGTTCTCAGCAGGTTAAAGGGAACTCCAAGTTTTGCAGAAGTACAAAAAAAGAAATCCAAGTTTTTTTGTGGGGAGGGGGACCCACCCCACCAGTGAGGACTGCTTATGCTCAATAGTCGGTGTGAACAGGATGGTGGTGGAAAAACTGGGAGAGAGGAGAATGGAACAGTGCCATGGAAGATAGGAAGAGCTGTAGCTCAGGGGTAGAACATCCACTTCACATGCGGAAGGTCCCAGGTTCAATCCTCAGTGGCATAAGAACATAAGGATCAATAGCTCTCTCCTCCATGGCTGGGAGAGACCCCTGGCTGAAATCCTGAAGAGCCTCTGTTTGTCATTGTAGACAATGCTGAGCTAGATGGATTAATGATCAGATTAAGTACAAGGCACCTTCCTATGTTCCTAAGATAGCATGATTTGCTGACTGGAACTATGAACAGGAGCACTCCACACTGCAAGATTTTGTGTGTACAGAAACCACATCTTTGCACTTCTCTTCAGTCATTGTATAAAGGACTCTTTAGTCCAAGGGAAGCTCATACCGCAGCGAGCCATTTAGTCCTCAGTGCCATGAAACATCTCTGCTTTCTGATCCACATGCAAGACCTTTCAGAATGCTGACTATTAATAACCATTTGTGACCCTCTTTTTGTCATGTCAGCACCGAAAAGAGCTCTGTTTATTTTTGCACTTAAGGTTTTCCATGATTAATTCATGAACTGAACCACAAAGTATACCAAGGTCCCCCCATTTAATGAAAACCTATCCTTTGGTGCTCGCTGTCTGTTTTTAACATTTTGCATCAAAGCTATCTGTCTTGTTTAAAATGGGGAGGGGGGAAGAATTAGACTGTTCCTTCCTCTAGAATCTTGATAGCACTTTGACAAGTAAACAAGTTAATTTGCATCCAGCCAGCCAACTAGAGAAGGATTCCATTTTTCTTCTCTGCTCTGTGATGATTTCAAAGGCAACCAACCGGTCTTATATGAACCTCGTCCACATGTTATGTAGGCGTCAAATTCTCTCTTTTTTTCATAAGTTCAATCCCTTCTGCTCCATTTCTTCTGTACTGTCGTTGGAAACTGAACGGACTATTTATTAGGGGTGTTTTGGGGTATAATACAGATACAATGCTGGGCTTGGAGATGAGACGTTCAGATCCCCATGTAAAGATTTTGGCTTGCCTTTGAGCGTGCGTCTCTCTCTGTCAGTCATAAGAACTTAAGAAGAGTCTGCTGGATCAAGCCCATCTAGTCCAGCATCCTGTTCTCACAGTGGCTGAATGGTTGCCCCTGGGAAACCAGCATGCAGGATTTGAGCACAGGAGCTCTCTCCCCTCCTTCAGTTTTCAGCAACTGGTATTCAGAGCCATTGCTGCCTCCCATTGTGGAGGTGCAGGATAGCCATCACGCCTAGTAGCCATTGATTTCCACTGCTCTTCTAAAGCCACCTAGGTTGGTGGCCATCTCTGCCTCCCGTGGGAGCGAGTTTTATAGTTTAGCTTTTTAAAAAATCCATCCTGAACCTTCCAAGGCTCAAATTCATCGGATGGCCAATAGTTCTCATGTTAGGAAAGAGGGAGAATTTTGTGTTGTTGTTTGTCCTTAATAGTAATTTCTCCACAATATTAAACACACACACACACACACACACACACAGAGAGAGAGAGAGAGAGAGAGAGAGAGAGAGAGAGAGAGTCATCCATGAACTCTTCATTTAAACAAATGGCCTTAGTTTCAAAGGGATCAAACAAGTCTTGAAGGAACCTCATGTCTTTAAGCAGCTGAGCTTGGCTATGGAAGCCGAGCCTGACAACGTCCTTGTCAAGACAAAAGCTTTGTGCAAGGGGGAAGAACATGGTGAGATGTCGTTGGTATGAGATAAGTGCTTCGCATGCTGCGGATGTTGCTTATTGGTGTGCTATTGTTCATCGGTACCGCGCGTCAAACCCCATAAGCTGTTGCCTTGGATCTCCTGCCCTCGAATCCTTGACGTTTCCAAGGTACCCCTCTTCTCTCGCTTTCCACTGGGAGCACATCCCCCAGCACGGCAGCAGCTACACACTCAACTTCTCATTGTCTCTGGACCCACACCGAGCAAATCACTCCAGCATATTTCACATTTCGAACACAAAATAGAAGTGGGTTGTTTCCTGCATCCCTGTTAATATTGCCATTGGTATAGAACTGATGGCTTCCTTATTTATCTGTAGATATGGTCACCAACAACATTTTAGGGCTGGAGTTTAATACCTGGAGCTAAATCATACTATTTGAGGGGTTTCCACACCCCCTTAAAAAAAAGTATATTGTTTTATATGTGAATGCGTATTTTATTTCACCGGAATGTTTGATATTGATAGATAGATAGATAGATGATAGATAGATAGATAGATAGATAGATAGATAGATATTAGGTTGGATCCAAACACTGATTTCCTCTGTAGGAAATATTTTTTTTCCACGTCAAGGGTCACATCCCCTTCTGGGCAGAACCACCCCACCCACCCATGTGGTGCGATGAGGCAGTTGCCTCAGGTAGCAGAGCTGGGGACACTGGGAAGGGCGGCAGACCCACACCCTGAAGAGCTTGCTGCTTGCCACCTCCTGCACTTGTCCTCCTCCTCTTACTCTGCTGCCCCCCCCACTGCCACTTGCTCCACTCTGGCCTCCATCAGCACCCCAGGACTTCTCAGAACAACCCCTACCCCCTTCTCTGCCACCACCCGAAGTGGCTAAAGGAGGCTGGAGAGGAGCAGGTGGCAGTGGGAGTGGCAGCAGGGCACCATTTTCTGTTTTGCCTCAAGCAGCAAAACATCCTGGGCCGGCCCTGCTTCTGGGCAACCTTCCAGGGGCCACATGCCAGTCACAGGTGGGCAGAACAATGTATGTAAATTTTAACTTTGTACAGTTGGTCACCTCCCTTGGGAGGTGGTGGGTTCTCCTTCCTTGGAAGTTTTAAAGCAGAGGTTGGATGGCCATCTGTCATGGATGCTTTAGCTGAGATTCCTGCATTGCAGGGGGCTGGGCTAGATGACCCTTGGAGTCTCGTCCAACTCTATGATTCTAGATTCCACACACAGAAACCCCTTTCTATCCTCCATCCAGGCAAGAAAAATTCATCATCAAATCTCAAGGACAAATCCCAGCCAGGCAAAAACACTCAAGGAGAATGTGAATCAGTGAGGGGTGGGGCCTGGGGGAGTGTCTCAAGGGCCAGAGAGCTGTGGGGGGCTGCATTTGGCTCCTGGGGTTGAGGTTCCACACCCCCTGCTTAAACATGTGCTATGACCAGTGCCTGCGCCCCTCCAACATGTATCCACCAGATGTCCAAAATGGGTCTGCGTGCAGCATGTCCAACTGGAATGGAACAGCAATCGTAATGGAAAAGCATGGGAAGATCTTTTACCGCTTGCAAAAAATGCAGGATCTGAACCAAGCCATAGGAAGGATGGCTTGAATGATTGCACCATTTATTTATTTAAAGAACCTTTCCAGTTCTCTCTCAAAGTGTTTTTATTTTTTTATTTTTTTAAGCATTAACATGAGAATCTGGCATCGTTTTGTTTGCATGGAATGCTGAATGCCAGACATAAATAATAGGTGCATCTCTCAGTAATGGAAGTTCTGTGGAGAGTGACCTTTGGAGCACGGAGTAGTCTTTGCAGAAGTGCCCTCAAGGTCTTTGGAAATGGTAGGAGGCAGTCATTTGTGTTAGGGAGAGAGGGCCATTCTAATCAGAATCCTATCAGCCTCGTGCCACCTCACAGAGGAGCAGCGAATGGGGAGCGCATCTCTTTCCAAAGAGGAAATGCTGAAGGAAGATATTTGTGAAGGAGAAGGCTATCCATGGCTGCATTCTACCTCCAGCGTCAGAGGTAGTACGCCTCTGAGTGCCAGTTTCTGGGATTCAAAAGTGTGGAAAGTTGGTGTTGTGCTCAGGACCTGCTTGTGGGCTTCCCCGAAGATATACCTGGTCGGACACTGCGATAGCAGGATGCTTTACTAGATGGGCATTTGCTTGATCCACCAGGGTTATTCTTGTGCTCTTACGGGTATGTATAGCCTGAGAAGGGAAGACTGAGAGGGGGCATCATAGCACTCTTAAGAGCATAAGAATTGCCATGCATGAGGCACATGGTGTGGAGCCCTGGGAAACAGCCTTTTTAGTGGTGGCTCCTTATATGAAGAATTAAATGTTTGCCAGGTGCCTGCACATTTTGCACCAGCTATCAGCCACTTGGAACCAAGTGAAGATGCCTGGGTGGGTGCCAGGATGGCACCTGCCGTCTCCACCATCTGGAGGTGCTTGCCTGGAGATGCTTGGATCTTGACTGTTTTCGCGCACTAGCAACACATCCTGTAGAATTTCATTCATTATGTTTTATCTGCACAATCAGAATGGATTTCAAGAACCAAAAAGTCACATTGAAAAATCTGACTTTCGAGCCGTTGGGTCCCCAAAATGGCAAGCAGGCATTCTATTTTGATGATTGTGACCCTGATTTAAGGAGCCATTTGGTGCCTACTTATGTATCTGAGTTTCTAACACCGGTAGAACTTTCTACAAGGTGTGTCTGGCCCCATCTCTCTGTAGTTGTTAGTTAGGAGATGAACCTTTGGAGAACGAGATTGGTGATTGCTGCTGCAATCATCTAAACAAACATCCCCAGTGTTACTTTCAGGGACTGCCATTGCCAGTTTGCTGCACAGTACACTTGTTATGACTTGGGATATCAATGAGATCAGGATATCCCATCTTTTTCTACCCACACATGCCTCCCAACATTCATTTCAGAGTAGCGAAAGCTTCTGACACTTCCTAAAATAGCAGTCGACATAAAGAAATTGATGTGAAGCCACTACTGTGCCAAGCTGTGTTTATGTGCGAATCTTTGAAGCAAAGATTTTGCTTGGATAGGGATTTCCACTTGTTTTTAAACACGTCTTTGTATTTTCTGTGTCATGTTTTTAGAAACGAGTACGCACACTGCCTCTCCTTCCCTGTCTCTAAAGACAAAAGCATCTTTGCTTGGTGGTTTGATGGCTAGAACAAATGTACATATTTTAAAATGCAGTTTTGATGTCGGGCTAAAAGGTGCTGAATTCTAAACAGATTATACCCCCCTCCCCGAAAAGGACCTGAATGAGATGAAAAACAATCTTGCTTCTGCTCTTATTATATTGGATTTGATTGATAAACAGGCCGTCATTTATTCTATTGTTACATTTAGATTTTAAAATCAATTTACAACCCTTGTTAATAATGGCCTTTCCACGTCCATTTGAGGCTATCTTCTCATCAGGTGTACGAGAGCCAGTGTGGTGTAGTGGTTAGAGTGATGGACTAGGACCTGGGAGACCAGGGTTCGAAGCTCACTGGGTGACCTTGGGCCAGTTACCCATTCTCAGCCTAAACTCCTTCCCAGGGTGGTTGTGAGGATAAGAATGGAGATGAGGAAGAGCTCATTGGAGTAAAGATGGAATATAAATGCAGTATTGGTAATACAGAACTTCCTCTCTCATAATAAAAGAACGAGGGGTCATGCAATGATACTGAATAGTGAGATGTTCATAACAGACAAAAGGAAGTACTTCTTTGCACACCGAGGAATGTGGTGGCCACTAGTGTAGTTTGTTTCTGAGTAAACATGCCTTTGGAGTTTTCCACCAGTCCCTTCCAACCATACAGTTTTTGCTGTGGCCCAGGCGGCAGGTGAGGTGGCCACCATGCCTGAACTGAAGATCTACTCCGCCGCCATAATTGATTTACACCGGATGCATTTGGAATTCAAAGCAAGAACTCACTCGCAAACAGCGCACTGAAATTTTAGTGGTTGCATTAGAATTTTTATCGCCCTGAATTTTAATTATGCTACCTCAGCAGAGCTGGTGAAGGAACCACAGAAAACGGGGCAGGGAGAGGAGGGCAGGTTGGGATCATTATTTCCCATGGCTAGTTTACAACGCAGCAAGTGTTTCATTCGATAGCGTAGTTATTTCGGTGCTGCTTCTGCAGCACAGGGGAACAAAATTAGTGAATCTCGTGCCTAACGCTTGTACGGTTTATTAGTTTTAGAGTATGTTGAGCCTGAAATGAAAGACTTGGTGTGCAGAAGAAGAAGGAGCTGTGAGATTTGCTGTGAGATATATGTGCTTTGTTATATATTTATGACAGGGACAGACAAAACAGAAATTTTACATTCCTATAGAAAAACGTTTAATCTTCTGCCTTCATCAGTTGCTCTGATAAAAACGATGCTGTTTCCAAGGTGGCAGATCCTAGAGCTCTGAGGCTGGGATGTTCAGAATGGCTTCATTCGCTGAAGCAGAGTGATGCTGGGACTGCCCTCCAGTTTGAGGTGAGGCGGTGTTTATGTCCAGTGTCAACATCCAGAAATTCTTCCTTTTTGCTAACATGGTTGGATCTGCTAACAGATGTGGAAAAAAGTGGGACAACCCGCTAACACGGCAGGTCTTTCCACTCTTTTGTCGTACATGTTACATATGATATGCATACATAGTGTACGTATTTAATCCAAAGCAATCAGCAGAATCACTTGATCAAAGCTATCCTGAATTGTGCCCCCTAAGGTTGCAGGCAGGTGGCTGTGATGGCCGAGTGGTTAAGACATTGGACTCGAAATCCAATAGGGTTCAAATCCTGCTCACAGCGCGAGGCCAGTCTTTAAAGCAGAGACATCACCTAAAGCAGAGACATCACCTTGCCAACAAAGGTCCGTATAGTTAAATCTATGGTTTTCCCAGTAGTGATGTATGGAAGTGAGAGCTGGACCATAAAGAAGGCTGATCGCCAAAGAATTGATGCTTTTGAATTATGGTGCTGGAGGAGACTCTTGAGAGTCCCGTGGACTGCGAGAAGATCAAACGTATCCATTCTTAAGGAAATTAGCCCTGAGTGCTCACTGGAAGGACAGATCCTGAAGCTGAGGCTCCAATACTTTGGCCACATCTTGAGAAGACAAGACTCCCTGGAAAAGACCCTGATGTTGGGAAATATGGAGGGCACAAGGAGAAGGGATGACAGAGGACGAGATGGTTGGACAGTGTTCTTGAAGCTACCAGCATGGGTTTGACCAAACTGCGGGAGACAGTGGAAGACAGGAGTGCCTGGTGTGCTCTGGTCCATGGGGCCACAAAGAGTCGGACACGACTAAACAACTAAACAACAACAACAAGGTTGCAGGAGGGTAATAGGAAATTCCCTGGGGGCAGAAAGTTAGCATCTCAAGCAGAAGGCATCAGCTCAGCCTTATTCCTGGCATGATGGCTTTCTTTATCTTCCAAGTAAGACTTAAGGGGGCTATCAAGAGAGGAGGGGTCCTACCAGCGGTCATCTGGAACTGACCCTGCAGGGAAGATTTCTCTTGGTTCTGATGAATGCAATGGTGGCTGGTCTGACCCCATCCTGTCAGCTTGCACCTACCTGCCTTCTTAGTTAAACATCTTCCTCCTCCTTAGTCTCGGTATTGCTGCCCTTGTAGAACTCAAGACAAAGGAGGACAGGGGCGGAACTAGAATGTCTTAACTCTGTGGGTCTCCCTGCCTTCCACCCCATCAATTTCAATGGGCACCAGCCAGCACACCGGCTGAATGTGTGATTAAGGACAATATTCCATTTAGGAGTGAGCTTTAGAGGGGCAAATATTTCTGCTGGGTTTTTACCTTTAGTCTCACAGTGGTCTATCAGTTGCTGAGCCATCTAGTTGTGGCTTTAGTGTCCTTAATTTATAATGGCATGCTCTCCAACTTCATCTGCTGATGTGTTTGTTTGTTTGTTTTGATGTGTTTTCGATATTCCATTAAGCTCCATTGAATGTCAAATATGGTCACCCCTTTAAACAAAAGAACCCGCATAAACACAAAAAACTATGTTATTTTATGCTCACAACAATTCTGCAAGGCGGGTTTGGCTGAGAATTAGTGATGATTTAAGGTCTGTAGCCAAACAGGGATACAAAGTCAGGTCTTGCTGGTAAAAATCTAGCACTTGATCTGCTCCAACACACTCTCAAGCCAGCCTGCTTTTTGCAGACAGGAAGGAACACACACTTATGGTTATTTAGAAAAATGGCGGCTAATTTGATATTGGCATTCCGTGGGGAATTTTTAATTGGATAATTGAAGAAATGCTTTTTAAATGAAACCAATTTAGCCTTTAGGTCTCTTCCCGCACCCCTCCCCCCACCCTCCAGAAAGTTACAAAGAGAACGAGAGGAGAAGGATTTTTTCTCACTGGCTCCAAGCTTATCACTGCTATGGCAATGGAAGTATTTGGTGTGTTTTGTGACACTGTGCGAAACAAAGACGCTATAAAAGGAAAATGACACCTTTTCCAGAAGTGATAATGGGAGGAAGAATGCAGGGTCAGAGAACTGTTACAGCAGTCTTTAGCTAAATCACCAATTAGGAATGCTTGATTTAGCAGCTGTTATACACTTGTTAGGGGGAAAAGAAAGGAGAAAGGATTTCTCTCTCTCTCATTCGCACTTGCAGCTTTAGCCTTAATAATGAAATTGTCTGTTCTTCAGTTATTTGTTTATTTCCAAAAGCAGGGGGGTGGGGATACTATGGGAGGATGTTGTCAAAGTCTCTTGCTCCCAAGAAAGACAAAAATTGGGGAGGAAACAACAGCCTGATTTACATGGAAAGAAGAAGAAGAAGAATGTATTTTACATGTATTCTGTTTATTAAATTTATATACCTCCTTTTCTTCCAAGGAGCTCAAGGTGATGTGCATGGTGGTGTGCATATTGCTTTGTCTGTACATAGTGTGTAAATAAATATGTAGATTAGCTCTGCGATGTCTCACGCTTCTTCCTTGCCTCCGAGCCCTCTGCAGACTGTCTCGCCAGAGTGGTGCATGCTCTGGTTATCTCCCACTTGGACAACTGCAATGTGTTCTAAGTGGGACTACCTTTGAAGGTGACCCAGAAACTGTAACTAATCTAGAATGTGGCAGCTAGACTGGTGACTGGGAACAAATGGCCCTAAGCATCCACCATAAGGTGGGTGGTGCTGTTGACGATTGAGGAGAGAAGCAGGGTGGAGATTACTCAGAGCAATGCCATTACTCCAAGAGACTACATTTTTAAGCTTCTCTCTCTGAATATTGAATATAAGACATTGGTAAGAGCTTTTCTTGTCTATCTATTCCTGGCAGCCTACCGTGGGTGGAGGGATCGAATTCCTTGACACGTGACACCTATACTGTCACCGCTTCCCTAGCAGAGGTGGGGGCGTGGCACTCACTCCAAACTAGGTAAGGATTTGGAGTGAAGCATATTGAAAAGCATTCAAAGTACTCAATTATCTGAGGTTCTGCCCAAGCCCCTCGCTCAGAAACCCATTCCCTGCAATCCCTATTTATGGGGGATTTTTACTTGTGACTTCCATAGGAAAGCTCAACAACTTGATTTCCTAAAAGAGGCTCAACAACTTGGGATATGCCCCCCCCCAACAAAAACCCTGGCTACGCCCATGCCTGTACCTGCAAGGGAAACTTTTTATTTTTTAATAAAACAGATACCTGATGAGACTCCCGCAAACCAGAGGTCTTCCATTCCTTTGAGAATTTAGCTGAACTAGGAGGTTTGCGTGCAGCTTCATAATGTTGCAGCCAGCATCCCTTCTATTTCTGAAGTTCAGAGGTGAGTGCCGATTCAAACACAGCCAATTCAGCATCGATGCAATCTCACATTTTACAGAAGTACCGTCCCACCATTAGGAGGGGAAAGCAGCAGTGAGTGGGAGCAGTCCCGCTTGCTCTGTTATCACAGAATACTGGCTGAGTGATGGGAGCAGTGGTAGAGGAAATTGGGTAAGCAGACCTTCCTGGGATCTGAATCTCACAACTTTGAGTCTTAATATTAATGGGTAAACTGACAACCCTTGTCCAAGAGAGCTGAACGGACAGGAAAATCACTACTTTTCAATCAAACTGGCATATTTTTATGACACAGGCAACAGCAATAGAACGTGATTAAAGGCCCCTGAGATCACATGACAATTTATGGAATGAGACCTTTGTTTAAAAACTAAAACTGTTTAGAAGTTAAATGTAATTCAACATACATTTGGTGCTTCTGTGGGTTTGGTGGGATTGTTGCATACTGATCGTTGCTTCTTGAAGAGAAAGGTGAAAGCCATAAAAGAAAACTGGGTGGGTGAGGGAACAGCATGGGATGTTTTGCAGAAGAAGGCATGGCTGATGGTGAGGCGCACAGAACAGGAGCACTCAGCACTGCAGCTTTGAGTTGCAGGTCCTTTTTGTTATGCTTAAATAATCCCCAGGCAGTCTTCAGATTTGTCCTGCCTCTCTTTCTTTCTTTTTTATAATAATAATAATAATAATAATAATAATAATAATAATAATAATAATAATAATTTTATTTATATCCTGCCCTCCCCAGCCGAAGCCGGGCTCAGAGCGGCTAACAACAGTAAAATGATAAAACATTCTAATCTTTATTAATTTAAATTACACACTTATACAAAGAATTTAGAAAGAATTTACAATCTCATTCTACAAAAAAATTAAAGAAAAAACAATTAAGAAAAAAGAAAAGAAAATGCAGAAAGAAGAAAGAAGAAAAAGCGAATTTATGTACATAAAAAAAATTCCTCACTTTCTGATCTGCAAAATAGAAAGAATAATAGGTGAATGAGAGGCGCTTTTTGCCTGTGAAGCTTCAGAAATCAGTGACGTGACAATACGATGTAGGGGGAAGTGTGAAAAGAACCCTCGGAAAAGGCATTGTGGTTGCATCTTTAGTTAGTTAATTTACACGTTTTGAGGGAGTGGAGCAGAGCTTAACCCTGCCACCATATTGGCAGTACTTCAGCAAATGGTCTTGTCTCGCTCCCCCCCCCACTCCCCTTTTTATATTGGGGGGGGGGAGGATGATAGTGCCTCCTATTATATATCATTGGCCTTGAGATGCTTTCCTGCAAGCTCTTGTGGGAGTCATTTGTAGTGATAAAGCTTCGGGGTCATCAGGAGGGGGGGGGGGAATATCAGAGCAAAAGGAAATGCTTTGTTAGAGAGTCCTTGCACCGAAAGATGTACGTAGTGTTTTGAAAATCTAAATTCCGTGGCCGCTTATTCATCCTTATGTCAGAATTAGCCATCAGTGGTTACAGGAGAGGGAGTGTGTGTGTGTGTGTGTTTCTTTGTCTTTTTGCACAGGCTGTGACAGGTGAGGGAGAACAAAGTCCTCCCCTCTACCCCTTGCATTATCTGATCCCTCCAACTCTTGAAAAGCACCAGCTGGTCTAAAAATTGCATTTTTTAAAAAACACAACTGACTTGGGTCTGGTTAAAAAGGATGGGAGAGAAAACATGCTCAACTAACATGTGGCGGATAAAACTTGTTTTTATTGTTTCAAGCTGTAAGACGCACAGTTAATTATACTGTAGCCATTTAGATGGTTCACTTCATGTTAATCCAATTATAATTTTTTAAAGAGTGACTTATTAAAATACTGTTTCCCTTCCAGCACAGCTGCCCTGTGGCGCGGTGCAGTTATTCTGTTGCCGCCGGGAGCGTTGTTTGTATACAAAGGCAGCTCAGCTGCAGCTTTAGCCTGTCCATACCTTTTCCTTATTTCTTTTTTGCACAATTGCTGGGCACCCGTTTCATGTGCTACAGGGAGATTTCTTTCTATGTGGTAATACGGAGAGTTGCCTGGGAAAAGACATGAAATATCTCGAGCTGGCTAAGGGTGTGATCCGGAAGGGACTCGATTCAAAGGCTCCCACACTATGAACTCCGTACACAGCATTATTAGGGCTGGGCGAATTTAGTCAATTTCTGTTTTGCTCCATTTCTCATTCTTCTCCCCCAATCTTCAATTAAACTCTCTGCATTCTCAGTTCATGTCCCCCCGTTCCCTCACCAAGAAAAGTGCTCAACATGGAAATGCACCTGTGGGTTTCAGCCAATATACACAGGTTTCTATGGAATTTTGCCTGATATACTCATTTCTGTATACAATTTTGCCTAATATGCTAATTTTTGCAAAGCCGTCTTCCTTTCTGCAATACTATTCTGTTTATGCTGTTTCCACAAATATATGCACCTGTATGCACATTATAAGTGACGCGGGTGGCGCTATGGTCTAAACCACAGAGCCTATGGCTTGCTGATCGGAAGGTCGGTGGTTCGAATCCCCATGGCGGGGTGAGCTCCCGTTGCTCCATCCAATTGTGATTAGGGTTCCTCTGGTCTACTTTTCATTTGTTTCACAAAAGATATTTCTCATTCAGCCCCTTCTAAGTGAGATCAGCGGGATGCGGGTGGCGCTGTGGGTAAAACCTCAGTGTCTAGGACTTGCCGATCGTATGGTCGGCGGTTCGAATCCCCATGGCAGGGTGAGCTCCTGTTGCTCTGTCCCAGCTCCTGCCAACCTAGCAGTTTGAAAGCATGTCAAAGTGCAAGTAGATAAATAGGTACCGCTCCGGCAGGAAGGTAAATGGCGTTTCCGTGCGCTACTCTGGTTTCGCCAGAAGTGGCTTAGTCATGCTGGCCACATGACCCGGAAAAACTGTCTGCGGACAAACGTCGGCTCTCTCGGCCAGTAAAGCGAGATGAGCATCGCAACCCCAGAGTCGTTCGTGACTGGACTTAACTGTCAGGGGTCCCTTTACCTTTATGCACATTATATCTCAGTACATTCATTGCTGTAGACATGACTTGGCTGGACAACTGTATTGAAATATGCAGAGAAACGAGTATGAATTAGCCATTTCCTCTTCCTGAGTGCTCACTGGAAGGACAGATCCTGAAGCTGAGGCTCCAATACTTTGGCCACATCTTGAGAAGACAAGACTCCCTGGAAAAGACCCTGATGTTGGGAAATATGGAGGGCACAAGGAGAAGGGGACGACAGAGGACAAGATGGTTGGACAGTGTTCTCGAAGCTACCAGCATGAATTTGATGAAACTGAGGGAGGCAGTGGAAGACAGGAGTGCCTGGCATGCTCTGGTCCATGGGGTCACGAAGAGTCAGACACAACTAAACGACTAAACAACAACAACTAATGTAATGCATTCTTTGCACACCATTTTCACAAAGTTATCAATTATTTGTTTATTTCTTTGCTTTTTCCACCTTAGGCTGGAGAAACACATTTCAAAATGTCATAGTCATCAGATTGTGGAAAAAACAGCCATGGCTTTTGGTTGAGGTATGGTTTTGGGATGGGCATATTTGGTAGGTTCACCTTTCAAGGTGGACTGAATTCAAGTTCTCCTGCAACCCTTGATATTTCAGCCAGGCTATCGTTTCCCAGGAGGAAAACACCAATAAACCCGTTGCTTTTGAAGGCTAGCATTTTAAAGGGGAGTAGGAGAGGAGGGGAAAAGCATGTCTCCCCTTTCCTCCTTGGCATTATTGCCACCGAATAAGGCTCGCCCGCCTCCTGCAGTCTTCAAAAGACTGTCTTCGCCAGGCTGGCTGAGCACATCTTTGATCCGCAAACAAGCACATTGGGCATGGTCTTTGATGAACTTTGGATGATTTAAACACTCTCCGTTAATTACCTCTCCTTTTATCTGCTGTTGCAGTAAAGGCGGACCTGCTGCTTCCCTAAATCAAGGAATTGTGACTGAAGGCCTCCCGATCCAATTGTTCTCATTTAGACCAAGTCCTCACAAACACGGCTCTAAAATATTATCACGGCTTTGGCTGACATGAAACACCACTGTCGTCAATCAAACACACAAACACACTCACTCACACGAGGAAAGGAAAAGGAAGGGGGGGGAGAGGGAGCCATTGCAAGTGTGAGAATCGATCTATAATACACGCATGGAGCCTGCAACCACTTAATCATCAATTGCACACGTACCGCAGTGGCACTCTCGCCAGGTTCTCCCCCACCTTCCTCTCAACACTTGTCATTCTGCTATCTGCTGAGATTTAGTAGCTGCGGAGATGGATGGATCAATATTGCCCAGCCTCAGAAAGGCACAGTTTTTCTTTCTATCTAACCAGAGGTCTAAAACCAACACACTGAGCCTCCTGTGTCTGATTTAGCTAATCAGTGATTAAAAGAAGGAGAAGGGGGCAGGGGGAGAAAGTAATGTGATCACCATATTAGGCCTCAAACCCCCCACCCCCACCCCCGCTGATCAAATTATGCGCAATATATCGAGCGCGGTTACGATGCTGTCGCTTGATGGCCTTCCGTGGTCTCTGCCAAAGACCCTGGTATGTATAAAACACATTCGGAGCAGTGAGGCGGGTTTAATGGGCAGGTTGGATGAAGAGGAGGCCAGCTGGTATCAGCTGCCTCTAACTACAATAATGCGTATCAATCACTCGGCATGGGACTTTTGGGTGTGAGGTGTGTGTATGTATCTAATGCTTCCATCCAATAAAAGCAGGTTCAGTGTGTTTTAAAGAGGCAGCCCTTTTTAAAAAAAACCTTGTGGAAGAAAAGGAAGAAAATGATGTTCCTGAAGGTTTATTAAAGCAGTACTGAAGGGCGAAGAAAGCCGTTACCATAATTAGGATTTTGTTTTTACTTTTCCGCCCTTCATACCAAGGTTCCCAGGACAGTTTACGACATTAAAACACAATATTAAAAACAGTTCAAAACAACTTGCATTCACAGAAATAAGGCAGGTCCTGAAAATATATCTCTCTCAAGTGTCAAACACCAGGAAAAAGAGGTGCGTCATCACAACCAACAGAAACAAAAGGGGCTTATTCAGAGAGGCTTCAGCCATGCTTGTTTTAATGGATGTACGGTCTGCTCAACTCCGATTTCAGTGTGAACTCACCTGATTGGATCTGGGCCACATCCATTTAAAGCGCTATGATATCACTTGAATCAGTCATGGCTTCCCCTAAAGAATTCTGGGAGCTGCAGTTTGTCCTGGTTCCTGCCTGTTGGCCAACTCAAACTCAGGTGATGGTTTCTCCCAGACAATGCTCAGATCAGTGTGATACATATGCAAACCACTGTTCAAAGGCACAGAAGGTGATGCGCACGGCTACACACAGGCACAGCTACACACAGACATGGCAGGTGATATGGCTACTCAAGTGAAGGCGTTGATCCAACAACGACATGCCCCCTGCAATGCTGTCATAAAGAAAAGGCAGAGCTTAGCGCGGCAAGTGGTTCTGACCCTCTAACTGGGCACACAACCTAGTTGTCAGGGACTGGGCAGAGGAGGAATGGTGGAGACCACCTCCCCAGCCTGACCCTTCCAGAGAAGAGGAGGACAATTCAGAATTACAACAGGGGCTTGAGGGAAGTCAAAGCTCAGAGGCAGATGAGGGGGAAAGCTGGGAAATAATGGGAGAGGAGGAAGAGGAGGAGGAAGCGGAAGCATGGGGGGGTGACAGCTGATGGACACAGTGTCTCTAGAAAGCATTTCAGACCCCTCCCCCTTTCCCAGAACCTGCTGAGCCTTGAAAGTAGGAGAGCAAAGAACTTGGAGACAGAGAGCACGAAGCTGCACCCAGGACAATGCCATTATCCAAGAGGCTGTGTTCTAAGCCTCTCTCTGTAAATATTGAATAAAAAGCGGGTGGTAAGAAACTTTGCCTTGTCATTGAACGTTCCTGGCAACCAGCCGTGGGAGTTATTTATAGCCACCTGACACTAGTACTTCTCCAAGAAGGCTGAACCAACCTCAGTTGTTGAAGCCTGCGTTGGTGTCTCAATGACCTCAGTGATGGAGGAGGTGCTACTGCCTCATTGGAGGCAGGTAATAATTATTACTCACCCTTCATCTGCAGGTCCTGGGGTGGGATATAACAATTTAAAACTCAGTATTGAAAAGAGTAGTAAAGCAAATCACAATCACAGGGACTGGGTGGCTCCTTAGAGCACATTTCAGGTGTCAAACCCAGGGTTAAGAGATGCGTTTTCAAGATCTACAGGTTTTAGATGGACAGCCCACCCAGGCCAGTGGTGACCTCTCCAGGGCTATTCCATAGTCTTTATAGGATCTGTGTGTGCTCAAATGACAGCCAGGGTCTGACCTTCAAAAGCAGCAAATGTGAGTGAAAAATTGAAATTCCATTCTTAGTATCTCGTATGTAATGTGCTAGGTATTACCAGAGAGAGAGACTTGGATCAGCCACTCCTAGGGGACATTTGCAATTCTTAGGTGCCTCAAGAGGGAACAAGAATGGGATTTCAGCCTGCTAATTCTTAATATCACTGACACATTCCTAATATAGGATTTACTTTGGTGGATGTGTTTTTCACTAAGCTGAAAAGTGGTTCAGTGTTTCCTTAGTGGAGATTTTAGACTTGGGAACGATATGAACCGTACTCGGAAAGCAGCACAAATTGATGTGATGAGCTGCAGCCTCTTTTAATTATGCAGTCAAATGTAGAACGACAGAGTTGGAAGGGATCTCGACGATCATCTAGTCAACCCCTCTACTGATGCAGGAAATCCAGAGCATCCCTGATAGGTGGCCATCAAGGTAAAGGTAAAAAGGTAAGGGACCCCTGGGTGGTTGAGTCCAGTCAAAGGTGACCATGGGGTATGGCGCTCATCTCACTTCAGGCCAGGGGAACCTCCATTTGTCCACAGCTTTCCGAGTCATGTGGCCAGCATGACTAAATCACAACAGGACACTGTGCGGAATTCCAGAGTGCACGGAAACACCATTTACTTTCCCACAACAGCAGTACCTATTTATCTACTCCTGCTGGTATGCTTTTGAACTGCTAGGTTGGCAGGAGCTGGGACAGAGCAATGGGAGCTCACCCCGTTGTGCAGATTCAAACCGCCAAACTTACAACTGGCAAGCCCAAGGGGCTCAGTGGTTTAGACCACAGTGCCATTGTTCTGGCTCATCATGTGTTTCTATGGTTTTTTATTAATGTAAAAATTAATGTAAAATCAAAAGCACAGACAAAAAAAACCCACCCACAATCAAAATTACAAAACATAGGAGCAGTACAGAGATTGAATTTTCCAAACAGGCAGAAAACAGATAATATAGATGAATAAAACCAGCAAATCACATCATGGAAGCCAAATTTCACGATTTGTTGGAGGAAAAGGTTTTTGTTTATCTGAATTTAACACATAAGAAATGAAATCCTACCAAATGGCATTGAAATGCTCTGGGTTTTCCTTATCCTTAGAAGTGTGTAATTTATGAGTTATTTTCCCTGCAGTATTCAGAGTCCACACATTCTTGTAGCACAATGAGAGGTTTTAAGCCTAGTAGTGTCCATTTCCATTTCTGGGCCAAAGAAGTTCTCATTGCATCCAGCACTCACAAAAGAAGTTCATAAAATTGCTGTTTGATCATCCCACAAATACAAAAAGGCCAGTTGCAGGGATGTTTGGATGGGAGCATTTAACACTTTTTGATATTTATTCAAAAACATCAGTTCAATATTTGGGTGCCAGAGGGGATTCCTGCCATGAGTGGGAAAATGTCCCCCTTCTACGGAAACCAAATCAGTAGAATTTTCCTACAGTCATACCAACTGGATCTGAGCATAAGCTGAGGATACAGATCTAGCCTTCTGACTTTGACTTGTATACTTAATAAAAGTATTATTATTAATTATTAAATTTGTATACTGCCCCTTCATCTGCAGGTCTCAGGGTGTTTCACAGCATAAAAATACAGAATAAAAACACAAAATGCGGTACATAATTAGAACAAGGACAAAACAAACCAATAGCAGGACCAAATGAGTCTTTCCTCACTTTTTAGCCTTCTCTTTTCAGTCATTCCCCCCACCCGAAAGAGTCCCCTGCCATACTTGGGAACACCTGAACCCCCTTTCTTCACAATTTGACCTTGTTGACTCTGGTCCGATCATCTAGAGGAATGGAAATTGGGTTTGCTCTGTCCTGCATGTGACAGCCTTCAAATATTCACACTGAACATACTATTTCCCTCCCACCCACCCCTGAAATGGCATGAGACAAACTCACCATATCAGAATGTGACAGAAAAACAATACAAGCCTTGTGGTTCCTCTGAATCGGAAACCACTGTGACAGCAGCCATGCCTTTGTTGCATTAAGCAATTGAACTGTACTTATGTAGTTATTTATAATAGTGCTCTAGTGGTTTGTCAGGGATAACCAATCTGACTTCCGTCTCAGGCGAGGGCTGGAGCTCTATTGCCATCTTTGCTGACTGGCTGGTTGTATGTATGTGTTTCTGTGTTTTCAGGGCAGCAAAATGGTTCGGTGGGCAGAAATCAAGCATCCCCAAAGTACCGTTGCTTGTTCCCTTTTTTTCTTTGGTTCTGCTGCTGTCTGTCAAGAGGAGTGTCAGTCTTGTAGTGGCAAGTGGGATTCTTTCGGATATTAATGTCTGCAGACCAACCAGCACGTTCGGCCGAATAAGACAGGGCAGCTAGGCTGTATTATTTCAAACTGAGGAGTGATGTCAAGACTGGGCTGCAGGGCATCAGTCTGGAGTGATCCAGGAAGTTGAGAACTGGGGGAGAAACCAAGAATTCAGGACCAAAAAGCAAGTCCGGACTGAGCTAGAAGGCAGAAAGGGAGAGGAGAAGGAATACAAGACTTGAGCAACAATAATTTTCTTTCTGATGTGTTTTGATTCATGCTTGGCTCTGATAGCTGTCAACGTTTCCCTTTTTTTTGCAAGGAATCCTATTCGGAATAAGGGAATTTCCCTTTAAAAAAGGGAAAAGTTGACAGCTATGCTCTGAATCTGGGCTTTGGCTTTTAATTCCTGGCTCCAGCCAGCCTGGTGATTATGCCTCACCTTTAACATTTAAATGGGGGGAGCCTCTGTGATGCAGTTGGTTAGAGTGTCAGATTAGGACCTGGGAGACCAGGGCTCAAATCCCTGCTCAGTCATGAAGCATACTTGGTCACTTTGGGCCAGGCATGGTCACTCAGTCTGACCCACCTCACAGGGTTGTTGTGGGGGATTAAATGAGGAAGGTGAGAACTATGTATGCCACCTTGAACTCCTTGACTGCAGAGTCAAAAGACAACACACTCTGGTCTCTGCCTGTACAGGGAAGTTGGGTAGCTCAGTGGTGGAACATCTGCCTTCCTTGCAGGAGCTCCCAGGTTCAATCACCAATGGCATCTCCAGGTAGAGCCAGAAAAGGCACCTTCCTGAATCCCTGGAAAGCCACTGCTGGTCGGTGTAGACCAGGCATGGCCAAACTTGGCCCTCCAGCTGTTTTGGGACTACAGTTCCCATCATCCCTGACCACTGGTCCTGTTAGCTAGGGATGATGGGAGTTGTAGTCCCAAAACAGCAGGAGGGCCAAGTTTGGTCATGCCTGGTATAGACAGTGTACCATCAAGCCTGGGCAGTGTGTATGGAGGTCCAGGGCTGCTCAGATGACAAAAAACTCCTCTCAGCCTCGCTGATGTGGTGCAAAGCAAAGCATTACATTTGGCACTTGCTTGGCTGCAGGGGTTTCTGGAAGGAGGCGTACAAGACACCATCCAACTGCCTTAGGGATCCATTGGCTACCCTCACCTGGTTTAGCCTACCAGTCAAAGCTGTTCCTGGCATGTGGCTGCTGTTGCAAGCTGACAGCTTCTGGGAGCCACAGGTGAGAGCCGAGTACGGCGATGTGGGCAGGGGGAAGACATATGGTAAACTACCAAAAAGGAGCATGCCGTGTCCCCCTACTAGAGATACTGCCCCTCCCTTAACAGTGTTGGGTTGTGTGGGTTTGTGTGCCTATATAGGGATGTGTCATTTCAGTTTATTGAAAGCCATCTTTGAAGATCAGCCAACATTTATTACAAATAATAATTAATAATAAGTGAAATCATGTGTAAAATTAAATGCAATTGTCTTCACAACCTTTTGACATTTGTTTCCTAAGGGGTCATTTTCCCATGTCAGTTTCCCATGTGCCCCCACTCACTTGGCTCCTGCCCTCCTGATATAATGTGAGGAGCTAGTTTTCAAAACACTGTGGACCATAGATGGCTTTTCAGTGGTTCTTGGGCTTCCAACTCCCAATATCCCCAACTGTCATGGCCAATGGCCTGGAATGATAGGAGACATGGCCAGTAGCATGTGAGAGGGTCAAAGACCCCTTCCCTTGCCCTAGATAACCTGTAAAATTGAAGAGTAGCTATCTAATTCAATGACAATCTTCAGTGTCCTTGTCCTTCCATAGTCTTCCACTCCCTGCTTTTAGAGGAGGGGGGGAATTCAAAGAGGGTAAATATTGTAGCCAATTAGTGAAAATGTTACAGTGGATGTATTTGAAGCGTGATGGGCTCATTAAGCATTAAAACTCCCTGACATTTTCTGCATGTAGTGAGAAATGGTTATTTTCTGTTTGCCTTTTATATTTCTGCATCTTTTCTTTATCTTTGTCATGTTTTAGCAGCTTCCATTGAAAGTATTTTGGATTTTATTTTTTCTTACAAAGTCAGTACTAATTTCCTTCTTCTTCAGCTTATTATTCCCCCTCCCCACTTTGGGACATACCCCTCTTATCAATTGCATTGTCTCCTTCCAGAGTTAATACTCACTTAAAAAAAAATTAAAATATTTTGCCAAAAGGCGATGGGCTAATGTAACTTGTCATTTCCATTTGATGAAAATGCCATCATTACTGATCCATAAGTTGGGTTGGGAGTCAGGAGAGAAGAGGAAAGGAGGCCAAGAATATTATTAATATCTGAAATGTTTTCAGTTCAACAGGGGGGAAAAATTGAACAGGAAAAAAAGAAAAAAAAGAAATTCAACAAGCAGAAACGTGAAAGCAGAAGCATAGAATAACCTGCTTGATCAGCCCAATGGCCAATCTAATCCAGCATCCTGTTATCACAGTGACCACCCAGATGCCTGTGGGAAACCAGCAAGCAGGACTCAGGCACAAGAGCCCTCTCCTCACCTGCAGTTTTCAGCAACTGGTGTTCAGAAGCACTGCTACTTCTGAACATGGAGGCAGAGCATAGCCACCATGGCTAGAAAAATAATCATACATAAGCTTCACTAGCATGGATTTTTTTGCAGCGTTTGACTTGGGTACACTAGTAACACAGAGCAGTAAAAGGTAAAGGTAAAGGACCCCTGGTTGGTTAAGTCCAGTCAAAGGTGACTATGGGGTTGTGGCGCTCATCTTGCTTCAGGCTGAGGGAGCCGGCGTTTGTCCACAGACAGCTTTCTGGGTCATGTGGCCAGCATGACTAAACCACTTCTGCTGCAACACAACACCGTGACGGAAACCAGAGTGCATGGAAACGCCATTTACCTTCCTGCCACAGCAGTACCAATTTATCTATTTGCACTTTGACGTGCTTTCAAACTGCTAGGTTGGCAGGAGCTGGGACAGAGCAACGGGAGCTCACACTGTTGCAGGGATTCGAACCGCTCACCTTCTGATCAGCAAGCCCAAGAGGATCAGTAGTTTAGACCATAGTTTAGACCCACATCCAGAGCAGTTGCTGTCCAGCAAGGCTATTTTTTGGGGGGGACAACTGCCCCTTTATTGACAGTGTTGAACTTACATGGAATTGGGGAAGGTGGTATTTGTTATTATTTGTGTGTGTGTGTTACAATGATCTAACTCTTAATCTGACTGGGTTTGTAAACTGCATTTGTTATTTTCAAAGACCGGATTAACCTCATGCTACCCAGCGCCTGCCAACCTAGCAGTTCGAAAGCACCTCCGGGTGCAAGTAGATAAATAGGGACTGCTTACCAGCGGGAAGGTAAACGGCGTTTCCGTGTGCGGCTCTGGCTCGCCAGAGCAGCGATGTCACGCTGGCCACGTGACCCGGAAGTGTCTCCGGACAGCGCTGGCCCCTGGCCTCTTAAGTGAGATGGGCGCACAACCCCAGAGTCTGTCAAGACTGGCCCGTACGGGCAGGGGTACCTTTACCTTTACCTAAAGCAAAAGTAAAAAACAAACAAAACACTTTTCATGCCAAGGAGATCCCTTGGTTGAGCATCTGTTCAAACTCCATTGATCTCTTAACCCTAGTATTTATTTGTGGATTACTCTGGCTCTGCATAGAATCATAGAAATGTAATGTCAGAAGGGACCCAAAGAGTCATATAGTCCTACCCCCTGCAATGCTGGAATCAAAGCGAAAGAATCCCCGTCAGATGGCCACCCAACCTCTGTTTAAACACCTACAATGAAGGAGAGCCTGCCATGTTCTGAGGTCAACTTGTTCTACTGTTGAACAGCTCTTACCCCCAGAAAATTCTTCATAATTGTAAGTCAGAATCTCCTTTCTTGTCATTTGATTCTATTGGCTTGGGCCCTACCCTGTGGGGCAGCAGAAAACAAGACCCTTTCAAAAGTTACAGTGAAATAACCCAAGTGAGGAATGGTATTTGGAAATAAGCTCCACAGTTTTGTTCTACATTTTCTTCAATTGCTTCCCCCCCCCTTTCCACAAATACACTTCTCAGTTACACTCTCCATGGGCTGCCTTCATAAGACTGTTTGTTGAAAGGGGGTGGTAGTGAAAAGGACACTACAAATCGCGCACTGAGGAGGTCCCTTCCCTGTTTTAATGGGCTATTTTAGAGCACTGGACAGCATCTCAACGGTTGCTTTCATCTGTCATTCTGCTTAAGCGATCGTTCTTTAGGCCTTGCTCTGGGCAAACCCATCGCTTTTGGATAGTACGAGGAAAAGCAGAAGCAGTCAGGCTTGCACAACAAGACCTTTCAGGCTGCTGCTCAATCTTACTTAGTCTAGTTGAGGCAGATATTGGTTTTTCCCTTTACGGAAGCAATGATCACCAGCCCGGGTTGTCATAATATTTGCCAGAGACTGCATGCCATTAAAGAATGATTAACCATATTGATGCATGATGGTGGATAGCACAATTCAGATTATTTTGTTTTTCTAGGCTATAGAAAAGGCATGGCTGTGAGATATTGAAAGGCTTCTCATTCTTTACGGCAGAAAATGGACTGTGTTTTCAGGATTGTGGGTGTGAGTGCATGAGGGGTAGAGGGCAAAGATATATTGTTCCACCTGAGCTGTGCTGTTCTCAGATGCAAAGTGGGGGGAAATGGCTGTCTCCTTGAAGGTAGCCTGGGAATGATGGGTAGGATGGGTTAATCTGTCAATTTCAGTTTCTCTTCCTTTCACATTTTTTTTCAGTTTGGTTCTCCACACTTCTGCATCAGTTTACAATTCTTAAAAAAAAAAGTCCTCATGGAAACTTAGCAAAATTTAGTGTGCCAAAACATACACACCATTTTTATGCACGTTTCAAAAATATGCAAAGAAATTTCCCCTAATTTACATAATTTTGCAAAGCAAATTTGCCTAGTATAATGCATTTGTATGCTATTATCATCCATCTATTCACATATCTGTATCATCTATACCTATACCTATACCTATACCTATTTCTAGCTAGTTAGATACCTTCACACTTTATCCTAGTATATGTATTTTGGTAGGCATTCACTGGAGAACTGCACACAAAATTCTGAGCAGTGCAACCCTTGAAGAGTGTTTTGGTCCACATATTGTTTAGAAAAGTGCAGCTTGGGGAGGCTTGCCTTTCAATGTGAACGGAATTGATTCCCCCCCACCTTCCCTATTAACGGGTAACAAAAGATGCGATATTAAGCTGCTCCAAGGCTCCAAGGCTGAGCTAAAGATGGCATGCAAGAAGGACAGACAAAAGAAAGTACTTCAACACACAGCACACAGTTAAAACTGTGAAATTTGCTCCCACAATAAGCAGTGATGACCACCAGCACGGATGACTTTAAATGATGATTAGACAGATTCATGGAGGAGAAGGCTATCCATGGCTACTAGTCCTGATGGTTATGTGCTTCTTCCACTGTTGGAAGCAGGGATGCTTCTGAATACCAGTTGCTGGAAATCGCAGGATGGGAAGTGCTGGAGTGCTTCTTCCCATACACATCTGGTTGGCCACTGTGAAAACACCCAACGCTGGACTAGCTGGATCATTGGCCTGGTCCAGCAGGCTCTTATGTTCTTATTTTCTTCATAAGTAAATGCAGATGTGCGGTAGAGACGAAGGATACCGTTTCTTTCTCTGCGCCTCATTTTCACCATATTCAGTTCACTCTCATTTCTGCACCAGTCTGCACTTTATATTTTAAAGCCCGAACAAAAATTCTTACACATTTTCATGTATTTTTTACCTGATGCACACATTTTTGCAAGCAGTGTCCCGAAATATAGTGATGTCTTCAAAACTGATATACTCATTTTTGTACATGTGTTTTGCTTGGAGAACATCTCAAAATTAAAAGGTGTGCCAATTTCAAAAGAGAGCTGTTTCAGTTTATGTATTGGGCTCTATCTGCACTCTACTTTTATAGCAATACCATACCACTGTAAACAGTCATGTCTTCTTCCAAAGAATTCTGGGACCTGTAGGTTGTTAAGGGTCCTGAGAGTTGTTAGACAACTGCTATTCCCCTCCCAGAGTTCCCATTTGGGTTGACTGATTGTTAATCCACTTTGAAAATTGTAGCTTTGTGGTCAGCAGGGAAAAGTCTCCTAACAAGTAGCTTGGATTGGGATCATGATGCTTAGAGATTTTCTATTTTTGCTGTTTTAATTGCTGCAGCTCGAACTCACTGACGTGCCCTGAAGAAGTATTTGTATGTGGAAATTAGGGCTGTCACCCAATTAAAGAAATTAGTTTTAGCAGATTAATCAAGTGAGTTTGAGTCGATTGATTAAACCTACTATATTTGCATATGGAAATGTTTCAAAGAGTAAAATCTCACTTTGGAATTTTTTAAGATTACACTTACATATGCTACAGCAGACACCACCATAGAAGGGACATTCTTTCATCTCTCTCGTATGGGAGGGAATCCCTCTTTTAATACAGCCTTTGTGAGCTGTTGTTATAGGTACACTCTGGAAAATAAATCAGGGACACTATTCTGGGTGATTCTCATGTTTGAAACACGTTGGGGGAGAGGCCTTGGATCAGTGGTAGATGGGGACAGGCAAATTCATCAGTTTCAATATCTCATTTCTCCTATCTTCAGTTCTTTACATTTCAACACCAAGTTTGCGTTTTTATTTTTAAAGGTTCTTCTGAAAATGTGTCAGCATTTTTGTGTGGTTTTGTCCGGCGAAAGACATTTTGATGTGCAATTTTGCCTAATAAACACGTTTTTGCAATGTGTACATGTTGTTTGCATGTTGTTTCAGAAAGTCAGATTAAGTAAGTTTGCATTTAAATGTAAACGGAATCAATTTTTTCCTCCATGCCTAGAGGTAGAGCCTCTGCTCTGCATGCAAGATGTCCCTGGTTTAATCCCTGGCATCTCCAAGTAAGGCTGCGAAATACCCCAGTCTAAAACCCGAGAGACCTGCGGTGCTGCCAGACAGTGTGGGCAATACTGAGTAAGGTGGACCAATGAGCTGACGCAGTACAAGGCAGCCTCCTATTTTTCCTATGAAAATCTATGCCCATTACAGCCTGAATTAAAGCACACTGAACATCTGCTTGTTACAAAATGATGTCTTTTTGCAACCAGTGGTTTGAGTTTTTGCCTTCTGCAAAGGGTTTCCAGGGATGAATGGAGCATATGAAGCCTACTCTGTTTTTGTCTATTTCGCCAGTTCACAAAGCCTAGAGCATGGAATTCGAAAGGGAGCTCTTGCTGCAGCAGTGAAGAAGCTTAGATTGGGTCTCTGCCCATTCCTGGCTCTTAGCCCTACCCAGATCCAGGCAGGTGCTTACATGTACAGACCCTCCAAGTATTCCTATTTTCCAGGGACAGTCCTGGATTCATAGAAGCTATCCTGGTTTATGATTTGATTCCAGAATGTCCCACTTTTCCTTAGGGTGTCCCTATTTCCACCAGAGAAATGTTGGAGGGTATGGAGTTATGCGACCCCTGAACCAAGGAGATAAGGAACTATACAATCTCTAGAGGACATCTGAAGGAAGCCCTGTATAGTTTTGTTGTTTTTATATATGTTGGACGCCAGCCAGAGTGGCTGGGGCAACCCAGTCAGATGGGTGGGGTAATAGTAATCATCACAATAATAATCATCACAATCATCACCATCATGGAATAGGATGTCCCTATTTCCATCGGAGAAATTTGGGAGGGTGTACATATATCCCCCCCCCCGCGCTATCAGACTCACGGGGAACCAAGTTGGCAATAAATTTTACCTTTGTACAGTAGGGTTGTTTCTATATGTATTCCTCTCCATCCTCCATCCAGATATGCCTGAATCATGATCAGAGTTCCAGGACACATTCCAGCCGGGCAAAAACACCCAAGGAGGTGTGTGAATCCTGGCCAGCAAAGGGCGTGACCTCAGAAGAATCTCAAGTGAGGTAGACAGAGAGGCTTAGGGGGCTGCATCTGACCTATAGGCCTGAGTTTTCCCATCCCTGATTCAGTAGAACTACAAACAAGTGTCTGTGTCTGTGCGCGCACACACGCACACACACTCCAGCCAAATATCCCAGCAGACAAATAAGTTGAAATGTGCTAGTGCCATTTGCATAGTGGGGCTCTCAAAGCACAAAGTGGCATCTCCGCTTTTTAATGTGTGACACCTGCCACCATCTATCTCCATCCACCTTCCTCTTGAAAATGCCTATTCACTGGAAAGGAAGGAAAGGTCAGCAGTCTCCCATTGTCTGACAATAACATGGATTTCCTGAGATTGGCAACTGGCAGCATCTTGCGGGGGGGAGACGTGCCAGCCTGGACGGATCGGCTTGCATAGATCAGCATTTCATTACAAAAATAGCAAATGACTCTGATCTTATTACCTAGCTTTTTCAGGTCAAGGTGGAAGGAGCTTGGCAGATAAGGATGCTGATGAGTTTGGGAGGGGAAGGAAGCAGAGAGCAATGAGGATGACTGACTGTCAAGCCAGGTGCAGATGGAAGCAACTTGGGAAGATTCACCTTTGTTTCACTTTGGGCTGTTTTGCATAGGAACATAAGAAGAGCGTTGCTGGATGGGCCCACAGCCCATCTAGTCCACCACCCTATTCTTACAGTGGCTGAGCAGAAGCTTGTGGGAAACCTGCAGGCAGGACCCGAGCACAAGAGCCCTCTCCCCTCCTGCAGTTTCCAGCAAAAGCATTCCGAAGCATTGCTGGCTCCAACTGTGGAGCCATCATGACTAGTAGCTGTTGAGAGATAGCCTTATCTTCCATGAATTTGTCTTATCCTTGTTGAAAGCCATGTAGGTTGGTGGCCACTACTGCCGCATAAACCAGCCAGTTCCATCGTTTATGCACCACAGGGAGAAGTACTTTCTTTTATCTGTCCCGAATCTTTCGACATTCAGCTGGGAATTGTAACTCTATGAGGGGTAAACTACATTGCCCAGAATTCTTTGAGAGAAATAATATGTTTCAAATGTGTTTGAAAGGTCTCAAAAAGAGAGACAGAGACAGAGTGATTGCCCTCCAAGCTTACCAAGTGAGCTTTATGGACAAGTGGAATTTGAACCCTTGATCTGCCCATTATGCTAACCACCCCGGCTTTCCCCCTGGCTTTCTACTGGATAGCAGGAGAAAGATCTGCTTACAATCAGAGACTTTTGCTTTGTGTTTCAAGAGAGACAAAAGAAGGTGCTTCGCACATTGTTGTTGTTTAGTCGTTTAGTCGTGTCCGACTCTTCGTGACCCCATGGACCAGAGCACGCCAGGCACTCCTGTCTTCCACTGCCTCCCACAGTTTAGTCAAACTCATGTTAGTAGCTTTGAAAACACTATCCAACCATCTCGTCCTCTGTCGTCCCCTTCTCCCTGTGCCCTCAGTCTTTCCCAACATCAGGATCTTTTCCAGGGAGTCTTCTCTTCTCATGAGGTGGCCAAAGTATTGGAGCCTCAGCTTCACGATCTGTCCTTCCAGTGAGCACTCAGGGCTGATTTCCTTAAGAATGGATAGGTTTGATCTTCTTGCAGTCCATGGGACTCTCAAGAGTCTCCTCCAGCACTATAATTCAAAAGCATCAATTCTTCGGCGATCAGCCTTCTTTATGGTCCAGCTCTCACTTCCATACATCACTACTGGGAAAACCATAGCTTTAACTATAAGGACCTTTGTTGGCAAGGTGATGTCTCTGTTTTTAAAGATGCTGTCTAGGTTTGTCATTGCACATAGCATAGTCTAATTATGGAATCTGCTCCTGCGAGATGTAGCTATTGCCACCAACTTGGATGGCTTTAAAAGAAGATTAGACAAATCCACGGAGGTCAAGGCTATCAAAAGCTGCTAGCTGGGATGGCTATATTGTACCTCCACTGATACAGACAGTGCATACCACTAAATGCTAATTGGGAGAGTTGGTGTTGTGCTTGTGTCCTGCTTGGGGGCTTCTCATTGAGGCACCTGGTCGGCCACTGTGAGAACAGGATGCTGGACTAGATGGGCCACTGGCCTGATCCTGCAAGACATTTCTTATGTTCTTAGTAAAAACAACAACAACCCGGCAACACTCTGATCAGACGGATGTCTAACCTTTACCGAAAAACACATGTATTTAGTTCCAAGAACAATATTTTATGTTATAATGATACCTTTTGTTTTCCTTTTTTAAAAAATAATTAAAAAGGCCAAGAGAAAGATGAGCCTCTCTCTGCAAGACGACTTAGCTTGTCACTGAGCTCCCAGATAACAAGCATATATTGTTCAGGAAAAATAAAAAAAAATATTACAGTTTTATCTACTTGTACTGTTCAATAAAACATTAGTATCTCAGCATTTTTATTTAACAATAGGCAACCTTAGGCCAGTAATTATGCAACAATTATAATCATAAAAAACCTCTCTCCCCTGCTGCTCACCTAGAAACAGGAATATATTAAACTGGGACTACCATCGGAAAAAAGGCAAGCCACAAACTATGCTCATTTTTTAATGCCCCTGCAGTGCACCATGGGAAACTAATAATTCACCGTCTAATTAGTATCCCTTCTGCCACTGTTGGCACAGGGACAGACAAAGAGGTATCCGCTTCATTACAAACTTGCCTCAGTAATCTTTAAATGTCTTTCTTCTCTGCAGGTTGAATGCACAGATCAGGGGCAAATAGGATGCACAATTAAAGAAGCTTTGCTCAGGTTGCTGGTCTGATCGTGCATTCTTAGCCCTAATGAGTATGCTAGGGAGAGACTGGGAAGGAGGCTGGGGAGGGGGGGCATCTAAATGCACTGTGTCTTCTTCTTGGCTATGTGATAAGTCTTGCTTGTTGTCCTTCACTAACTTCTGCAGCTACCAGGAAGAAAGAAAAAGTGGAAGTGCTGGAAGGACATGGAAGCTGAAGGTGCTGCAAGGAGGGCTGGGCATTTGGTAAATGGTAGAGAAGAGACTAAGCAGGAAGAACACGCTCTGGTCCTTTTCAAACCATTGCCTCTGCAGGGCCTTCCAGAGGTTCTGGACCACAACTCCCATCAGCTCCAGCCAGCATTGCCAATGGTCAAAGTGGATGGGAGTTGCAGTCCAACATCTAGAGCAGGCATAGGCAAACTTGGCCCTCCAGATGTTCTGAGACTACAATTTCCATCATCCCTGACCACTGGTCCGGTTAGCTAGGGATGATGGGAATTGTAGTCCCAAAACATTTGGAGGGCTGAGTTTGCCTATGCCTGATCTAGAGGACCCAGGTTGAGAGGAGGCTGGTTTAGAGGAGCATCCCTAGGGCCATTCTGTTTTATCCTTATGACAACTCTGTAAAGGATGTTGAGAGAGAAGCCAAACGTTAGTTAGTTAGTTAGTTAGTTAGTTAGTTAGTTAGTTAGTTAGTTAGTTTAATATGTATTTTTATTAAAGATTTACTTGGTCTACAAAAGTATGTGCAAACTCTCTCTCTCTTTTTTCAAGTAACATGTTTTACAGATCAGTTTTGTTTGTTGAGACATTAGGAAGAAAAGGGAGAGAGAGGTGGAGGGGGGAGAGGTGAGTGGGGGTGGGGTCAGGTGGCGATGTTTCTATTTTACTTAATATATGTGGGGTTTTGTGTCAGCGTCGCTTGTACAGGTTCTTTGCTATTCACTTGTGTTCCTTTGGTAGTGAGAGAGGTTGGGGTTGGTCTAGGGTGTGGTTGTTCATTTGTGATTGGCTGTGGTGATCTTTGTTTTCATGTGTGAGTTTTCATGTTGGGGTCAGATGAGCCATATTGATTTGTATGCTGTTGGTGGATTTTTGTCATTCTCTTGTTGGGCTGTGTATGTGAAGAAGGGGAGCCATACCAGGGTGAAGGCGTCTTCTTCTATTTGTCCCCGTGTCAATTTTAGTTTATTGGTTAATTTTTCTAGTAAGGTTGTTTTCCATACTATTTGGTACCATTGGTCCATGCTTACTCCTGACAAGTATCTCCAGTATCTAGCTATTATGCTTCTGTGATTTCTAATATGTGCTTAGTTATTTTACATATTTCTCATATAGCTGTTGTCCAGGAGCCAAATGTTAGTTGAAGAGCTATTAGGCCAGGGCTGGTATCTGCCCTGCCCTATCCCCTGGTTCTGGCCCAATCAAGTGCTACCCTCAACTATGTGGCAGAGCATGACTCTCAGCAGTGAAGTCAGCATCAGTGGACACTATTAGATCAGATTCATTTGGAAAGAGGAAGGAATCCTGGAGGATCAGTGGGGGAGGAACACAGGGCATGAAGGAACAGGAATATTTCCTTCTATTCTGGAGGAACAAAGCCCACAGCTTGTGGGAATTCCAATCCTGTGCTAATGCTCTTAGCAGCTGTTCAGGAGGGATGGTAGTGACCACCTAGCAAGGCTGGAAGGGTGCTGGGAATGAGACCTATTCTTTGCCTGGTCCTATGGCTAGGCATAAGGCAGGTGGACATGGTCTGGGGCAAACAACCTCACCGGCCAAATGAATAGGTCTGCTGAGCCAAACCTGGCCTGTGGACCAGAGGTTTCCTACCCCTGAAGTAAAGCATCTGGCTGATGCTAGAGAGTGGAATGAAACTTTCATTTTTTAAAAAAAAGTTTAAAGGGGGAACATAGCTCAGCTGCCTCATCCACTATTGGGGGGGGGGACCATAATTTTTTCAGAACTAAAGTTCTTAAGCTGGTCATGCTTTTCATGACACTCCACAATTTTGGGGTACAGTTTCTTTTCGTTTCTCCACGAATGGCCAGAAATAAGTTGACTGAAATATCAACCTAGCATAAGTATTTACACCTATTCTCCACCAAAGTCACATCAGAAGCAGCATGTTCTTAGTTAAAAAAAGATTTCAGAGGAAAGCGGCACTGATTAAGAGTTATCTCCTTCTTTTCCCTTCTTGCCATTAATAGCAGCGAGCAGTGGAATTATGATGACAATCAATGGATCGGAATTCAGAATTGCTTATAAAGAAATTTGTATTGATTCAGCACTCATTACACATTGCTGTTTTGATCACCTTACATTATTTAATTTCCAGCTCTAACTCTTGTAGAATGATGAGTTTTGCACAAATTAATCATCAAGATCAAATTAACATTGATTGTGTTTTGAATTCCAGAGAAACTCTTCCTAAATTTCTCTGCAGTCTTTCATTATGGTGAAAGACAAAAAGTTAATAGACTGTGTCATTCCGGAAGACATGATAAGTTTCCCTCCCTCTTCCAGTGTGTAACTGCAGCTCAGCTTGTCAGACTGGAATTAGCCCAGTGAAACCAATCATTTTGTTCCACTGTGTAAAACCCAGTGCATTCTCAAGGCTTGTTAAGACAGAGAGCGGATTGCTCAGTGTCTCTGATGAGGTTGTGCACTTCCACTTAATAGTACTGAAAATTGCACTGGTGAAGCAGCAGTGATCTCTTATGGCAGTGGCATCTTCAATCTATCATGAATCCTCCCCATCTTTAACTCCCACTGTTTCTGAATCTCGGTCATCTTGGCTGGGGCTGATGGGAGTTTTAGTCCAAAACATCTGGAGGGCACCGGGTTGTGGGAGACTGTGTTGGTGAGTTCAAATGGCAATTTAAAATTCTTCACTCTGGCATTCTGAAACTGATCTCCCCCTTCAGTATTTTTATGTGTATATACAGTATATCTATATCACATTTACTATATTCATATCTTGCCTTTCTTCCATCATGCACTTTGGGAGGTTTCCATGAGGTCTCTCATCTAGGCACTGACCAGACCTGGACCTGCTTAGCTTCAGCAAAGTAGCTGCATCATCTATCTTCAGACCATGCTTGGCTAACATTATAGGTGCCTCTATGATGATGATCATGATAACAACATACAAACATAAGAAGGGCCTGCTGGATCAGGTCAATGGTCCATCTAGTCCAACATCCTCTTCTCACAGTGGCCAACCAGATGCCTGGAGGAACCTGGCAAGAAGGATCCAAGCACAAGAGCCCTCTCCTCTCCTGTGGTTTCCAGCAACTGATATTCAGAAGCATTGCTGCCTTCAACCATGGAGGCAGAGTGTAGCCATCATGGCCCCTCCTATATGAAGGTTTTTTTTTACCCACCTCCAATAATTTGTGCTATCCTCTTTTAAAGCCACCCAGGTTGTGGCAATCACTGTTTCCTGTGAGGGTGATTTCCATAGTTTCAACTATGTGCTGTGTGAAGATGCACTTTCTTTTATTGGTCCTGAATCTTCCGACATTCCGCTTCACTGGATGTCCATGAGTTCTAGTGTTATAAAAGTGTGTGTGTGTGTGTGTGTGTGTGTGTGTGTGTGACTTTTCTCTATCTAGTCTATCCACTGATGATGTTTAACAACAACATTATTCTACTTCACCCGCCTCCCAAAGGAGTCCAGAGTGTCAAACACGGAAGTGGTGAAATAATACTATTGAAAATAAAATAGATATATTATTAAAAACAATTAAATGTATTTAACAATTAAATATATATTAAATATATCTAAAACAATCAAAAGATCTAAAAGCATTAAGATAATCTAATAACATGTAAAGGATGTAAAAGAAGTTACAAACCTCCACAGGTTGTAATTTCAAGGTTGCTTGGGCAAACAAGAATGTTTTTAAATTCTTTTTGGAAGTTAATGATGAGGGAGGCTGATGAAATTCATTGAGGAGGACATCCCCCCCACCTTCCTAAAATGTGCTTATACTCACAACCTGTGTTGCTAATATGGCACACTGGGTGCATTGTATTCTGACACATCTCTACATGCCTTTGTGCAATTGTACCATCATATACTTTATGTCTTTCTCGCTTTTGGACACCTATCCATTATGGACTAAATGTTCTCTCAAGACATTCAGCTGAAATTGCATTGGGAATGTTCCATTCTAACTTCACAGAGAGAAATAAAAGACCACCAACACCGAAAGTGACACCCACTCAAGTACATAAAAGCCCAGAAAAGCTTCATGTAAGGCACATCAGTTGGATCTCCTTAATACCTTTCTTTATTGGAACGTGCAGTTCAACTTGTCAGGCTTTGTCCATCACATGAAAGTTGCCCCCGCTGTAAACAACAGACGCACTAATGCAATACATGTCCTCATTAGCTTCCAAACTGTTACTCTTGATAAAGAAGTGAAATGCAGCTGTAAGAGTTGCAGATGAAAGCTTAGTTTTCCATCTGAAATTTTACTCTTTTATATACAAAAAAACCATTGGTTTTAAAACAGGTATTTTGATTTATTGGCATGTTGGGTTTTTATTATAATTTGAAATATATGATTAGCTCGGCGCCAAAATTTCCACTCACTTTTGCCCTACCTTTCTCTGTCAATTAGTACAACAGCCCCCAATGCAATGTGTAGAAACAGGGTGCCTGCATACAAACATAGGTCGCACCCTGTTCTGCTGGGGCTTGGGGTTCACAAGGAAAGTGGAAAGACATAGTCTTTTTTCAGGCAGGTCCAGGCAATACAGGTCAGGACCCTGGACAGCTCTCAGCGAGTCCTACTGACTGAGCTATGAGAAATGTCTCGGGAAAGGGTCAGAGTCATCTGGAGGCTTAAAAATGCTGGTAGACTAGAGCCTTCTTTTAAGTGACCTCCACCTTCCAGTGAAGGTGTTTGCAAACCTTGATGGGCGTAGAGCTATGATGTAAAGCCATGCTGCTTTGTGACTGTGGAGCAGAAAAAGCTACAAAGGAGTAATTCCTGTAGTGTGAGGCTGGTGGGAGTGTACAGAGGAGAGTGCTGAGGGCTTTCCTGCCCGCCAAGTGGGGTCATCTGTCATTTGTCCAAATATGAATCCTCTTCAAGGGAACACTTGGACTCACCTGCAGGGAACATTACATGGTGTGCCTGACAGATTAGCTATATAGTACAGTGGTACCTCGGGTTACATACGCTTCAGGTTACATACGCTTCAGGTTACAGACTCTGCTAACCCAGAATTAGTACCTCGGGTTCAGAACTTTGCTTCAGGATGAGAACAGAAATCGTGCAGCAGCAGCAGGAGGCCCCATTAGCTAAAGTGGTGCTTCAGGTTAAGAACAGACCTCCAGAACGAATTACCGTATTTTTCGCTCTATAGGATGCACTTTCCCCCCTCCAAAAATGAAGGGGAAATGTGTGTGTGTCCTATGGGGCGAATGCAGGCTTTTGTTGAAGCCTGGAGAGCGAGGGGGGGGGGTATCCGCTAGCCGTGGGAGACGCAGCTCTCTCACGGCTAGCGGAGAGCTTGCTGGCACCCAGAAGCTTGGGACGCGCTGAGCTCAGCACGCCTCAAACTTCGGGCTTCGCGCAGCTCTACGCTAGCAGTGGGACAGCTGCGTGACTTCAAGCAGCTCTCCCACGGCTTGCGGATAGCAGCCTGTTTTGGGGGCTGGGGTCGGGGGAAGCTCGGGCTCCCCCCCCCGCACCTGGGGGGATTTTTTTTTTTATTTCCCCCCAAAAAACTAGGTGCGTCCTATGGGCCGGTGCATCCTATGGGGTGAAAAATACGGTACCCGAGGTACCACTGTATGTGCACAAGTATTTTTCATCACGTGAAACAATTTATTGTTCTTTAATCCTTTGGGTTTACCTGCAAGGCCCTCCTTATTGCCCCCCCCATCAAACTCCTTGCACCTTTCTGTGTATGCTGTTCATGGATGAGCCCAAGGTATATAATACATTGTTGCAGCCTCCTTGGAATTATTGGCTGCATGGTAATGAACCATGAAGGCATGTGATCAAGATGCACATCACACCTGGAGAAGGATCCTTGGTGAGTTTTCACTGCTGAATTTACACCTTGCAATTAACGGCACTGTGCTTGCATATTTCTTTCTTAGACTTCACTAATTGTCAGGGAGCAACGAGAGAAGATATAAGATGGAAGCACTGATTAGAACCGTGGACAGCAGCAGGAGGATCGATAGAGGCATTTTTTTAAGCACCTTATGTGCTCCTGGATTTAAGAAGACACTTTGTTTTGGTTTTTCTGCTGTCTGCTAGTTAGCACTGGGCTGATGTGAGAATCCTGGCATGAACAGGACAAGAGAGAGAGAGAGAGAGAGAGAGAGAGAGAGAGAGAGAGAGAGAGAGAGAATGTCCTCCAGAGTCTGAGCTGAGAAATCTATCCAGAGTAGAACTGGAATGAAGATGTCAGCAATCAAAGGGCAGAATGATATGGCTTGGGCCCAGGCTACTGGGAAGATTATAGCTCCACCTATGAACACGCTCAGGTGCTAAGATCCTCAGGTGAGACCTTCTTTTGGTCCCACCAACATCAGAGGCATGGTTAGAGGTGACACAGACCGAACCTTTTCAGTGACTGCTCTCATATTGCGGAATTCCCTTCCAAGCGAGTTGGACTGGCTCTCTCCTTATTTTCCTTCTGTCAGCAAGTCAAGACCTTTCTGTTCAAACAGGCCCTTGAAAAATAAGGTGCAGAGAATGCTGCCCGCTGGGCTGTTGTCAGAACAAACTGCATTTTGATTGCTGGTTCCCAATGTGTTTTTGATTTATTTTAATTATTGTTTTTAAACAGCCCAGAGAAAGGTTGGCAGGGACAGAGTCTGAATGCTACCCAGGGGAAAAGTTGGACTGACCCAAAGACACCTAGGGCTAGGTCAGAAGGAACCAATGCCTTGCTGGCAGGGCTGGGTGTCAGCAGAGGGAGGAACAGGCAGAATCATATGAGAGCGAATAGGGAAGCTAGAAGAGTCGGGGAAGTTCTGACTGATCAGAAGAGGCACCTAGAGCAAAGCCAAGGTGTCAGAGGTTCAGAAGCAGGAGGAACCAATGGGTTGTGTGGTTTGGGATGTGTATGTATGTACAGTGGTACCTCGGGTTAAGTACTTAATTAGTTTCGGAGGTCCATTCTTAACCTGAAACTGTTCTTAACCTGAAGCACCACTTTAGCTAATGGGGCCTTCTGCTGCCGTCACGCCGCTGGAGCACGATTTCTGTTCTCATCCTGAAGCAAAGTTCTTAACCCGAGGTATTATTTCTGGGTTAGCGGAGTCTGTAACCTGAAGCGTATGTAACCCAAAGTACCATTGTATAAAGGGAAAGAGTTTCAAATGCAGGGCTGTGAGAATGTTTTTCATCTCCAGGGTGCCATTCCCTTTGGGAGAGCCTTCTGGGGCTTCATGGTAATGTTGGGTGGGGCCAGAGGCAAAAGGGGATGGGGCAACAAGTGTGACTTTTACCTTTGTAGACTGGCTTCTATAGCTGCTCATAGCCACCCTCTATCCACCCAGAGAACAAAAGGCATTATCTGAGTTCAAGGCCATATTGAAACCAGACACAAACACTCGAGGGTAAAAGGCAGCTTCCCATGTTTCCTGGATCAGGAGTGAGTGAGGTAATGCTTGCTTACAAGGGAAAGAAAAAGGAACAGAAGAAGAAAGTAAGGATCCAGCTTGGGAGGAAAGGCTGTTTTTCAGAGATGGGTTTGTGCCAAGGGATGCTAGTGAGATCTTGGATGCAACTCCTGAGTACAGGCCCTTCAGGTGGGCTTCATGATGTGAGATGGAGCCAGAATGTGAGTTAGAGTTGCAATTTCTCCCCCATTGTGTAGGCTTCCGATTCTGGGCACCACAGGACATGTCCTATGCTGCTTCGTTCTGTGTCCTGAATTGTGTCCTCTGGTGGGAGCTATCTGGATGATGCAATCCAATATGCTGCTAGCATAATCAGGGCCACTCCAACCGACCCATTTTGATGAGCATTTGCCCTGATTTGCTTACACAAAGCCAATGCGGAGGTTCATCCCCATCCAGTCGTTTCTTGGTAGATGATGGTTCCAATGCACGGCACTGATTGCTTAAGGATGCTGCAATTCTTCAGAAGAGGGCTGGGGGTGGGCTTTATCAGCTGAGGGCTACATTCCCTTCTGGGGGCCACATGCCAGAGGTGGGAGGGGCCAGCAGCAAAACTGGACAGAGCAATAAATGTGGCTTTTACCAGCTTCTTCCATTCATTCGTTCCCTGCAACACTCTACAAAGTCTCCTTCTCTCACAGTGTTAGAAGAAATTTGGAAAGGCCCACATGAAAAAGCTTCTCCCACAACTACACCAAGTTACAGTTTTTGACTCTGTTCCATTTTCATGCTCAGGAAAAGTGTAAATCTAAGAGCACTGTGCAGCTACAACAATAATTTAGGGGTGTAAAAAACACGGCATCTAACCCTACCCCCCGCCAACATGTTAATGGTTAATTGGCAAATTGGAGATCTGCACAAGGAAAGCAATTTTTATTAACCACCGGTGGTTTTGCCGGGGGGCCTATTTCTGGCTTCCGAGCACTCTAAATACGCATAAATTATTCAGCCTAAATGAGTTACACCCTCTTCTTACCATACCAAACTCCAAGCTACGCCACAGATCAGGGATCAGCAGCTGCATGAATGAATTTAGAGAAAGAGCTGCCTGTTTTGCTTGATTTGATTTCGCAAAGCAAAACCCACTCTTGTCTGGGCTGGAGCTGAGAAAAGTGCTGCAGCTGTAAAATCCAAAGCGAGGAGAACTCTTAAGAAATGAATCTTTGTTTATGGGTGGCAGTGAACAGAGCAAGGTTCTAATTGGCAGGTTTACCTATTTTTTTGTTCTGTTTATTTGTAACATTTATGTGCCACATTTACCTCCAAGGAGTTTAAGGTGGTCAAATAATTGAAGAAGCTGGAAGGGGCCCAAACAGACATTTAACCCAACCCCCTGCAATACAAGGAATCACAGGAATCATGGTATAAATGGTTTTCATCCTCCCCCATTCTAGACTCACAACAACCCTGGTAGGTAGGAAGGTTAGGCTGAGAAACGGTGACAGGCCCAAGGTCACCCAGTAAGCTTTATGGCTGAATGGGGATTCAAACCCTGGTTGCCCAGGTCCAAGTCCAGTAATCTAACCACCACACTCTACTGGCTCTCTAGGCTAGTATGTAACAATCACTTGTACATCTTGATAGATATTACAGCACATAGGGCTAATCTACACTGGTCAGTTATAATGTTAAAAATACGTTATTAAAATGTGACACCAGAGGGTGCTATAGAGCAATGATCTGCCATTAATGGAAAATTGAATTGAGAGCTATATCACGTTGTTGTTTTTTAAAAGCGTTTTTACAGATCAGCGTAGATCCAGTCATGGTTAGACTATGGAACTTACTCCCAAAGGAGGCACTGATGGCCACCAACTTGGAAACCTTTAACAGAGGTTTGGACAAATTCATGGCAGATAAGGCTATCAATGGCCACAAGCCACGATGGCTGTCCTTTCCCTCCAAAGAGAGGCAGCATTGCTTCTGAATACCACTTGGGGGAAACCACAGGGAAGCAGAAAGCTCTTGTACTTGGGTCGTGCTTGCGTGTTTCCTGCAGGCATCTGGGTGGCCCCTGTAAGAACAGGATGCTGGACTAGATGGGCCATTGGCTTGGTCCAGCAGAGCTCTTCTTATCTTCTTAAGTTCTTACAATATCACCTTGTAATTCTGTCAGTGACCAAAGTGATAATAGAATTTTTGGATTCTCGTCTAATCAAAATTGACCAAACCATGTAAGACTACATAAGTGGTCATTTGTACCAGAGGTGGGGGGACACTTCTTTAAGCCCAAGGGCCATTTTCCCACCTAGGCAGTCTTCTGAGGGCCATAGCTATGATCCCCCCCAAAGTATTCTGGGAGCTGTAGTATATTAAGGGTGCTTAGAGTTGTTAGAAGACCTCCCTATTGCCTTCACAAAGCTAGTCTGCGGAGGGATTTAACCATCAATTTATCTTCTCAGGAACCTCTGGGGATTGTAAATCTCTGAAACGGGTCTCTTCCTAACCGCTCTCAGCACCCTTACAAAACTACAGTTCCCCAAATCCTTGGTGCAGGGAGGTGAGACTGTTTAAACCTGTATCACAGTGCTTTAAATACGTGGTGTGAATGTGGCCATGGAGAGGCCTGGAAACTGTAGTTTATTAAGGATGCTGGGAACTGTAGCTCTGCAAGGTCAGTGGCGCTTTTAACAGACTATGGTGCCCAAGATTCTAGGGGGGAAGCCATGACTATTCAAAGCGGTAGTGTTGTGCTTTCAGTGCACGGTGCAAACGAGACCTTGGTACAAGGCAGCTTCCAGTGTTCCTGCCCGTTTGTTTTTACGATGAGACGGCCATCAATTTTGGGAAACCTGTCCTGAAGTGGGCGTTTTGTTGTGCTTGCATGGTGAGCTAAGCAGCGTTGTGTGGGAAGGGATCCTGATTGCGGTTCCACCATTGCAGGACATGACAAATTCGGCGGCAGCTGCAGAATCAGCATGCTCCTCACACTTTGCTCGAGCGGATCTAATGAGTGGTTTTGGCAAGACAGAAGGCCCACCGGGTGTCAGGCTGGCACAAAGCCCCTTCTATCTCATTCCCTTTTAGGATGGTTTCGCCCCCTCCGCCTCCTCTTATTTCATAACAAGCAGCAAGCAGCTTGTGATGGAGAAGGCTGGGCGAGGGCCGGAATGGGAGGCGGGGAGGGATGGCCAATGACTCATGCTTATTAAGGAGTCACTCTCCTCCCGCAATCTCTTACCCTTGCACCTCCTAATTCTCCATCATAACTAATTAGAGAAAACACCCAGAGGACAGAAGTCAAGGACTGTCTCCAAAAACGCAAACAGAGGGGGAGAATGAAAAGTGTTAAGGGCTTCCTCCTTTGTATGGTTATGCTGCAGCTGCTCACGAAGTGCAGCTAGTGCAGAGGAGAAGGGCAAGGAGAGGGAACAAGTTTCCAGTCCTCGGTGAGGAACGGGGAAATGGTAACAAAAGTCTGAGAGCCAGAACAAGGTCAGTCCAATACATTTTGCTGCCTGAGGCAAAGGACAAAATGGCGCATGGAGACAGGCACGCATGCAAACACACAGTAGTGAATTCTACTCCAGTGCTAGCAATGGGGCACCACACTGCCCCTAAAGGGGGTTAGTTGAATACTTATAAGGGCAGAAAACAAGATGCACGACACACTGCTCTCTTTTCCCACAGAAGGGTATGGTCGGGGAGCTCAGGGTCACCAGCCCCTCCCAGCATATGTCACCTGAGGCAGTGGCCTTGCTCTGCCTAATGGTAGGGCTGACCCTAAGCTAAAGGTAAAGGGACCATTAGGTCCAGTCATGGCCGACTCTGGGGTTGCGGTGCTCATCTCGCTTTATTGGCTGAGGGAGCTGGAGTACAGCTTCCGGGTCATGTGGCCAGCATGACTAAGCCACTTCTGGTAAACCAGAGCAGCACACGGAAATGGCATTTACCTTCCCGCCAGAGCAGTACCTATTTATCTACTTGCACTTTGATGTGCTTTCAAACTGCTAGGTTGGCAGGAGCAGGGACCGAGCAACGGGAGCTCACCTGGTCACCCGGTCACGGGGATTTGAACCGCCGACCTTCTGATCGGCGAGCCCTAGGCTCTGTGGTTTAACCCAAAGTGCCACCTGAATCCCTAAGCTAGAGAACACTTATTATGTGGTCTTGTTAGATTCTTATCCTGTCCTCAGTGTTGGCATTTCCAATCTGAGTGTTTGTTTGTTTGAGAGCCAGTGTGGTGTAGTGGTTAAGAGCGATAGACTCGTAATCTGGGGAACCGGGTTCGCGTCTCCGCTCCTCCACCTGCAGCTGCTGGGTGACCTTGGGCCAGTCACACTTCTTTGAAGTCTCTCAGCCCCACTCACCTCACAGAGTGTTTGTTGTGGGGGAGGAAGGGAAAGGAGAATGCGGGCCGCTTTGAGACTCCTTCGGGTAGTGATAAAGCGGGATATCAAATCCAAACTCTTCTTCTTCTTCTTCTTGTTTGGAATGTGCCTGTCCCACCTTTCAAACGCATTTGCAACACTCAGTACAGCTTACAAGAATAAAACAACCCATTGAAAGGAATACAAAACCAACAGCACAGAATGGAAAACAGGCCCAGAAGATTTAAATATTCTACAGTGGTGAGAAAAGGGTGTAGCTGAGTAGTAAGCATCTGTTTTTGGATGCAGGCAGCCTCAGGTTCAATTCCAGAGAGTTTTGCTAGAGGATCCCTCACAGAACTACAACTCCTAGCACCCTTAACTAACTACAGTTCCCAGGATTATTTGTGCTTTTAAATGTATGGTGTGGATGTGGCCTTTGGCAGAGTGCTACAACCAGGATGTAGCTAAGCAAAGTGGAATTTCCAAAAGGAAGAAATCAGGTTCCTTGCATCTGAGGTGTGGAGGATGTTACAAGGAACAGGGCCTTTTCAGTGGTGGTGCCCCAGCTCTGAATATGTTCCCCCAGATACTCACCTAGCACATCCACTATGGAGGATAAGGCCACAATGGCTGTGTTCCACCTTCAGTGTTGGAGATAGTATGTATCTGAATACCTGGATACTTGCTGAGAATCACAAGTGGGGAAAGCGCATCTTGCCCTCAGGCCCTGCTTGTGGGTTTCACACAAGCCGTTGTTGGTCAATTTGAGAACAGGATGCTGGACTAGAAGGGGTCATTGGCCTGATCCAGCTAGGCTCTCCTTAGGTTCCTAAACCTAGGAAGAAAAAGCATACATTTGGGTATGAGTTGTCAAAACGGTGGGATTCATACTCATGCTTCAATCTTGCAATAATTGATTGAAGCATAAAGAAAGGTATATTCTTGCATAAAGAAAGGTATATTCATCATTCTCTTTACAGCCAGAATGCAGAACCAGTGGCTTCTCCAGGTGCTGCTGAACCACAACTCCCATCATCCTTGGACATTGGCCACACTGCCTGGGGCTGATGGGAGTTGGGACTCCAACAACATCTGGAACTTACTCAAACGTGAGTGTGCATGCAGCCTAAAGTGCCTATAAACCAGAGGTCGGCAACCTAAGGCCCATGGGCTGGTTCTGGCCCATGAGCTCCCTGGAACTGGGCCATGGCCATTCCGTGGATTGGTGTGGGGATTCCATGCTTTTTCTTGCCACAGGGACTGACTTCCAGGTCAGAAGAGCACTGGAAATAGCATGTGCGCATGCACACGGGCGCTCCTCACCCGGAGGAGCACCCGTACGCGTGCGTACACGCTATTTGTGGCACACTTCTGGGACAGAGGAGCGCCCATGTGCATGCGCACACGCTATTTCTGGCGCTCTTCCGATCCGGAAGAGTGCCGGAAATAGCTTGAGCGCATGCATGGGTGCACACATTCCAGCCCACTGAGAGGTCTGCTGGGGAGTGGACCAGACCGGCCTCAAAAAACGTTGCTGACCCCTGCTATAAACACTGACTATTATTATTATTCCTGTTATTTTAATATTAGCAACCACTACTCAAGAGAGAGGGTCCCTGGGTCCATTATTCAATCAAAGCATACAGCAAAGAGGAACGGAAGTAAAGCTGGTTGTTGTGTGTTTCACGCACATCTGCAGAACCTCCCAGAAAATGCAGAATATTAAGAAGTCATGGCTGATTAATTCTTCAGTTGGATATTTGGGAGATCACTGTATTCAGCATCCTTCATGCTTGTCAGCCAAACTGAATGACTGGTTGAAAAGAGATGAGCAGTCATTTTTTTAAGAAGGACTCCAACACTGTCCATAGAATGTGGACCCTAGTTAAATGAATTTTTAAAAGTGAAACAGCATTGGACTATAAATTCCTTCGTATTGCCTACCAGTACGGAGTACTACTATTTCCTGATTAATCCCTATATATTATGTGTCTGCCCAAGCTATCTCCTGCTGTGTGTTGGGGGGTCAGTTGAGAAGTGTATCTAGTTCTTTTTGACTGATTCATTTCATTTATAATGACCTCTTTTGGGGGGGGGCAAGGAGCTTAAGGCGGCGTATGTGTTTCCCACGCTCCTCCATCAATCCCCACAACAACACTGTGAGGTAGGTTGGGCTGAGAGGCAGTGACTGGTCCAAGGTCACCCAGTGAGCTTCATAGCACAGTGGAGATTTGAACCCTGGTCTCCCAGGGCCTAGTCCAACAGTCTAACCACTACACCATGCTGACTCTCACTTAGGGATAAGTGGAAGACAGAGAAGAAGAAGCTGGAGAACAAGGGTGGGGAAGCTCAAGCACAGGGGCTGAAGGCAACACCCCCAGTCTCTGTACCCCCCACAATGCTCTTCAGGCCACACCCCTCACTTGCCTTGCTCCACCCTCACCTAGAGTGCTTCTGTCTAACTGGAATGTGTCCTTGGACTGTTATCATGTCTCTAGCTTGTCTGGATGGAGAACAGAGAGACATAAGTAATTGGGTTTGTGATGTCTGCATGGCTGAAATGTTCCCCAATAACCAAAGTTAAGAGGCACACCCATTGACCTGCCCATTTTGGACGGTCGCACTACTGGTTTGGGGTCCTCAGAAGGTTGCCTTCATGCAGAATACATCCTCCAGGCTGAAAAAAATTCCTGGCTCTTATCATGGAACCTTCTTTCATCTCAGGTGCCTTCATGTGACAACTGAGCTTCCCCAGTTTCTGATTGGCTAGAATTTTCATCCGCCTATCTCAGGGTGGTGCTAAGTCCTGAGCTGCCATTTTTTACAGGTCTCCCTTGGCTTCCATCACTGCCTTCTTGACTTCTGTCCTGAACTTAACTCAGATGCTTTCCTGAAGTAACACTTGCATTTGTTTCTGCCCGCTGGCTGGGCTTCTTGTGGCTTCCAGAGTTGCCATTCTCTACCCTTCTTGTACCATTGATCCACTTGCTCATTGGTGAGGGGCATTTGAAGTAACAGGAGAATAAGAATTCCTAGTTGTGTGGAACCATCTTCTCCCGTAGACTCCAAGCAACAAGGACTCAACACTGGCCTCAAGCAGCTTCATATTTTGGAGGAGATGGAGCTAACTGAGGCTGAAGACACACTATAAAGCACATGCTTTCCCCCCAAGTATTCTGGGCACTGTAGTTTGTTAAGGGCTACTGGGAATTGTAACCCTGTGAGAGATAAACTACAATGCCCAGAATTCTTTGAGGGAAATAATGTGTTTTGAATGTGCATGCAGCCTTAGACTGCTGTTCATAGGTCTGAGAGGTCTTTTTTCCTTTTGTAAAGGAAACGAAAAGAAGATATTGATGAGTGCCTGCAGATCTGACCCTCTCAACACTGCTCCCTGGGTAAGCAACTTCCATGGATAAATTGCCGATTGGACATCTTATGCAAATTTGTGCTTGTTCGTCCCGGTTTGCTTGACATTGTAAATGGCAGCTCTGGTCTTGATGGTCCACAGAGGTCAAAAAAGCATAATCAGACCATTGCATCTCACAGTTTGCTTTATGGCCCTTAGTCATAGCTGGTTTCACTTCAGTGATTCCCCCCATCTCTCTTTTAACTGGGCTAACTATTCCCCCCCACCCCCAACAGCCCTTTGGTTGTCTCTGACCTTGCATACCAGTCTCTTAGAAGTTGCTTTTCATTGTATGTGTTCCTAGTTATCAATGCAGTGGCTTCCTGCCTGCTTTAAGGAAACCCTTGTCCTTACCTTCAGAGCCTTTGATGGACTATTCAGCAGAAAGGCCCTTAGCTCAGTGGTAGAGCATCTGCTTTGTATGCAGAAGGTCCCAGGTTCAATCCCTGACATCTCCAGGTAAGGATTGGGAGAGAGAACTCTGCCTGAAACCCAACTCAGTCTTGTTGGAGTTTGGTAAATATTGCATCAGGGTGCAGGAATAAATAGCCTAGTAAGACTCATTGTTGAAAGGATGTAAGATAACTCAGGTTTATTAAAGTCAGGTTATTGAAGCCATTCTGAGCACATGCTGTCTGAATAGGACCTCATTAGGAAGCTCTTAGCCTGATGGTGGAAGGATAGCAAAGAGGGAGCCAGTCTAACCTCTCTTGGGAGGGAATTCCACAATATGGGAGTCTTCTGCTTCTTCAAGCACCTCTACCCTGCCTGCTCTTTGTGCCTCCACTGCCTCCATCAATATTTGCATGGTGCCATCTTTCTTAATTCTAGTCCCTCCTGAAATTTCCACTTTTCCACAAACATTATTACAAAATCCCTGCAGGAACACACCAAAACCTCGGAAGTACCTGAGGGCTCAGCTTGCAACAGGAAGTGCTCACGTTCCTTCCTGTCCAGCAGGATCCAATGACCAGTCTGGGTGGGGAGAGTCACTCACCATCATTTGGACAACAGAGACGCTCACAAACAAGTCTGTGTGATGGCGTCTCTCTTAAGTGGCTTCAATCCCTGCTCAAACCAGTTTGTCCTTGCAGCCTTGGATACTCTGTTTTTCTCTTGTACACTGCTTTGATGGCTGTATGCTGCAAAGCAGTCTATAAATTATGCTGTGAAGCATTTTCTATTTTTAAATAATAATTTAAATTTAATTTAATGTTAAACAGACTGGTTTAACAAACAATCCCTCTTTCCAAATAACCCTGGGAATTGTAGTTCTTTGAGAGGATAGCAGTCTTCAAACAATCCCCAGCACTCACAGCAAACTACAGTTCCCAGCATTCAGTAGGGGCAGGGCGGGGGAGAGAACCATGACTTAAAAGTGGCACAAAATCAGGATAAATGCATCCTGTGGCTGAGGCCTCCGTTTAAATATGTAAACATTAGATGAGCATATTTGTTCTCTCTTAAAAGGCTATTTCTGCTCCAAAGTCACCCTATCGTTCTTAGCCACTCTTCGCTGATCTGAATTCCTTCTCACAAATTCCCAGTTTCTTTTACAGCTTTGTAGCGTCCAAAGCCCCAGTTATGTTTCCTTCCCATCCTGCTGAACCGTCAAGTGCAAATTGCTTGAGGGGCGTTCTGTATATCAGATGATTGCTGGGAATCCCTTTTGCTATTTGCTAACTTATAGCCTATTTGTTTAGAATTTCTTTTCCAGAGACTTGCTTTGCAAGCGCCCCTGATAAGGTTAGTGGTGGAGCGAACCAGAAGCGTGAAGTGCACACATATTTCCCACCACTTGACAATTTTCATGACAGTCAGTGGTTCCAAATTTCCCCTGCGATGCAAGCTAACAGCCAGGTATTTGTAGAAATCTCATTCGTCTGTGTAAGTATTGGTTTAGCTATTGATACACACTTGGCTTACAATTGTTCATCCCGGCCTGTATCTTGACACCGTTCCCCTGACTTCAGTCTCCGTGTGAATAGAGAAAGTATTTCTCCCACTCTCATAACACTAGACATCCCATGAAACTGAATGTTGGAAGAGGGGAGGGGGGAGGGAAAGGATTTCTTTGTGCATGGTTAGACTATGGAACTCCCTCCCACAGGAGGCACTGGTGGCCACCAACTTGGATGGCTTTAAAAGAGGATTAGACAAATTCATGGAGGTGAAGGCTATCAAGGGCTACTCTCTATGATGACTGCTCTGTTGCCACAGCTGGAGGCAGTAAATGCTTCTGAATACCAGTTGCTGGGAACCACAGGAGGGGAGAGTGCTTGTGTTTGAATCCTGCATAGTAATTCACAGCGGATGCCAAGTCTATCCACTGAAACACATGGGTTTTTGTGGGTAAATCATTTGTATAGATCAACAGTGAGGCAAGCCTACCATCCTTCAGACAACAGGAGCACTCAGAGCAGGTTTTTCTCAGAAGTTATGAGAGCCCTGGAGGAAGCAAAGGAGGCTTTGCTTTGTGGATGTGAACAGGCTGAGATTTCAGTCAGGAGTCTGACAATTGACCCTCGCGGATTTCTAAATCCTTGCACATCTCCCCTCGTTTAACTCTCTCTGCTTAATATCCGAACAGCTTTCTTACATCCTGTTCTCCAACATGGTAAAAAAAAAAGGGCCTTGTTTTCATTTGCGAGCTCTGTTTGGGTGAGCCCCCAGTAATCTGTTTCATCGCACAGCTTTTACAGCCATCTGCTTGCACTGCTGGATTTTGGATTTCCTCGCGTATCTGCAGGAGTTTGTTGACATTATTTCTCCTGATTTGTCTACTTTCCTACACTCTCCCGGGTTCCCCCTCCCCTCTTTCTTTTGTGGTGGTTGGTGTTCCATTCATTCCACTGCCAGCAATTCCATCTTGGATGTTCCCAATTTACTCTCTGCAAATGGGAGGTTCTTCGAAGAAAAGCACCAAGCATTTTTGACGAGATGCAAACCTTGGTTGGGATGAGCGGCGATGAGTGCAAGGCAACACACCCTCCCAAGACACACCTCTCATCAGCAGTGCTTTGCACCCTCCTTGGGTGTTTATGCCTGGGCTGGACTATGTCCTTGATGACTGATACTGCCTTTTGCTTGCCTAGGTAGAGGAGTGTGTAACATGACACATGACATGATCCTTCAGGGGAAGCCATGGCCATTTAAAGTGGTGTGATACTGCTTTGAATGTAAAGTGCTGATCGGGCTTATGTGAAATCCACAATACAGAACTTTGGAGATCACCACCACTCATTTCTCACCATTGTGAAACTTTTAAACTTATTATTTCCTCTGCTCCCAGCTCCTATTCATATGCATGCAACTTCATCTCTGTGCAATACTTTTCTTTTTTAAAAGCGCTGTCAGTTATCTGAACTTTTGAAATTTATGTTAAATGTTTTGACAGTTTTTTGGACTAGAGGGGGGAAACTTAAATTGCAATCTATTCATATTTTTGTTTGTTTGCTTCCTTGCCAAAACAACAACAAAAAACACCATTCTCCACCCATCTTAAAGAATCAGCAAAGATCACTAAGAATGGCTTTCAACCTTTTTAAATTCCAGAGTAAGTGCAATGCTTAATCTTTGCCCCCCACTCTTTTTGCACAAAATTACATTCACTCACTTGGCACCTCTCAGAACAACAGAATTCTGTCATCTAATAATACTCTGCTATTCCTGTCATTCCAAAATGATCCCAGATGGACATATCAAATCAGCTCCCAGCCTTTCCTTGCTTCATTTATATTCTTTAATAAGTGAATATTGGACATCAGTCAGTGCTTCCTGTCAGATCCGTTTGTCTGCTGTTTTTAATGCTGTTTCAGAACCCAGAGAGAAATCTCTGTTTGAACTGTCAGTATGTGAATGCCCACTCCCCGCACACACAAAAAAGAACAAAAGCAGCTTACCCAACACTCTAAAAGGCAGCACAATTACAACATCACACTTATTTTAGACCCTTTTCTCCCTACTGCTGCACGGACGTAGGGCGGTTTAAAAAATAAGAACTGCTTAGCATGAAGGAAAACCTTATAGAATTATCCCAATCACCTTTTCAGCAATAAAGGCCAAACAAGATTACCTGGGGACAAGAGGCAAAGGTGTATTTTCCTGTGTCTACCACGGTCACACATAAAGTAGGGGAGTTGGAGTCTTAGGCCACACCCACACTGCATATTTAAAGTGCTACGATATACCATTTTAAACAGTCATGGCTTCCCCCAAAGAATTCTGGAAGCTGTGGTTTGTTAAGGGTGCTGAGAGTTATGAGGAGACCTCTGTTCCACTCTCAGAGCTATAATTCCCAGAGCGGTTAAACAATTGATCCCTCTACACAGAGATTTACATGTGGGGCGGGAGGTTTAAGCAATGTTTCCCCATTTACCCTGCAACCAGCTGTCAACTTCTGCTCATATGCAAGTTGCCTTGGGCTGCTTTTGATTAAAAAAGCTGCAGTGTGTCAAGGAATCATGGAGTCTACATAGTGAATAGTTTGTGCCTATCTTTATCAGATCAGTGTGTGTGTGTTTGTATGTATGTGTGGTGGTGCTGAAGAGAGCAGAGCCTTTGCAGATGGTTTCTTAACCACTGGTGAGACCCTGACGCTTTTCCACATTTTTCCTCCTTAGCAATGTCCAAGGCTCTTTCATTTCACACTCCGGGCTCTTCCTCTGTGAAATTGAGACTTGTGCACATGACAGTTCCCATGAAGACAGATCACCCCTAGCACAAGGTCAGCCTTCCACGAGCCTCTGATTCTTGGCAGATGCATCAGTCAAAAGCGACAGCCGACAATCACTTTAGAGTCCCTCAGCTACCTAGTTTGTCAAGGCTCCCCGCCCCGCCCCCCTCAGTTGCATATTAGCCTTTTCAAGGCATTTCTGAAAACACACACACACATGCATGCTGCTGGGACAGACACAGGCATAATCATTTATTTGTTTATTACATTTATGCCCCACCTTATTCTCCAAGGAGCTCAAAGTGGTGTATATCATTCTCCCTCCTCTCCATTTTATTCTCACAACAACTCTCTGGTTAGGCTGAGAGGCATGCTCACTCCATGGGCTTCATGCCTGAGTGGGGCTTTGAACCCTGGCCTCCCAAGGCCTAGTCTGACATGCTGACCACTACGCCACACTGGCTCTCATGCACTGATTCAGGCTCCTTGAGGATTCTGCATAGCAGGGAAGACAACACTGCAAGAAAGTTGGTGTCAGAGAACGAGACTCTCTGCCAGGCAGGACAGGGACAGAGACAGTGGAAGAACAGAGAGAATTCCTTAGTGGGGGGGGGGGGGCGGAGAGCATTTAGCCACAGGAATTCAACCTTTGTACAGTCATACCTCGAACTGGCCAAATTCAGATGATCACATCTCAGCTTAATAAGGTGAAATATGTGCAAGCCTTTGAGTGGTGCATGTAGTCCCTTTGCTTCTCCCTCCTTTTGCTTGAGCCAGCAATGAAACCCAGCAGTCTTCAGCTAACCATTGTTTCCTGTGTGATGCATGTCCAGGAAACTAGGGTTTTAGAACAAGCCAAGATATGAAAACATGGTCTGAAGTTTGTTAAATATCCTGGCTTGTTCTAAAACTTGTAACTGTAGTTTACCAGTTCTGATGAAATGGGAATCTGTAATTAATTTGAGAATTCCTGGTTTAATTATGGGACACTGGAGACTGTAGGAAAGCACACAGGGAAAAGACTCACAATTCAGTCTAACTCTCTGCATTTTTCTGCCCCTCTATGTCTTTTCTTGCAGCGAGGTATAAGTGTACTGCTTTTGAGGGCAAGTTCTGAGCACTGCCAGATTTTCTTCTGTAATTTTGAGTTTCTTAGTTTTACCCAAAGTGAAACCCAGCCATCCTTCAAACTTTGCTCTTCTCTGAATTTTGTAGTACAGTTTTCCGGCCAAGTAACGTGATCAAAAATCTATATACTTAAGTGTGCATAGGAAAGCATATATTAGTAAAAACAACATTAAAATGCATTATATGAGGAGAAATTGTATTGCAAAAATGTGTATCTTAGGCAACATCAGGAGAAGTTTGCACTAAATGTTGTTGGATTTTCATGAGGACTTTGAAGAAGAAACCACAAGCTGTAGATGGAGAACTCCAGTTAAGAGTGGAAAAATGAGAAACTGTCAGAAAACGAATCTGGCAGATTCACTCATCCCTACAGGTGACCTACTGTGCTTGAACCTATTGCTTTCCAAAGGAATGCTGCAGCAGAAGGGAATATGTTTGATTCCCAGAAGACCAGTTCTGGATAAATACATAAGTCAAAGGATTAAGTATTTAACATTTGCATTTCATTGTATGCCCTGACTGGGTTAGTTTCCATGTAATACTGAGCAGAATGAAGTCCAATGATTCAATACACTTAATCATTTAATGGAATGTCTCAGTCTTTGAATGTTGATGGCAAAAACAGCAATGCTCTAAATGTGTAGATGTAATTAGCTGTTCTGTTATAAGACAAATCCTTCATAATCCTATGGCATGCAGTGAGTGAAAGATGGGATTTGCTGGGTTACACGCCTTCTGAAACGGAGCTAATTTGTGCTGGTTACACTAATTTGACTTATCCTTGTAAGACATTCCTACAACATGTGAGTGCCGTTTGTAGACTTTCAAAGGGCCCTGATTAATTTTCAGCTTGAGCATGTTGAAGCAACAAATTGATTATCAACATGGGGAAGAGTGTGGTGGATTGGAAAAAAGACTCCAGGGAACAAAATCTTAATGGGAGGAGAATATTTATAAATCGGCTAAAAGAGGACAATGCTGTGCGGCAAACGCAGAAGTAAAGAAGAAAATAACTCATTACTCATTAGAAATATTTGGGTTGCTGCCAACTAAGTCCTACTCAGAGTAGACCCATTGAAATTCATGACCCTAAGTTAACCATGCCCATTAATTTCAGTGAGTCTACTCTGGGTAGGACTAGTATTGAGTACCACCCTTGATTCAGGATGGCTCTGTCCATCAAATAAGAAAATAGAACTAGAACAAGGATCCATTTCATCCACCAACCAGATGCCTATGGGAAGGACACATGCAGGACATGAGCGTAATAGTAAATTCTTGCTATTCTTCACTGCAGCTGACATATAGAGTAGAAATTCAGTTAAGCTTGTATTATTATTACTTAATCTATTTATATCCCTCTGTCAGGGAACTGACATCAGAGCGAGAGGCGGAGGCAGGGCTCCAGAGCGATGCCGGAGAGGGCACCAGCAGGGTGGAAGGAATTCAGCACAACACCAGTAGAGAAGGGAGGGAGATGGAGGAATTGGAGACTGGTCTCCAAGACCCTGCATCAGAGACTAGTGGAGAGAGCGCTGGCACACCCCTGCCTTCCCATTACTTGCGCAGACAAGTTCTGCGCAGGGAAAATAGGAGGAGACTTGGGGTCAAACAGCTCTTATGCTGGAAAAGGTTCAAGAAACGCCCACTGACAGATTCTGCAAGCGACTGACCGGCCACGGAGTGTGGGCTGTCAGCCAAGGCATGGTGAACCAGGCAATCGGACACAACTAGCAGGCAACTTACGCACAAGTAACCCCTTACAACCATTACACCCTCCTTTCTCCCAAGCTGGGTTTTGAGGCAACTTCCAGCATTTAAAAACAACATTATAAAACCAGATTAAAAAAACAACAACTAGTTAGAAACAATAGTTAAATTAGAACAAAAGACATTTAGAACCAGCAATTAAAACACAGTTTGCCCTGACAGCAACCCAGTGTTCAACATCATCTGCACTTTAGTTTTCAAAGGTCTGTCTGAATAGGAAGGTCTTAGGCTGCTGGTGGAAGGATGGCAAAGAAGGAGCTGGTCTAACTTCTTTTGGGAGGGAATCCCATAATCTGGGAGTGACCACAGCAGAGGCTCTCTCTCAGGTCATCACCAACCATCCTTCTGATAACGATGGGCCGAGGGAAGGTGCTCACCCAAGGATCCTAGCACCTGGATAGGTTCATATAGGGAGATAAGGCCTTTCAGGTAGCCTAGGCCCAAGCCATTTAGTGCTTGATTAGTCCCAAACAGCACCAAAGTAATACTTTCTGAAACAATATGTGACATGAAACAGAGCCATTATTAAAAAGGCCCACTTCTCTGAATTTTACAATGCGCTTTTCCTGCCAAGTAATGCACACAAAAATGAGTATGTTAGTATAAAGTTTGTATAGAAATGCACGTGTTTGTGAAAATAGTATATGGAAATACATTTTACAAGGGGAAATCGCTGTGCAAAAATGCACATATTAGGCAAAATTGCATAGAAAGATTGTGGACAAAATTGCATACCTGTTCAGAGAGTTTTGTGCAAATATGCTGTTGAATTTTCATGCAAACTTGATTTGTTGTTTTTAATTGCAAACAGATGTGGAAATGTGGAGGACAGAACTTGAGTGGTGTGGGGAAAATGAAAAATGCAGAAAAACTGAAATCGACCGATTTGCCCATCCCTAATTCAGACACATGCTCCCTTTGATCCTGGAGATCATGCAAAGCCACCTTAAATTCTCACAGTCAAATACAATGCACCAGCCCTGCTTTGTGGTCTGCTAGGTTCTCAAGGGAAAGAACAACCACAGAGTCCCAGGAAGCTCAGTGTCAGGAAGGCCATAAACATGGCTTTCCTCAGCTCACGTCTATAGCTAGTGTGCTGTGCTTGCCTGGCCCATATTAGTGATTCCTCTTTAATGGCAGTAAAAGTTTCATTTGTTGGTGAATTAAAAAGGAAGGCAAATATATGCTGAGCTCTTAAACACAAAATGTTCAAGCAACAACAACAAGACAACCTCTAAATGATTCAAGGGAGTTGATGTATAAGCTCTTCATTATTTTAAAGACACAGAAGTATGCCACTGTTTTATTTCATAGCATGGTTATTATTTGCCAGGAATTGTTTCATTGCGCATGATACATTATTGGAGCATTTGCATTGGTGTTTACTGCCAGCATAGGTCACTTCTGAAATACTGTGCCATTGACAGGTTTATAATTCTGCTGACACGGGATGGCAGATAGATGAGCTTCTCCCTTAGTAAAGATACATAAATTTCATGGCATAAATAGAACCAGGTCTGTTAGTGCAATTGTCAGAAGAGAAAACCAAGTTAAAGGAAAACAACTAGGGTGCTCCATCCTTTAAATTACAACGCAGCTGGGAAAAAATAAATAAATAAGCTGACTACTTTCACCCCCAAAGCTCCCAGACTATGCTTAGAGCAGGGGTGGAGAACCACAGGTCTAGAGGTCAAATGTAACCCTTCATTCATCTCTATCAGGCTTCTGGGCCTCTTCCCAGATCATACCCCTTCCCACGCCACACTCCTAAATCTGGGTGGTGAGTGCTCAGTCCTGCTTCCTGATTTGCCTTCTGGTTCTGCCTTAAGTCTAAGACTTTATCACATGGTTCCTTGCTGACCTCAGTCTGTTGCTCATATCTGACACACTCTAAATTGTATGTGTATTTTTCAATGTTGCTATATTTTTCCAGCCAGGAAAATAAAGGACTGGTGTGTGTGTGTGTGTGTGTTGTGGAACAGGCTGTCCCTCCTCCAAGACCTCTTTTGTAAATAGAGGACGCGTCGGAAGCCTATTACAGGCAACCCCCTTCCCCGAGCCTATTGGCCAAAACAGGGTCACATAGGTCACCAAAACAAATGTTCCCTCTCCTCAAGAGAAAGTCAACATGAGTCAACAGTGTGATGTAGCAGCAAAAAAGTGAATGCGTTTCTAGGCTGCATCAACAGAGGTAAGGTGTCTAAGTCAGAGCCCACCTGGAGTCCTGTGTCCAGTTCTGAGCACCATAGTTTTAGAAGGATATTGACAAGATGACATGTGTTCAGAGGAGGGGGGAAAGATGATCAAGGGTCTGAAAACCAAGCCTTATAAGGAACGGTTGACGAAGATGGGTATATTTAGCCTGGTAAAGAGGAGACTGAGAGGATACATGATATCTGTCTTCAAATATCTAAAGGGTTGTCACATGGAGGATGGAGAAAGCTTGCTTTCTGCTGCTTTAGAGTGTAGGACCTTAACCATTGGATTCAAATTACAATAAAGGAGATTCCAACTAAATATTAGGAAGAGCTTTCTAATGTTAAGAGTTGCTTGACAGTGGAATGGACTATCTCAGAAGGTTGTGGACTCTTCTTCACTGGAGGTTTTTAAACAGGGGCCATCTGTCAGGGATTCTTTAGCTGGGATTCCTGCATTGCAGGGGGTGGACCAGCTTGGGAATGATGTTAGCATCCTAAACCAGAGTTTCTTCTTGTGGCTACTCACTGGTGGCCACAATTTTTCTTTCCTGGCAGCCACCAGGAATGATGCTGTGTGAGATTAGTTTTGATAATGACAACAGCAGCATTGCAAGAATTCAGCTGACTATCTGTTATCCATCTATCCTTTGAGTTACTGTGATGTCATGAAGTCTATGGGGGAGGAGCTAGGGAGATCAGGTAGTTAAATCCAAAAGAATAGAAAATGCTGTGTCAAAACGGTCAGGTGAAAATATGAATGTGATGCTTTTACGAGAGCACTGAAGTTGAGTGAATTTGCCTGTGAATGTCCTCTTCCCAATTCATTTTAGCTTTAAGTGGGGTTGGGGGAAAATCTATAAATGCAAATATTGAAGAGTGAGTTGCACATATTTTCCAAGAGTCCATTCTACACTGTGTGCCAAGTATCAAGGTTCTGAACTCTTTGCCTTTTCGGAATAAATATGGAGACGCAGCATCTGTGTAATTTAAACCCAAATCCAATTTACCCAGAGGTCAAAGGTAATAACAAGGTGATAAGAGAGAGGAGAAAAGAGATGAATCTATCATACCTCCTGGCGGGAGATCATTGTACTGTACCTGTGCGTAAGCTCTAGGGGTAAACAAAAGGAGAATAACGAAAGGCATCCACCAGTCTAGAGCGGAAAAATCCACGCACTGTCGTGTAGCCAGACAGCCAAAGATGGCTTGTGCTCCTGAATTCCTTATTTTCTTTTGAAATTAACACAAGCCATCCCTTTTGTTTCACCTCACAGCCTGGCCCGCTTCAAAGATTTCCCAAGCCGTTCACAGGTTCCTTTGACCCAAGCATAATCCGGGCACCAGTTTTGTCAGCGTGTGGCTTTAATTACACCGTCTGAAACGTGCACAGATGGAAGAAAACCAGGCACCACGCAGATCATGCAACAGAAGTGGAAGAACCTCTATTTTTACACCTGGCCAGCGTTCCTCATTCGTAAGCCCTTTAAAATTCTATTGGATCATGCATGGAGATTTTTCTAAGACAACCAAAGCTCCAATCCAGGAAACAGTTTAGGGGCATTGCATACAGAAAACAACTATTCTTCAGACCCAAGCCTGTACTGGAGCCTGAAACCTGTGGGCACAAATGGTCATTTATTTATGAGAAATTTATTGACTGTCCTTTGTCAAAAGACAACAGGGTGGTTTACAACATAGTAGTGTAATAAACCACAGAATGAACACACATACTGTAATATCCATAAAAATGCTGAAAATTAAAAGCTCTATAAATGCAATTCAATTTAATAAACACATAATAACACATAATAATACCTTAAAAAGCAATACATCATGAGCAGCAGAGTCAAATTATTCACAGTGTGAAGACAGCAACTGCAACACAGCAGGTCTTTGTTACACAAGAAATGGATGTAGCGGTACTCTTGCTTTTCCATTACATAAAAGGTATTTCTTCTTGAAATGGAAGGTGGTATATAAATTATTTTAATAATGATGATGATGATGATGATGATGGTGACAAAACACATGAAGCTGCTCAGTGAAACACAATGGATGTTTCCATTATAAGCCATGGGTGAAGGAACATTGTTTAGCATGAAAACCAAGCTCCCTCCTTGGTAATTTTTTTGGGAGGCTATAGGGCAGTGGTGGGCAGAGATGGAGGCAAAAGTGGTTAGAGCACTGAACATAAATGGTACCTTTCTATGATAGGCTAGTTCAGGCTTCCTCAACCTTGGCCCTCCAGATGTTTTTGGCCTACAACTCCCATGATCCCTAGCTAGCAGGACCAGTGGTCAGGGATGATGGGAATTGTAGTCTCAAAACATCTGGAGGGCAGAGGTTGAGGAAGCCTGGGCTAGTTCCTCGGGTGGATCCTGGGGGAGCAAACAGTCAAACAACAAACCAATAAAAACATTTTAAAAGTGACCAAATATCTTCACAGATAATCATTTCAAGGCTGCTTGCAACAGTTTGTGAAAGCCACCCAATGCCTGGGGGGGACACCAGTGTCTTTAAATTCTACCTGAATGTTAATAATGAAGGAGGCAAGCAGTGTTAGAATTCCTGCTCCGTGATTGCAGTCATGGGATTGCTGTCTATCACATGATGGTGTATGTTTTGACTCCACAGAGTGGGAATTGATGGAGACAGGATGTTTGTGTTACTGTGTTCCGTGAAGTGGGACTATTGTCCTTTGTTCTTTTCCTCTTTGCTGTCTGATGCTAGAGAGAAATGGAGCCATGTTGCAGTGTTCCGTGTGTGTTTATATGTAAACAAAGTAGATTAGCCAAAATGCTGAGTTGCTGAGGTCTGTCACACAAGCTGCAAAGACTCAGCAGATCCCTGTTGGCATCTGCCAATGTCTGTTGGCATTGGTTGCTGTGATGTTCAGGCTGAAGGAAGCTTTTGAAGCTCCCGAACAATTGACCAGGAGGGAGGGAACATGCCAGTCGGGCATGTGTCTCTGCCAGGGTCATACTCGAGTGTAGGATGAGCTCCTGACAGGCAGCACACCTCACCAGGGAGGGCAAACAGGGAGCCACTACCAAGAAGGCCCTGTCATGAGTCAGGACCATCCAGGCAACCCCCAGCAGCAACACCAATAGGGCATCTCCTGCCAATTGAAAGACCTGAGTTGATTGATAACTGGGGTTCTCTTAGGTTTTGGGCTCCCGAGCCATTTACAGCTCTGCAAGCTAAAACTGACACCTTGGCGTGGAGCTAGTGGCTCACTGGCAGTCAGTGCAGCACTTGTAGGACTGGTTACACATGGTCCCATCAAGATGCTGCACTCACCAACCCAGCCACTGCATTATGCACTAGCTGCAGCTTCTGGACCACCTTAGAATAATAGATAGAGCAGTAGATATAAGGCAGCTCCCTGTTTTCCTTTAAATTTACAGGATCCAAGGCCCTCTAATTCCCCTGGAGCTGCTGTACTTATGTATTCTCCAGCTACTCCCACCCTGCCTTCAACCCTGGCCAACCCAAGTCTGTCATGTGGTTTGGAGGTGGTGGTCCTTCCACCATGAATTATCAAGGGAACATAGGAGTTGCCTTCTGCTGAGCCAGACCTTTGGTCCATCTAGCTCAGTACTGGCACTGCCTCTCCAGTTTTCGGAAAATGAGTCTTTTCTAGCCCTATTTGGAAGTGCCGGGGATTGAACCTAGGACCTTCTGCATGCAAAGCAGATGCTCTACTATTGAGCTACAGCCTTTCTCCTTCAATTCTTCCCTATGCACCTGTATTCTCCACCAGGAACCTACCTCCTCCACCCTCCTCCATCTATGCTCTGCCTCTGCAGCTGGAGGCAGTAATGTTTCTGAATAGCAGTTGCTGGAAGCTGCAGAAGAGGAGAATGTTGTTGTGCTCAAATCCTGAATCCCTGTTTTGCACAGGCATCTGGGTGGCTACTGTGAAAGCAGGATGCTGGACTAGTTTGGCCATTGGCCTGATCCAGCAGGGCTCCTTATGTTTTCCTGTTCATAGGATTTCTTTTTAAGAGAAAGAGAGAGGTCTTAAACAACTTCTGTGCTTTTTTTCTTTTTAAAATGGATCTAGCCTGCAATAAGGTTTTTCAGCAACTATGTCCCTTCATTGTGTAGCTGACTGTAGCATCAGATAATAATGGAGTTGTGATTGGGCAGGTTAAACCACTACAACAGTTGTGTCCCTTCTTCTCTTTCTGCCTCCTCCTGACAGCTTACACTCTCCTTTTAAAAGGCACATTCCCAGTGATCCTAAAATCCATTTATATGGCATTATTTATTACGGAGTGGCAAGCAGATGGAGCCGTTTTTCCTTGCAGCAATTTGAAAGGGACACATTACTTTTCTACATACTGGCTCCTGCACTGATTTATAGTTTCCACAGCAGGCGAAACATCCTGGACCTGCCTCTGTTGTTCCACCCAATTAAAAACTGAAAATGGTTTCGTTCGGTTCTCACTTTTACGACTCAACTTCCAAATTAACTCATTACGCAGTGAAATATTCTTGTGGCCAAACCATTAACATACACTAAAATTTAAATGCTCCGATATTTTAAGGGCCTGTTTCCAGAGGTGATGAATTTAAGAATCTCACAGTGCATCTTAAAAATGATCTCTTTTGTGGGCAGATGAGGGATACATGTAAACAGGTGCAGTTTCCTAGTGCCAGTACTCTGTCTTTAAGCATATGCACCTATGAATAGTTTCAAAACATTGTCCTTTAGAAGTCACTTTACTGGACTGTTTTCATCTAGGATGACAAAACGTTTAGGTCCTTGCTTCAGAAACAACGGGTTAATGGTCCAAAACCAATGCATAAACTTTATGTGTCCAGTGCTATAAAATGTTTAAAATATATAATGGCTCGGATCCTAACTAGGCATCTGTTTAGAGAAGGGCTCCTTCTCTTCCTTCGTGGGTGGAACAGATATCCAATGGTGGAATCTGCTGATGGATGGGAGAGAGGAAAAGCAATTTATATCAGTTTCCCCTGTACTGCTTTTCATACTCCTCCAGAGCCCTTCCAACCCTCCCAGAGCAGATTTCACTAAGGAGAAAGTTACGCCCTGTGAAAGCATCCTGTGAAAGCATCCTGTGAGTGGATTTCAGTCTGGGGATTCTCACACCAGTAGAAGCTGACTTAGAATCCATGCACTGGTGTGTGTGTTTTAAAAACAAAATCTAAAATTCTCAGAGTGGCTTAGCAACCAATCCCTTTGGAAAGAAACTCTGGAAATTGTAGCTCTGTAGGGCAAATAGGGGTTTCCTGCCAGAACCCTTGTCATACTACCATTTCTAGGATTTGGGGGAGGAAGCCATGACTGTTTAAATGTCTAGTGCAGACGAGGGTCTAGGACTTGGTAAACCTGGGCCCAAACCCCCACTTAGCCATGAAGATCACTGGGTAACCTTGGGCCAGTTCCTAACTTACCTCGCAGGGTTGTTGTGAGAATAAAATGGAGATGCACACCATCTTGAGCTCCTTGGAGGAAAGGCAGGATAGAAATGTGGTCAACAAACAAACAAACAAACAAGCAAGCAAGCAAGCAAGCAAGCAAACAAACAAGGAGTGACAAAAGAAAGAAACACTTAGTGGCAGCAGCTTCCAAAGGAGTAGCATTAAGGTGAGTGGGAGGAGAGGGCTCTTCAAAGGGAATGTCTTTTGAAAGTGAAAGCACACCTTGTCCCAGAACTTCAAGTGTCTGAAACTCTCTGTCCCATCCTCTCCTGCCAGTCACATTTAATTTGCACGATGGGAGGCTAAGCAGAGGTGACAGCTGCATGCAGTGTATCGGCAAAGGAGAGACTTTACAGTGCATCCTGTCAGGTTGCAATGTGGTGCTGGCAGAAGTCCAGAGGTGCAAGATATAATGATCAGAGAGGATCAGAGTGTGCAGCTTAAAGTAAGATGAGGGATGTCTCCAGAACTGACTGTGAATTCCAAATGAGAGACCCTCTCATGGCCAACCACAGTCACCACCTGGAACAATATAAGCCAAGACTGGATGACTTGCCCCTAGTAGGTAAGGCCCATAGTGTGGACTTAAATTGGCTTAGGTGTCATGGCTTTCCTTCATGGTGGCTTTTGGGTGGTGGAGCACTTTGATTCTTGGAATTTCCAGGTAGGGCTGGGTGAGAATCCTTCCTGAAGCCCTAGAGTCAATGTGCATAAGAATTTAAGAAATGCCCTGCTGGATCAGGCCAATGGCCCATTTAGTTCAGCATCCTCTTCTCAAAGTGGACAACCAGGTGGCTGTGGGAAACTGGAAAGCAGGACCAGAGCATGAGCCATCTCCCCTCCTGTGGTTTTCAGCAACAGGAATTCAGAAGCATTGCTGCCTCAAATCATGGAGGCAGAGAGAGCATCGGCATCATGGCTAGTAGCCATGTAGACAATACTGAGCTATATGGAGCAATGGTCTAACTCAGCATAAGGCAGCTTCCTATCTTCCTAAGTAAGTCTGTTTGGCCCTACCTTCACAATGATACCCATCTTTAAGATATATTGAAGCTGGACCATTAGATGGCCGCCAAACAGTAGTCAGGAACTAAGGAACAGCCACAGTGAATAATTATTTGCATATTCATATTTATGATACACTCTTCTTCCAAGGACCCCAGGGTGCTGCATACAGTCCTCTCCACCATCCGTTTTATCTTCACAATAGCTCTCTGTCTTGTCTGTATCTGGTACCCATGGGGTCAAGGCAGCCCGGTTGTTTCAGCACCATGGAGAGTTCCAAGTGAACAGATGAAGGATTGTAAACTCGCCTTTTGGTATAATCAAATCAAATCTGACCATTAAAGGACAACTTCCTGTGGGGATTAAAAAAAACCCCCAACCCACTGGTTAGGCAGAATTTTACCTAGCTTAGATTCTAAACTATTTCTACTAACATATTTGGCTGGTGGATTTTCTAATAAGCCAGTAAAGGAAGGGTTTTTGTATATGCAGAAGAGGCCAAATTGGAGATGTAATACATTACATTTTATACTGTACATTACATAACTCACCAAGGGTTAAGTTTCTTTTTCTTCTTCCAAGGCCAACCAGATAATTAAAAAATATATGTACGTGTGTGTGTGTGTGTGTGTGTGTGTGTGTGTGAGAGAGAGAGAGAGAGAGAGAGAGAGAGAGAGAGAGAGAGAGAGAGAGATTCGTGGTGGGGTGGATTTAAATAGATGATGAGCGTGGCACCAGAATGGAGCAGACTTAAGAGTGAACAAATGGGGGAAAGATCTGGATAAAGTGATCTGCCCATCTCTGCTGTAATGCTGAAATGGTGGCAGATATTTCTAACTAAACAGGAAGTTGCATCCAGCATCAGTCATACTCAGAGTATTAGACCCATTGAAATTAATGGGTACGAATAACATAGGTTTACTAATTTCAGTGGATTTACCCTTGAATAGAATTTGGCTGGAGACAACCTAGGGAGTCTGGGCTGAGTTGGTTACCTGCTGCTGTTCCTCCTCACAGATCCTCAGGTCTGATCACAGAGTGCCTGGGATGTCTAGAGGGTCCAAAACAAATAATAAAATCATAGAAGCATAGAACTGTAAATATGGAAGGGACCCTGAGGGTCATCTAGTCCAACCCCCTGCAATGCAGAAATCTCAACTAGTTTATATATGACAGATGGCCATCCAACTGTATAAGGGATAGCAAAATAAACACCCACTAAACGTATATGTTTAGGAGACCGGCTACATCATTTTCAGTCCAAGTCCTCATTTTCAGTGGTACCCAAATGAAGGCTGGGGCAAAATGACAATCTTATGAAATGCAGCCAGACAGGGATCATCATTATTCATAAGTTATTAATAATCAATCATTTAATGAAATTTCATCTTGCTGCATATTTTTATTCATTAATTCCTTTATTCAAATTTCATAATTAAAAAAAAATCTAAAAATGAAAAGTATGCTTTTGGAATATTTGTAGTTAATTTGTTTTAGATCAGCTGCCTATTTACATGCTTTGTTTAATTGCATCTCAAGGCGCGTATTGGCAGGAAACCAATGAACTACTTTAGGCCAATTTGAGGGTTTGGGATTGCGTGATCTGTGGGATTATAGATCAGACCCACACCATATCACCAACTGCTTATCCATCCACCTTCGGAGGGGGTTGTTCATAGCCTGAGGGTGCTCCTGGATCCATCTTTGTTGCTAGAGGACCACGTGACCTCAGTGGCTAGGAATTCCTCCTACAGAATTCGGCTGGTAAGACAGCTATTCCTACTCATCTCACAAAAGTATCATTCCCAGAATTCCCAGGGAAAGAGGATGGATGGATAAACCACCCTGGGAACTGTTGCTTTGAGAGGATTAGGGGCCTCCTAGCAACTGACAGCACCCTTAGCAAACTACACTTCCCAGGATTCTTTGGGAGGAGCCATGATTGTTTAAAGTGGTATGATACTGCTTTATAGTGCAGATGGGGCCTTGCCCTCTACTGCTGACCATCTTTGTTGCCCTTCTCTGAATGCATTCTATTGCTGATATATCCTGCTTTAAAGTGTGGCGACTGGCATTGACCACAGACGAGGCCTTGCTAAAATGGAACTGTTACTTCCTTTGACTTGAAAACTATGCTTCTATTAACAGAGCCTAGAATCACATTAGCCTTTTAGGAAGCTGCATCACACACCTGGCTGAGCTTTTAGCTTGTATTATTGGTATATATAGTGATGTATGGAAGTGAGAGCTGGACCATAAAGAAGGCTGATCGCCGAAGAATTGATGCTTTTGAATTATAGTGCTGGAGGTGACTCTTGAGAGTCCCATGGACTGCAAGAAAATCAAACCTATCCATTCTGAAGGAAATCAGCCCTGAGTGCTCACTGGAAGGACAGATCGTGAAGCTGAGGCTCCAATATTTTGGCCACCTCATGAGAAGAGAAGACTCCCTGGAAAAGACCCTGATGTTGGGAAAGATGGAGGGCACAAGGAGGAGGGAACGACAGAGGACGAGATGGTTGGACAGTGTTCTCGAAGCCACTAAAATGAGTTTGACTGAACTGCGGGAGGCAGTGGAAGACAGGAGTGCCTGGCGTGCTCTGGTCCATGGGGTCACGAAGAGTCGGACACGACTAAACGACTAAACGATGATGATTGGTATATAATCCACACATCCTTTTCACATTTACTAACGTCAAGCCAAGTTTTCATTGTCCCAGTGTACTTGATCCCCCACAGCCTGCTCCCCCAAAATGCGGAACCTTCAATTCTCTCCATTGCATTTCAGTGTGCTCGTTTGGGTTCCATTTCCCATTCTTTCATGGCCTGTTTGAATTTTCTTATTTCGCATTTCCAATACTGAGTTGCTGCACTGACAACAGGCTGTGATGCTAATCCCTAGTTCAAAAGCAGTCTTCAATGCACTGTGCCAGAGGCGCCTGAAGCATAGATTATCCCAGATAAATTCAACCCAAATGTGATATGTGTAGAAAAACAAACAAACAAATTAAACTTCAGCAATGAGTTTGGGGTGGGTGGGTGGGAGGGGTAACATTCAGTTTTACCAAAGATTAGAATCAACCTGTGTTGGAACAGGCAAGTAAATGGCAGGTCTGATTCACACATGCATTTCTGTCTCTTGAAGACCTCAACATAAGGTGATGTTTTGCATGCGGGAAAGGGGCGTTGCTGATCAAGCAAAACAGACAGACCTTTCATATTTCCTCAAGGTGACATGCAGAGGAATATGATCATGCATTCATGTCTGCTTCACAAATGGAAGTTCACCATTTAACCACTTGACGAAGGCTCTGTTTGTGTGATTTGATCTGTGATGGAGGTAGAGACAGGCCTTCAGGCTGAATGAAAGAATCTCTCCACCCATACCCTAAATCAAGGATGGGGAAGCTGTGGTCCTCCAGATGCTGCTGAACCACAGCTCCCATCGCCCTTGACCTTTAGCCATGCTGGCTGGGGCTGATGGTTGCCCAAATACAACATCTGGAAGGCCACATGTTTCCTTTCCTTGCTATAGACTGATTTGCAAAACCAACAACAAATTAAGAGCATAAGAACTTGAGAAGAGCCTGCAGGATCAGGCCAATGGCTTCTCCAGTCCAGCATCCTGTTCTCACAGTGGCCAACCAATTACTATTATTGCAATTAATCTATTAACTTCCTTCTAAACCACCATCTCAAGGCAATATACACCTAATTTACAAACACACAAACATTTAAAGCAAGGCTAAAACCCTGATAAATGGATGTTTGTGACAAAGACCCATTTATCCAGCTGCTGGCCCAAAAATGTCTTCAGCAGATCGGGCGTGCCTGTCTCATCTCAACTGGGATGCTGATCCACAGAATATCTGTCGTTGGCACACTCACAACTGCAGGTCACCACCAGAGGCTGGTGATAAAACATGTATGCCTAAAACTCCCTACACACCATACAACTGAGAGCACATTTGAAGCACATGACTTCTCCCAAAGAATCCTGGGGGCTGTAGTTTCTTCACAGTGCTGGAGAATGGCTGCCATGCAAGGGGGAAATTACAGTTCCCAGGATTATTTAGGGGAAGCCATGAGCTTTAAATGCATGGGGTACTAAGGAGAGCCTTAGTATAGACTAATTGAGTAGTGAGCAGGCGTATGCATCAGTCCCTGCTCCTTTTCTCTGTCTTTCTTTCTCTGTCGCAGAGAATGCCAATTTTCTCTCCCAGAAAAGGTTCCACCCATGAATAACTGCTAAATGACAACAATAAGCCGAGACGGAAACAAACTCCTGCTATCTGAAGGGTGTCACTGCAGTCAAGATAAAGAACCGGGAGTTCTTGGAGGGAGTCCGGGTGTGACAAAACCTGTCCCAATGAATGCTGACATCCTGAATAAAATCACTACATGACTCCGCGTAGGTCAAGAGACGACATTGTTTCCCTGAGCCACATTGACAGCAGGGTGACAGAGATTAATAGCTTTGTATTGACTGAGTAACTTCCAGTTCCTTATCTTTGTCAAGTCAAGGCTGTGTCCAAGAGCTGAAAGTGTTATTAGTCTTATAATTGCGGAGACATTTAAAGGGTTTCCCCTTAAGGGACTATGAAATCCAATAAACCTTTCATAAAACCTCAAGCACTCATGTGAGGAAGAAGAAGGGGGGAAAAAACCCCACACACAACACCCCACCCCACCCTTGTCTCCGAGACAGGCATGCTTCAGTGGGAGAAAACCTTGGAGCGCCGGTACATTGAATAATGTTTGATTTATGAAGGCAGTTTTGAATTGGTATCAGTTGTTTTATTAAAAATATATGAAAGAATGTTTTAAATATGAGTGAGCTGTGTTCACTTCGGTCTCGATCAAGCGCTCTGTTCATCTCAGGCGAGAGCCCCGCCTTTACCTTGTCACAGAGATTCATGGCGCTTTCGTTACACTGAATTTGTATTGCTAATAGAGTAGGGTAATTTAATTTAGGTGAGATTGACCCATCACACTTCCACCCTGAAGTTTCAAATAAAGTTTCTTCATTTCTGGTTCCCCCCACCCCTTAAGGATCAAGCTGTGGTATTTATTCACACACACATACTCCTTGTCTAACATCATTAGATTTGTAAAGGAACAGTTATGGTGTTTTGTTCACTGATGTCTCTTGGCTTTGAGAGTGGCTATAAATGGAAGGATAGAAGTGTTTTTAAACACAGCAAGTTTTGAACATAGACAGCCTGCTTAGGGTTATGATATAATACATTTTGGACTTTACCAAAAAAAGCGGGGCAGGATCCTCTGTAGTTCAGTGGCTGGTGAATTGATGTCACACAGGAAAAGCCCCCATTTAGCTTGGTCTAGCAAGGGGTTACAGAACATTACACCTTAAAGCACAGCTAGGGAAACCTTTTCAGCTAGAAGGCCTCTGTCCTGGCTCTCTCCCAAAACCAAAGCACAGAGGTGTTTACTCATAAGTAAAGAAGTAAACTTTTGTGGTAGCAGTCTAAAAGTACAAATCCAGTAGATAGGAAAGAGAAGAGACAAGGAAATGGAGTAATGGCAATAAATCTGAACATTGATAGCAATAAATGTTCAAGAGTCCAAGATCAGTAGCAAGAGGTCCAGAAATGCATGGGACCAATGAAGCTGTTCCAACAAGGTTCCTCGCCTACTCACCAAGTCTTAAAGTAAGCATGGGGAAACCTCAGTAACAAGAATCCTTCCTCCTGCAAGAATTCCTGGCCTGAAGACAGGCACTTCTCCGGGGGGGGGGCATCCTCTTCTCTTGAGGCATCACCTCCCTCTGGCAGATGGGCGCACCTTCTCTGAATTTTCCTACTATGTCATGGTAGGTTGGGCCCCTGAGTCCACCTCAAGCTTTACAGGCAGAGAAGGGGTAGCCCCTGAATCTCCCATCTCATGAGGTCCCAGCACATCTGAGGGCAGAGTGGTGCTTCATCAAGTGGTGTCTGCTTCATGGTCTCTTCCTTCTGTCCTCCCACTCAAAGCCTTCAGCCTCAAGTGCTGGTCTGGTCTGGTCTGGTCTGAATCAGAGATCTCTGTGGGAAATGTAGCCATAGGCCATAGCTGTGTGGTAGAACATCTGATTTGCATGTAGAAGGTCCCAAGGTCCAATCCCTGGCATTCTTAGGTAGGGCTGCAGAAGACTCCTGCCGGAAACCTTGAAGAGCCATGGCCAGCCAGTGTTGACAATACTGAGCTTGGTGTTCTGACTTGGCATGAGGCAGATTCCAAAGCATCAAGCATGTGCACTTGGGATTGTGACCCCAGCCAATCAGAGATAGGTAAATGACTTATCAAGACCTCTATCAAAGAAGGGCAGATTGCAGACCCGATGAATTTTGCACTTGCTTCTTTAACTTCATTGTGTGGCAATGGGCCAGTTCAACTTTGCATGCATTTAAATGAATTAACCCAGACGGAAGAGCATCCCCGCTTCATTCCATGAGAAACTGCAATTGCAGGTGTTGACAAATTGAGGTTATGGAGTTCTTTTTGTCCCTAATATTTGGTCTCTGCTGGAGACTTGGGTCACGTTTCTCGATGGTGCAAATCACCATCTTGACTTTCTTTGAAGGCCGTGGCTGTTATGCAAGGAAGGTTCTCTTCAGCCTTGCCCAATAAAGTCTAGGACAAATTCACTGTCCTGCTGTTTTTGGATTGTGCTGGTGATTTATTCAATGTTTATCCTGAAACTGCATTCAGTAAAGTTGATGAGTGCAAAAGAGGACCGCAGACTCATCTCATTTTCACTCCTCGGTATCCTGAGGGAGCTACAAAACTGTTTTACCCAATACATAAAACTATTAATACAGTTGTATACCTGAAGGAGACTAAAAAATGGTGAAGTGGGATTTGTGGTGCTGTAGGAAGAAGGGGGGGAAAGGTGGTTCTGGGTCCAGGAAAATGAAGTCCAATGAATCCAATGATCCTGAATGTTGGAAGATTCAGAATAGATAAAAGAGAGCCCTTCTTCATGCAGTGCATAGTTAAACTATAGAACTTGTTCCCCCAGGAGGCATTGATGGCCACCATGCTTGATGCCTTTAAAAGAAGACTGGACAAATTCATGGAGGATAAGATTTTCAGTGGCTACCAGCCATGATTGCTATGGTAGTAATGCTTCTGAGTAGCTGTTGCTGAAAACAGCAAGAGGGGAGAGTGTCCTTTTGTTGAGACCCTGCTTGTAGGTTTCCCACAAGCATCAGTGTGAGAATAGGAAGCTGGACTAATTGGGCCATTGGCCTGACCCAGTAGGCTCTCCTTAGGTGCTTATGAAGTTCACTGCGTGATCATGAACCCACCACTATTTCTCACCCTTACCAAACATACAAGGCTGTGCAAAGGTCCTAGGCAGGGATAGGAGGTCTCTTTCTACCCAAGGACCACATTCCCTCCTGGACAGCCTTCTAGGTGGCACATTCTAGTGGTGAGCAGAGGTGAAGGAAAAGATGGGTGGTGCAATGGATGTGACACTTACCTTTCCACATCAGGCTACATTTAAACCACATGGAGGGCAGAGGGTTCTATGCAAACACTTCTCTCTTCATCCAGAGGCATCACCACACTTTAAGGACCCTTTAAGGGACATGACCCTGGGAGATCTGGAAAGCCACATTCAGCATCCAGGTATCCCACACCTGGTCAAAGGTGGTAAATTCATGGATGCCAGGCAAAGGTAGCCAGCGGGATACATATGTGATTCATGGTGGTGGTTGGGGGGTCACCCTTCTGCCCCATTTCCTCTGTTTCTCTTCTGCCTTGTTGAGACTCAACTGTTCCTGGCTTCTTTTCAAGATAAATGAAGAAATCAATGGAGGTTGGTGATGTGCTTCCTACCCTTGATTGCCAATAAAGGATATTACTTTCCCTTGATTTGTAATCATGGCAACAAGGTGCCTGAAGACTTGGCACCAAACCTCTCTTTTTGTTCATGGTTGTGGAAATACTTCATTGATGCAAACAGGCTGTGATCCCTGATGGCACTTAAGAGCACTGAGGTCAGCTCTAAAGGAGATTCTCCTCCTAGCTTTTCATGGGGGGGGTGTGTGTGTATCTTGTGAACTTCTGACCAAGTGTAGCTTTACTCTCTCACACACACAATAGCCAGAGATGGTCACATGATGCATCTAAACTGCAGACTAAGAGCCAAGTCACTATGACCAGCCCAATCAATCCAGTGGATGCTGAACTTTCATCCAGGATCTCCTAGATGGTTGGCCATAGGTCTCCAGCCAAGTAGGAACAGCTATTTCAACAATAGGGAAGTTCTTGGGTCATATAAATTTCATAACTCTCTCCCAGATTTCATTCTTAAAGCTTGGTTTGCTGATCTGCCCCCTTGCAAATTCAGTTTTATTCTCTATAGCCTCTGTCTCTGTGATGTTTGTGTGTGTTACTTCTTAGACAAAACTTCCCCCACCCGATGCCCTCTAGATGTTGTTGGACCACAGCTTCCATCTATTTCAGTCTGCATGGCCAATGGTCAGGGGTGATGGAAGTTGTAGTCACTGAACAGCTGGATGGCTTTGGGTTAAGGAAGGCCACTTTATTCTGTCTTGGTCCCTGCCTTCCTATCCTGTTTTGTGCCTTCTCTAGATTGCCACTGGCTTTCTCCTACCTAAGGCTGGGATGAAATCCTGCCTCAGCCCTCCCTGTTTCCTGAAAACATTCTCCCTGCAAAAATGGAGGCCATTTTTCTGCTGCTTTCTTGGAAGTGGGGAAGAAATACATTTCTCCACTTTTAAGGTGGGGTGGCCACTTACTTTATCAGATTTCACTGAGAAGTATGGCTGATGATGAGCTGCAAAGAATGTGGGAATATTAAGGAAGTTAGGAGAGGGTATATTGTTTTGATATTATCCCTCCTCACTCACACTAGTGAGGAAGCAGCAGAGCACATTCCCTTTGCAACTTATTGGAAGCAAGTTGATGAATCATTAGAATCTTTTAATGAAGCAATCCAGTCTGGCTTGTCCAGTCTGGCTTGTTCCTGGTAAGTTTCCCCTTTATTTCCCTCTTAAAATAATAGTAACATAACTTAGTTATCTGTAAAAGTAAGAATAAAGTTTTACTCACCTTCAGTTCACAGCAGTAATCTGAAGGCAGGCTTTATCTTGTGGTTACAGTGAAAAGAAGTCTGAGATACATCTCATACTTTCTGCTTGTGGACTCCATCCTATGTGAAGGTTGAGCCATGAGCTGGCTAAGAGCCAGGAGAGCGAGAGTCCAAGAGTAAGAGTAAGAGAATAAGAGTCCAAGAGAGAGATGGTTGCGTGGCCAGCCCTTTTATCTGGTCATCTAGGGTCACACCCATCTACCTGGTCATATACGGGAGGAGGAAGCTCCAGACCAGGTATGACAGGAAGTTCTCCCTGCCTGGAACCACATTTCCCTGTGTGTCCATTCTAGGCAACAGGAAAATGTACTTGCCTGCTCTAGTAATAATACATCCCACAAAGAAAACCTAACATGGTTTCATGCTGACTACACTGCCCGGAATGCCTTGAGAGTGACAGACTGGCTAACAGCAGTTACATCACCTATTATATCAGCACAACATTCTCTCACGTTGCATTGCTTTTAAGAGGATTTTATTTTTTCCATCTTTTGGTGTCTGCTGCCTTGGACTTCTCTGTGAAGAAGGGTGGGATATCAATTTAATAAATATGCTATACATTGTTCCCAAGTTCCCATTTCACGCTAGTCTGGAAAGACACCAAAAGTAGACCCAGATAACACCTTTCTTTTTACTCCGCCATGAAAGTCTGTGTACAAATGACTAATGTTTTGAGCTGGTGATATCAAGTCTCCTTGGATTTACTGGAGGTGGTGGTGGTGGTGGTGGGGTGATGAATATAGTTACCTTTTGACCAACAGCTATATTTTGCTTATTTGATGTCTTCTGTTTCATGTTGCTCCTTTAATAAGTATCCCTTTGGAGTTCAGGAAAGGGCTTGCCACATGTCACTGAAGTCTCAGAGACTTGATAATCTTGGTCAGTATTTGAAATCAGGCTCCTGTGAAGACCAAAAAGATTGGCAGCGGCTATAACTCATTATTCTGTCAAGGCATTGACAAAGAGATCTATGTGAAGTGATCTGTGATTACTTGATATTGATTAGAACTCTTCTGGGAGGGAATGGCATGCTGGCTTCTTGAGATAACCCCTTCCTGAGTGAGTTGCGTTCCCTCTTCAAAATAACCTGTAATATAGATCAACAATGCCATGGGTGACATTCATTAATCTTTGCCAACTGAGCGTCCTCCAGTTGTTTTGAATCACAACAGTGGTGTAGCATGGGGGGACAACGGGGGGTTGCCTTGGCCACAATATTGTTAGGGATGCAAAATTTCAACACCCGGTGCTGCCTTAATACAGCTGCACGCTTCAATCACTGGGCTCTGTTGAAAATGGCTTCTTCATGTGAACCAGGAAGGACCTCTCCAGACAATGGGATGACTCTTCTTTTCTTATCTCTGTGGCTGCAACCTTCTGGGTGATGCCAATAGCATTAGGCAGTTGAATGCACATGAGTATTCTGTCCATTTCCCTCCCTCGGGCCCCGGGTACTGGCTACCCATGCTACGCCACTAGATCACAACTCCCATCCTCCTCCGCCAGTATTGTCCTGCTGGTTCATACTACAACTCCCACCATACAGTATTGCCCTGCTCTTTTGGATCACAGCTCCCATCATCACCAACCAGTATGGCTGTGCTAGCTGGGCCTGATAGGAGTGGTGGTTCCAAACATCTGGAAGGTACCATGCTATTGAAGGCTGACATACATTGAATGTTTTACAGTGGGACAGATAGGGTAAAATTTGAAGAAACATGTCTGAGACTGATATTAGTTTGGACTTCTCTTAGCTAAACCCATACCCCCAAAGAAACACACAAGCACTCTCTCTTCTGCCTCAAAAGTAGATGAATGATTAGGCCATTGTTAAGACTGTTACTGCATTTCTGTGCATGTCAACATGGAACTCCTATGAGTTCAAGGAGCATGGGATTTTGGTTGAAGCCATATGACTTCACATCTAGATAGATAGATAGATAGATAGATAGATAGATAGATAGATGATAGATAGATATAGATGATAGATAGATAGATGATAGATAGATAGATAGATAGATGATAGATGGAACTCACATGGTTCAAAGATAGGTTGAACTGTCCACCTCCAGAGTCGTCCACCTGCAGTCCAAAGTGGAAAAGTCTAGGAGCTATTTAACCACATGATCTGCTGCTTCCGCAGAGCAACCTTCAGCTTAGTTTGTAGCAATAAAGCCTTCTGAGGACTCTTCAGTTTGATGTGGAGGATAATCTGTTTCTTCCAATAAAAAAAAGGGGGGGGGGAGAAAAGAAAAGCAAGAAAAGAAAAGCTGTATATTTTCCTTGTATCCCTGCAGCCATATGGGGCCCAAAACTCCCATCACAGCATAGAGGTTGATATTGCCCAAACTCTCTTGATACGTACAAAATTAACACAGGTCACACTTCGCTCCATATGGTAACTTATTGTGCCAAGACAACTCAAGGTGCTTTCTAATAGGCGGAAAGTTGCTAATAAATATCTTTTTCCTCCCCTCCCCTCCTCTCTCATTTTTCTTTCCTGTTGTGCATAGGAGATTTGACAGCCACATATTCTTCTGCCAAGTTCCTTCAGTAGCTTTACACTTTTTTGGTGGTTGTTGTTGTGGACGTGTGACATTAGTTTAAGTTGACCTAGAAAGAAATTAGAGATAGCTGACTCCAGGCTGAGTAGATGAATCATTACTTTTGTGTCCTCATATGCCCATCTGAAATTTCTTAAGAGGAGAAACCAACATCAAGCCAGCAGTGAGGGTACCAAACTCGAGCTTATGTGTGAATTTCTCCAGGCACAGAAATGAACCTCACAAAACATATCTCAAAAAACAGGAAGGGAGTTTTTCAAACCTCTTCCCCCAAGTTCTCTTCCAGGTCAGATTTTATTTATTTCATTTTCTCCTTTCATTGCATTTATACCTCACATTTCCCTCCAAGGAGCTTAAGGTGATGTAGATGGTTCTCCCAATCCTCATTTAACCCCCACAACAACCCTGTGAGGTAAGTTAGGCTCAGAGTGAGTGGCTGGCCCAAGGTAACCCAGTGAGCTTCATGAGCAGGTGGGGATTTAACCCCTTGTCTCCCAGGCCTTTGTGTGACACTTAGTTTAATTCAAGCCAAATAAGAATTTCTGGCTTCTTTCCCCACTCCCAATTCACCACCACCTCCCCAAATTGCAACCATCCTTCTTTCCCCTTTACAAATTCAACTTTGCTGCAGCTCTAGCTATATAGTGGTACCTCGAGTTACATACGCTTCAGGTTACAGACTCCACTAACCCAGAAATAGTGCTTCAGGTTAAGAACTTTGCTTCAGGATGAGAACAGAAATCATGCTCCGGCGGCGCAGCAGCAGCATGAAGCACCATTAGCTAAAGTGGTGCTTCAGGTTAAGAACAGTTTCAGGTTAAGTACAGACCTCCGGAACGAATTAAGTACTTAACCTGAGGTACCACTGTACTTCCTTTGGTAGTGGTGTGCTGTACTGTGCGAAAATGTAGTCAAGGGGCTCACAGAGCGTACTTCTCTCTACCCACAATAATATCCCTGGTTGTTGTTTTCTCGCTCTCCTGTGGCTGTGAAAGTAATTAATCAGCTCTTCCCCCAAAGCATAACTGCTCAGAACTGCTGAAAATGGGTTTGGGCCTGGGTGAAAAAAAAATGTTTTTCAGGGCCCCCAGCAAGGACAGGCTAAAAATCTTTACATGGGATTTGTATTGATGTGCAAAATAATGGAGGGAAAAACACCCCTAAACAAATATGCCCTGCCTGGCATATGAATGAAACATCAACAAATAATGATAAAGACAGAAGAAAATATGCAGCATAGCTAAGTCCCAGGTCCCCTTCCAGACTGCCGGGCCCCAGTAATTTGTACTGGCTCTCACCCATCTCTCCTTGATTCTGCTGCTGCTATGTTGAATGACACAGCCCTGTACCACTTCTGCATTTTCCTAAGGTAACAGGAAACTAGACAGCAACACTGGGATACCCTACAGGAAGCCAGTACATTGGCCCATAGGACCACACTCTTCTCCAGAGGCATAGCTGTCAACGTTTCCCTTTTTTAAAGGGAAGTTCCCTTATTCCGAATAGGATTCCTCGCAAGAAAAGGGAAAAGTTGACAGCTATGTCCAGAGGCTGGTCTGAAGATGAGAAGGCCATTGTGCTACACAGCCCTACGAGTGGGAGCAGTGCTCAGGCCAAAGAAAGACATGCAAGCTGAGGGGTAATAAATCAATAACAGTAATAAAAGTAATAGTAGTAGTAACAAAAATAATAATTTTTGAATGGCTTATGTAGATTTTTCAATTTCGTTGTTCAGTAGGGGACAATGACAGTAAAGATTATTGTATCGTAAAAATAATAGCAATATGGTGCTTTATTATACAGGGCGATAGCCATTTATACAAGGGTTACATTCCTGGGGGTTGCTTGTAAGGGCAAAATCGTGCGAAGTGAGAATGACCCTCAGAACCACCATCTGAGACCTTGCAAATTGGGGCAGTCTGAGATCTTGTGAGATCTGCGACGACCCCAAGAGATGTCATAGCCTCCGAGAAAGCCTTGTGCAACCGTCCCAAAGCTTGGTGAGCAAGGCAGAGGGCTTAAAAGCTTTTTCCGTGAAGGGTTTTCCCTTTGCGGAAATGCCTTTCTAAGTCCTCTGCTTTGTTGACCAGGTTCTGAGAAGGTCACATGAGGCATCTGGAGGTTCCTGTGAGATCTTGTGAGAGCCTCCACAGCCCAGTAAGTAAGGATCCCCCACCCATTTTATTTTTTCTTTTTCTTTTGTGATCCAAAGAAACCTGTTATACTTATACTTCTTCTTTTTTCTTTCCTTCTTCTTTTCTCTTTTGTTCTTTTTCCATGTATATGTGCTCATTTGATATATATATGTATGTATTTGCAATATTTTGCTTATATTTTGTAACAATTATCTTAAATAAACAATAATTTTTTTTAACAAAAATACATAGTAATATCTTGTGAACATGGTAACTTTCCTTCATAAGGGAGTCCCTCCAGTGCCCTGAGAATTTGCAAATGTGTTCCATTACTATTTTAACATTTGTTTGTGTGTTTTTAAAATTACATTGTGAGATCTGAACGCAGGCCCGCTGATGGGTAATGTTTGTGGACATGCCGTACAGTTAACGGCAACCCCTGTGTTCACCTTTGCTCTCACATAGACAGGAACGAGCCCCCACCATTTCTACCTTCGAACAAAAATAAATAAATCCAGGGCTTTCAAAAGTTCACTGTCTGAAAGTGTGTATGCCAATTTTTCTTCACTGCCTCAGGCTGGTGCTACGGTAATAACTTTGGTTTCCAAGGCCTCATATTAAAGGAAGGGGAAGATACGGTGAAAAATTGTACACAATAAACTTTATCTTGAGCCATGTGCAGCGGAGGGAAACACATTGGGTGAGAGGTGAGGGCGTCGCTTCCCTTCACCTGGATCCGCAAACTTGAGACTCGATAGGCTGCTTTCCCGATAAATTGCCCAAAGCAGTGCATGCAATTAAAACTTTCTGAAGAACAGGTGTTTGAAATATCCCCCCAGACAAGGAAAGCTTGAAGCTTCTTTGTTGGTTTTTAAATGAAAGAGGACGCTCTCTTTCTAAAGCCATGCAAATAAATCTACTGGGGACTAATTACATGCTACAAATAGATGTAATGGGGGCCTTGAAGGAAGGAAGGAACGAAGGAAGGAAGGAACGAACAAGCTACAGCAAGGTACAAGTCAATGGGACTTTTCAGTGTGGTGTAGTGGTAAGAGACCTGAGTTCAAATCCCCATTTGGCCATGCACCTTGGGCCACTTGCCTCATCCCAGCCTAACCTGCACCACAAGGCTGTTGTTAATATTTTTTCGTCGCTTTCCAAAGAAAAGTAACCCACAGCAGCTTACGGAAACAAAAGCACACTAAAAACAAGTATAGCAAACCACCAGCAAAACTCAGCTACACAGATCCTGACCCACACAAATAGGCCACAGATTCCTGAATCCCTTCATTCTAAGGAAAGGCTCTGCCTGGTGCCTAAAAGTAAAGATGGTGCCAAGCAAGCTTCTCAGGGCAGAGCATTCCAGAAGCGAGGAGCCACCACTGAAAATGCTTTTTCTTGTGTTGTCACCCTCTGGACCTCCCGTGGAGGGAACACCTGGAGAAGAGCTGTGTCTGACAACCACAGCGAATGTTGTGAGAAGGAAACGGGAGCAGGGAGACACACGTATGCCATCTTGAGCTCCTTCCAGGAAAAGTATCATATTCATGCAAACCAGTGCTGCTTTTCTAGAAAAAGAGATGCTGGAACTCTCCATGAACACCTCCTTAATCCTCTTTGAATGACAGTGGTGCCCACCTGAGAGGTGGCAGAACTGACTTCCAGCTGGGGGGAGGGGAAATGCCCTGCATGCAACAATAAATAAATACAATTAAACCACAGTTTACTCCATGGTAGGCTTAAGATTTAAGGAATCTCCCAGCCATTTAAATGCTGGAGATTTCAAAACCTAAAACGTTTCACTTGATGAAGCATTCAGTGAGTGAACACCGATGGCAGGCGCATTGTAAGGATGGAGTTACTAGAGGGGTGAAAAACTTTCAAATGTGCTGAAGTAGTTCTGCAGAGTTACTCACAGGTGGCTGGAATTAAATTGACTAAGTGGTTTCTCCAAGCACAGCACCTGTCACATCTTGTCTTCTTTTCATAACTTCAAAGATATGAAAGTTATGAAACCAAACCTAGAAAGGGGTCAGAAGCCATCAGCTTCTTTGATTGATGCTTTGTCACATTTTGGCTCATTATCGTGCCGGGAATTTCCTCTACTAAATAAGAGGACTTTGAAGCTTGTAGAGAATTAAGGTTTCACGTGCATGCGCACGCGCGCGCACGCGCGCACACACACACACACACACACACAGAGCTGCACCCCTGCTTGCTTTGCTTGCCAATGCTCGCTTCCACCTTGAGCTCAACCAAGCCACCTTTCAAACCCCCTGCCCCGCACTGACTGGCCTTGGCCATCCGCATGCCTGTCTGCATCTTTGATTCCCACCTCCTTGCCTTCTGGCACTACTGAGATGGCCCAGAAGCTCTGAAAACCCAGTTCGTCACCACACTGTAGCTCACAGTGCCACCTGCTGGCAGCCACATGAACTGGAGCGTGATGACATCCTTAGGGAAATATGTATTAGGGGAGACGCACAGGCTGAAATAAGACCAGTTCTAAACAGGATGCATAATTCATGCACCAGTGTTTAAATCTCTAATGGGGAACCTTTTTCAGCCCAAGGGTCACATTCCCTTGTAGCTAGCCTTCCAAGAATCAGATGTCAAAGGCAGGTGGAATCATAGCCAAAAGAGGGTAGACCAGATAATGCAATTCTTACTTTGTATAGTAGCTATATTCCAGCCATGTACAAGAGGTTTCAATGCACACACGCACCCCTTTCCATACAGGCAAGCAAAAGGCACTGTCATAGTTCCAACCAAACAGAAACACTAGAAAAGGGCTCAGAGCAGGGCAGCTTATGGGAGTGGCCTAGGGAGAGGGGGTGTGGCTTGGTGAGCAATCTAAGTAGAGTTCTGAGTGCTGGGTAGACAGGCCTGGGGGGTGACATTTGGCCACAGCCCCAATCTTCCCCTCCCATTTAAACGAAGAGCTTACAGAAATTTAGCTGTGGCTGGTATCTGTTTTATGGGATATATTCCCATATAAGTTAGCCTGCCTGTATTGTGACCAACCAGCCCTGAGTGCTCACTGGAAGGACAGTATTGGAGCTGAGGCTCCAATACTTTGGCCACATCATGAGAAGAGAAGACTCCCTGGAAAAGACCCTGATGCTGGGAAAGATGGAGGGCACAAGGAGAAGGGGACGACAGAGGACGAGATGGTTGGACAGTGTTCTTGAAGCTACCCTCCTGAGTTTGACCAAACTGCGGGAGGCAGTGGAAGACAGGAGTGCCTGGCGTGCTCTGGTCCATGGGGTCACGAAGAGTCAGACATGACTAAATGACTAAACAACGACGACAACAACAATCATATTAAGACATCTTTTAATTTCATCTGCCTTTGCCAGGTGAATGACATATTCTGATGAACAAATACTTATTGTGAGCTGGGTTTTTAAAAAAATATCTGTCTTCCCCCTGTTCTGTCTATGTTGTCGTTTCCATGTATTTAATTTTTAATCTGTGCTTTATTACCTTTTGCTTTTATTGTTTACAAGCCTGTAATAATTTGTTACTTAAAAATATATATATAAACTTTTCCCCTTTTCTACATTGCTTAGAATTTTTGTTTAGAAGCAACTCATAAATACATAAAAGGACAGAAAGGGGAAAAGGAAACAGGCAATGGGAATGTTTATGGTTCCACTTCTGTAACCTCTTTAAAAAAAAATTGGCTGCCAACACACTGTACATTCAAGGCATATTTAAATAATAATAATTTATTATTTATACCCCGCCCATCTGGCTGGGTTTCCCCAGCCACTCTGGGCAGTTTCCAACAGAATATTAAAATACAATAACCTATTAAATATTAAAAGCTTCCCTAAACAGGGCTGCCTTCAGATGTCCTCTAAAAGTCTGGTAGTTGTTTTTCTCTTTGACATCTGGTGGGAGGGCACTCGACAGGGTGGGTGCCGCTACCGAGAAGGTCCTCTGGTTAGTTCCCTGTAACTTGGCTTCTCGCAGTGAGGGAACCGCCAGAAGGCCTTGGTGCCGGACCTCAGTGTCTGGGCAGAACGATGGGGGTGGAGATGCTCCTTCAGGTATACTGGACCAAGGCCGTTTAGAGCTTTAAAGGTCAGTACCAACACTTTGAATCATAGAATCATAGGGTTGGAAGAGACCACAAGGGCCATCGAGTCCAACCCCCTGCCAAGCAGGAAACACCATCAGAGCACTCCTGACATATGGTTGTCACGCTTCTGCTTAAAGACCTCCAAAGAAGGAGACTCCACCACACTCCTTGGCAGCAAATTCCACTGTCGAACAGCTCTTACTGTCAGGAAGTTCTTCCTAATGTTTAGGTGGAATCTTCTTTCTTGTAGTTTGGATCCATTGCTCCATGTCCGCTTCTCTGGAGCAGCAGAAAACAACCTTTCTCCCTCCTCTATATGACATCCTTTTATATATTTGAACATGGCTATCATATCACCCCTTAACCTCCTCTTCTCCAGGCTAAACATGCCCAGCTCCCTTAGCCGTACCTCATAAGGCATCGTTTCCAGGCCTTTGACCATTTCGGTTGCCCTCCTCTGGACACGTTACAGTTTGTCAGTGTCCTTCTTGAACTGTGGTGCCCAGAACTGGACACAGTACTCCAGGTGAGGTCTGACCAGAGCAGAATACAGTGGCACTATTACTTCCCTTGATCTAGATGCTATACTCCTATTGATGCAGCCCAGAATTGCATTGGCTTTTTTAGCTGCCACGTCACACTGTTGGCTCATGTCAAGTTGGTGGTCAACCAAGACTCCTAGATCCTTTTCACATGTACTGCTCTCAAGCCAGGTGTCACCCATCTTGTATTTGTGCCTCTCATTTTTTTTTTGCCCAAGTGCAATACTTTACATTTCTCCTTGTTAAAGTTCATCTTGTTTGTTTTGGCCCAATTCTCTAATCTGTCAAGGTCGTTTTGAAGTGTGATCCTGTCCTCTGGGGTGTTAGCCACCCCTCCCAGTTTGGTGTCATCTGCAAATTTGATCAGGATGCCCTTGAGTCCATCATCCAAGTCGTTGATAAAGATGTTGAATAAGACCGGGCCCAAGACAGAACCCTGTGCCACCCCACTAGTCACTCTTCTCCAGGATGAAGAGGAACCATTGATGAGCACCCTTTGGGTTCAGTCAGTCAGCCAGTTACAAATCCACTGAGTGGTAGCATAGTCAAGACCGCATTTTACCACCTTCTTTACAAGAATATCATGGGGCACCTTGTCGAATGCCTTGCTGAAATCAAGGTAGGCTACATCCACTGCATTCCCTTCATCTACCAGGCTTGTAATTCTGTCAAAAAACGAGATCAGGTTAGTCTGACATGACTTATTTTTCAGAAATCCATGCTGACTATTGGTGATCACAGCATTCCTTTCTAGGTGCTCACAGACTGTTTGCTTAATGATCTGCTCCAGAATCTTCCCTGGTATTGATGTCAGACTGACTGGGCGGTAATTATTTGGGTCCTCTCTTTTCCCCTTTTTGAAAATAGGGACAACATTTGCCCTCCTCCAGTCTGCCGGGACTTCGCCTGTTCTCCAGGAATTCTCAAAGATGACTGCCAGTGGTTCTGAGATCACACCTGCCAGTTCTTTTAATACTCTTGGATGCAGTTCACCTGGCCCTGGAGACTTGAATACATCTAAACTAGCCAAGTATTCTTGTACTATCTCCTTAGTTCTTCTGGGCTGTGTTTCCTCTGCTGAATCATTTGCTCCAAATTCTTCAGGTCGGGCATTGTTTTCTTTATCGGAGAAGACTGAGGCAAAGAAGGCATTGAGGAGTTCAGCCCTTTCTGTGTCCCCTGTTTGCATTTCACCATCTTCTCCTCTGAGTGACCCCACTGTTTTTTTGTTTTCCTCTAATAATTTTTCTCTAATCAAACATATCAACCCCCCTCAATAACATTGACAGCCATGTCCGCACGTTATACAGCATCACACCAGTGCCTCGAATCGATATTATTTGTTTAAAAATGCTAGGATGATTGACAGGCTGGTTATTACATCTGACCTTCAAGAGAGAACCTTTAGGGTCTTATTAGTTGGTCAAGCGAAATGGTGAAAGTTTAAACACACAGGGCACCATCCAGCCAAAGTTAAGTTTGTTTAAAAATAAAGAAAGAAATAAACCTATTGATTTTTATGGGACTGGTTTAAGCATTTGCTCAACATGCTCTATCTGCCGGTGCTGCAGTGGAAGAAACTTTGGCCAAATACCAAGCAGCAAATGCATTTTTCTTACATCATCATTTCCCCAAATTCGAAAGCACCTAAGAGCAGCCTTTTTGGGGGTTGCCAAATGTCCGGAATTTCCCAGACATAGCTGGAATATGGCAGTCAGGAGCAGCACCTGGGCGGAAATCATTGGACTGTCTGGGAAAACCCATGTCAGAAGTCTAGATTTTGCCAAATTTCCTTTAAAATAGCTCAAAAACTTCATTTTTCTATTTGAGGTTTTGTAAAAAAAAAAAAGCAGCTAACTCCCATTGTTTCTCCCAGCTGATGGTATTCAGTAGCATATTGTATCTGAAGCTGGAGGTTGCTCACAGCCATTCTTACAGTTGTTCCTTCTATTTCTAGGGTTCAGGCAGCCTGCTGTTCCTTATGCAGCAAAAAATGGGATTAATAGGATTGGGGGAACCCCAACGAAGTACAAAAAATATTTAGGAGGGGTGTTCTAACAAGGGAGGGGGACTCCCCCCCCAAACTGTCTAATGTTGACTCATTTTATGCAGTGGGTCACACAATGTGGGTCACACTCCTTAGGGTAGTGATAAAGCGGGATATCAAATCCAAACTCTTCTCCTCCTCCTCCTCCTCCTCTTCTTCTTCTATTGGAGCCACGTTCATTGTCTTTTCTTTGAGAAGTTCCATTGTACATTATCAAACTTGCACCCAATTCTCCTAAAGCTTGTGTTTACAGTGTTCCTAAATACTCAGCTTTGGTGCATACAAAGGAACAACTCTTCTGTGTTCTTTCCATGTACCTTCTCCAGAGTTACCCTAGGAGCCCATCCTTAATGGCTGACTCAACTCCTTCTGGTCTGATTGCCTCTGATCAGCACAGTGTCTAAAAAGCTCCCATTCTGTGCTGATTGGGTAGCTCCAGCATGGCAGGGACAGGGGCACTGTGGGACCCTGCTGCAGAAAAAGGAAGCAATCTATGACCCCCGATCACTGCACCTCAGCCCCTGCCTTTGTAAGGGAAGTTCCTCCAGCCCTTTCATCATTGTGGTGGTCCTTCTGATTTCTCCACAGCATTTGTGGTTTGGCAGACTGCAACTGGCTCGGTTGAGCAGCTTCTCCTTTCCTTTCGTCAGATTTCTTTTGGTGAGACGCTTTAAATAACAGACGGGTAGCTTTGGCGTCTCACCTCCTAATCACCATTATTGCCTCTCCAGTCGGTCTGACAAGAAGATTATACTTGAAGCTGCCAAAGGCCGTTATGAGCATTTAAAACGGCAAAGGGCGTTATGAGCATTTAAAACAGTACTTACAGGCACAGAAAAGAAACGGTTGCTTTTTGCAACCCCTGTCTGTCAGCGGGGAAGACAAGGTGTTCGCTCTCTGCTAGAGAGCACTGATGATCAAAGCTAGCTAGATGTGTGGGTTTAGCCCAGGGAAGCGTGGCATTTAAATCTGAATGCTGTGCTGAACGGTTTGCAAATGGAAGGTGGAAACAAACAAAAATGGTCTTCCCTTACTCATTTATCCACCTGGATATTAATTTCCCTGATTAAGTCAAGAATAACAGGTCCGGTAAATAACCACTTGTCATTGACAATGGGCTCCCCACTGGGAGAGCCTTAGAACAGCTTACCTTGAAATTTGCTACTCTTTCCATGTAAACATCTGTGCCGAGGCCCCCTTGCATATCTGCTAGGGGACAAAGAGCCTCACTGAACTACAGAACTTGCTTCTGCAGGAAGCAGTGATGGTCACCAATTTGGATGGCTTTAAAAGACAACTGGACAAATTCATGGGGGATAAGGCTATTGGTGGCTACGAGTCACAATGGCTATGCTCTGCCCTCCACAGCTGGAGGCAGCAATACTTATGAATATTAGTTACTGGAAACTACAGGAGAGGAGAGTCGTTTGTGCTCAAATCCTGCTTGCGGGATTCCCACAGGCATTTAGCCTGTGAGAACAGTTTGCTGGACTAGATGTGCCATTAGCCTGATCCAGCACGGCTCTCCTTATGCTCTCCTGTTCTTACGTTCCTGTGTACCTGTTCAGATTGTGCCGGCTGGATGAGCCTCATATAACCATCCTATGTGAACTGACATACAACCCTAATTCACCCAACCTTTTCCAGTGGCTGTATATTGTAGAGGAAGATTGAGACTGGTGGATCATTTTCTTTCTCTTTTTCAGGTAAGCTTGTCCATCACAATTGCTCTTCTCATTGAGGAACCCCCAAATAAGCATGCAATTAAAAACCTTCAGAGGTCCAGCAATGTAGCTTGAATGCCACAGCCTGAGAAAATTATATTGATGCATCACCTTCTAGAAACATCTCCAAAGCTTACTTTGCTAATGGAGAAACCTTGAACTTTATAACTAGGACTGTCTGCTGGCTAGAGACAGATATAGATGGTGTGTGTTTTGCTTTATTCTTAACTGATGGATGGATTAAGTCTTGATCAGTCAGCAACTGGGTCATATCCACCCCATATATTTAAGGCTCAGTTAAGGCCCATTGCTTCCCCCAAGGAATCCTGGGAACATTAGTTCAAGGAACTACAGTTCCTTAACAAACTGCAGTTCCCAGGATTTTGGGGAGAAAGCCATGCACTTTAACTGTATGATGTGGAGACAGGTGTGCCAACATGAATAAAATATTGGGGAGGGGGCAGGTAAGCCCCACCCCACATAATCAATCACATGACGTGGTGCGTACACACCATTCTAATGGCAAAGCCCACCAACTCTGTGGGCCCTTGCCTAGCTCTTCATTCATAAGTCCGTTCTGCCCTGTTTTTGAATTAATATGACTTGTCCTCTGAGAACTCCATGGCTGCTACCAGGTCAGGGCTAGACACAACACAACACCAAGCGGTTATTCTATGTGGTTGTAATGAGTGTAGTGGGAATTTTTGACCTTCTGCAATTTGATTAGCCAATTGTTGATTTTAGAGGTCTTTTAATGATAGATTAAGTTACCGTTCTATCGTATTTTAAATTGGGTTATTTATGAAGACTCTGGGAACTTGCTAGCTGAAAAGTGACAGAGAATTAAATAGCAGGAAAGGAGGAAGGATGTGTGCGTGTGTCCGCTTTTATTAACAGCTCCTGATTTGAAAGTATTAGGATGTTTAATAGGGATGGGCAAAAATACTTTTTGTCAAAAGGGTGGAGAGCAAGGGGAAAGTTCAGATAAAGGAAAAGAAAGGTGACAGGGTTTTGTGTGTGTGTTTAAAACACACACCGCTTTCTTCATAATGACTTTTTCCAGTGATCAATGGCTGAACTTTGCTAAAGTCCTTTATGGCTTCAATTTATTCTCTTGCTGTATGGCTCCAATGAAGTTGCCAATACTCATTCTTCTCTGCCAGACGTTTTTACTTATCCTGCAATCTATGAAAATCATGAAAACTGTTTTCTGTCATTATTTATAAGTCATCGTCTTCTTGCTTTACAAATTGGCTTGGAAATTTACGGAGGAGATTAAAAAGAAGAAGACCCAGTACGTTTATTGCCAGCCACACAATGCATCCACCTGTCACACAGTGACCCTTGGGGACAGTGGTGGTCATAAGTCATCATTCCCTTACCTGCTCTTGTATAAAGCCGTTTACAGGAGATATGATGAATTGCTGGAGAAATGGTATCTAAGGTATCAAGGATGGACGCTGAATTGAGAAACAGAGCAGCCAGAGACTGGTCTAACAACTGCCAAAATCAGTTATGAGACTGATTTGGATGGATCTTGGTCTAAGTTTTCAAAGAAAGTTTAGGAGTGCAACAAAACAGCTGTTTTGCTTATGGAGGGCTGATGGCTATGCTCTGCTGCCATGATTGGAGGCAGCAATGCTTCTGAAACCCAGTAGATGGAAGCCATAAGAGTTTGCAGGCTTCCCGTAGGCATCTATCCGGTCAGCCACCATGGGATCAGGATGCTGGACTAGATGGGCCATTGGCCTGATTCGGTGGGCTCTTTCTATGTTCTTAGATCAGGAATGGCCTTCTCAAAGCTCTCCTTGTGTGTGTGTGCTTTCCCCCTGCATTCCTCTGATGTCTCACTCAAGCCGGAAGCGTTTGGTGGCACTTCTCACTTTCATACTGAGCAGAACAATTGCTTGTGTCTCCGTAAGACCCAGAGCTTTCTCCCCACGCAAGCCTTTGAGTGATCCACACCTTCTGTTTCAATAAGCTACAAAGGACTGGGATTATGATTATTAATGCAAGCCACTCTGATAATGACAAGCCTCATTTTTTTTTGGTGGCGGGGCCTATTTGTCTGTGTTATCTGAACAACAATATTAGGGTCCAGCAAGCTCTTATCATTTTCTTGTGAACACTGGCTGGCAGGGTTCTCTCCAGGGTTTCAGGTAGAGTCCTTGTGCTGGGCAGACTGAAGTGAGGACCTTTCGCATCCCAAGCATAGCTCTTCGATAAAAGCATCATGGGGGAAGCCTCGCATATGTTGATTTTGAGAAAGCTAGCTAGCTAGCGAAGCACACATCTCTGACCATTAATGATTCCATTTCTCGAGAATTAACAGAGCTAAGTGCTGCACCGCATTCAAAGCACATTAGTTGAGGCGTCTTTATCGAGGGTGAAGACTAAAGAGTATGGCACTTCGCATACACTGGGAGGCACATCCAACCCTTAATTAAACAAGCGGCAAGGGCAGGGTTCAAAAGAACGTTTCCATGCCTCTGGGGCTATAATTAAACAATACCGATGACATAATATTCAGCAGCACCATGGAACAACTCTCATTTCTCTCTTATCTGAACGCAAGTTGTTACATCGCCTGTTTCTTGCTGCTAGCCTACCTTGCCACAGATTTCTGGGAATCAAGGAAAGGCTTTATTTAGAATTTGCAATAAAAAGAGCTTTTTGGGCAGACATAAAGCAGGTAAATTCACTGTAACCTGAAGATCATCATCAATAGGCAATAAAGAGGAAATAATATGTGTTTGTCTCTTTTTTTTTTTTTTTTTTTTGCTTCTTGTAAGTCTATAAAGGCATCTATGATTACAAAGGTGACCCGTAAATTCACTTAAGGAATAAATCCAGCCTCAACTCCCTAAGGCCTGTCCACGGATGTTTGATATGCAGGTAGGACTTTGGAAAGCCAATTAAAGTAGCTGGAGTCTGCTCTCTTTCTCTGTTTTACCAGAAAGCTTAGTACAGATCTGTCCTGTTGTGAAGAACTCTTGAGAGCCATTGTTTATCATTTATACAGCCCTGTCTGAGCACAAAATGCTCTTTAGGCTTTCACCTTGCTGATTTTCACAGTGCTTTTAACAGGCTGTTTGTCCTTATCCCCATATCACAGACTTGAGCAACTGAGGCCAAGAGATGGGGAATTGGCTAAAGCAGGAAGAAGGCACCTGTGACCCCTCCAGATGTTAGAATCATAGAATTGTAGAGTTGGAAGGGACCCGAGGGTAACCAAGGCAGGAATCGCAGAGAAGGAATCAATGGCAGATGGCCATCCAACCTTTGTTTTAAAAACCTCCACTGAAGGAGAGTTCACCACCTTCTGAGGGAATCCATTCCACTGTCAAACTGCTCTTACCACCCAGAAAATTCTTGATGTTTCATCAGGGGATTCCCCCCACAGAGCTTTAATTTCCAGGGGTAGTTTAACATTCAATTCTTCCTCACAGGGAACTCTGGAAATGGTAGCTCTATGAGGGGAATAGGGGTCTCACTACAGGTTAAGTGGAATACTGCTCAAAATCATGCTTTCTGGACTCAGAACAAGTGGATGTGCAGATGAGCCCATTGTGGTAAAGCAAATGTCATGCATACTGAGGGTCATTGATCTAATCCCATGCATTTCCAGGGCTAAGAAAGAATAGCCCTAGATATCCACTGCCAGATGGACATTACTGGGGCAAATTCCATATATGAACCAGCGGTCTGATACCTCATATGGCCAACCGATTAGCTCTGCGGAACTGCTCTTCTAAGAATTCAATCACCCACACTTTGGAACTCCCTGCCTGTTGACATCAGATGAGCACCTTCACTATACTCTTTCTGGCACCCGCTAAAAACATTTTTGGTTAGGCGAGCCTATCTAGACATGTTGAGTTTTAATCTGGTTTTTGCTTATTGTTGATTTCAATTGCTTTTGAATGTGTTAAATGCTGGTTTTTACTTGTAATTTTATTGTTTTTGAGGTTTCATTGCAATCAAGTTGTATATAAATGTTGTGAAATAATAATAATAGTCAGATTTAGATGTTCGGAGTGGTGGCAAATAATGTCTGACATTTTATCTCTAAACAGAGTAATCATGATGTCTACATGATATACCAAAATAGGCCTATAGAATATGATACGGCTTTCAAACGGACGCATGAAAGAACAACCTGTTTTAAGTTCCGACTGGGATACCTTTTATTTCATCCATGACTCAAGCCGTCTCTCCTTGTAAAATAAGTTGGCGATTTCCCCCTTGTAAACCACTGACGTAGCTCCTTTCCTAGGACTCTTCATTGTCTGATGGAGGCATGCTGTCAAACACAGAATGCAGCGGATGGTGTGATTTCCTTCTCTTAGGTAATGACAGAGCAGCTCCTTAGTCTAATAAGTGCTCCTTTTTTGCCTTCCATTGTTTGGAAATATTACGGTTGAACTTCTGCATCCTTCCCTGGAAGAGTGACGCCAACCGAGTGGTGCAAACTCAAAGCTTCCTTTTCACTTCAGAAAACAAAGTGCCTGCTAATGTATTTTCTTATCAGAATCTTCAAATTCTTTGTGGTTATTATTATTTTTAAGCAGGACCACCTCTGCAAAATCTCTTAAGCTACAGACAAAGGAGGTTTTATGCTGTGTTCATTGACATTTTATTTTTGATTAACTTCTTCCGTGGGCTCTTGCTAAGTCTTCACCAGTGAGGTCTCACAATGTTCATTTTAAACTTGGATTATGTGTATGTATTGGGGGGGGGGCGGTGGCAGTGGCGGGGGAGTGTTATATTTGCTGACTGCCAAATCAGAAACTTTATCCTCTCAATTGCTGCTAAATTGTATCCACTTTGGCTAATCTCAGCCTCATAGAAAAGAAAAGAAATATGTTTTCAATACAAGAATCTCCAGATGATTGCTGGCACCCTTTGTTAAACTATGCAATTCACTATCAACGGCTACTAGTTAGAATGGCTCATTGTTACCTCTGACATGCTTCTGAACAACAATTGCTGGGGAATAGAAGTGAGAGAAGTTCACTTCCCCTTATGTCCTGTTTATAGGCTTCCAATTGGCCTCTGGTTGGCCATTGTGGGGAACAGGACGTTGGATTAGGTAGGTCAAGGGTGGGGAACCTCTGATTCTCCAATGTTGCTGGACTACAATTCCCATCATTCCTGAGCATTGGCCATGTTGGTGTCAGGCTTCGGGGAACTGTATCCCTCCCCCAGTGGCAGTGATTAAGAAGATCAAACAAAAGGAGCGCTCTTACCAGAGTTTCTTTAATAATCACAGCGAGAGACAAAGGAATGTGTATCCCTCAAAAAATGGTGTTGCTCCCAGTTAATGTTCACCCCCCTCCGTCCCCCTTAATCTACGTCACCTCTGCGTCAGGTAACCTGAACTTGTTGCCTATGCGCTTTCTATTCTATCACTCTCAGAGCCCGCCTAGTCCTAGGTGAGGGGGTGGGGTCAGGAGTGCTGTCCAAGGACACTGAATCTGCCAGCCGTCTCTCTCTCCTGTACCCTCCTGTGTCCTCTTCTAGCTGTTCCTCGCCCAGTATTTCCTAGCTTCTCCCCTCTGGATTATGCCCCTCTGCAAACCACTGTTCTAAATCAATACTGTCCTCCTGCCCTTGGGAGGCGAGGGTGTGTGTGGTTCCCACCATTCCTCCTCAGTCCAGCCCCTGACAGTTGGCTGGGACTGATGGGAGTTCCAGTCTAACCACATCTGAAGGGCCACATGTTCCCCACTCTTGAGATAGGCCTTCAGTACTGCGGTATTCAGAAACATACTGCCTCCAGCTGTGGAAGCAGAGCATAGCCAGCAGCCCCATTGTGGCTAGCTTTCTCCTCCAAGACCTTATCCAATAATCTCTGAAAGCCATCCATGTTGGTGGCCATCACTGCCTCCTGTGGGAATGAGTTCTATAGTTTAATTATGTTCTATGTGAAGAAGCACATAGGCTTCATTTGTCCTGAATTTTCCAACATCCAGCTTCATTGGAGGTCCAGGAGTTCTAGTGTTAAAGGAGAAAAGTTTATCAGTTTCCTCCATGCTATCCCCATCAAACCACCCCCATGAAGAGATTCATAGACCACATTGCCCTCCTGAGCATCTAAACTCAACTCCAGTGCCCTACTGCAAGCTATAAGCAACTCCCGGTCCACTCCCTTCTTTCTCTTTTGTTCTGAAAGTCTGCACATCTTAAGCCCCAAATGGCCATGCAGAGAGTGGATCCCTTGGAGATTTAGAAAAATAGAAGCCCAACATTTACCTAGTTAAGTACCCTGCATGAATCAAGATGAGGCCCTCGAAGCTACAAATTTTATTGTTGATGCTTTAGCACCTGGGGAAAGTAAGAGATGAGGACTTTCAACCCAGGGTGGAGATTAAGGAATATTGAATGTCTTGTTTTTCATCCCTTAGTTACCATAGTATCTGGTTTCCTTGGTTACCAGTGGCCAAGGAAGGGACACTGGGGAAGCTGGGAGTTTGATATATCTTCTTTAAAGAGAAAGGCACGCCACACATAACTCGTGCTGGCATCCAGAGAGAGGGAAGGAGGTCAGAGCAGAGCGTGGTTTCTTTCTTTCTTTTCTTCCTTTTTTTTGCAAGAATACAAAATGTGAGAATAACGCTGGAGGATAGCAGTTGGGAATGGATTCCCTACCTCCCCCCCTGCCTGGAAGATGGAATTTATAGATTTTATTTCACTGCAGAGAACTAAAGTAGTTAAAAGAAAAAAGGATTGGGAGAGAAGTGCAACAAATCTAATCAGCAAGAAAGAAATGTAGAGTTGCTTTTGGGAAACCACTGGAGATAAAACACTGGAGTTGGGCACACGTGGTATGATAATGATAAAGGAGGAGGAAGAAAAATAAATAAAAGGTTCCTTTTGCAGGTGGAATGAGATTGATTTAGATTTGGGATTATAGTGTGGCAAGGTCAGAAAGTTGCTGGGCCTCTGAGCTGAAGAATGGGCTCACTTGCCTTCTCAGCACTGTATGGTGCTTAGGAGAAGACTAAAGGAAGACTAGATTTCATAGTTCATGGGGCCTATCTGAGACCCCCTCAAAATTTTGGGAGATGGTGCTCGAAGTGGGCCCTGTTTCTTGGGAACATTTTCAGCAGCATCAAAAACTTCCTTTTTGCCACTGAAGGCAAGGATGGTTTCTTTATTTGTTTGCATTGCCCTCTTTTATTGTCTCTGAATGGACTTTACTGGTCCTTTAGGTAGCCTTAAAGGTAAAGGGTAAAGAGGACCCCTGACCATTAGGTCCATTAGGCTGCAGCGCTCATCTCGCTTTAGTGGCCGAGGGAGCCAGCGTACAGCTTCCGGGTCATGTGGCCAGTATGACTAAGCCGCTTCTGGCGAACCAGAGCAGTGCACGGAAATGCTGTTTACCTTCCCGCTGGAGTGGTACCTATTTATCTACTTGCACTTTGACGTGCTTTTCTGAACTGCTAGGTTGGCAGGAGCAGGGACCGAGCAATGGGAGCTCACCCCGTCGCGGGGATTCGAACCGCCGACCTTTTGATCGGCAAGTCCTAGGCTCTGTGGTTTAACCCACAGCGCCACCCGTGTCCCTCTTAGGTAGCTTTAAGATGTGAATTATTCACACAATTACCCAGGGGTGGGGTGGGGTATGCTGTCGACCTGTTATCAGGCATGCCATTGGCCCTGCCCACACATATCTGCATGTTAGTAGGGGTACCTGCACACGAAGAAGCCTACACAAGAGTAGGCTTTCACAAAATTGTGAACTCTACATGATCAGTAATCCCAGTGGAAGGGAAGCAATACATACAAGCAGAGAAACATTGATCCACCGTTTTTGTACACATTACTTGGCCAGAGAACTGCACCACAAAACTCAGAGAAGTGCAAATTTCATTGGATGCCCCTGACTTAGTTCGCCAGCTGAAATGAGTGGCTGTATCTCAGTCAGGTTTGTTCATTTCAATGGGTCCTCTTTGAGTAAAGCTTAGCTGAACACCACTCTAGATAAGTTTGCCTTTAAATAAGAACTGAATTGAATTTCTCCTCCCTCTCTAATTTCCACCAAAGCCATAACAGTTACGCTACCAAATATCTCACCCTCAAACAGGGATCACTGCCATTGTCTAGCAACTGTATATCACTTCCTGTTAGGATGCATTTTTTAGATCCTAGAGCAAGTGCCAGATGGTGAAGAGCAGATGATTTTCACTACCTATTGCAGCAGAATTTTAAGCACGTTAACGATGAAGACATCAGTTAATGCATCGTTTTGCCACATTTCACTGCTAGATTTATAGTTGGCTCACCCAGCCATCCATATCCTCATGTTCCTCGTGATTATTCTGGTTGTTGTTCAAAGGAACAGCTTATAAAGAAATGCCTTGCTTCCTTTAAGTTGCTTGCTTTGCACAGGAGAAAAGCCATCATAAAAGGCGATTGATGGCAACACACGGGGCATCTGCCCTACTTCATATTTTAAACCACATCTGGCTATGTCTCAACGCCATCTACATTTCTGTTCAGCTCAGTGAGTAGACACAGTGGGCGACTAATGCTATAAACCAGGGATACCCAACCTGGTGGCATTCAGAAATTGTCGGACTCCATATCCCATATTTCCTTCCCATTGACCATAGTAGTTAAGGCTAATGGGAGCCCAACAACATCCAGGGTGCACCATTTTGGCCACACCTTCTTTAAACAATGAAATGAGTTGCTATATTATATGCATGCAAAATTATCTATCTTTACATCAAAAATGTCCTGTGTTGGCAACACCAAAATAGTTATTGAGATTGAACATCAGATACTCTCTTTTTCGTTTGCTCTAAAAATAAAAGCTTTAGGGTGGTATTCAACTCACGCATACTGTCAGCACAAGAATTTACACTTGTGAAATAGCTCACCCTTCCTTTCTTCTCTCCATGTTTGCACTGCATCCTCCCAAAATCTACTACAGGTTGGGAAACCTCTGAAACAATAGGGGGGACCACTAGAACTAGTTTAAGAGGCACAAAGCAGGGAGGAGAGAGGAAGGAAGTGACACAGCACAGATGAAAATCCTTCAACTGATGGGACGTATTAACTTAGTGCTGCATTGGATACAGCCCTTATTAGTTTTCATTTCCTTCTGGATTGTGATCATTTGCACATCCTGCCCTTCTTTCGCAACACACAAAAATAAAATTCCAGATAAAATTAATAATATCAACAAAAGGATATGAAATTAGAGACACATAAGGAACCAGAGTCAAATGTGGGCTTCCCAAAGCCATCAGGTTGGCCTCTGTGAGAAGATGATGCTGGGCTAGATCCTGATCCACCAATATTTATTGATTTAATTTATTGGCATCCCTGTTTTTCATGCCTCTGGTGGAATGACCAACCCGAACATTTTGACATCTCCTCCATGACGAACATTTCATGGAGGCTCTGAACACAATGGCTCTCCTTATTAAGGCTGAAAGGACGGTCTTCTACAATTCAATCAAAAGGCTGGCAATGAAGGTGTTTTGCTACACTTGCATAATATGTAATTTAATTCATCCTCCAGTTTGCCGGTACCTACTGAAAATGTCAATCAGACAGTTATGCTGTGCTGACCTTCATCCTGATTCCCCAAGGTTTAGGATGCATATCATTAGCAAATTCCCTTGAAAGTCACACACTTCTTTCATGGCTGTGTGCGTGTTTTAAGGCTCTGGAACAAAATCAATGTAGGCCTTGGATGGTTCCATGATCCTTGCATACATACATGGCATACATCTCCAAAATAGTTTTCAATAGTACCTCTGTAAAGATAAAATTGATTCTGCCTTCTGGAAGATTATAATAACTCTCAGCTCAAAACCCAACCCAGGCTCTGTTCTCAGTGGTGATTTGGGTCTTCTTCTTCTTCTTCTTCTTCTTCTTCTTCTTCTTCTTCTTCTTCTTCTTCTTCTTCACTTTCCCTTCATCCTAAGTTCCAAAGATGGATTGCAGCAATTAATGTGCAATGTTAGAAACAGAAACACAATCACAGTAACACACACACACACACGCACAAAATATGTCTAATCTCAACCCATCAATCACCCTCTGTTCAACTTTATATCTTCCCTCTGTAGTACCTCGGGGTGGGCGGTGGGGCGTGTTGCTCTGGGATAGTTTGTCCACCTTTGGTTCTCACCCTGCACTCAGTTCTCACCTGTGGCTCTGAGAAGTGGCCAGTACACAGCAGCAGCTACACCCTGGGAAATGGCTTTCACTGGCCAGCTAAACCAGGTGAGAGTAGGCAACGGGCCTAAAACCCTCAGTGAGTTAGGGACTTCCCCTGCATGTGAAGACACTCTGGTGGATTGAGCAGACAAGAGCAATAGTGGGTAGAATTATCAAGAAGGCTGTTTCTGCACGTGCTGTAGAGGGAAGTGAGAGGCACATAGGGCTCACCAGCCTTTGAAGGAGAAGGGAAAAACCTCCAATGCCTCGTGGTTATAGTCATCTGTGCAGTTCATCTACTATAGTGTTCTTAAAATGTGGCAATTTAGCTCCAGCATATGATGGTAATTCTTTGCTAGAAGCCATTGATTTTACATTTTGTGTTTCTCTGGTTCAAATCCCCACTGAGACGCACTTATATAGCATATCGCTGTGCAAGGGTAATGTGATAGCCTGTTCTTTTTGCCCAAAAAATAAAAAAATATTTTATTTGTGTCTTCACTGCTCTTTGTGTAAGCAAATTAATAATGGATCGATGAATGGCAAGGGCCCATTGGCTGCAGAAAATGATAGCCTGGCAATGCAGAGAATAAGCCTGGTGGCCTCCCTCAGCAGCAATGATCTAGTGCCAGGGATGGGTTGTAGGCTGTGGTCTAAGGTGCTGTGGTCAGAGTGTTGGATTAGGACCGGGGAGACCAGGGTTCAAATCCCCAAGCCACTAAGCTGGTTGGCTGACCTTGGGCCAGTCACAGTTTCTCAGCCTGACCTATCTCACAGGTTGTGAGGATAAAATGGGGAGGAGGAGAAGCATTTACACTACTTTGGCAAAAAGGCGGGATACAATGGAATAATAAACAAACAAGCTAGTAAAAGCAGGAGCCACTAAAACAAGCTAGTGGTCAGGATGAGAGAATAAGTCAGAAGTACGAGTTGGGCAGAAATTTGATCCAGGTCACATTGACAGGTGAACTTATTCACACTTTCTGAAACAATACGCCGACAAAAAAAAGTCATCCTTTGAAATTCACATTTTCCTGAATTTTGCAATGTACCTCTCCAGCCAAGTAATGTGGCATGCATAAACACACACACACACACCTTAGTGGAAATGGCATAGGGAAATGCATTGTATAAGGGGAAATAACTTTGCAAAAATGTGTATATTAGGTAAAATTGTGCAGAAAGATGTGCACATAAGGATAAATTAACACTAAAAGGTTGCTGAGTTTTCATGAGGACTTCTTTTTAAAAAATCAAATAAAATTGCACACCGACATGGAAATGTAGAGAACTGAACCTAAAAGGGGTGGTGAGGAGGATGAGAAACTGAAATGGACAGATTTTAGACATCCCTTGTGAGAATCATAGGATGAACCAAGATGCAGGACTTGGGAGCAAACTGGTAAGCAGCACTGAAGAATAAATCCTAGCTAAAGAACAAGCCAGAGGTCACAAACAAAGAACAACCAGGGATCAGAATGGCTCGCTGGGTGGAGCAGAGTTGCTATGCCACCTTCCCAGCAGATGGGTTGCAGTTGCTTCTTGGGAGGGAGAGATGACAGGGAGGTTGTTGCAGTGCAAACACACGAGCATGGCTAATCCTGTGTTCCTGCCAGTGCACTTGCACCACACTAGCCTTTACACCACCTTGCCCCTTTCCCTGATGGTAACCAGCAGCAATCCACCTGCTGGGAAGCTAGTGTCGTGGTTCTGCCCCACTTGGCAAGTTGCATCTGTCAAGGATGCAGGATCACCTAAGCTGTGGAACTCCTTCCCCACAGTGGTGTGTCTGGCACATTCATTATAGAGCTGCTGGAGGATGCTGAAGATGATCTTCTTTGACTTTTGACACTTGAGGTGCATGTTTTGAGGACCCACCTTACTTTTATGATTGTAAGTTGTGTTCAAATGTTCTTAACTTTGTGGTTTAATGTTGTAATCCTCCCTGGGACCTTAGGGTAAAGGCTGGGCAATAAATAAACAATAAATGATTAACTCACACCTGGCCCTGCCAGCATGGCAAAGAGTCAGGGTTTGTGGGCGACGTGGTCCAGAAATATCTAAAGGGCCACTAGGGTCGTAAGTCCATAGAGATGTCATGGAGGGGATGGTCATTCTCCCAAGAAGGAATGGGGGGAGCTTGGGGAATTGGAGCTGGATGACTCAAGGGAATGTCCTAGGTAAAACTGGGTTTCCAAGGAGTGTCTGAGACCAGGGAAGAAGACCAGTTGTCTGGGGAGTGGAGAACTGGACTCAGCGGAGGGACCAAGCAAACTGAGTGTCCAGGGGGCATGTCACTTGTTGGATCAATGTCTTAGCTTGCACTTAGCTCTTATGTACCTGTTGCCCTTGTAACCCATGTCTTGCCTATGTGCCAATCTGATTTATGCACCATAGCCTTATAGGCATTAACAGAACTGAGAGTTTGAGTTTTTCATCCAGCAGTGAGGGCCAGGACAATGAGTACTCCAGCCCATGACCTCCATCACTCCTGTTTTGAACTCCACAGCTACTGACGGTACGGATGTCTCCATTTGGCTCTGAATGCTGTTAAATCAGGGAGTTCATTCTAAAAAAACCCTTGAATGCCAACATGGATTTCCTGACAATGTCAATTCATGGTGATGTTGCAGCAATTGATTCGGGTTTGCTGATACGATAGGAAAACGGGACCTCTCTGGCTCGCACGCAAGTGTGCTTTATGTTTGTGAATTGAGCGGCGGCGTTTTATCAACCTTGATTGCTTCTGGGAGGAAGCAGTTCTAATATATCAAAGCAGGGAGAATAAAGATAGATCGGGATGGCTTTGTATTACAAGCGGGATGCAAACCGATCATTAGGATTCATTACCAAAAGAAAGCAATTTGCGGCATGGAAAAAAGGCAGGTGTTCTAACATGCAAGCATTTAGAAGCCAGATTAAGTAGGCTTTTAATCCATCACTTGTAAAATTAGGGAGAAGTACAAACTGTGTATATCAGTCTAGTAGCAGGTTCAGACTCATCTGAGGAAGGGAGTCAACTTCCCATTCAGCCTGTGCCTTTAGATTTTGGGTACCGTATCAGGGTAGCCGATGTGGTACCTTAAAAGTGCTGCTGGACTCCACTTCCTATTATTCTCAACCATTGACCATGCTGACTGGGACTGATGCAAGTCCAATAACATCCGGAGAACATTACAAAGGCTACCAGAGGTCTGTATGAAAATGTTTGGTGTGACTGCAGACCCTGTTTTCACATATGGAATTTTGAAGGGCATGGGCTCAGTCTGCCTAATATATCAAATGCACACATGGCATTTCAAAGCATTCAAAGTACAATTACAACCAGCTCCCCTTCTGCAGTTCAGTTTAGTCCTACTTTATATTTATGCAAGCTAGTGGAAGACAGGAGTTTCCTGTGTGCTCTGGTCTATGGGGTCACAGAGAGTCGGACACGACTAAACAACTAAACAACAACAAATTTGCTTCTTAGGAAGTTTGTCCTTCTATTTGGCTGGGAATGTCCTAGGATATGTGTGTGTGTGTGTGTGTGTGTGAGAGAGAGAGAGAGAGAGAGAGAGAGAGAGTGCACACACACACAAACACACACACAATATTGACACACACAATATTTGTGATTGAAAAGGGAGAGGGACTGCCATTTCAAAGAGCACATTCTGCAGGCATGTAAACTATTAGTATTCCCTCTGTGTCACAAAGGGTCCAAACCTCTGTCTGTGGTTGGCCTCCACTTTAGCACTTGACATTTTATACAAAGCGGTATTAGGATTTCCAATTTCAAATGCTGCAGAGACCCCCACAATGACAGAGCGAAGAAATCTCAGGCTTCTCATATTTGGCTGGCTATATCTTAAGCCTGAGTTGTTTTATCTGATATTTAAATGTTTAAAATTCAGAATAAGTTCTGTTTTCCTAATCTTATCTACAAAGTGAATAGTACAATTATTTCATCAAGCCTTCTTCAGTTCAGGACCCTGTGATGCTGGTCAGCTCTCCCACATGCTGCCTCCCAACTCCCAGCTTGTTCCCGCATTAATTTTGTTTTATTTATCATATTTGTATCCTGTCTTTTTCTCCAAGGAAACCTCAGCTAGGTTAGGCTGAGAGGCAAAAACTGACTCCAAGGTCTCCCAGTAAGCCTCATGGCCAAATGGGGATGTGAATCTGGGTCTCCTAGGTCCTAGTCTGACACTCTAACCACTGCATCACACTATACTGTTCTTGCCAGAGTTCTGTCTGTGGGTTCCAGTGTGCCCACAAATACCTGTTTTTCTACCCATGCTAAGTCTCCAGTACTATGTACCTTTATACAGAGGCTTTCATAGAATCATAGCATTGTAGAGTTGGAAGAGACCTTCTAGTCCAACCCCCTGCAATGCAAATGAAGACTCCATCACAGATGGCCATCCGATCTCTGCTTAAAAACCTCCAGTGAAGGAGAGTCCACAACCTCCATGGAAAATTCCATGCTGATTCTGACTAGGCATCTAGGCTAAACAGTTGCTTAGTTCTGGGTTGGTGACAAAGATATTGGAAAAGAATGTAAGAAGCCCTGCAAGTCCTATTACATCAAACTAAAGGTGCATCTAGTCCAGCATTCTGTTCTCCTATTGGCCAACCAGATGCCTATGATAGGAAGCCCACAATCAGGCCCCGAGCCCTCTCCTAACCTGTGATATCCAGCAATTGGTGTCCAGAGGCATAGTGCCTCTGGCAGTAAAACAAAAAAAAATCATTCCAGTAGCACCTTAGAGACCAGCTAAGTTTGTTATTGGTATGAGCTTTTGTGTGCATGCACACTTCTTCAGATACACTGAAACAGAAGTCACCAGACCCTGATATATAGTGAGAGGGTGGTGTTATGTACTGAGATGAATAGGATCAAAAATGCAGCAGTCTGATTGGTCCTAGAACAATAGGATTCAGCATGCAGCAGTCTGATTGGTCCTAGAACAATAGGATTCAGCATGCAGCAGTCTGATTGGTCCTAAAACAATGCAGCAGTCTGATTGGTCCGCAGGAGCCACCCAATCCAGCTCCAGGTGGAAGTGAATCTGCAACCTGATTGGCCTACAGGAGAATCCCAGAATTAGTCAATCACGTGCGGCCCATTTTGTAAACAATGTATATAAGGCAGATATTGTGGGGGAACTTACATTCCTCGCCACTATGAGCTGAATAAAGAGCATGAAATCCACACTCGACTCCGAGTATATTTCAGGTGGGGAAGGGTATTTCTCAGAAGGGTGGTAGGAATGGGTGATTGGCTGATAGGTGTGGTAAACCTGTTAATGACTGTTAACGACTGCAATTGGTCTTACAGGAAAAAGCAAGGGGTGAGATGGCTAAAAATAGCTTTATCATGTATAATGAGATAAGAATCCAATGTCTCTATTCAGACCAGGTCTCTCCACGGTTTTAAGTTTGGTAATAAGTTGCAATTCAGCAGCTTCTCTTTCCAGTCTATTTCTGAAATTCTTTCGTAATGAGACAACTACTTTTTGATCTTGTATAGAATGTCCTGGGAGATTGAAGTGTTCTCCTACTGGTTTCTCTGTCTTGTGAATCCTGTGATTTCTGGCCATGAAGGTAGAATACAGCCATTGTAGGCAGTGGCCTCTGGTAGCCTTATCCCCTCTGTGAATGTGTCTACTCCTCTTTTAAATTCATCTAGATTGGTGGCCTCCCCATGCACTGAGGATACCACATAGACAAGGGGAGAAGAAGCGATGCCAGTCTTCCTTGAGGCAAGTTGGGGTGTGTGTGGTATTGTTCTGTGCCAACACAGACTTGATAATAGCAGGATGGTTTTTCTTGAAAGATGAGGGTCCTGCAGCATGTTTGGTCCCCCCCCCAGCCATGTTTATATATATATATATAGAGAGAGAGAGAGAGCTTTTTTCTGGGGGTACGCAGGGGTACGCATACCCCTAAACATTTTGTGAATCTAAGCTTGGCCTCATTGAGGGGCAGTATTTCAATATGTGTCAGAAAATGAGAGTACCCATAAACATTTTCTTCCGTTTCTTGGTCCTGTTCCTCTCTGTACTATTTCAGATGCGGCAACCATTTTGTGACTGATCTCTACAGGACTTTGGACTCAGCTTTACAGCTGCAAATAACTTGTTTTAAGTGTGTTTTAAGTGCAATTATACAATGTGACACTAGATGCTGATGGTGAGCCTTATGGAAAATTCAATGTATTTTTAAAAATGATTTTTTTAAAAACAGCATTTTCAAAACGGTTTTTATATGTGTGAAGATTCCGCCATTCTCAACATTCCTAGGCCTAATTTATACATTTAGAGCACTTTGGTACTACTTTAAACAGTGATTGCTTCCCCTAAAGAATTCTGGGAGCTGTAGTTTATTAAGTTTATTAGTTTATTAAGGAGGCTGAGAGTTGTTAGGAGACTCCTATTCCCCTTCCCAGATGGATTGGCTGTTAAAGAACCCTGCAGCTGTAGCTCTGTGAGGAGAAGTAGTCCATGTGGTGCCATCCAGAAGCTGTTGGACTTCAGTTCCTCTCATCTCTAACCATTGGTCATGCTGGTTGAGGCTGATGAGAATTGTACTCCAGTGATATCTGGAGGGTACCACTTTTGCTATCCCTGGGATGGAAGAGTTGTTTGGAGGAATCTTGGACCAGTGAGCATTACCATCATTTTACTGATTTTCTGTAAACGGCTTTGTGAGATTTTTTTTTCTTTCTTTGCCTGAAACACAGTATTAAAATGCCTTATTTACATACATAAATTGCCTGAAGAAGGGATTGCTCCATCTCCTCTCTGTCCTCCCCTCTTCTACTGAGATAGTTCATTCCCCCTCCCTTCTTATGTGCTCTCCCTGTCTTGTCCTTTAAATCCTTACTTCAGTTTGCGTCTGTACCAAGGAAGAAAAGAAAGCCAGAAAATCTCCAATAAACATAGAACCTTGAAACCACACAGGGAAAGGTTTGAGAAATAGGATTTCGTTAATTGATTTTGATTAACCCATTCCTCATAACCCAGAGACGGGAGACATTTCTCTGAAGTGCTGGGTGAGAAGTGGGGGGGGGGGGAATAAGCCAGAGAGTGATGAAAATAATAGCTACGAGGTGTTTTTGTTCCAAAGCTTCTGTATCTGGCGATTCCCTTTTATTGCACTGCTGTGCTGAAGCCCCTTCCACGGTGTGGATTTCTGTCAATTTCCTCATAAGTTTTCTGATGGAGAGTTAAGCTCTCTCCATTTAGGTCTGAAGTCGAGAGTCCACACTAGTACTCATGGATGTCCGATGAAGGTGAATGCCAGAGGATTCAGGACAGATATCAGAAGGCAATTCTTCACGCAGCACATCGTTAAACTGTGGAACTCACTGTCATAGGAATGGCCACATACTTGTTGTTGTTTAGTCATTTAGTCGTGTCCGACTCTTTGTGACCCCATGGACCAGAGCACACCAGGCACTCCTGTCTTCCACTGCCTCCCGCAGTTTGGTCAAACTCATGCTGGTAGCTTTGAGAAGACTATCCAACCATCTCATCCTCTGTCGTCCCCTTCTTCTTGTGCCCTCCATCTTTCCCAACATCAGGGTCTTTTCCAGGGAGTCTTCTCTTCTCATGAGGTGGCCAAAGTATTGGAGCCCCAGCTTCATGATCTGTCCTTCCAGTGAGCACTCAGGGCTGATTTCCTTAAGAATGGAGAGGTTTCATCTTTTTGCAGTCCATGGGACTCTTAAAAGTCTCCTCCAGCACCATAATTCAAAAGCATCAATTCTTCGGCGATCAGCCTTCTTTATGGTCCAGCTCTCACTTCCATACATCACTACTGGGAAAATCATACCTTTTACTATACGACCTTTGTTGGCAAGGTGATGTCTCTACTTTTTAAGATGCTGTCCACATACTTGGATGGCTTTAAAAGAGGATTAGACAAATTCATGGAGGAGAGGGTTCTTGACGGCTTCCAGCCATGACAGCTGTGCTCTGCCCACCACAGTCCAAGGGAGTCTGGAAAGCTCAGGCATCTGCATGGCCACTGTGAGAACAGGATGCTGGACTAGATGGGCAATCAGCCTGATCCAGGAGATTCTCCTAACATTCTTGGATTCTTAGATGGGTCTTGGGCAGGGTGAGAACAGGAGACAGAGCTCTGTCTTCACTATGAATAAGATGTGTTATTGCTGTCTCTTCATTCTTTATTTTCCTGGCAGGACACAGATTGCCGCAATATACCCTTCCAAAACTTTTATTTAGCAAGGCTTCTAGGAGCAATCCTAAGCATGTTTTCTCAGAAGTAAGCCTGCTGAACTCAGTTGGTCTGATTGAAAAAAAGCCTGCTGATCAGGTCCATTTTGTTCAGCATCCTGTTATCACAACAAGATCATACCTGTTAACAGTTCCAATCTGACTGGGACATCCCAGAACTGCAGAAGCTGTACTGGCTTCTGATTAGATGTCCTGTTATCTCTCACTTGGACTACTGCAATGCGCTCTATGTGGGGCTACCTTTGAAGGTGACCTGGAAACTACAACTAATCCAGAATACGGCAGCTAGACTGGTGACTTGGAGTGGCCACTGGGACCATATAACACCGGTCCAGAGAGATCTGCATTGGCTCCCAGTATGTTTCCGAGCACAATTCAAAGTGTTGGTGCTGACCTTTAAAGCCCTAAATGGCCTCGGTCCAGTATACCTGAAGGAGTGTCTCCACCCCCATCGTTCTGCCCAGACACTGAGGTCCAGCGCCGAGGGCCTTCTGGCGGTTCCCTCACTGTGAGAAGCCAAGTTACAGGGAACCAGGCAGAGGGCCTTCTCGGTAATGGCGCCCGCCTTGTGGAACGTCCTCCCACCAGATGTCAAAGAGAAAAATAACTATCAAACTTTTAGAAGACATTTGAAGGCAGCCCTGTTTAGGGGAGCTTTCAACGTTTAATAGGTTATTGTATTTTAGTGTTCTGTTGGAAGCCGCCCAGAGTGGCTGGGGAAACCCAGACAGATGAGTGGGGTATAAATAATAAATTTTATTATTATTATTATTATTATTATTATTATTATTATTATTATTATTAGGTGCTGAGCTCTCTCCCATGTCAGCTTGCTCCCGTGAGAGCTCGGCACCAAAGATGTGTGTATATCGTGTGAAAAGAAGGTGCCAGAGAACATGGAGGGGAAGGGAGGGAGCTGCTGGTGCTGGTCTGGCACTCGCGGAGGGAACTGCTGCTGGTAACGGAGACAAGGAGCTGGGGAAGGGGAAGCCCCAGCTGGCTCACACAGGAATGCAGCACTGAAAGACGCACATCCCAATTTTAATTGGCTCCTCAAATTTCAGAAGGCATTCAGCTCTGCCCCCTGGTTCCGCGCAACATCATGTCGTCCCCCCACTCTCTGGAGAAGCTGGTGCCTCTGGCTACCAACCATTGATAGCCTTCTCCTCCATGAATTTGTCCAATCATCTTTTGAAGCTATCCAATTTGGTGGCCATCACTGAGGCAGGGAGTTCCAAATTTTAACTGTGCACTGTGTGAAGAAGCACTTCCTTGTAACGTGGAAACTGTGTGAAAAGAAGCCTCAAACATGCATCACATTCTGTCTTTGAATTGCCCTGAATTCCTAAATCCTTCCCCCCACCCCTTGTATATATTTAGAGCTGAAATGCCAGCTTCTAGTAAAGCATTCAGCTATGTGATTTTATTTTATGGTGGCTTCCCCCCCCTTTACCCTTTTCTCCAGCTTTCCTCTCCCGCATTTGCCCCTTGGTCACTTTGCCCCTCAGGATCTCCAGAGGCAAGAGGGGAGCAAATGCCACAGCAGGCTTCCCTTAAGCTCCCACCAACTCAGCGCTGCAAAGTTATTTTAATTTCCTTACTGTAATTTTCTTCCCTTCCCTGGAGGTCCTATGCTTCACAGAGCAACTCAGAGACACCCTGTTAATTATTGTGCAGTTCCGTGAAAATTCATCGGCAGCCTTTGAACAAAAATAAGAGGGATATCGTGCGAGGGGGAAAGAGTGAGGATGGCAGATGGATGCTCATGAAGGCCGTAAACTTGCAAGCCAAGATGGTGCAACCACTCGCACCCCGTAATGCTGGTGCAAGGTGCATGCGTGTGTGTGTTTAACATCAGAATTTTAAAAAGCCCAAGGCTTTGTATTTGCACGTCATCTCTCTGGGTCAGTGTGGAATGATGAAGTCCCATCTAAGCACAGGGACCTTCACTCATCTCTATAACTGAGTAATTCACCATGCATGCAAAGCAGATCCTCTGCTGCTGAGCTACGGTCCTTCTTCTAAAAATAAAATAATATTCTAGTCCTCATGATTCTGAACAAAGTGCTGCTTTAAATAAGGGCATAGGAATTTGCCTTCTATTGAGTCAGGGAAGGAAATGCTAGGGAAACAGAATTCCTTACACCATACGCTGAAAGTGCTCTCATACCATTCTAAACAATCATGGCTTCCCCTAAAGAATCCTGGGAACTGTAACTTGTTAAGGGCACTGGGAGTTGTTAGGAGACCCCTATTTCCCTCCCATGATCATGGCCACTGGGCCCAGTGGTGTAGCGTGGGTTGTCAGCACCCGGGGCAAGGCAAGTAATTTGCACCCCCTAACCCGTGGATTTGCGCCCCCTAACCCGTGGATTTGCGCCCCCTAACCCTAACCCCCCGATGTTGCGCCCGGTGCGGCCGGCCCCCCCTGCACCCCCCATGCTACGCCACTGACTGGGCCCATCACCTCCTGGCAAATAGAAGGGGAAGAAATGGAGGCAGTGAGAGATTTTACTTTCTTGGGCTCCATGATCACTGCAGATGGTGACAGCAGCCGCGAAATTAAAAGACGCCTGCTTCTTGGGAGGAATGCAATGACAAACCTAGACAGCATCTTAAAAAGCAGAGACATCACCTTGCCAACAAAGGTCCGTATAGTTAAAGCTATGGTTTTCCCAGTAGTGATGTATGGAAGTGAGAGCAGGACCATAAAGAAGGCTGATTGCCGAAGAATTGATGCTTTTGAATTATGGTGCTGGAGGAGACTCTTGAGAGTCCCATGGACTGCAAGAAGATCAAACCTATCCATTCTGAAGGAAATCAGCCCTGAGTGCTCACTGGAAGGACAGATCATGAAGCTGAGGCTCCAATACTTTGGCCACTCATGAGAAGTGAAGACTCCCTGGAAAAGACCCTGATGTTGGGAAAGATGGAGGGCACAAGGAGAAGGGGACGACAGAGGACAAGATGGTTGGACAGTGTTCTCGAAGCTACCAGCATGAGTCTGACCAAACTGTGGGAGGCAGTGGAAGACAAGAGTGCCTGGCGTTCTCTGGTCCATGGGGTCACGAAGATTCGGACACGAGTAAACGACTAAACAACAACAAATTTCCCTTCCAGAGCTACCATTCCCAAAGTGGTTTTTGGACAAACAGCCCTCCTTCCCCACAGAACTCTAGGAACTGCAACTCCGTTAGGGCAACAGCTGTTTCCTAACAACTCCCAGCACCTTTAACAAACAATTTCCAGGAGTCTTTACAGGAAGCCATGGTTGCTTAAAGGGGTCTGATACTGGTTTAAATGTAGAGTGCAGATGGGGTTCAAAACACGCCACACCCTCCCCCATGCAGTGAACACAGAGGTCTAAAGGGAGGTTCAAAGTGCATTCGGCTTTAATGTGTTCAGAAGCCTCCCTTCAGTCAGGATGCGTGCACTCCTGGCCCTTCCTGCTTTACCCAAAGCCTTGATAGGCCTTCTGTCCGTGTGCATTCATTCATACCTGATTTGTACACAAGTACTAAAATCCTATGTGCCTATGGAATCAGGGGCTGCTAATGCTGTTAGTAACTCATCTCTTTGTTCTGCCCTATCAAACCGAATCCCTCCCTTTACCTTTTTACTCTACTACTCCAGTGTGTCTTGTCTGGGAGTTGTTTTTGTTTTTGTTTTAGAGGAAATCTGTACGCCTCAGGGCAGGGCTCGTGTCTTCGTTTTATTTATGTGCAGCGGATGACTGCCAGCAGTGCTGTGCATTGAATTTTAATGTCTGTGAGCAACTTTTTAACCGAACAGCAGGATAAAAATAAAATAAAATTTATGTATCGCCATGATTTATATACCATCTGCCAGGAGGCAAAGGTGGCTTACAAGAAACATTGAAATAATAATAATAATAATAATAATATAATAATATAATAGCAGCAATGCAAAACAATGCTATGCACAATTAGATGGTGAGGTTACCTTAGCCCATGTACAACCACTTGATTACTTTGATCAGAGGAACTAGTGCTGCTACAGATGCCACACAATGCCCATTCTGCATTTGCAAGGAATTGATCTTTTAGTGTGGCAGAGCCTACACTTTGGAACTTCCTGCCTGTTGACATGAGGCAGTTGCCTTCCTTGTACTCTTTTCAGGGCCTGCTAAAAAGCATTTTTCTTTTGACAAGCTGATGCGAGTTGTAATCTGGTTTTAGTCTATTGCTATCTTAACTTTTTGAAAGTCTTGAATTATTCTTGCTGATTTTTCTTACTGATAATTCTATTGTTTTATCTTTTTATGAACCGCTGTCAGGTTTTGTTTTGTTTTTTAACAATCAACTGGTGTATAAATTTTATGGAATAAATCAATAAGTAAGGTTATCCGACATAAATAAAGCCAGCGTCAAGTACAGCAAATCTGTGTATGTTACGTTCAGCTCCTTAAAGGCAGAATATATATGTTGGTTGGGGGAGGGGCGCTGGATAGTGTAAATAACTATCAGACTTTGAAAAGCTGGCATCACTGGATCAAATTCATCAACTTTGTGGAGCTCATGAAACAAAATACTTTTAATTGGATTTTGAATAAATGTGCAATTAATTGTTCTGAATTTTATTGTGTTATTATCTTCCCTATTGGGTCATTTAGACCACTATTCTCAATAATCCTTTTCATAGGGTGGGGGGCACTGGGGATGAGTTTATGGAACCAAGAGGGGGGTGGCCTGAAAAAGTTTAGGAACCATTTCTTTAATGGAAGGATGTTTTCGCTGGTCCTACACATTTATTCTGTCTTTACATATTCTGCTGTCTGTAGCTTTCTCTCTCTCTCCACCAATGATTTAGTGATCTTTCTTTGGAGCCTTATTGAAGGAGACAAACCTCTCTGTTTCTCTCTTGCTGTACCCTTGGAAGAATTGCGTAGAACTCAAAGAGTGGAGGTCACCTTTTATCGAGTCTCAGTGTTTCTGTAATTCACCTTCTTTCAAGGTTTCCTTATGTGCTTCAGGTCCAAACAAATCCAGGAGTTCAAGGTGAGATTGTTCTCACTGGAAAACAGGGACAGTTGTCATCCTTTTAAAAAAAACCACACCAGCAACAACAGTACAAAGTAGCAATGATTTTCTGGAAAGCGTCATCACCATTAAGATTCTCCTTTTAGTCCAAAAAAAAAAAAGGAGAGGAACCAAATGGTTGTGGATTGCATTGTGAAATTACATCTAGTCCAAGAAACCAGTTAGATTGGTTAGAAACACTTGTTAAGGAATTGTGATTGAGGTCAACTTAAACACTCAGCTCCCAGGACTGGTATACAGTTGCTCTTTAAAATGAAAATAGTATTGAACTCGCACCCAATGTCCCCATCGGGAAGGGCCATGGCTCTGTGGGAGAACACATGCTTTGCATGCAGAAGGTCTCAGGTCCAACCCTTAGTAGGGCTGGGAGGTAAACTTGCCTGAAATTCTGGAGAGCCACTGCCAGCCAGTGCAGGCAAGCCTGAGGCAGATGGACCAATAGGTCCGATGGGCAACTTCCTATGCCCGTATTTGAAGCAGACTTTTGCTCAGAAATGTGAGGGATGGACTCTTGTTTTATTTTCAGAGTAGGGACCATAGCAAAAATGGCAGAGCATCCACTTTGCGTGCCATAGATCCCTGAATCATTCAGGGGAAAAGTACAGTTCTGTCTTTCTCAGCTCGAAATTTCGGGTGGCATTTCAGAGTTACAGGACGGAATCAGTGCTGTTCTTAACATCTGTCCCATTCCGCTCGTTCTCAGATGCCAGACTAATGTGTTGAGGTGTTAACCCCCCCTCCCACCCGCTTAGCTCATAGAAAAAACAGCTGTGTGTCTATGAAGTCTTGCCTTTACAGCACCCTGCCCCGCTGCAGTTAGCTCCTTTGATCGTTCATCATTTTGATCACTACCTAGTGTGAAGAAAGTAACTAATCAATCCTCTTTCATTTTGTCTTTCAAACATTGCCTGGGACCCTATGCAGAGGTTTCTGCTCTCCTTTCACTCACTCTTCTTCCCTTCCCTTTTGGTCTTAAAATCTTAACACATAATATTAAACACTCTGATATATATAGTGGGTGGACATTCATCTTGGAAGAAGAGAAGACAGTGACATGCCATGCAGTCGAGAGCTATCTGAAAGGGGTGTATTTTTGGGGACTGAATAATGAGGCAAATCACAGTAATTTGGGGGGCTTTCCCTCCTTCCTCAGTCAAAGTGCAGTAACAATATTCTCCTATGTCAGATAGGATCCCAACCACAAAGTCTTCTATCATTCTGTTGCTTCTGCTCTTTTCTAAACATTACAGCTCTTTGTTTCCCTTATACCTCTATAATTCCCTAGGTCCATGGGTGCTGCAAGAAGTGAGGCTGTCCAAAATGTTGCCTGCAGAGCATGTCAAAGCTCTGCATTGGTTTTTTTCCTTACAGCACAACAATGGAGGTTTATAAACAAATATTAGAAGCTTTAAGTTATTTTTAAAGACATTGCAATTCTTTAGCAACAGCAAAACAACAACAGCAACCACCATCTCAGAGCTCTTCCGAACTCCACAGGCAGCATTCTAGACAGCCTCGTATTATAAGTCCTATCAGGGGACACAAAGAAATGCCAATGAGAAGCTTTCAAAAAACAGACCAGTATTCCACACCACCTGGTCACCTCTTAATTACTTTAAAGTAAGAAAGTTCAGGAGGCAAACCACCACTGTCCTCCTCATCAATGATCATGGAGTAAAGTGAATTCCTTTGACTTCATCCCCCTGCAAAACCCTAGATCTATTTGTCTGCAAATTGGCAGGCTTAATGCATTCTGGAAAGCCTCCTGTGCCTATGATTTTTATCCACTTTGGCCCCAAGGGGGAAAGGTTCTTGCTATTTTTATATGCCACATTATGGGGAACACAAAGATTTGTTCTCTGTGACATCAGAGAAGCCAAACCAATGGCAGTCAGGGATAATGAGCTGCTGACCTATGCGGCAGAGGTGATGACATGACAGTTCTGTATCATTTTTAGCCAGTTCAAAAGCCATGTCCTGGCCTGAGACCAGTAGACCTGCAAGGACCGGCAAGTGGTAACTGAAAATTCAGGCCAGAATTCCCAGCTAGTTTTTAATCCAATTTAACTGGAGATTTTTTCCAATAAAATTGATGAAGGATTTGAACTGGAAGGGATGTCTGGAGAAAAAGTGTCACACACACACACACACACACACACGTGTGTGTGTGTGTGTGTGTGTGTAACAATGTCATTTTCATGCTACATAGGTGAGATCCATCTGGGAAGAAATCACACCCAGGATATCTGGTAGATCTGTGACATCACAGAAGCTAAACCAACAGGATGAGCTCCTTATGTTAAACTTTATATGTGTGCAAGTCTGTGTGAGCATAAGCTGTGTGATTCCCCCTCCCCATTAAGCCTCTCATACAGTAGAAACCTTCAAACACAAAGGTCACCCAGAGCCACGCAATGTGTCCCGATGCCTTCACGAACACCTTCGCCTCATTAATCCCACCGGCGAGTGCCAAGTGGCTCCCTGGCATTCATTAGAATAACATTTCTCTGCACTTTGTGGCAAAAGCATCATTATAGTGCCGGCCAAACAGAACAGCACGCAAAAGACACTTTTCTCCCCACCCTCCTTAATGAGACTTCATAAGCTGCTTGTACCAAGGGCCAGCTCCTCCTCATTCTCAAAAGTGTTATCTGACATTGGATTCAAAGGCTCTTACCTGACGAAGGGAGCCAGGGAAAGAGAACGCCACAGAGGGAAAACTGTCAGAGAGTGCAGAGCGAATTTTCCGCACCCAGCTGCCCTGTTGGCTGAGCTGTCAGACTTCAGATGAACAGGGGGGGGGGGGAGAGAAGGGGGATGGAATGCTTAATTGCCCTCACCACATTGGTGACATTTCAGGTGGTATTACAGTCATTTGCAGGAGTTCTTAACTCACACCTACCAAGAAGGAAGCAGGTCACGACCCCTTGAATAAGTAACAGTGCTTCACATAATGATAACCATCTCTTTGGCTTAATAATCTAGTCAATTATTGGAAAAATAAAGCGCTTCATCACATGCTTCTGTTGGCTTAAAATGATTTCTCTCCCTGTTTTTGGCGAGAAGGACTCCACTAGTTAGGGCTGGGAATGTCCTCTGTCTGAAACGGCTGCCAGTCAGTGCAGACAGTATTGAGCTAAATGGACTGGCGGTCTGACACGATACAAGACAGCTTCCTAAGTGTGGGCACCCTGCACTATGTTTATTTACCATTTTAACTGAAACAAAGCATTTATATACAGCTTAAGTACAATAACCTGAAAGCCTCAGGTGCTGCTGCCAGTCAGAGTTGGCACAGAGGTGGTTTTAGGGTAGCACAACCAGTGTGCTTGCACAGGGCACTGTCCTGCAGGGGGCACCAAAACAATGCTGTATAATGGAGTGGGGTGGTCCCCTGAATTTTAGTGTCGCACAGGACACCATTGAAATCTGAGAGCCCAAAGTCCTCCACTGATTGGCATTTCTGAACTAGATGGACCAGTGGTCCAACTCAGTACTGTATAAGGCAACTTCCACCAAGATGGGAGCAATCAGAAAACAGTATCGTAATACGGTAATGAGCTGTTCACCTTGCTGCATTTTCAGGGCCAGTTATCAGTTGTATAAGGCATACTTTTTGAAGGGTGGGCAGCTTTTGAAAACCTTTGGGTGAAACTGCAGGGACAGTGAAATGTTATTCAATCAAGGCATCCCACTTAGCCAGCATGTCTTGGACAATGAGTCTCGAGGAATGCAACGCAAGCCCCAGCGCTTGACACATACCCATATAAACATAGAAAACACATTAAATAGGAAGTAGGTTAGAAGACATTCATTTTGTGTCTCGTGCGTGTTTTCTAAAGCCAATTCTGCCAACGTGCTTGTTTCCGATCCGTTGTTTCATTTATTTATTGGCTTTTATTTATTTATTTTTCTTCCCTTTTCTTGTTGATTTTCTGAATCGCTTTCGGTGGCTTTATACTGCATCCTGCTTTGGGTCTGTCTATGCAAAAAGAAAGCGGTTTAAAAATCTCACCAATGGTTTATAAAACAAAAACAGCAAAGAAATAAATGAACATAAAACAAGGGATAAAATTTACAGAGACCTTGCTTTATTTACAGATTTCTCAAAGAAGGAAATAATAATAATAATCACAGGCGAGGTGGTGCAGATAAATTATTCATTGTGAATTATTCCCTCCAGCAACTGGAATATGTTTCTGAATCTGTAGCTGTGGAGACGTGGAAAGCTAATAACATTTGATTCCATGTCTTTTAAAATCGTTGTAAACCTCAAACCCTCAGCACTAGTAGGGGTTGTTCTCCTCAACATTAAAAAATAAATGAAGCATCACACAAATGATCAATAGATAACTGAAGGGAAATACTGGGAGTTCTGTTGGTTGTCTTGTAGAGGGTGACAGAAATATTTATGTATCACATTTTTATCCTCTCCTTCCTTCACGGAAATCAGGGCAGTATACATAGATGATGATGACAACAGTGGGGGTGGTTTTATTTTTATCCTATAAGATTTCTTACTCACCCTTCATCAAAAGGCGTCAGGGCAAGTCACAATGAAATATACAATTGCTAGTCGACAGTGCCTGGCACCACCCAGGAACTTTTAGAAACCGCCCCTCTCAAAATGTGATTTTTTAAAAAATGGCTACTGTAATGTGTGAGTTTGGACCATCATGCCAAGAATTGGGTGAAGTCATGTGAAAGTCATATTTTGGTATACCACCTTGATTCAAAATGCCACATGGTGTCTCAACATCAACGAAGACTGCTGCCTCAATACATAGTGTTGGTTTTATTTATGCCTTCATTACATATCTTTAGGTGCCAGGTGAAAACATTTATCTTCTTCCAGGCCTTTGGCCTATTAAACAATCTATGGCCCTTTAAATGGGGTGGGGTGGGGAAGTATTGCTTTGCTAGTTATTATGTTTTGCATTTCTGTGTTTTTATATTGTAAACCAACCTGTGATCCTCAGTTGATGGGTGGTATATAATAGAAGGGGATGCGGGTGGCACTGTGGGTTAAACCACAGAGCCTAGGGCTTGCTGATCAGAAGCTTGGTGGTTTGAATCCCCATGATGGGGTGAGCTCCTGTTGCTCGGTCCCTGCTCCTGCCAACCTAGCAGTTCGAAAGCATGTCAAAAGTTCAAGTAGATAAATAGGTACCGCTCCGGCAGGAAGGTAAATGGCGTTTCTGTGCTTCTCTGGTTCACCAGAAGTGGCTTAGTCATGCTGGCCACATGACCTGGAAGCTGTATGCTGGCTCCCTCAGCCAATAAAGCGATATGAGCGCTGCAACCAGAGTCAGTCACAACTGGACCTAATGGTCAGGGGTCCCTTTACCTTTACCTATATAAAAGAAGAAGAAGAAGAAGAAGAAGAAGAAGAAGAAGAAGAAGAAGAAGAAGAAGAACAACAACAACAACAACAACAACAACACTCTTTTTCTAAAAAAAGAGAGGTGCCGGAACTCACCATAATCTCACCCTTGTTCTCTTATAATGGCAATGACACCCATCTGAGAGCTATCGGAACTGAGTTCCGGTGAGTTCTGGCCGAAAAGAAACCCTGATAATAATAATGATAATGTAAACCTGGAAATAGGCCACACTGAAACAATTAATTTAAATAAAAGCACCATCATGACATCATTTAGAAATAAGGATCCTCAAGTTCTCGGTCCCTGAGCGTAGCAATTTCAAGGGAGAAAAGCAGAAATCCAGGGACTCCATCAAATGAGTAGAGGTTTTACAATATGAGTCACTGTTAATAAAGCTGATTACTGTGACAAGCCTTGGTTGCTACCGGCTGCTTTTGTCATGTTTTGATTTATTGCACTACCTCCTCTTCAGTCAGAAGTACGGAAGATTAGCTAGAATTAAAATACGCATTACACCTGAGTGATGCAATTGTCAATGGAGAAGCAGGTTTTTGCTCACAGTGTTTATAAATCCAGGGAGGGCTGGCAAGAGCCACACAGTTACTGAAGGCAAATCTGAGGAAGATCGGATGTTCAGTCCCAGCATGTCACATCCAATTGCTATCCTTAAGCCCTGCAATCCTTAGACTCTTAAGCCACTTTGTATCATGGGGACTAACTAAAGGAAGGCTCTCTTTCAAAAGAGCCTTCCTGTCTTTTTCATCAGGGCTGAGCTGTAGAGAGCTGTCAGAAGGGAGCCAGGAGTTCTGCCTTGGGGGGCCAGAGCTGGAGAGCCAAGCTACAAGGTCAAGCCAAGAGACAGCCGAGGGGACAAAGCCAGGAGCCAGTATCAAGGGGCAAAGCAAAACATGTCAGAGCCAGGGAGGCCAGTGTCCTCTAGACAGAATCCCAGCCCACACAGGAAACCCTTTATAGCTCTGTCTAAGAAGGTCCAAGCGGGTTGCCTGGATGAGCAGGTCCAGTTCAGAGCCCAAGGATCCTTCGGTAGCTAGGATGGAAGACACAAACTGTAGTTCTTGTGGTTCACCACATGGGGCAGGAGCACACAAAACTGAGTTTCTTTCTACAGTGTCATAGGACAATGTTAGCATCTTGCTTGGAGGCCGCCATGATGGCTAAGTTCTGTTTCCACTGTGGGAGGCAGTATGTCTTTGAACAGTATGAAAAGTCAATATGTCTCTGAACACAAATTGCTGGGAACTGCAAACGGAGAGAGCTCTGCCATTTGCAGGCTCTCCATAGGCATCTGACTGGCTGCTGTGAGATCACAGAGTGCAGAACTAGATGGACTACAGAGATAGAGATAGAGACAGACACAGAGATAGATAGATAGAGATAGAGATAGAGATGATAGAGATGATAGAGATAGAGATAAAGATAAAAATAGAGATAGAGAATTGGACACCACATGTCTGGGCTTTTTATTCTGTTTCCTGAGCTGAAATTCCCAAGCGAGGTCAAAAGGGGATGTTAAAACTTTTCTAAGATGACAGCAACAGAACAAACTTCTGGTGCTGCATGCCATGACAGCGCATGTTTGCACATTCATATGTGTGGCTTAGTTTGGTAAACTCAGTAAAAAGTCCTGTTGTGTACTTCCAAGCCAGTTTATGCTGTCTTGAAGTGGGCCACCATCTGCAACTAAACTGGGAAACGGTGAAGGCTCAGAGTGTACGCTTTTGAACCAAAAGGGACTTTCGCGGACATTAAAAAGACACCAATGTTCTTCTGCTCAGACTGCTTCTGTTTCTCTGGGAATTGCCACTCAGTGGAGACAATGTGTGAGCAACCTTAGACACCATTACCACATCTAGGGAACTACAACTCCCTACAACTTTTTCAGGATAGATAAAAGAAAGTCCTTCTTCATGCAGAACACAGTTAAATATAGTACTCACTCTCTGAGGAGGCAGTGATGGTCACAAACTTGGATGGCTTTAAAAGAGGATTGGGCAAATCCATGGTGGACAAGGTTATCAATGGTCACTAGCCATGATGGCTATACTCTTGCCTCCATCGTCCATGTGTGTGAATACTAGTTGCTGGAAATCACAAGAGGGCGGGGAGAGCTATTGTATTCAAGTCCTGCTTGTGGGTTTCCCACAGGCATCTGATTGGCCACTGTAAGAATGGGATGCTGCAGTCATGGCAACTGAAAAAGAGACAAAAGCTAAACACTGTGACATCCTTGGAAACAGATGGGAAACTTATTAACAAACCAAATGAAATAAGTAACTGTTTTCAAAGTTTCTTCAAAAATTGTATGCACAAGGGCCTACAAACGAACAAGAAATAGAGGAATTCGTTAAAAAATATGGATTATCAAAGATTTCAGAACAAAATAAAAGGATTTTGAATGAAAAAATTACAGAACAAGAAATAGAGGGTGCCATCCAGAATATGAAATTGGGGAAATCACCAGGACCGGACGGTCTGACTGCGAAATACTACAAAGCTCTTAAGGAATGGTTAATACAACCACTGAAGGAAGTATGCAATCAAATATTAGAGGGGAAAAAGGCTCCCGAATCGTGGAAAGAAGCATTCATCTCACTTATACCGAAGACAGAAACTGAGAAACATCAAGTTAAGAACTACCGCCCTATATCACTCTTGAACGTGGATTATAAAATCTTTGCAGACGTTTTGGCGAAAAGATTTAAGAGAGTTATGGTGGAGGAGATTCATAAGAATCAAACAGGCTTTCTCCCAGGGAGACACATGTCAGATAATGTGAGGAACATTATAGACATTTTGGAGTTGCTGGAGGTGGACATTAACAGAAAGGCAGTTTTAATATTTGTGGACACGGAGAAAGCCTTTGACAACATTTCTTGGAATTTTATGAAGAAGAATCTCCATGGGATGGGGGTAGGCCAAGGGTTTGAAAATGGTATAGGTGCAGTATACTCTGAACAAAGAGCTAAACTAATTGTGAACAATGTGGTAATGGATGAAATACCAATAGAGAAAGGGACACGACAGGGATGCCCTATATCTCCTCTACTTTTTATATCTGTCCTGGAGGTTTTGTTAAATATGATAAGAAAGGACCAGCTGGTTAAAGGAATACAGGTCGGAGCCAAACAATACAAATTAAGGGCATTTGCAGATGATTTAGTGCTAACCTTGCAACAGCCAGAAGCTAGTACTAAAAGAGTCTTAGAATTAATTGAGATATTCGGCCAGGTAGCAGGATTTAAACTAAATAAACAGAAAACAAAGGTGCTGGAAAAAATTTTAACAAATGAAGAAAAAGATAGGTTTCAAAGTGAAACTGGGTTGGAAATAGCAAAAAAGGTTAAATACCTGGGGGTAAATTTAACATCTAAAAATCTGAACTTATTTAAAGATAACTATGAAAAATGTTGGTCAGAAGTAAAAAAGGATCTAGATATATGGTCTAGGCTGAAACTTTCCTTGTTAGGCCGAATTGCTGTTATCAAGATGAATGTATTGCCGAGAATGCTGTTTTTGTTCCAGACGTTGCAGATCCTAGACAAAATGGACTGCTTCAAGAAGTGGCAGAAGGATATATCTAAATTTGTCTGGCAGGGCAAAAAGCCCAGGATAAAATTTAAGATTTTAACTGATGCGAAAGATAGAGGGGGCTTTGCCCTGCCAGACCTAAGACTTTATTATGAATCAGCAGCATTTTGCTGGCTGAAGCAATGGCTACTTCTGGAGGATACAGACATTTTGGACTTGGAAGGATATGACAATAGTTTTGGTTGGCATGCATATTTGTGGTATGACAAGGTAAAGGTGTATAAAAGTTTCAAAAACCATATTGTAAGGAAAGCACTGTATAATGTTTGGAATAGATATAAGGATTTATTGGAAAGTAAAACCCCCAGGTGGTTGTCACCAATGGAAGCAAAGGCAGTGAAAAAACTTAACATGGACTCTAATTGGCCCAAATACTGTGAAATCTTAGAACAAGATGGTGAAAAGTTGAAGCTTCAAAGTTTTGAGAAGCTAAAGCATAAAGTTCGAGATTGGTTACATTATCGTCAGATAAATGAGACATTTAAGCAGGACAGGAAACTTGGCTTTCAGAAGGAGAGGTCAAAGTTAGAAACAGAATTGCTAGAATCCAATACTAAGAATCTATCTAAAATGTATAATTTGCTGCTGAAATGGAATACACAGGATGAAACGGTGAAATCAGCTATGATTAAATGGGCACAGGATATGAGAGCCAGTGTGGTGTAGTGGTTAAGAGCGGTAGACTCGAAATCTGGTGAACCGGGTTCATGTCCCCGCTCCTCCACATGCAGCTGCTGGGTGACCTTGGGCCAGTCACACTTCTCTGAAGTCTCTCAGCCTCACTCACCTCACAGAGTGCTTGTTGTGGGGGAGGAAGGGAAAGGAGATTGTTAGCCACTTTGAGACTCCTTAGGGTAGTGATAAAGCGGGATATCAAATCCAAACACCTCCTCTTCTAAAAAAAAAAAAAAAAAAAAAATGGGCACAGGATATTGGTCATGATATTATGTTTGCTGACTGGGAACAGTTATGGACCACCGGAATTAAATTTACGGCATGTACTTGAAAGAGAATATAATGAAAATGATCTATAGGTGGTACATGACCCCAGTCAAGCTTGCAAAGATCTACCATTTGCCCAATAACAAATGTTGGAAGTGTAATGAGACTGAAGGCACTTTTTACCATCTTTGGTGGACCTGCCCAAAGATTAAGGCCTACTGGGAAATGATCTATAATGAAATTAAGAAAATCCTTAAGTGGACATTTGCAAAGAAACCAGAGGCTTTCCTCTTGGGCATGGTCGGCCAATTGGTATCAAAGAAAGATAGGACATTCTTTATGTATGCAACTACAGCAGCAAGATAACGGGACGCAGGTGGTGCTGTGGGTTAAAGCCTCAGCGCCTAGGACTTGCCGATCGAAAGGTCGGCGGTTCGAATCCCTGCGGCGGGGTGCGCTCCCGCTGCTCGGTCCCAGCGCCTGCCAACCTAGCAGTTCGAAAGCACTTCCGGGTGCAAGTAGATAAATAGGGACCGCTTACCAGCGGGAAGGTAAACGGCGTTTCCGTGTGCGGCTCTGGCTCGCCAGAGCAGCGATGTCACGCTGGCCACGTGACCCGGAAGTGTCTCCGGACAGCGCTGGCCCCTGGCCTCTTGAGTGAGATGGGCGCACAACCCCAGAGTCTGTCAAGACTGGCCCGTACGGGCAGGGGTACCTTTACCTTTACCTTTACCTACAGCAGCAAGAATCCTGTTGGCAAAGTATTGGAAGACGCAAGAACTACCCTCTCTGGAAGAATGGCAGACGAAGGTGACTGAATACATGGGAATGGCAGAGATGACCGGCAGAATCCGTGACCAGAGGAAAGAGACAGTGGAAGAGGACTGGAGAAAATTTAAAATATATCTTAAAAACTATTGTAAAATTGTGGACTGATAAGATGTCAAGGGGTGAGAAACAAAGAATTACAGCTGTAAATGTTAAATCTTAAGTAAATTTAAAAGAGACCTGATTAAAATTGACTGAAGGGTTGCTTGAAAATATGATAAAATAAGGATGTGGTGAAAGGAAGGCATGGGGAAGTCAAATTTTTGTTGTATGTTTTTGATGTGTGTGTTTTGTTTTGTATTTTCTTTCATTTGTGTAAAAAACCAATAAAAATATTTATAAAATAAATAAATAAATAAGAATGGGATGCTGGATTAGATGGACCATTGGCCTGATCCAGCAGGCTCTTCTTAAGTTCTTATGTTATGTTCCCACCATCCCTGGCCATTGGCCAAGTTTACTGGAGCTGATGGGTGTTGAGGTTAGAGCCAAAGGGGCCCACAGCTGCTGTTGACAATACAGAGGTAGATGGACCAGCTCTGCAGTACATAGAGAAGTGTACTTCTTAAGCCAATAAGTTTACTTTTCCACAAAATAACTAGAACTTTAAATATTGATTTGTATCAAATCAAACACCCAGGCACTTTCCTTCTTATGTGATTGAACTGCACACACACACACACACACACACACACACACACACACCAGTTAAAAATAAAACGGCAGATAATATCTGAACATCCACGAAATGATTTTCCTTATTAAACCAACCCAAAGTAAATTCCTTTTGGGCTATTGATCTGTTCTCCTTCTTCTGCCATATGAAAATGAAAGATGTTTTATTTCAGCAGTCGGTCCGCTACACCAGCTTCCCAGCTTATTGCTGGGAAGTTATAAATCTATTCCATTGTGAAACAGCTGGGGTTCTTCGGGCATGGCCTTTGTATCCTGTTTAAAAATCAAATTCTTTTTGAAAGGGAGCATCAGCTGAAATTAGAGATGGGAGAGCTGTAGGAAACTCACTTTTTAAATTAAATTGGAGATGGCCCAGGATGTTCTGGGGGTGGGGATGGGGGTACCTTCCCTTGTCCATCTGCCTTCAGCATCCTGCCCTGCAATACAAGAGAGCAAATCAGTCCCTAATATTTTTGTTCTTGTGTGGGGACAGACAAAGGGGCTTCACAGGCAAACAGAGAGGATGGAGGTGGGGACCCAAGCCCTCTTGCCTTGAGGGATAAGTTTCCCATTTTGTTTTTCTTACTTCAGGCCTTATACATAGCAGAGACGTTCAACCAAAACGTTTGGAGGAAAACTTCCTTCAGAACTACGCAGTCAATCAGGGCACATGCTACCTCAGCAAACATCATGCAGCTCTGCCTGGTTGCTAAGCAACACTTCTACCTGTCCCCTTCCTGGATGGTTGACTTTAACACCAACAGAATTAACCCTTAAATGGCACACTGCATGACATCTGCTGTTGCATTTCTGACATCCAGTGCTGGTTCCAGGCTTTGGAAAGCTTTTGGCCAGATACCTTCAGAGACACTTGCTCCTCCTCACACTGTGGTGGCTGACGCCCATCTGTTTGCTACTGCTTCTGGACCCAATTGGCACAATCTCTTAGAGAAAGAGGGCAAGGCATACAAAAACAGCTACTCTTTTTCACCAGTGATGACTGGTGCCCATTTGGACTGGTATGTCAGAAGGCAGGTTGCCCAAACAGTAGGTGGAGCCAGAGCCAATGACAGGCAGAGCCAGAGCCATTTGAGTTTCACTCCACTCGCTTCCTGCTGAGTTCTACTAGGGCAACCGTGAGACTAAGAAGGTGGAAGGTGGCAGGTAGTGCTGCCACCCTCAGCCTAGTAGGAGCCGACTGGGGTTGGTAGAGCAGTATCCCATTCACCCTCACTGTTTACTCACTCAGAGAAGGCACCTGCAGCTGCAAGGAGGTGGAGAAACAGCAAGAACCATGGGGTTCAAAGGGTTGGCAGTGGGCCCCCTAGTTGGATATGGGCCTTGCCAGGTACCCAATAAAGCCAGCCCTTGACATCAGCCCTGGCCTTGCTAGGTACTGCCCCAATTTTCAGGTACCAGACTCTGATAAATTGCCTTTCCATCGTGGGCACGATCCAACAAGCATTCAATGTGTTTAAGCCCTATTGATTTCAGCAGGACTGAGCCAAACCTAATAAGAGATGATGCATTTATAACTGGGTCAGTCATAGTCCACTGAAATGCTATCAGCAAAAACAAGGGAGTAAATAGACAAGCAAACATATAATTAGACAAAACGGATCAATATTGGCATTGGTGCCATTTTGAATATTTAAAGACTGGGCCTCAAGCTCTTTGGGCCTTTTGTTCTGCTTTTAGGAATAGCAAATCTAACAAACCAATCGGCTTCTCGATAGGAGCCTTCTTGTTCTCTGCCTCAGGCACCAAAGTGACTTATGCCAGCTCTGTCAGAGATGACCAAAAAATGAGGCACATTGGGGGCAGGGGGTGAAAGGAGAAGCTGCGGAGCTGCAGGAGGCAACATATGATGTCAGGTGATGAACATCTGGCTGTGTTCTAGGCGAAATCCTGACACAGGCCCAATGGGAAGCCTGGAGGGCCTGTTTAGTCTCGTGAGCCAAAGGCTCAGCAACACAGCACAGGTGGAATCATTTCCCACAGACATCCTTGGTCTATCCTAGTGAAGAACAGGCTGCTGTTTGTCTGGTAGAGCTGACCTAGATGTAATAAACATACCAGAAAACAAAGAAGCCTAGCATGAGTAACATTTGGTTTGTGATCAACCTGGCAATGGTTATCAATCAGTGCTCAGATTGCAATGGTGGTGTAAGGAGCCCTCATTCCTAAATTCAGAATCTTCACTTCTTAATCCTACATCCAGAATACCTATCTCCTGACAAATGTAGATTTAGGGTAGTGTGACCGGTTCCCCCACACAGGGTGCCGAGTCAAGAGGCGCCTTCCTGTCTCCTTCCCAAAACCTAGTAAGCGCTGGGCTTTGGAAAGGAGGCATGAGAGCCAGTGTGGTGTAGTGGTTAAGAGCGGTAGACCCGTAAGCTGGTGAACCGGGTTCGCTTCCCTGCTCCTCCACATGCAGTTGCTGGGTGACCTTCGGCTAGTCACACTTCTCTGAAGTCTCTCAGCCCCACTCACCTCACAGAGTGTTTGTTGTGGGGGATAAAGGGAAAGGAGAATGTTAGCCGCTTGAGACTCTTCGGGTAGTGATAAAGTGGGGTATCAAATCCAAACTCTTCTTCTTCTTCTCTGACGGGGTCCTAGAGTCTCCCACCTCCTTCCCAAAGTCTAGTTACCACCTGCCCAGCTTTGGGAAGGAGACAGGAGGGCTGTAGGACTCTGCCAGGGCCCTAGTGCCCCCCCCAAGTCCAGTGCCTCATTTAGCTAACTATGGGAAGGTGGCATGAGGACGGGGGGGGGGGATGGGATCAAATTTTGACCCTGTTCCTGATTCTCCCTCCCTCTACTTTAGCTGAACCATGACCTCCCATAGACTTCTGGAAACATAAGCTCAGGAACAGCATCACAAAGGTTAGCGGGCTACCCTCCTGTAACCCTAGCACTGGTACCAACCAACCACAGCACTCCAAGTGGATGGGAGAACATAAGAGCCCTATTGGATCAGCCCAGAGGCCTATCGAGTCTAACATCCCTTTCCCCTTCTGGACCACGAGTGTTTCCCACAGTAATGTACAGTGGTACCTCGGGTTACATACGCTTCAGGTTACAGACTCCACTAACCCAGAAATATTACCTCGGGTTAAGAACTTTGCTTCAGGATGAGAACAGAAATCGTGCTCCAGCGGCGCGGCGGCAGCAGAAGGCCCTATTAGCTAAAGTGGTGCTTCAGGTTAAGAACAGTTTCAGGTTAAGAACAGACCTCCAGAATGAATTAAGTTCTTAACCTGAGGTACCACTGTATAAATAGCTATGCAACAGCTTTGATAGCATATAGGAAGCTACCGCTGCACACAAATCTAAGGATAATTTCAGTGGCATAGAGGAAGCGATGAGTTACGTATATCATAGATCACCCATGGTTTCCCCACCCCCCTTTGCTTTGTAAGCTCCCCTTTGTGTCTACATTAAATCTGCTTGTTTCTATATAAATCCCTTTGATATGCCTTCTTCTAAACTGTCTGATGCTCCCCGTTCTGTAATACCTCCTGAACAGAAACAAAGGCATAATTTTTAAAAGGTGGAGAGATTTATTTTATTTTTTGCAAAATTATCACAAATGCCGTGTTCAAAATGTTTGATCTTTCAAAGACTTTGATCTTCTCTTCATCTACAGATTTCAGGTCAACACCAAAAATTGCCAATAATTTTTCTTTTTTTTTTAAAAAAAAGGCTCACAATTTTTCTCCTTCTGAATATTATTTTAGGGAGGGAGGTTGAAAATACTCTTCTCATCTCTTAGGATTCTTTTTTTTAAAACAACAACAGCAATAAGAAGAACTTTCAGGTATGACTCTAGCAGCTAAATGAGATGATATATATATAAAAAGGTGACCTTGATGAAGCAGCTGAGGCTGGGAAATTATATAGGAGGTTGGGACACAAGTTCTTTCTGGCTCTCCACAACATACTGGATACAAGCAGGTGTTTCTATACATCTCCCTCTCCTCCCACATGCTAGCTTCTTGGGAAGCTAGCATGGCACTTCAGTGGTGGTGCTAAAGTTCCCTCATGCTCCAAAAAAAAAAAAAAAAGGCATACAGAATGATCAAGGATGTGGAGCATCTTCCTTATAGGAAAAGTTGCAAAGTTTGGGACTTTCTAGTTCAGACAAAGGGATGCTGGTGCCACTGTGGGTTAAACCACAGAGCCTAGGACTTGCCAATCAGAAGGTTGGTGGTTCGAATCCCCGTGTCGGGGTGAGCTCCCGTTGCTCAGTCCCTGCTTCTCCCAACCTAGCAGTTCAAAAGCATGTCAAAGTGCAAGTAGATAAATAGGTACCGCTGCGGCGGGAAGGTAAACGGCATTTCCATGCACTGCTCTGGTTCACCAGAAGCGGCTTAGTCATGCTGGCCACATGACCCAGAAGCTGTACGCCGGCTCCCTTGGCCAATAAAGCAAGATGAGCGTCGCAACCCCAGAGTCGGGCACGACTGGACCTAATGAACAGGGGTTCCTTTACCTTTTTAGTTCAGACAAAAAGGTGAGTAAACTGTGGCACGATTAAAAATAAAATAAAATTATGAACCACATGGAAAAAGCGGTTTAGAGAAAAGCTTTTCTCCAGTTCTCTTAATCTTCATGGACACCCAATGACATGAAATGGTTGAAGACTCAGGTCAGATAAAAAAATCCTTCACAGAGTTAAACCACAGACCTCACACCCACAGGAGGCAGTGATGGCCACCAACTTAGCTGGCTTTTAAAAGAGAATTAGACAAATTAGAATTAGATAATAGTAGCCTATTGATGGCTACTAGTCCTGATGGCTATGCTCTGCCTACACAGTTGAAGACAGCAATGCTTCTGAATACCAGCTGCTGGAAACCACAGGCGGGGGGAGGGCTCTTGTGCTCAAATCCTATTTGCAGGTTTCCCTCAGGCATGTGGTTGGCCACTGTGAGAGGAGGATGCAGGACTAGATGGGCCATCAGCCCAATCCAGTAGAGCTCTTCTTATGGTCTTATGTTTATTGTTTCCTCTGTTCCAGTTGCCCTGGGGGAGGTGATGGAGGGAAGGGATCTGAAATCTAAATGTGGGGATGACCAGTCCTGAGGCAGAGATGATTTGATCTGATGGGTCTTCTGGATCAGAACCACTATCTGTTGGAGGTTTTCCTCCCCTTGTTCTTTATCAGAGGAGACTTCAGGATCAAGGTATGGGCAGGGGTTGCACCCTGACAGATGTGCTCTAATTATCTGAGTCTACGTTCTACATGCTAGTGGAAGGGGGCATCAAGATTTCAACAGCAGCTTGGTCCCAATTGAGGCAGGAACAGTGTCTCTGGTGAGTGCCAAGCTCAGGCAGAAGCTCATGACACAAGTGTGGTTACCAGGCAAGTCAGACTGGGATTTCAGCACCTTGGAGAGCTCCAAACAAGCAACTTGCAAGTATCATGAGCATGCAGCAATGTTGGGATCACACTTGGATTGGCATGCTCAGATGGAGAAGGGGGGAGGAGGGGAAGAATAAATGGGGGGGCTGAACTGTGGAAATCTGGGTTGGAGAATGGGGATGTCCTCCTTCCATCTGATCTTTAGCTGCTTTAGAAGGGGGAAGCAGGGATGATTTGGAGAAAAGCCAGGACAGTATGGGACTGACCAAGGCCTTATTCATTTAGGTCTCACCTTTCTCCCAAGAAGCTCAAGTTGGTTTAGATGGCTCTCATATAGGTTCCACATTGATAAGAACTCAATCATTTAGTGTGGCTGCACATAGCCTTTGGAACTCCCTGCTTATTGCTATACGTTCTTGTTTAGACAAGCATACTCAGATGCTTAGAAATGCTGGTGTGAGTTTTAATCTGTTTTAGTATTTTAACTACTTGTAAATATTGTATTTTTTATTGTTTTATTTGTTTTTATCTTTTTGTAAAAGATTTTGAGGTTTTTTTAAAAAAAAACCACACAACCATGTATAGTTTTCATGAAATGAATGAATGAATAAATAAATAAATAAATAAATAAATAAATACATGAATGAATGAATGAATAAATATTATCTTCACATCAACCCTGTGAGGTAGGTTAGGTGAAGAATTGTTGAGTGGGCCAAGATCACCCTGTGAGTTTCATGTTTTCTTGGAGATTTGAACCCTAGTTTCCCATATCCTAGTCTGACATGCTACGAAGGATATGTGAAAGTTTGTGCACCACCACAGAAAATGCCCTTTTCTTCATGCAAGCAAAATGCACTTCGGCAAGTGATGGTTGCTGGAGAGAGGCCTCAGTAGAAGATCTTAATGTATGGGCAGGAATTCCAATTGTTATGAAACAACAGCAGGGAAGAGTTATTGCCATCACACTCTGTTTCCAAACTTGCTGGTTGCATCTGGCTTGCCACAGTTGGAACCTGGATGCAGGGCTTGATGGATTTGGGGACGTAACCCAGCAGGGCTCTTATGTATTCAATGCAAAATACCATATATGTGCATGAAAAACGACAACCGCTGCTGGTGCACATAACATTACATGTAATGGCCTTAGCATGGTACCCCATGACCTGCTTTTGCTTCTGCACAGTGTATCAAGTGAGTAAAATCTGACTACAGCAGCAACATCTCATGTCTTCATGCCCTTATTATTTGGGTTTCACATACCTTGTGGCTTTGCGTTAAGTGGCAAGGGATTCGAGCTTTTGCAGCATAGCAAAGCTATTTGTTCAAGCTTGAAGGCATTGGATTCCCTTGCTGTTTTCTGCAAGCAGAGATGCGGGGAAGTGGTGCCTGGGTGTGGTTATCTCTGCTGAAGAAAGTGGCAATTGATCCTGCTGCTAAGATAGCTCAGTGTATCTAGAATTTGGGAGTTTTAATTTCCAGAGGGCAAGCAAGGAACCACATCAGGGTTGGGGAACCTGCGGATCTCCAGATATTGATGGACTACAACTCCTATCAGTCTCAGCCAGTGTGGCCAATAATAACGTAAGCATATGAGAAGAGCCCTGCAGGATCAGACCAATGGCCCTTCCAGTCCAGCAGTGTGTGTGTGTGTGTGTGTGTAGCTTTCTGCATTTTTATATAGCTTTTTGTGGCTGGTTGTCTTTTAAAAAAATCCTCTCCCATTGCACTCACTAGGTTGGAAATAAATCTTGGCAGTTCTAAGACTGGTGGAAGAACACAAGAAGAGCCTGCTGGATCAGGCCAATGACCCATCTAGTCCAGCATCTTGTTCTCATGATTGCCCATCAGATGCCTAGGGGAAGCTCAAAAGCAGGATGTGAGTGCAACAACAGCTCTCTCTATTTGGGATTCCCAGCAAATGGGATTGATAGGCATACTGCCTCCAACAGTTGAGATAGAAGATAGCCACTGTGGCTAGGATAGCGTAATCCTCCTTTAAAGCCACCCAAGTTGGTGGCCATCACTACTTTGAAGCTGGGGTGAGCAAATTCCATAGTTTAACTCTATACTTCACTTGATGTCCATGAGTTCTAGCGCTGTGAGAAAGAGGAAAACAACGGTTTCTCTACCCACTTTCTCCACACCATGCAAAATTTTATAGACTTCTATCATGTCACCTCTGACTTTTCTTTACTTTCAACTTAAAAGCCCCCCAATGCTGCACAACTTCTTCATGGGTGGTGGGGCAGGACCAACGGTGGTGATGAAGTCAAAGCTATGGGTGATACGAAGAAGGCTTTCCTGAAGGAACCAGGCTGGTTTTGACTACTCATCTAGAAAATGACACTGGGTAAAAAGAAAAGTTCCTTGTTGATCTTTGATCGCAGGTGGCATTGCAATACCTTGGAGACAAGATAGAGAAAAGAAGACACAAGTGGTGGGGGTGGGGGGTGAAAGAGTTTTCTTTATTAGGGGTAGATTTCCTCCTGTGCCTGCAGTTTGAGAAAGTGCTATCTGACACTGGGTTATGGATTGACAGAGCTGTGTTGTATTAAAGAACTAATAAATACAGACCCTCGGGTAAGAGTGCCACTATTATTAAAGTACACAGAGCTAGGCTCTGCACCTACCAAACTCCTTGACACACACACTCTCTCTCTCTCTCTCTCTCTCTCTCTCTCTCTCTCTCTCTCTCCCCCCCCCCCCCGTGTGGGTGGGTGTTGGACTTGCAAGACCTTATTACTCTTACTCTTTTAGGCCTCTTGAGATGCTCCACCAGGAACCAAAAATCTCCCTAGCAATTCTGCTCAGAAATGCATACCATATGTGTGTGTGTGTGTGTGTTTATATATAATATTCACGCTATGAATATGTTATATCATATTAAAGCACTATGAGGCTATGATACAATCATGTATTGATTAATGCTGTTCTTCCTTTACTTGGTGCCATTTATTTTTATTTGATAACAGGTATTTTTGTTTTTATTACAGTGGTACCTTGGGTTAAGAACTTAATTTGCTCTGGAGGTCCATTCTTAACCTGAAACTGTTCTTAACCTGAAGCACCACTTTAGCTAATGGGGCCTCCCACTGCCGCTGCACTTCTGCTGTGCAATTTCTGTTCTCATCCTGAAGCAAAGTTCTTAACCCGAGGTACTATTTCTGGGTTAGCGGAGTCTGTAACCTGAAGTGTCTGTAACCTGAGGTACCACTGTATAGTGGGATCTCTCAGTGGGGTGGGGGTTATTGCTTGCTTTCATATTTCTAAGCCACTTTGAGCAACTCCTTTGAAGAAGGAAAGAGCAGTGTCCCCCTTGCAACATCCCCACAGGAGTCTGGTTGGCCAACTGTGAGAACAGGATGCTGGACTAAATGGGCTCTTCTTACATTCTTAGAATGTTAACTCTGCAATCCTATGGTCCTTGAGCTGATGTCCCAAAGGCCCATAGGAAGTCTGACCTCAGAGAGGGAGATCCAATATTTGCTTGCCTCTTTCTTGCTGCCACAGAAATCTCTCTGACTTTTGCCCGACAGACATTGGAGCTCCTCTGACATTGGTATGGGAGAAACTGGGGTGCGCCAAGGCAGATCAGGGAAAAGCATGGATATGAAGGCTTTAAAAAGAGAATTATGCAAATTTGTGACTACGGCTATGCTCTGCCTTCATGCTTGGAGGCAGCAATGCTTCTGACACCCAGTAGCTGGAAGCCACAGGAAGGGAGAGAGCTATTGTGCTCGAATCCTGCTTGCAGGTTTCCCACAGGAATCTGGTCAGCCACTGTGGGAACAGGATGCTGGACTAGATGGGCCATTGGCCTAAGTCAGTGGGCTCTTTGTATGTTCTTAGATCAGGAATGGCTTTCTCAAAGCTCTCCTTGTGCATCTGTGTGTGCTTTCCTTGCATTCCTCTGATGTCTCACTCAAACTGGAAGCATTTGGTGACACTTCTCACTTTCATATTGAGCAGAACAATTGCTTGTGTCTCCTTAAGACCCAGAGCTTTCTCCCTATGCAAGCCTTTAAGTGATCCACGCCTTCTGTTTCGATAAGCAACAAATGACTGGGATTATGATTATTAATACAAGCCACTCTGATAACGACATGCCTCATTTTTTTGTGTGGCGAGGCCCATTTGTCTGCATTATCTGAACAATAATATTATCAATTTGCCTCGCTTTGCCTGTGCTGGAGGAAGCGGGCGCTTCTAAAGGGGAGCTTAATTGATTGAGATTAGATGGGCTGTAGCAGCTGCGAAATGACAAAACGGAATCGGTTAAGTGACAGAGAAAATCAAAGTGGAAGTTGAAATGAGCAGAATAATTACTCAGGCCTGACTTCTGAAGAGAGAATGTTGATGCTGATAATAATGGAAATGCGTCTTCCTCTTGGAACCCGTGCACCAGATGGTCTTGGTTAATACAAATCCAAAAGGCTTTGGGATGCTCTTGCAAAGTGAGTAATCATGATGTTATTCTGCTGTCCAAGGGATGGGGAATCCCCGGCCCAGAATCCAAAAGTGGCTGGCCACTGTAAGAACAGGATGCTGGGTGGGATGGGTCATTGGCCTGATCCAGCAGGGCTCTGCGAAGAAGAAGAAGAAGAAGAAGAAGAAGAAGAAGAAGAAGAAGAAGAAGAAGAAGAGGAGTTTGGATTTGATATCCCACCTTTCACTCCCTTTAAGGAGTCTCAAAGTGGCTTTCCCTTCCTTCCCCACAACAAACACTCTGTGAGGTGAGTGAGGCTGAACACTTCAGAGAAGTGTGACTAGCCCAAGGTCACCCAGCAGCTGCATGTGGAGGAGCAGGGAATCGAACCCGGTTCACCAGATTACGAGACTACTGCTCTTAAGCACCACACCACGCATGCTTACATTCTTATAATTTTGCACTGTGACTTCATGGTCAGATATCTGAGGACATGTGGCTGCTTGATCATCAATGGTTGGCCATCAGACTTGTGCAAAACATGCAAAACGTCCCTTACCCTCTTGAGCCTATCTTAAAATCGCCCACCACCTTGCTAATTAGACCATCTTTCATGCGGTGAAATCTTCCCAGCGTGGTCGCCTTGACACCAACAACGTCCGCTGCTCTTTCACATTTCGCTAATGGAGCCTGTGCATGATTTGTAGGGCCATTATGCAATAATAAGCAATCTGTTTCCATAAATATGTCAGGTGGTGCCACTAGGTGGGGTTTCAGTGGAACCAAGTGGAAGTGACATTCGCAGCCATAAAAATTGTTAGAACACTGAGTTGCAGTATTGTCATCCCAGATGATCTTATTCCCTGTTAGTTGCTCCAGAGGGAGAACGAGGAGCCATGTTGCCCAAAGCTGGGATGCGGCCTAATGTCAGGACTGAGCCCTAAGTAGCGGTCTGAGATAAGCCAGGACTAAGGATGGAAGAGACATTGAATTCAGTGTGCACTTAAAGTCCAGCCTATTGTGCATAATTATAATTATTGGGTACCTCTTGTCTTTTGTTAAGCATTTTTGTAGTTTTTTGTTGTTCTGTACACCACTTAGGTTTAGATCAGGCATAGGCAAACTCGGCCCTCCAGCTATTTTGGGACTACAACTCCCACCATCCCTAGCTAACATGACCAGTGGTCAGGGATGATGGGAATTGTAGTTCCAAAACATCTGGAGGGCCGAGTTTGCCTATGCCTGGTTTAGGTAGATAGATGATAGATAGATGATAGATAGATAGATAGATAGATGATAGATGATAGATATAGATAGATATAGATAGATAGATAGATAGATAGATGATAGATAGATAGATATAGACAGATAGATAGATGATAGATAGATAGATAGCAATTTAGAAATGGTCAAAATAAAGAAAGGAAGGATGCGATAGAAACATAAATCAAAGTTTAAAATGTCATGTTCCATAGAATCATAGAATTGTAGAGTTGAAAGGGACCCAAGAGTCATCTAGTTCAATCTACTGCAATGCAGGAATCTTTTGCCCAACGTGGGGCTGGAACCCACAACTCTGAGATCAAGAGTCTCATGCTCTGCTGACTGAGGTCTGATGCAGAAGAAAAGGTTAAGAAGAGGCATTTGTAATGCGAGTGTGTATTCTGGCTAGAGATGGACAGAATTGTCTGGGGGTGGTGGTCTCTGACAGTTTCACATGTGTTCATTCACAAATCCACCCCACCCCATTTCTGTACCAACCTGCAATAGCATGAAAACCTGCATTATTTTTGTATGTATCCCCCCGACACATTTTTGTATGAATGACACACTAAAATAAACATTTTTCAATGACTTTTAACCTAACGTATGCATCTTTATATGCATTTTGGTACCTTTTTTGGTACCAAAAACTATTGCAAAGGTCAGAAAACTGTAAATAATGGGATACTAGATGGATTATAATCTGTGTATTACTCTGGGAAGTGTGAATCAGGGTAGTTCATACAAAATATGGATGGAACAAAATCCTCTGGCATCACTAATGTAGGGTTGTTGTTTTTTAATGCTAGTTACAAAGCAAGAGAAAGAAAGGCTGCTTGAAGCCTCTGGTATACAAAACAGCCCTTGTCATTTGATTAGCTAACCCCCCCAAATGTGTCTGTTCATCATGGCTGATGGATTTTGCCTTGCTAGTGATCAAGTATAACTGTCTGCTAATTTACTTGCTTCGCACTTGACCGTGGAGTTGTCTGCAAGGAAGAAGCCTGTGCATCGAGATTGCAAACTGATATGAAGTGTGCATCATCATCTCAGTCTCCCTCTTTTGGAGTTAAGCTTCTTGAACCAAGGGCACAGGCTGGCTGGCCACTGAGTCGTACGGTAAAGCAAGTGGCAGTGAAGGAAATGAAAACCCTGGGAGTAGCAGATGATGCGGGCAGGAGGTGCAGGCATTTTGCTCTACACTATCCGGCTTGCTCCCCAGGCAACCAGAGATCACTTAAGCATGATTGTCTCAACCGTGCACCAGTTAAAACCAATGTTGCCAGGACCATCTGTTCAGGAACATGAGCTCATGGAACGGTGTGCCCAGCATTACGTCATTACGTTTGTCAGGTTCCCTTGGAACACATTTTTATGACCTCTTGCCAACACACCCTTAAAGGAGACACAAGGAACCATCAGTGCAGTGGGAAAAGTTACATTTACTCAATTGCAGCAACAGAGAAGATCTGCAAACAATCAAATAAACAAAATTAGGCAAAACAAAATATGGTCTGAATGTGGGATCTGGCCCCTCCCCACTCCTGATCATGTTTATTGGCTCCACTTGTGGCCCCACAGCAGAGGACTGGAAGGAATTCTTTCCCCTTTCTACAAGAACCTTGGGGATGTGAACCTGCTAAGTGCCCCGTGGTCCCACCGGGTTGGCGTTCACCCTAGTGCATCACCAAACTTCAAGGGAAGCCCAAAGGATCCAGCATCAAGGCAGCGTAGGATGACTAAGGCTGTCCTTAACCCTGTAATGTCACAGGTATTCACTCCACCACATCTTAACTTGTCTTACCTGCCCAGAATGAAAGCCACTTAAACCAATCAAAAATGCCACCCAAAGGACAGGACTCCCAACACTAAGAAAGAAGAGTCTCAAGGTCATTCAAGGGCTCCCAAAAATATTCCTACTCAGCCCCCAAACAGGCAGTTAGCAAACCCCAGACTGCATAGGGAAGGAAGGTGCTGTCAAGAGAAGAGGGGAGTGTCAGGGATGGAGCCAGCTGATAAAGCCTGATCTCCCCCCCCCCCAATTCTCCTGATGGCTCACCTGACCCTTCCCTGACTTTGCCAGGGAAAAACCATTCTGAGTCTTCTTTCAGGGGGAGTTGGGGTGTTGCAAATTTACCCCTACTCAAGAGTGGAAGTGGCATTTATTTAAGGGACTTACCTGTCTCCTGGTAAAGAATGGCGGCTAGGGTTGGAGGAAGAATCTGCTTTAAAGGGGTTTGCACAGGGAAATTGGCGCTTCTATTCCACTCAGGCTTTGCCTGCATCGGACTGGTTCTTGCACTGAGCACCAGCTTAAATCTGAACCATTCATGCATTGCCTTTTATTCAAAGCCTGATTAAACTATGCAAAACAATTACATATATTATGTATATATCACATGTATAATATGCATTAAAGAGTCAAGATTTTATTTTGTACTCGTTTCTGCCCCCACCCCCGTAATTCCATTCCTTTTTGTAATCGGTTTACCAAAATAGAACACTGTATATATTTGTACATTTTTTCCTTATCTTTCCTCACTCTGTTATTTTCTTTGCAGATTACTTCTGAAAGCAATTAAAACAACATTTAATAAAAGAGTCAAGCCCCGTGCGGCACTATATTTCTGCAGCATAGTTTTATAAGCATTAATGCATAAATGTTTTTATTCCATGAGATATACTGTTGGATGTATCTGCTTATGTGCTGCTTATTTAAGGGAACTTGGCATTTGTCTCCGTATAACAGGGGGGGGGGAGCTTCTGGTCCTCCAGATGTTGGTGTGCTACAACTCTCAGCATCTCTGATCATTGGCCATGCCAGGGTCCAACAATCTCTGAAGGGCTAGAAGTCTCCGTCCCAACATATGCCATACCTTTAACAACGCTACAACCCAGTCTTGTTCCTGACCTGCCATAGCAAGTTCAGACCCCATGAGCATCTCTGTGAAATTTAATTTTTATTGTCCCAATGTGCAACACTTTACACTTGTCCACACTGAAATGCAGCTTCCAAGTCCAGCTTCCAAGCTTTTAAACTCGGCCCTAGATCTATAAAAACTAAACCAATGTTATTTGTTTAAACCTAAGATACATTTGGGGACGCGGGTGGCACTGTGGGTTAAACCACAGAGCCTAGGACTTGCCGATCAGAAGGTTAGAAGTTCGAATCCCCATGACGGGGTGAGCTCCCGTTGCTCGGTCCCTGCTCCTGCCAACCTAGCAGTTCAAAAGCATGTCAAAGTGCAAGTAGATAAATAGGTACCGCTCCGGTGGGAAGGTAGATGGCGTTTCCATGCGCTGCTCTGGTTCACCAGAAGCGGCTTAGTCATGCTGGTCACATGACCCGGAAGCTGTATGCTGGCTCCCTTGCCAATAAAGCGAGATGAGCACCGCAACCCCAGAGTCGGCCATGACTGGACCTAATGGTCAGGGGTTCCTTTACCTTTAAGATACATTGACCCAGCATGGTATTTCCTTTCCAGTTGCACCTTTCAAACTACATTTTGCTACATCTTTTGGATTAAGAACTGCATGGCAACATTCTGAGAAGGGCAAAATCTGATGGGTGGCTCCATTCTGACTGGCACACGAGCCCAGGAGGTGCCCAGCAGGAGGGTTCATACTGGGACGTCGGATGATTGCATTCTCAAGGACCTCCACCTCAGCACACAGAATCTCCCACCCACTGGGGTATAGCTACATTTGCTGTTTGACAAAAACACCCTCTCATCCAAGTCACACCGTAACTCTTTGAGAAGCGGTCTTTGTAAGATCCTTGCTGACATAAAGGAAGGCAGCTCCCACACATAAGTGGCATGGTGTTACTTGTAACAAATCATCAGCTTCAGCCAAGCAAACCGTAGTTCATTCCAAAGAAATCCCCCCTTTCTTTGATGCAAATGTAAGATAACATTTTGGGTTTCTTTCTTTCTTTGTTTTTTAAGCCCACCATCTAGTGCTCATTGCCTTCAAAGTACAAGCAAACCCTCAACATATTGAATGCAATGTTTTATGTTGCTTTGGCAGTAGAGATTTTATGACACTTTCTCTTCCCGTCATAAAGACTTTAGGGCTCAAAGAAAGCATGGTCTTATGAAAGGAAGCAGCTTCCCTCTCCTCTCTGTGATATTAACTTGAACCTCTTTGCTCATAGCCAATAGCGGCTATGACAGAGTTTGATTCTGTTTCCCCAACATTTTGTGGTGCAGTGGTTTTCATGGATCATGCTGCTGAATTTGAGAGGTCATGTGCCACACAACACCATGTGGTAATATGATTATTCAAGTGTGCTTCCACACTTGTAGGAGGAACCTTACACGTTCTCACAAAAGCCTTCCACCTTCCCATCCTGTTTGTAGGCACAGTTGATTTGCCCTTCCCCTCCAAGAATGTTTTTTTTAAAAAAGGGCAGTGAAGTTTCCTCACAGCACTATCTTATACATGTCTACTCAGAAGTAAGTCCCATTAAATTTAGTAGGCTTTACTCTCAGGTATGTGAATCTAGGATTTCAGGCTTTGCCTTAATGGAATTTCTTTCCAACAGACACCTATAGGATTGTGCTGTTGATGTAAAAAAGGGATTTATCATTCAATATGCAAGGGAGCAGGGTATTTCTCTTCCCTTTACAACTGGAAGAAAATTTTCCAAAGAGAGAGAAAACGGGGCGGGGGGGGGATATGTGTTCCATCAAGTTGTAGGAGGCACTCCATAATTGTTTGCTGACACAGCTCCCTATTCATAAAATATCATAAAGAGTAAATGAGTTGATAATGTAAATCAGTAATTAGGATTTGGTGCATGCTTATGCTATTTACATATTTTAATGCTTTGATATTAACATGTCAACTTTAATAGGATGTAAATGAATTCTCCTGGGTGTGATTTATCCTGTTAGGCATTAGACACTGTTCATTTGCTGCAACTGTAAATTTTACTTCTCTTCTCTGTCATTTTTAGCATAATCTTTCCGCAGAATCTTAGGAGAACATTTTCTCTAATGAAATGTTTTGGTTTCAATCAATTCTAGAATGGGAGAATGCTAATGGCCACATGACATAGCAGAGAAACAGACCCCTGCCCCCTGTAAAAGACTCAACCCAGATCACTTTGTTTATAGCAGCAATGGGGAACCTGCAGCCCCCTAGATATTGCTGGACTCCACATCCTGTCAGCCCTAGCCAGCATGACCAATGGACAGGGATGATGGGAGTTGTAGTTCAGTAACATCTGGAGGACAACATATTCCCCATCCATAGAGAAGAAGGCTATCAGTGTGGCCACTACTCATGATGGCACTTTAGCCCTGAATAGCCATCACGAGGGCACTACCATGGGAGAGGGTGCAATGGTCAGAGGGGAAATGCTTACACAGCTTTCCTCCCTGTGCTGGTCTTCCACTCAAAGAGCTCAGCCTCTGTGGCTGCCTTTGCTGCTGCTGCTGCTGCTTCTTCTTCTTCTTCTTCTTCTTCTTCTTCTTCTTCTTCTTCTTCTTCATGAGCTGGGGTGGCAGTATTTGCAATAATGTGTCAGTGTTGCTTGGACCTTCATGATTTGGTTGAGATTCTGATATCACCTTGAACCTTCTGCAAAGTTCTGAGAACATGTAGACATAGGAAGAGCCCAGCTGTATCAGGTCAATGGCCCATCTAGTCCAGCATCCTGTTCTCATAGTGGCTGAACAGATGCTGTGGGAAACCAGCAAGCAGGACCTGAGGACCTCAGAAAGTCTTCTCCTTTGGTTTCCAGTGACAGGTATTCAGAAGCATTGCTGCCTCCAAATGTAAAGGCAGAGCATAGCCACCCTGGGTAGTAGCTTTGTTAGTTTTGGCAGGGGGACAGAATGGATGAGCTACGAAAATGTGGTTGACCATTTTAGGTCTTAGAGATTTGCATGGACTAGAAGTTCTGAACCTATTAATTAATAAAAGGAGGACACGGGCTAGATTGCAGAGACATCTGTGGAAATGGGAAAGGAACGGACAGGAGACAAAAAAATTGTTATGTGTTAACAAGGACCTTTTAAAGATAAGAAAGACGCAGGACTATTTTAAGCCAAGGGCAGATGACACAAAATTCAAAATTTAATGAGGCTTAAATGCCATAGAATCTGCCAGATGTACAGTCTGCGGCACAAAGGCTCGGCACAATCATGTACCTTTCCATAACATTTTTAAAGGGCCCTTAAAATGCACACGCACATAAATTTGCTCATAAGATTCAGGGATGTCGCCCAGAACCATTTCAGAGAGCCAAACAGAGAGTCCATTTCAAGTTCAGGATTTTTGAAAATATTAACTTTGGAAAGTTTTGCAGTAGATCTGTCTTCAATACAGATGGCTTTAACAGTCATACACAAGCAACCATGTGCACTTGACCCTGGCCCACCTCTCTTGGTTATATTGGTCAAACTAGACATGGCCAGTTTTGCCCAGGGTATGATCAACTCCACTGTTTGAGATGGATAGTTTCTCCTTGAAGGAGGCAATCATGAGAACAGCAGCCTCCCTTAATCTAACACACTGTTGGAATAAAAATGTCTGAATGGATTTGCGGAATGTGAGAACAGAATTGGCTTGATACACTTCTCTGATAAGAAAATGCCAAAGAGAGGGGTCACCACTACAAAAGTCCTGCTCCTGCTCAGCACCACCCTAATCTCAGACAAAAAATGAAATTCTAGGCCAGTCATCTCCTCCGTGCAGGCAAAGGCTGATTAGGGAGAAGATGCCCCCTTAGCTAACCTAGTCTCTAACTATTTAGGGCAGGTATGGCCAAATGTGGCCCTCCAGCTGTTTTGGAACTACAATTCCCATCACCCCTGACCACTGGTTCTGTTAGCTAGGGATGATGGGAGTTGTAGTTCCAAAACAGCTGGAGGCCAAGTTTGGCCATGCCTGGCTTAGGGCTTGAGGTGTTGTGAGGAGTTGGAGATGGAGGCAACTGTTTCCCACAGCTGGTTGCTTTTGGTTCACCCGTTGAAAACACACATGAGCAGGAAGTTGGAAAAGGAGAGAAAGCAGGCACTGGAGCTGCTCCCCTGGGTGATTTGAGGTTGGCTAAAAGGAAACCATTGCCTGCAGCAAAGCAGAATGGCTTGGAATGGTGTACGATAGGTCTGGGGAGCCATGGGCCCTCCAGATGATGTTGAACTACAATTCCCATCTCCCTTGGCTCTTGGCCCCAACTGCTGGGGCTTATGGGAGTTTCAGTTCAGCAACATGTGGAAAGCCAAAGGTCCCCCACACGTCAGCAAACCAGGAAGAAACAGAGCACTATAGTTTGCAGAATTGTGAGGTGCAAGACCAGAATGAGAAGGCAAAATTGAGTCTGAAGTAATTGTTCAGTCTAGTGGTGAGCCTGTGAGGAAAGGGAGTGGCTTAGACAAAGAACCAGCAGAGTCCTGCTTCTGGTAGAGACCGGGGTGGCTGGAATCCTAAACAGGAGCACTCTACACAAGATCATTTTATTATAGGTCCCATTTATATTTGAGATGCAGCTTAAATGTAAAAAGAGAGAAGTGGTTCTGCATTTTGCAGGCATACTTTATATCCAAGGTCCAGGAATTCTTGCGTATGGGATGACTTTGGCCAGACAGATGACCTGGGGGTGGCAAAGTCAGCATGTCCCCACTTATCATTGTGGGAGCTTTGACCAATGCCAGCTGGCAAAGAAGGAAGAGAAAGACAAGAGCCTGCTTGTACCCCTAAGCCAGCTGGCCATAATTTCTGAAGGACTGGAAAATCAAGAGTTTAGAATGATTGCTAAGTTGGACTCTTGCTGGACATTCTGTAAAGTGGATTTGGAACAGGTTGATAAACTAAAGAAACAAAAAATTCATTGGGATCCATTTTCCAAACTGCCAAAAATATATGGACTGGGCACAGCTGCTAAAGCTGCCAGAAACTGCTTGGCCCCACCTGCAAGCTACTAAAAACCAGTGGACTCTAGCCTTAAGCTGCCAGAGCTGAGCCCAGATCTCTAACCTGAGGTCTCTTCTAGGAATGGGTGAACCTATCCATTTTTGTTTCTTTCAGGTTCTCATTTTTTCCAATCTTAAGTTCATTTCTCGACATTTTCATATCAGTTTGCAATTAAAAAACAACAACAGTTCTCATGAAAATTCATCAGCATTTTTGTGTGAATTTCTCTTGCAGTGAGCATTTTGAAGCAAAATGAAGGCAGGTTTATAACTAATATCTAAGACCTTATAAGAAGCTATACAGGACTTTATTCCAAGATTTAGCAGCCTTAGCCTGTGTACATACAACACATTTAAACAACATTACTCCCTGGAAGCTGTAGTTCATTAAGAGTTGTAATTTCATTAGAAGTCAACTGCCAACCTAGCAGTTCAAAAGCACGTCAAAGTGCAAGTAGATAAATAGGTACAACTCCGACGGGAAGGTAAACGGCGTTTCCATGCGCTGCTCTGGTTCACCAGAAGCGGCTTAGTTATGCTGGCCACATGACCCGGAAGCCATCTGTGGACAAATGCCGGCTCCCTCGGCCAGTAAAGTAAGATGAGCACTGCAACCCCAGAGTTGTCCATGACTGGACTTAATGGTCAGGGGTCCCTTTACCTTTACAGTTCTCAGGAGTGTCCATGAGGGGTAAACTATGTGCTTTAAATGCATAGTGTGTACACAGAATTAGAGCTTAATTCATCAATGAGTCAACCACCTCTACATGCCCAATTCTTGTGTCACACCCTGCTTTTGTGCAAAGGTTTTGTTCACTGTTTAGGGCTACTCTTATTCCCACGCATCTGGATATTGAGAATAGCTGTCAGTCTTCCCACGAGGAAGGTGCCCGACTTTCCCTTGAAATGAATGCAACTAAAACATTAATAACACCCACAGCTGAGGAAAGTGAAGCCTGACAGGGGAAGGTTCACCCTCGATCCTTCAAGCTCCTGCTGTTGTGCAAGGAAAACTCCACACAAATACATATGAATTATGGATAGAGCATTGGCTTTCACTGTGAAATTCTTAGGCTTTCTAGTTTGTGTCAGAGTCAAGGCTCCCCCCGCCACCCCATTCCTATTAAACATGGAAGTTATTCTAAAAAGGCAGACTTGTACATTTTACTGAGATATAGAAATATGTCTCGGGTGGCAGATAACATGTACACTTCCCAGCACGAAACACTATTTTTCAAACCCCCTCCATCCGCTAAACCTGCCAGTTTTTTCCACGGCGGAGGCACGAGATGCAATAAATAGAAACATCGTGAAATGGGCTTTTTGTCATAAAGAAGGGCTCAGGCTGCAGGTTTCTGTTGATTTCATAGCAGATTAATCAACTGACAGCCTGAGCCACGACACATTTTCTGAGAAGTAGGTTGCACTGAGTTCAGTGAGACTTGCTATCAAGGAAGTGTGCCTGGGATTATAAATAATAATAATAATAATAATAATAATTTTTTATTTATACCCCGCCTTTCCTGGTTCAGAAAACTGGGCTCAGGGCGGCTAACAACAAATTTAAAACATTTTTTTAAAAAAATAATATTTATTAAAGTTTCAAAGAAGTTACAAAAATGAAAAGAAGAAAAAAAGAAACAAAAGAAACAAAAATTACAAAATACAGAAAAATAAAAACAATTAAAAACAAATCAGTCTTTCCATGTCCTGTCTTTCATTTGCTTGTTTCCCTGACCTCCTCACACCTCCCTTTTTTGTATTCTAATTCAATAGTTGTTTCAGCAAGTCCTTACCATTTTTTGCTCTTATCTTGATATTTTATCTTAATATATTGTAACTTTATATTTTCACCTGTTAACAATCCAAAAATTTAAAACATTTAATTGATGTAACAAAAACAGCATAAAATACAGTATAAAACATGAATAACAATAAATTCAGAATTCAAAAATAAATTTAGGAGGGGAAATCCATCCAATAAACATTAGATGATCATCAGGGCTTGCTGGCTAAATTAGTCCTATTTGGGCCAGCGAGGAGACCAGGGGAGAATTAGTAAACCCTTCGATCACACTCCCCCCTCCCCCAATTCTTTACAGAACAACACCTGGAGGTAACACCTGCAGGACACTGAGGAATTCTGCTGTGGTCCCTGTGGAAGTATCACCTAAAGAGGCAAAAATGGAACCACAAATGCACACAATGGTGAAGTAGATGCCTTGGTTCCTAGGTGTGGCGTGTGAATCAAAGTTTTCAGGATTCTAGAGCTGTGATTCTCACATTGTAGGGGGCTGGATTAGATGAGCCATGGGCTTCTTCCAACTCTACAATTCTATGATTTTATGTATGCAGCAGGGGCCAGTTTAGAAGTTCATTGCTGGATGATGATCAGGATGGATAAAAGAAAGGAATTCTCCACACACCACATTGTTAAACTATGGAACTTGCTTGCCACCAACTTGGAGGGCTGGGCAAATTCATGGAGGAGAAAGCTATTGGTGGATACCAGTCATGGTGGCTATGCTCTGCTTCCCTCCCTGGATGGAGGAAGTAATGCTTCCGAATACCAGTTGTTGAAAACCCCAAGAGGAGGCAGTGCTCTTGTGCCCAAGTCCCTCCTTGCAGGTTTTCCCACAGGCATCTAGTTGGCCACTGTGAGAAAAGAATTCTAAAGTAGTTGGGCCATTGGCCTGATCCAGCAGGCTCCTCTTGTGTTCTTATGATGTCTTGGGTGGAGCAAAGACAGCGAGGCAGTTCAGTAATTTTAGGCTCCATACTGAATCCTCTTACATCATTGCTCTCCATATGTGTTGTTGTTTAGTCGTTTAGTCATGTCCGACTCTTCATGATCCCATGGACCAGAGCACACCAGGCACTCCTGTCTTCCACTGCCTCCCGCAGTTTGGTCAGACTCATGTTTGTAGCTTCGAGAACACTGTCCAACCATCTCGTCCTCTGTCATCCCCTTCTCCCAACATCAGGGTCTTTTTCAGGGAGTCTTCTCTTCTCATGAGGTGGCCAAAGTATTGGAGCCTCAGGATCTGTCCTTCCAGTGAGCACTCAGGGCTGATTTCCTTAAGAATGGAGAGGTTTGATCTTCTTGCAGTCCATGGGACTCTCAAGAGTCTCCTCCAGCACCATAATTCAAAAGCTCTCCATATGTAGTAGGACCACAACTCCCATCACACCCAACCACTGGCCATGCTAGTTGGGGGAAGATGGGATTTGGAGTCCAATAACAACTGAAGTCACAAGTTTCCCACCCTTGATCTCATGTGTGTGTGTGTGTGTGTGTGTGTGTGTATAGAGAGAGAAACTGGCTGAGAATGAAAAAGAAAACTGCAACACACACACACATTCTCCCCACATTTATATTTGCAATTAGAATGGAAAAACAACAACTCCACTGCCAAACAACATTTACACTAAGAATAATCCATGAGTTCTGTTTCCAACATACACATTAATTCAGGCACTCCAAATATGAAATGGATAATTATAAACCAAACAAATGAATTTTATAGTTATAAGCCATGCTTTCAAATGAAAATAAGTGTTCAAAAGGGAACAAGTCTTGCTCCTTGCTTTGCTGGAAACTGGTTCAAAATGTTGGGATGGAGTAAGGAGGAGGTAACTGTGTATAAACCAGCTGCCCTTAAACAAAACTATATAGAGCTCCCTATCTGAAATTTTTTTGCAGGAGGAGGGTATTATTAATCGGTCTCCTTTCCCATCACTTCAGCAAATGGACTTCAGTTAGACGACTTAATTATGTTACACCGTATTGGGACATTTTCTCATATAATTCCCCCCAGAGTTACTGATATTTGCTTTTTGATATTAGCATGTGCTAGAGAGGAGTGAGTGACACAGAGAGATATTTGTACGTCTTAAACCCTTTATTTACTTTATTACCTCTCTGGTTTGAAAGACTGGGGTGCTGAAGAACCATCCGTTTTGCCTATAATTTTAGATTGCTTCTGTGTTGCTTTTGAGAGATGAAAGCACTCTCTGGATTCATGCCTGTTCCTAGACATCTATGACAATACTAACATTTGAACATCAAATATATGCATTCAGCCTTTCTGTTTCCAACAACATTGGTGTGGTGGAGGGGGGATGCAGGGCAGTACTGCTCTGGGACTTTTACCAGAGCAGAAGCAATGCCATAATGTGCTGCTGGAGCACTAGGGTAATTGATGAACTGTCAGAGAATTCGGAAAGTAATTCAGCAGAGGCTGGATAGGGATTTCCTTTTCTTTGATGGGGTTCCATCAAGTAGAAGAAGAAGAGCCTGCTAGATTAGGCCAGTGGCCCATCTAGTCCAGCACTCTGTTCTCATAGTGGTAATCATATGGCGGTGGGAAACATGCAAGCAGGACCTGAGAACAAGAGCTCCCCCCTCTCTGGTAGTTTCAAGAAACATATATTCAGAAGCATTTACTGCCTCCAAATGTGGAGTCAGAACATAGTTTTCATGGCCAGCAGTTGTTGATAGCATTCTCCTCCATAGATACATGCTGTGGGAAATATAATGGACACAATCCAGCCAAAGTCAATTACCTTGAAGTGCCACTGATTTGACTAGGAGAGTTAGGCTGCAATGCTATAGGCATCTGGGTGCAATCATAGCCAGGGAATCCAGTGAGATTTACTTCTGAGTAGAAATGTATAGGTTTGCACTCTTTACCACATGCTTAAATCTCTCCCACTAAAATCAATGGGACCACGAAGTGCCTAACTTTGGCAGGATCGTGTCCTACATTTCAAGATTTTCTCCCTTACTTCTTAATTTAAATCTCATTATGTTTGGCAAGACTAGATATATTCCTAATTATAGCTGAGTAAACTGTTCAATTAATTGATGAATTTAACAACGTAACAATTAAATGAGATAGTTTGAAAGTAAATGGTATGGTTGGGGTTTCCCCACCCTGCTTAATTTTTCTCCTTCAATTTCTCACAGAATATCAAAGTTTTAATAGCCATCTAAGGGTAAATTGCTAAATTTCTTGAAAGAGACATTTAGCATATGCAGTGTCTAATTGGGTTGATATACAAAGCTACCAGACTGTGACACAGGAAGTATTTCGATCCAAATCTAATAACCGCCTCCATTGATGTATATGTTCCATTAACTTCACATTTCCACCTCCCCTCCCTGCCGCCACCACTACAAAAAAAATCAGGATGTTTAAATTCTGAGAAACTTTAATTTTGATAAACTTTAATTGAAAGTGCAATTACAAGAATTGCATATATTTAGTTTTTCTATGACATGGTGCTTGGGTGCTCGATGAGAAGCTGGAAGCATTGAATTAAGAAGCACAAATTGCACAGGATTTTTCTACTGCTTGCATATACAGTGGTACCTCGGATTACATACATTTCAAGTTACATACGCTTCAGGTTACAGACTCTGCTAACCCAGAAATAGTGCTTCAGGTTAAGAACTTCACTTCAGGATGAGAACAGAAATCGTCCTCTGGCGGCACAGTGGCAGCAGCAGGAGGCCCCATTAGCTAAAGTGGTGCTTCAGGTTAAGAACAGTTTCAGGTTAAGTATGGACCTCCGGAACGAATTAAGTACTTAACCCGAGGTACCACTGTACACAAATAGTTCCTCCTTGTTCCTTCTAACAGTAAACATAAGATCATATGAAGAGCCTGCTGGATCAAGCCAATGGCCCATCTAGTCATACAATCACAGAAACATAGAATCATAGAGTTGGAAGGACACTGAGGGTCCCCTAGTCCATCCGTCTGCAATGCAGGAATTTCAACTAAAGCAGCGCTGACAGATGGCCACTCAACCTCTGCTTAAAAACCTTCAACAAAGGAGAGTCTATCGCATTTCAAGGGAGCCCATTCCACTGTCAGAGAGGTCTTGCCATCAGAAAGTTTAGCATCCTGTCCTCACTGTGGCCAACCAGATGCCTGTGGGAAACCCGCAAGCAGGATTTGAACACAAGATCATTCTCCCATCCTTTGCTCTCTAGAAACTGATATCCAGACTCATTTTAGTGCAGATTTCTCCTAGCAGACATATCTTGGTATGCAAATCTGCACAATCTGCACATTTTTGCAAAGCAGCTTCTCCTTATATAATGCATTTTTGTTTTGTTTTTGGCTATTTTCTAACATAGATGCGCCTCGGAAGCTGTGGGGGACACATATCTTTACGTTGGCATTTGACACCTGAAATGTGTGTTTTCAGGGGCTATCCTTTTCCTGAGACTGTAATCTGTTTTAACTTTTTTAAATTCTGAATTTTAAATTGTTGTATCCTATGCTGGGACCTGCTGGTGGACAAACAACAACAACAACAACAACATTAAATTGTTGGAAGTGATTATAAAGTCTAGCCCAACACCCTGCAATGCAGGAATCACTAATGTGATGATGATGATGGTGTATTTTATGCCCCTTTATGATTCTGCATTTTTGTTCACAATGGGTGGACCTGAATTAGGTTTTACTCAGAGTAGACCCATTGAAATTAATGGACTTGTCGTAGTCATGTTCAATCGTTTCAGTGGAGCTACTCTGAGTAAAACCTAGCTGGATACAGACCAATACTTGGCAAAAAGTGCAAATTTCAAAGGATGGCTTCGTTTCGGTTCGTGAACCATTCCTGAACGTGTGAATCAGGTAAGCTCCCCTATAAATGCAAACTGACTTCCCTTTCTCCTCCATCCCTAACTGAAGGACATATAAGATTTGAGCCTGGGCAAATCAGATACAAACAATGCAAGTTTCACCTACATGTTTTATGAGTTGTACTTTGACAAGGGTTTAATAGAAGGGTTCCCCCCTCCCTCCCGCGTGTTTGTAACAGTACTTCAGTTCGTTTAAATACTGCCAGAGCAAGAGACATTTTGCTTTTATGCTCCACAGAAGGCCATTAGGGCTCCTACATCTGTTCATGTATCTCTAGTAAATCAAAGTGGAACATTTGTCTTATCCAGCAAGCATTTTAGTGTCTTCTTGTTCTTTTGTTTATCCTTTAGTGGCTGGTTTAACCCTGCCCTGTCCAGTACGGGCAAGGCACAGCTTTTGAGATGAGAGATTAGACAATACCATTTGCCCAAATCAATCTAAAAGACCTGAGGATTAGGAATGGGGCCTGGAAGAACCTAAAGTGCACTACTTGGCTAACAAAGCCTCTGAAGACATTGCTGCTTGCTCTAGCTCCAGTGCGCTGCTGCAGACATCCTGGAATTACAGAAGCCACCCCGGCTTCTGATCTGATACTGAAATGTCCTGTTTCCCCCCACTCCAGGTACTGACTGCTGACCTTGGGGAGGATAAGACAGCGCTTGCAGCCGGTACTGGAACTCGCAGTGGTGCCACAATCTCACGTAAGTCATCTAATTTATAACAGAGCAGAGCATGAAAAGATGCCCATCCTGATTTTCATCACAGGAATGTTGGAGGGTATGGATCTGGGTAAGATGCCACTGTGAGAAGAGGATGCTTAACTAGATGAGCCACTGGCCTGATCCAGCAGGATCTTCTTATTTGGCTGGCCAACTGTGAGTGCAGGATGCCAGATTAGATAGACCTCATTTGACCCGCACCTCTTCGGAAGTATTCGAGCAAAGGAGTCTGCTTTTTTCATCTTAATATGAGTCATGAAGTGACATTGTTTGAACTGCAAGTGATCGTTAAAAAAAGAAAGACACGGAAGGCATGAAAGATGTGGTCGCTGACCATAGTCTTTTCAACAACAGGTACCACACACAAAAAAGCACCCCACGGAGCATTGGCGGATTTTTATTTTATTTTTATGATGACGCAGGACAAGAAAGAACAGCTGCCGAGAGCCTGATGAAGTCAAAGGCCTCTGTTGTGTTTCTATAATACTCCTTTTAGCCAGTCAACAAAGTAGCGAGAGGTGACCACAGTAGATTTGTGCATTTCTGTATGTGTGAGAGTGTGATGGAGAGAGAGAGAGAGTGCGCGCAAACAAATGCATTTTTTGGAACTCTAGTTGTAAAGGAAGTTATTTGCTCTGAGGGACAAAGAGCCAGGCGGGAGAGAGAAACAGAGCTCATTGCGTTCTGCGCACCGCTGAGGTATCCTCCATTTTTAAACACGCCAAGACATGGCCACCAACACAGACGTTCTCACTGTTGTTTGGAGCTCCTGCAGCTGAGTGAATGAAGGCTCCAGCTAGGCCTTTCTTTGTGTTTCCTTGTCCATATTTACTGTGTTTTTCCCTCTCTGAATGACATGGAACTGGAGGCACCCGCTGATCTACAGTTAACAAGGCAACATCAATGCTGACTCCTCAATGACTTAAAGAGGCAGTCAAGTCTGTTGATAGAATATTCTAAGCCTGGAGCAGCCAGTGGGTTGTATCCAGCAGTAGTCTTCCTTAGAGTAGACGCATGGAAATTAATGAACCTAAGCTGGCCATGTCCATTAACTTCAGCAAGTAGAACCACATTCACGCAATGCATTTAAACCACTATGATACCACTTTAAACAGTTGTGGCTTTCCCCAAAGAATTCTGGGAGCTGTTGTTTGTTAACAGTGCTGCTGAGAGATGTTAGGAGACCCTCTATTCCCCTGACACAGCTACAATTCTTAGAGTGGTTTAACAATCAATCCTTCTCCACAGGGAACTCTGGGAATTGTAGCTCTGCGAGGGAAATAGGGGTCCCTCAACAACACTTGGCACCCTTAACAAACTACAGCTCCCAGAATTACTTAGAGAAAGCCATGGCTATTTAAAGTGGTATCATAGTATTTGAAAAGTATGGTGTGAATATGGCCGCAGTGTGGTGAAATTGACTACAACACCAGTGAGGTTCACATTCCTCTACAATTCCCAGAGTTCCCTATTAAGATGGATTGATAGTTAAAACCGTTCTGAGCATTGTAGCTCTGTTGGGGGGGGGGAGGTCCCCTAGCAACAGCTCCCAGAATTATTGGGGGGGAAGTCATGACTTTTAAAAGCAATATCATAGTGCTTTAAATATTGTTGTACACCACCCCAATCTCTAAGCAGTGCTATATTCCAGAGGTTCCAGGTTTTACACAAAGTTTGGTTTCCTCAGAATGAGGGGAAGTGGAGACTGTGCTGTCTTTAGGATATATGGTTCATTTATACATCCTGAGCCTACAATGGAGGGGCGCACAGCATTAACACCCCAAGAGGGACTTGCTTCTCCCATGGATTCCAGCAGAAATCAGGCATGGCTCTGCTTCTCAGCTGCCCGGCCTTCAGCCTGAATCCTGCTTCTACCTCACACACCCAACTCCCAACTCTGCCCTTCATCTCTCCAACTACCAGCGAATTGAGGAAGGGGGACCCAGCCATTTTCTCTATGACACAGAGCTACTTCCTTTGTTACCTTAATGCCCCATACTTAGAGGGCCATAACCTCACTAGGAAGCCTGGCTATTCCAGGAATTGAATCCATGCTGAATCAGGAATTAGAAGGGGGGCACTCAGGCATATAGTTGCTCCTCTCGCAAACTCATAACAATATGTTCTGTGAATGTGGCCTATGAGGTGGGCCAGTGTCTCTTTGTGTCATAAATGTGCCTAGCTTTTAGCAGCACTCTGGAAAAAAACACCTAATACTCTAAATGCTAATCCAAAAGTGTCTTTCAGGAAGGGGTTCCAGGGCCTGCCCTCCATAATGCGTCAAAATTGTGATATGGATAATGGGTGTCCTATATATTAAAACCCTGTTGTTTGGCACCTATTACAGTGCATGGGGTCTCTGTGAGCAGCACATCCAGAAACAAAGCATTTGTTTGCTGTGAAAGTGCATGGAGTAATATCAAAATTCTTTCCAATACATTTGTCTGTGGTGCAGATGACAATAAGAGAGATACTTTGTGAAGGTAAAGTACAGTAATCAACAATACCACCATAAGCAATGCACATTATCCAGCATGGGGTTTATAATGAATAATTGCTGGGTTATTAGTGCTTAGCAAATTAAGGGTATTTCCATTTATTACTGCACTCCGCTAAGGATGGGGCCTTAATTTATTTATTTATTTCCGCCCCCCCCCCCAAAAAAAGCAAATTCACCGGAAACAGACAGTTTGGGATTTATGCTCGTAATGATTGCTACATGGTCCATTAAGACCACCTCTAAGTGAGCTTAATTTGTAGCAGATAAATGTACATGTCTCCATATTTTTCAACATTGTTTATGGTGCATCTTGCGCAGCTGTGCCCAGCTGATTAAATCCTCGCAAAATTTAAATAGGAAACCCATTACATTGACAGTATTATATCCATTCATCATGCCCGCACTTTCTGTTTAACTCTCGACGCCTCGTCTGGGTGTTTCTTTGCAGAGGTTCGTTAAATATGCAGAGCGATGCCATTTTGTTGCTCGTGTTGTTTCCTGCGTCCTTTTGTTTCTCAACTTGCTTAATGTCACCCTCTTCGTTGTCTTCTGCCATTTTTCAGTTTAGAAGCAAAGTGGAGCCAACCCCCCCCTTTTCTTTCACACTGGTCTAGAAAAATAAGGCTGCATTGCAGAATCTCCCCAATATATTATTCAGCTGTTATTGTTTTTGCAGTGGCTGCCATTTTCTCCCCCAAAATGCACTGGAACGAAGCTAGCCCTGGAGCATTCTGGAGAATACAAAATGGCGGCCCAGTCACCAATACAGATATCACTTGCAAAAACAAATGAGGCTCAGAACCTTAAAAGGGGCAGGGAACTGGAAGTTGTGCTACTGCCACTACTAATGATAAGGCCCACCCCTGAGAAACTGGTCACATCCACCAGACCCTCCAAGTGTCCCTATTTCCTGGGGACAGTCCCAGATTTACAGAAACTGTCCTGGTTTCTGATTTGATCCTGGAATGTCCCGCTTTTCCTTAGGATGTCTCTATTTTCATTGGAGAAATGTTGGAGGGTATGTGTCCACACCATGCATTTAAACTCTTATACCCCTATAACAGTTATGGCTTCCCCCAAAGAATCCTGGGCACTGTAGTTTGTTAAAGGTGCTGCTGACCTCGCAGAGTTACAGTTCTCACACGCTTAACAAACTGAAGTTCCCAGGACTCTCTATGGCTACATTCGCACCATACATTTAAAGCACTGTTGTACCACAGTCATGGCTTCCCCTACATAATTCCGGGACCTGTGGTTTATTAATGGTGCTGAGAGTAGTAAAAAGGTAAAGAAACCCCTGACCATTAGGTCCAGTTGTGGACGACTCTGGGGTTGCGGTGCTCATCTCGCTTTATTGGCTGAGGGAGCCAGTGTACAGCTTCTGGATCATGTGGCCAGCATGACTAAGCCGCTTCTGGTGAACCAGAGCAGTGCACGGAAACACCATTTACCTTCCCACTGGAGCGGTACCTATTTATCTACTTGCACTTTGACGTGCTTTCGAACTGCTTGGTTGACAGGAGCAGGGACCAAGCAATGGGAGCTCACCGCATCACGGGGATTCGAACCACCAACCTCCTGATCGGCAAGCCCTAGGCTCTGTGGTTTAACCCACAGCGCCACCCATGTCCCGCTGAGAGTAGTAGGAGGCCCCTATTCCCCGCACAGAGCTACACTTTTCTCAACTCTGGGGCTCCATGCTGGTGGCAGGTAGAGCCAGAGGGGAACATGGGTGTGCCCCGAGTCAAAAATTGGGCAGGGACAGAGGCTAAAGTGGGATGAGCAATGCATATGACACTAACTTTTGCACAGTAGGCTACATTCCAGTCAGAGGTTTCTTTCTACACATGCAGGGACAGAGAGAGATTCTCTCCCTTCTCCATCTAGGCAAGCAACAGTCATTATCATAGTTCAAGGACACACTGCAGTCAGCAAAAGCACTTCAGGGGAGCACAGAGTAGAGCTGATGAGTATCCTAGCCTAGGGAGAGTCCCAAGGGCTGGAGAGAGGGGCCCAAAGTGCCACATTTCACCCTTGGGCCTGAGATTCCCCACTCCACCGGTGCCTCCAGTAGTACAATCCCAATCTGCAGCCACAGGTAGCTGGCCAAGTCACCTGGACCTTCCAGGGGGAAAAACCCCCTCACTTCATCACCCCTTGGGCTATCTAGTTGTTTCTGTGGCATGATGAAAAACAACAATATGCAATAAAAAAACCGTTGGAACTCTTCCTTGCATAGATATAGCCTGAAGCAATTTAAACACAATTTGAAGTTACTCATCTGGCACCAAAAACACCATAGAGAACAGGGCAGGCTCGTCCATGAGGCAATATGAGGCAGTTGCCTCAGGCGGCAGGTATGGCTTCCACAGCCATGGCTGCCCCCTTCACATGCACAGCCATGGATATCCGCTGAGGAGGTGGCCAGGCACAGTGGAGGAGGAGGCAGGCCTGTGGGTGAAAGAGGTGGCAGTGGCCAAGGGGCAGTGGCCAAGGGGTGAAGCGGCCAAACATCGGGTGTGGCCTGATAAAGAAGGTGCCAGTCAAGCCTCTCTGGAGAGGCTATTTCATAGCTGAGGGGCTACCATGAAAAAGGCCCTCACCTTTGTAGCTTCTTGCCTAACTTTATTTGGTGGTGGGGTCTGGTGCTGGGCCTCCGAAATCCAAGGGTCCTTCCTAGAATTCTTCTACAGTGGTACCCCGGGTTAAGTACTTAATTTGTTCCGGAGGTCCGTTCTTAACCTGAAACTGTTCTTAACCTGAAGCACCACTTTAGCTAATGGGGCCTTCTGCTGCTGCCGCGCCGCCGGAGCGCGATTTCTGTTCTCATCCTGAAGCAAAGTTCTTAACCTGAAGCACTATTTCTGAGTTAGCAGAGTCTGTAACCTGAATTGTATGTAACCTGAAGCGTATGTAACCTGAGGTACCACTGTATTTGGGGCAGGGCAAGGGTGAGTGGGATTACTGCAAAACTGGACTTAGAATCCCTGGAAGCTTTTCTCATTGGCTGAACCCCTCAGGATGTTGCTTGCCAAGAATCCATTGGAAGCTTCATCAACAGATCTTTCTACGGCATGGAGGATAAAGTGTTGAGCTTGGGCCATGGAGACCTGAATCTGAATCCCTGCTCAGCTATGAGCCTCCCTGGGTGGCCTTGCACTAATCATTATCGCCCAGCCTGCTCCAAATCCCTTGGAAGAAGCGCAGAATATAAATGTGATAAATAAATGCATTGTTGGCAATAAATCCCAACGATGCCCCAACTCATCATTTGCACTTTACTTGTTTATGCATGCAAAGTTCATAGCATCATTAATCTCATTCAAGGTCATTATTAGTATACCCTAGTGTTACAGATGGAGAAATGTGCGGTAGCAGATTAACATTAACAAGAGCTCTGCCGGATCAGACCAAAGTTCTGTGTCAGGGGTGGGGAACTTCCAGCAAGTGGGCCAAAGGCGGCCCTCTCTGAGCAGTCCCCAAGCTTCAGCTCAGGCCACACCCCTCTTTATAGACCACACCCCTCAGTGGCCCTGCTGCAGGACCTCCTAGAATGCTTCTGTCTGACCAGATTATGTGCTTGAACTGGAATAAGGCCTCCTGTTTACCTGGACGTGGGGCTCTTGGTGGGTGATCCCCTACACCCAAAGGAAGGAGGAGAAATGCAATGAAGCTGTAAAGGTAAAGGTAAAGGGACCCCTGACCATTAGGTCCAGTCATCTCGCTTTATTGGCTGAGGGAGCCGGCGTACAGCTTCCGGGTCATGTGGCCAGCATGACTAAACCGCTTCTGGCAAACCAGAGCAGCGCACGAAAATGCCATTTCCCTTCCCACTGGAGTGGTACCTATTTATCTACTTGCACTTTGACGTGCTTTCGAACTGCTAGGTTGGCAGGAGCAGGGACCGAGCAATGGGAGCTTACCCCGTTGTGGGGATTCAAAGCGCTGACCTTCTGATCAGCAAGTCCTAGGCTCTGTGGTTTAACCCACAGCGCCACCTGTGTCCCGCAATGAAGCTGACGTTCTCCAAAAAAATGGCATTTTGACCACCGGGCAAATGTGGGCCTATCTGAAGCCACGAGTTTTATCTGAGCAGTATCCCTCAGGATCTTTTCTTTCTCTGAACAGTATTTCCCAGTTTAAAAGTGCAGTGTTGCATTTCCACTGCTGGCGTCAGTGTGCAGCTAGAAAACTAGCAAAGCTATTCAGCCAGAATCACCGAAGGAGCTGACCCTCTTCAGAGTACGGGCGAAACTGCAACATGCTCCGCTAATGGGTTTTTTGTTATCTTCGCCCTTGTAACTTCCTTCTTTTAAATGTGCTTTGTTAGTTACCATTAATCCAGAATACAGTTCTCGCTCTAATTGCAGCTGGTACAAGAATGCTTCTCTGCCTTATAAAACTCCTTGTTGACATGGATCATTTTTACATCGTCGCCATTCCCTATTAGAGGTGAATTAGGCTGCTCCCGCAAGAGATAATCAAACGTGCTGATGAGACATGCAAATGGGAACTTATAGCGGAGGCAGAGAAGGTGGATGTGCTCAGTGTAACTAAAGGTGATGTGTGCCTGCATACATATAGCTGGCACAGCCTTATTTTGTTTTTATTTTATTTAAAAACATATACCTTGCTTTCTGAGGAACTTCCTTTACAATGCAGCACTTACAGTAAATTTCTAATAAAAGCTAACTCCACCAGACAATAATATATATATTTAAAAAATGCAAAATACAATGGGTTGTATCTACTTTTACATCCATTGATTTCAGTGGGTCTACTCTCAGTAGAGCTGAGTTAGTCATGGCCCTCACATTCATTTAGGTCTACTCTGAGTAAGTCTAACGATGGAGATAACCCACTACTAAACAATAAACCAGCATAAAAACTGGAGTACAGAAAACTACAACATTGAAGGCCTTCTCAGTGGCTGCTCCCAGACTTTAGAAGCCCTTTTCTGGTTCCTTCCTTTCTGTCCTTCCTCTGGCAAGTGATGACAGTTTTATTCTGACATACCTTTGGGAACTGTTTTTTAAATATATTTTTTTAGGAAATGGCTTTTAATAGTGCTGTGGTGTTTTTATTATCCATATATTAATATATATTTTAAATGTTGTTTTAATTTTATCAGAGTTTAATTCCTTTTTAATTGTTATTTTTCATATATTTTTTTTTAGCTTTTTGTATTTCATCTGTGCTGTTTTAGTTTGTGTATTCCACCTTGTGTCCTGGTCTGAGGGAAAGGAGAGATGCAAATAAATAAATATTGATAATAATGGTTGCTCTGTTGGCTCTAGATTCATCCTGAAGCTAAAAAGATATTGGACACCTGAGCAGAGATCTTGGAGAGTTGTAGTTCCTGGATGCATAAACTTCCTTATATTAAAAAATACCTCTGTAAAAAAAAAAATCTGATCAGGCATTCTGGCTTAAAGTGACCATTAAATATATTTCCTGTCCTGTTACACACACACACACACACACACACACACACACACACACACACACACACACTCTTCAAGAACCATCCTGTGTAATGGTGCAGATTGTCTGCAATCCAGAAAAAAATACACAGCCCTTGAAGCAAAAGCCACTGAGAGTCAACAGAGGGTTGGTTCTCTGTAACCGCAAGAGGCGTTATTAAAGAAACTGATTAAGTCATTGGAGTTTCTGGGTGATCCTCACCTGCTGTGCTGTCTGCAGCCAAGAACCCCAACAGGACAATTAAGCTTAATTGAAATTATCTTGATTGATCAGAGGATATAAAAACCTGCCTATGAGACGTGGCAGTGAGCGAGCTGGTATCCTCCTGGAGTTCTGACGTGTCATAGGCTGACTCAGGGTTGTTGATGAGAGACAGATGTGTGGAAAACGGGATGTACAGTGGCCCACTATAAAATAAACCCTTGGAATCCTCCAGGAAAAATCCCAGAGAATTGGATAGGAACTCAACTGCATATAGGGCTATTAAGCTTAATAGAAAATTATTTCTATGGCATAGAGGATATTTGCTATCGCATGCTATAGGGACTTGTAGAAAGATAACTGTGTTTGAAAATGATATCTGTGCAGTTCTATTTCACTTTCCAATCTTTTAGTACAGGAGAGAGAGAAATACTATCTGGTATACCAGCGTGGTAGATATCCTAAACCAGCCAAATCAGAACAGCTAACAGAACATTATGCCTCTGGAAACCAGTTGCTGGCAATTATGTGGGCTTATGAGCTTCCCATAGGCTCCTAACTGGCCACAGTGAGAACAGGTACCTGGACTAGAGGGGCCTTGGCATTGATCCAGCAGAGCTCTTATCTGTTGTGGATGCTCTAGCATTCAGGCAGTGTGGGATAGTGGGTTGAGTGTTGCCCTAGGACCTGGGAAACCAGGGTTCAAATCCCACTCAGCTATGATGCTGGATGACTTTGGGGCCAGTTGCTGTCTTTTGGCCTAACCTACTTTGCAGCTTTGTTGTGGGGTTAAAATGGGGAGGGAGAGGACTGTGTGTGTCCTTGAATGCATTGGAGAAAAAATGGAGTACAAATGTAATAATTAGTATTAATTAATTTGGTGCATTCAATGAAAATATCAGATTCTATCTGTCTGACATTAACCCGGAAGTAACTACAAGGGTGGCTGAGCTTTTGTCAACAGTATCTCTTAGAGTGATGAATTGCACTATTTAGCAGGAAGAAATCCCAATGAAAATCCTCATCATTATATATTTTACATGGCTGTTTATTTGTATATACAGTATTTTAAAATTTTATATATGGGTGTTTTATGATTTTTTTTTCTATGATGGCCTGTACTTGTAATGCCTAATAAAGTTTTGGCAAAGTAAAGTAAGTAATTTGGTGCCTTTTATCCAGGATCCCGCAGGATGACTGGTTGAAGTGTTGTATCCCACTGCTTTTTAACGGGTTGGTTTGGACCCACTAGGGGTCATGGTCTGATGCAAGGTGGGTCACAATGGGAGCATTGCCACCATGCAAAAATATGGTAAAGGGTTAAGAAGCGGGTCCCCAAATGCATGTTTGGGTTAAAAGTAGGTCTGAAAAGATTGAAGATACCTGTTGTATCCAATGTAATGGTAAATGATTGGTTCTGTTAGCACAATGATTTACATTTCTGCACCAAAACATTTTGCCCCCACTCCTCAACATCCCCATAATCTGTCCTATGGTTTTCCCCAAACCTTTGGAGCAGATTTGGGAAGGCTGTGGCATGCACATAGTGGGAGAGGAGAGGGTGAGTTCCATTGCACAAGTGTAAATCTTTGTGCAAATGGAACGAGTGCATTGGATACTGCCCCAGCTCTTTGCAAGAGGCATCTGGAATTGCAGTAGGACTGGATCCATTCCTTGCCACGCCTCCCTTGTTTAGTGAAATTGAATTGCCCTTGCTAATTGCTGCACTGAAGTGCTTGGTGACATTGTGCACAGAGGAATATTACAGCCTCGTTCACAGAGCCCAGGGTTGGGCTCCTTCTTCGTTTTTTAACAAGTCCGTGGCGTGTTATGATGAATATTGGTCAGGCCAAATTGCACTATTGATTTTTTTGTAATTAGGTTTTAATGAATTGCAGTCACTCAATTGTTGGTTTGTTGAGGGACTTTAAAGATCAGGTAGTGAGTGTTTTGTGTGCTGTCTTTCACTTTCCCTCCTCCTTTGTGTAGCTAGTAGCAGAATGATGCTCTCCGTTAAAACACAGGCTTAAGATCTTTGCCTGAATAGGCTCAGTCTACTGAAATGCAGTCATTGTGGTGGACCAGGGGTCAGCAACCTGTGGCCCATGGGCCATAAGCAGCCCATTGGGGCAGTTTAACTGGCCCACGAGTCACCCCTGAACTGAGCCACCTGCTCAGCGAGTCCCTGCGCACTGCGCTAAACCAGCACAGCACGGGGACTCGCTTCTGCGGTGCCGGAAATCGCTTCTGCACATGCCCAGACGCCAGAAATAGTGCGCGCATGAGCTCACACATGCACACGATCCGGCCCACAGAGAGATCTCTGCAGGACTTGATCAGCCTAGGCAGGTAAAACCTTGCTGACTCCTGTGGTGGACTAATTCTGAAGTGGCCGAGTGGAATGTAGGTGCAAGATATCATTTTCCATTGCACCTGTGGTAAAGAGGAAAAAGAAGCCTGGCTTCTTCAGGTAAAAAAGCTAGTTTCTCCTGAGACTCCATCCATGCTACCCCAGGCTCCTTGGAAGAAAGGTGGGATAAGAACTGTGTTTCCCAAACTTGGGCCTCTAACTGTTTTAGGACTACAACTCCCAAAACAGCTGGAGACCAAAGTTTGGGAAATACTGGACAACAATGTTAGAAGTAGACAATTTTCATTTGTGACATGAGGCAGTGTGTTCTCTTCAGCAAGGTTGGAAAACCTCTCACTCTCCAGAGGCTGTTGGACTACAGTTCCCACAATCCCTCTCCCCATTGACCCTGCTGGATGGGGCTGATCAACATCTGGAGGTTCACAGTTTGCCCCACCCTGTCTATCGAATGAAACAAAAGAAGCATGCTATTTTGTTTTCATCCCTGTGGGTTTTCCTTTTCACCATCCGATATTTGGAAGCGATGTATAAATAATGCTTATAAAAGAATACCAACTTTGATTCAATGCAGCTGGAAAGAATACAAAAGATCCCCAGATGCTATGTCTCTAAAATATACATCAAATGGCTGGCCTTTAACAGGCATGTCATATACCCAATGCATGACAGTGTGGGGTGAGCTGCACTCATTTGAGGTGACCTGCATTGGACAGACAGTGCTGATGTGTGACCTCTTGCACTGCACCACTACAGCCTGGATCATTATTAATGGATAGCGTGTGAGGCCCCCTTGCTTCCAGTGAATAGAACTTTCCTCTGCAACAAGCTCCATTGGTCCTGTTGGGAAGCCTTGCTGTGCACCACGGCTAAAATCCTCCCTGACATCAGTGCTGTTGGGATAGCATCCAGAGCAGCTTTAAAAATTGCAGTCTGCCTGCTAACACATCCAAGGCTTTTGTTTTGTTTATTTGGGAGCTGTATAAAATTATTTTTGTTTCCCGAGAGTGGTGAACAAGCCATAAAAAAACCCCACAGAATGGTTAGGATGTGTAAATAAAACTGAAACTGACAGCAAAAGGCAGGAAAATGAGCTGCTGAACAAGAGCTGATCTGAGTTCCTGGAGCAGGAGTGGGGAACCTGTGGTCTTCCTGGAGACTCCAGCTCCCAGAAGCCCCAGCAAGGATGTCTACTGGTCAAGGGAGATGGGAGTTCTAGTTGAACAACTGGAGGGACACAGCTTCCACAGCCATGTCCTACAGGAACTTTTTAAGGTTGAATTCCAGGGGCCACCAGTTTCCTAAAACTGGCCCACCATTTGTTGCAATTGCCATGTGTTTGGTAGTCTTGGAGGCAGCTCTCCCAAGGTCTTGTCAGCTAGCAGCCACCAGCCTTTCCTCCCCAAGGTTTCCTAGAGTGATGGCAGGAAGCATTGCTCTCACACTGATTTGGCTTCATGGGGACATGGTGTGGTGGCTCAGCATTATCATGAAGCCTAACCAAGTGACCTCAGTCTAGGGTAGGGGTGGCAGAAGTGTGGTGTAGTGATTAAAGTGGTAGACTATGACATGGCAGACCAGAGTTCAAATCCCCACTCAGCCATGAAGCTCTTTGGGTGACCTTGGACAAGTCACTGCCTCTCAGCCTAACCTGCTTCACAAGGCTGATGTGGGGATTAGATGAGGAGGGGGAGAACAATGTACACCACCTTGAGCTCGTTGGAGGAATGTGATAAGGAAGGAAGGAAGGAAGGAAGGAAGGAAGGAAGGAAGGAAGGAAGGAAGGAAGGAAGGAAACCTTCAGCCCAAATCTGCATTCCTTCATGGGTTATATTCCTGGGACTCTTGACCAGTGGTTGGAGGGAGGAGAGGCAAAATTGGAGCACTGGATACAACACTTATTGTTGCACAGAAGACATGCGTGCACACCTTTTCACCATCCATCCAGACAAGAAAGAAGTGTGATCACAGTTCATTGACACATTCCAGCCAGACAAAAGCACTCAAGGAGGCAGCAGAGTAAGGTTGGGAAGGGGCATGGCTTGGGGAGGGGAATTGAGACCTATGGGGAAGGGCCAGATAGAGATACCTTCAGAGCTGTATTCATTTCCTGTGCCTGAAGTTCCCCACCCATCCACTAACAACTCCTGGAAAAGAAAAAATGGTGCCTGCTGAGATTTCAGAGGGCACTGTTGCAGCCTGCAGTAAGTTCATCACCAACTTTTCCTCTCTCACAGATCCTCTGAAGTCACCCCAAAATGCTCCTTCAGCTTTGTTGTTTGCAAGTGATGAAATTAGGGAGAAGACATCTTCATTATGGCTTACATAGGGCAAAACAAATAAGGGGCTTTATCTGCTTCAGCAGAAAGTTTGCACAGGAGCAGCAAGGCCCTGCTTCCAGCTGTTCCTGACCTAGATGAAAAGCCCACAGGCAACAATGGGGAGTTTCAGCACCAGGGACAGCTCCAAACAAGCACATCTTAGCAAAGGGTCTGTTCACACTTCCACTATTGACTTTTGCTCTGATTGAGCACAAAAGAGCAGTTTTCTCTGGGGGAAGCAGTGGGACAAGAGGATGTGGGCATAAACCCAAAGAATAGAGACATCTATGTTTCCAGGTCAGACTTCTTTGAGGATTGGGAGACGTTAAAGGAGCAGGCATTTGGCTTAGTAGACCGGCACTTGCCTTCCTTTCAGTTCCCTCCAGACTTTTCATTTGAGCTGATGGTCTGGAATAAGGATGTGGGTCCCTGCCATGGAGGGGATCAGTTCCTTGGAGGGTGTCAGCTTCAAGGACAGGACCCAGGGAATCTCAGTTCTGGAATCCTTGGCTCAAGGGTCCTCAATCCAACAGACTTGGTCTAGGATGCAGGGTCAGTTATAATGCTGGGAAGAGGGTCAGTATCCAGCACCTTTACTTCTGGTGGGACTGGTCCATCGGAGGTGGCCAGTTGCGTGGCGAGTTCCTGCCCCCCCCCCGTGTAAATCAAGTAACATGACACAATTATTTAAGGTTAATGGGCTAAATATGGCCACAACTTTATTGGTTACAGGTGATGAGTGGTATTGGCTTAGGCATGGGTCCTAACTGACTATCTGGCTTCAGCTTGTCCGCTTGAAGCCTGGGAAGGGTTAACCACCAGTAGGGGGAAGCCTGCTGATGCACATCAACTAGGAACTTCCCCGGGGTCACCGCTCGGGGGCGTGCCTTAATCCCTCACCTCCATAGGCTTCGGACAGGGCCACGCCCCCTGGAATCCTTTATCGGACTACCCTTCAATATGCAGGGGAGGTGATGCCGCTTCCTCCCCTCTTCCATCTACATAACAATACCAATACCAATGCCTAACCGCCAATACCAAGGAAGTTGTGACAATTTGCTACAAGGTAGGTGAAAGACCAAGTGGCTGGTGCCAATTTGTCAAGTGGAAAAAATTCCTACCAGGTCCCTTAACGGCAACCAACCAAGGTCCATAGCAAGGTCAAAGACGAAAACCTTAACGGGCAGGAGGGTGGGAAACCGGAGCAGCTGGAGGCGGCAAAAGAGGGAGATCCCCAGCCGTGCCTGCATTAAATAGGGCAGGCCACGCCCCCCGAGCCAGCCGATTGGCTGTCCAGGGGTTGACGCTGCTGAGGATTCCCTCAATCGCACATGGTGGGGGCGTGAAGCCCGCAACACCACCTCCTTTTGAAGGCGGAAGTGGCTCTCCACATTGTCTGAATCAAGACCTGCCACCACACTTTTACCAACTGAGCTAGTCACTTGGATAATGTAATTAATTAATTAATCAATCAAATTTCCAAATCAAATTTCTCGCCCCACCCCCTAGCAAGTAAGGAGACTACATGAACAGGAGTATATGCCTGGAAAAGCAGACATCTTCTGTGCCTTTTGAAACTTTAAATTCATTGATTACCAAATGCACTTAAAATGCAGAAGTTGCAGAAAACTCCTTTCCCCCCTTGATCCAGGGATGTAGGCAGCTCATTTGCATGGCAGGGCTGAGTGCATTTGATAAGTAGTGATCAGAAAAGAGTAATTGGGAGCACTTCCTAGTAATATTTCCCTCTCTGGTGCCATTAGAATGTAAAGTCCGGGAGATTAAATACTCTGTTGTTAATTGGCTATTTGCTCCTGTTTGATCCAGCGCTATTAAATTAGTGACAACTGTTATAACGAATAGGGAACACGCGTAGCAGCTCATTTAAACTATTCTCGATTAGGAAGCAGGGAAGCGCTCTCTCCAAAGCAAAAGGAAATTTATTCGTTTGATGGTATCACTGTCAGCTGACAGAACTGTTTCTCATGACCACTTTTCATAGATCAAACAGTCAATGTGTTTCATTTGTGTTCCCAAAAAGGCAGCTTCTTTGTTGAAAATCCATATGTTCAGTGGACAAAATGGCTGATAAACAACCCAAGTCTGGCAGCAACCAACTTCTCATTTGTTGTGACATAGCTGAATTGCAAATCGGAGTTCAACCCAATTTTTTATAGGGGCTGAATAGAGACAAGGGTTTCCATTCCTCCTACAGATGTTAATTAAGGCCACAATCCCAATCCAAGTTACCTGGGAGTAAGTCCCATTGTATCCAACAGGACGTACTTCTGAGTAGTCATGGTTAGGATTGCTCTGTATCTCAGCACGATTGCCTATCACTGTGCTGTGTCAGGGTCATTACATTTATTTGACATACACTCTATCTCTAATGGAATTGTCACTGTCTGTGACACTTGTATCTCATATCCTCTTCCCCTACTGCTTACAACTCACCCTATGAAGGGTAGAATCCAAAGGTAGAAATCATTTCTTTGGGTCACTCCTTTGGGGTGTCATGAGGTTGTTGGTGGGCTTGCTGCTAGGTGGGAGTCTGAAGCGGGGTGTGTGTGTGTAAATTTGAGTTAACTTGCGGTGCAATGCTGGAGAGATGTGTCTGAGGTGAGAGAATGAATATAGCTTACAATCTTCCAGTGTGACTGAGCTCCAAAGTTCATGGTTCTCCTCCTTCTCATTCAACCACCACACCAACCTTCTGAGGTAGGTTAGGCTTAGAGGCTCCAAGTAACCCAGTGGGCTTCACGGCCAAGTGTTTCTTACAATGGGGTGCAGAACCCTTTTCAGTTTGAGGGCTGCACTCCTTTCTGGGCAGACTTCCAGGGGCCAGATGACAGTGATGGGCTGGGCCAGAGGTAAAAGCTGGCAGAGCGCCAAACATAAATTTAACCTTTGTGCAGTACGCTAGTTTCCAAACACACTTGCACTCTCCTCATCGCCCTCCATCCAGGCCATCAGGAACCGTGATCAGAGTTCAAGGAAAACATTGCAACCAGGGAAAAGCACTCAAGGAGGGTACAAAACAAGGTGACTGAGCGATGTGGCTTGGGGAGGTGGGTGTGGCCTGAGGACTCCCTATCCCTATCCCTGAGGATTCCCTATCCCTATATTATAACTCGCAAACATTTTTCCCCCTCAGAGTCAAACTATGAGGAAACCTTTCATTATACATACCTTAATTCACTGTTGTCAAAGGACAGGTCATATGTGTGATGCAGTAGTCAGATCATTTAGAGTATTGGGCAAAGACCACAGAAACCCTCATTCAAATCCCAGCTGAGCCATGATGAAGCACATTAGGCCAGTTGCAATTTTCCAGCCTAACCTACCCTTCAGCATTGTTGTGAAACTAAAATGGGGTGTGTGCATATTTGCCATGTGGAGCTTCTGGGAAGAAGAATGGAGTTAAAATGTCTACAATAAATAATATTATTAATTTCATGGTGGTGGTGGTGAGAACTAGAACGTGGGCCACTTCTTGCTCATCTATTTAGACTTTGCTGTGCCCCTGCCTCTAGGCTGCCCTCCCTATTCAGCAGTCATGAGCATGCTCCAGACAGAGCTTCATTTTTAGTATAGGATAAATAGGATAGGATTTCTGTTTCCAGTAAGCTATTCCTCTCCCCTGCCCAATAAACTCTTCCATCTTCTCAGGGGTGCGTTTTTCAACAGGAAAGAGAGGACTGTCATGGAAGGTGCCTACTTCCCCTCTTTCTTTTTCTCTTGAACTTCCTTAGGAAATAACAATAATAATAATAACAACAACAACAGCAACAACAATCCCTTTTCTTGTTTTTATTTAGCATTCTCTGGGGTCATTTGAGGGGAGGAAAATGCATTCCATTTCAAGCCAAGTTGAGTCCATGTATATCCCTAGCGTTGATTGGGGTTTCGGTTGAACGCAACACACAGAATCGTACCCCAAAGCTGTAAATTCTGGCATTAACATTTAGAAGTGACTATGCTGGTGTGCTTGACAATGGCATTCACATTTCTGCCCTCGACTGCATATCCTTTAGGCTAGAGTAAATATTGGTGTTTGAAAACCCAACATGATGATATTAAATTCTTTTGTTTTTCTCCTCCCAACCCTCCCCCTCCCCACATTTGCTTAGCTGCCAAAAGTCGACTGTTTCAATATGTTGAAGCCTAGAAGGCTGGAAACAACAGCACAGCTGTGATTCACAAAGGATTTACCAGCATGGTGCAGCAATGTTCTGAGTTGCTGGAAAAAATCCAATTTCCTCCCCCCCCCCGCCCGTGTAAGAGATACAGCGAAATCCCACCAAGTATTATTTAGCCAATTAGTTAGGAAAATGTGGAGGGTGTTGTTTTCTTTTGAGCGCGGATGAGATTGTGTTGTTAATTTTTATTTATCCTCATCAAACTTTCTCTGCGCTGAGCATAATGCTGTGGTTCAGTCCCTCTCATCTGCCGTTAATATGGATATGTGTCAATTATGAGGACTGGGACGATAAAGGCGGGATTCATAAAGTGGCTCACGTGGGTCCTTGGAGGTTGGCTGGATGCTCAGAAGAGGGGGGAAGTTGTTAGAGGGTGATTTAAAGGAAGCAGAGGAACAAGTAGATTACAGTGCGAGAGCAAGATCAACTGCCAGCTGTCAGAGCTTGGCGGGAGGGATCCGAACACAATCCAGGAAATTTGGGCTTTGCGCAAAATGGATTGAAGTGCTCAGTTACTCAGGTCCAACAAAGCTACTTTGAAAACAGGCAACAGGCTTTTGTGTGGTTAGGAAAGCAAGATGAAAATGCACTGAGAAGTGTATGGTATGTGCATGATTAATGGGCAGCCGGAAAACCACCACAGAAACATAATGGGTGAATTCAGGGTGAATGCTCATTGTTGCATAGCCTTCCCACAAACATAAGAATAATAGAATCATAGAACTGTAGGCTTGGGAGGGATCCCAAGAAAAGCTTCCTGGATCAGGCCAATGACCCATCTAGTCCAACCAGATGCCTGTGGGGAACCTGCAAGCAGGATTGAAGCACAAGAGCACTCTCCCCTCCTGTGGCTTCAAGCAACCAGTATTCAGAAGCATTTCTGCCTCCAACTGAGAATGGCTGCCATGGCTAGTAGCCATTGATAGCCCTCTCCATGAATTTGTTTTTTTAAAGCCATCCTGGTTGGTAGCCATCAACCATATGATATCTTATGTCCAAATGCATAGTGAGCAGACAAACAACTTTCCAAAATATGTAGTAGATTTAAAAACCAAATGGGTAGGAAGAGAGAACTTTTATGGGGAGGCAGTATCACTCAATGGTAGACTGCATGCTTTGCTTGCAGAAGGTCCCAGTTTCAATCCCTAGCATCTCCAGTTGATTGTGGGTTAGGTAGCAGGTGATACTGGAGAGTCTGCCAGTCAGAGTAGACGATACTGGGTAAGATGGGCAAATAATCTGACCTGGTCTAAAACAGCTTCTTGTATTCCTATATAGGGAGGGGAAACCTTGCCTCTTCAAGGGCCCATATTATCAAGGGGGCCCTCACCTAGAAGCCTGCTTATATGGACATAAGTTTATCCTCCATGGAACAAGGATATTTTATCCCTCCTTCATGTCTCTGAATATGTAATTACTTGCAGATCAGAGTGAGAAAGACTGGTGTGTGTGTGTGTGTGTGTTGCAAGGGAGGGCTTTCCATCTCTTTCGCACAATAACAAAATATGATACAAAGCACCCGAGTGTCAATAAATGTACAGGATAAAGGTCAGGTTTACATCGATGGACGGGTCTGGCAAATACATTTGTTCCTACAATGTCTGTGTTTTAAATGCCACTCTCTGATGAACCTGCAGCTGAAACAGACTTTTAGGTCTGATGAGATGTCACTTTGGCTCAGTGCTGATCAAATAAGATGAATGAAAGTGAAACAAGAACAAAAAAATATTACTTCTGTCATTTATTCTTCATGCATTGCAGGGAGTGGGCCAGTCAGAGAGACTCCTCCAAAGCAAACAGTGATTGCCACACAACATCGCCCATTGATCTATTTCCCACTGGGCGACAGTCTCCTTCTCAGAAAGGACATACTATTCAAATGCCATACTAGACACACAGATGTCTGGGACCTGCCCCCCTCCAATGTATTTTTCCCCGCTCCATCCTCCTAAACCAACCTGCTTTACCATTTCAGTGCCAAAGAATCTGAGAGGGATTGGGAGAAAGAGAATGCAAGCAATGTTAACCATGCTGAGAGTAGACCGATTGAACTAAGTGGACATTACTAACTTGGGCCTATTGATTTCTTCCCTCTCTTTCCTCCACGAAGTTGTCACTAAAGGCAAATGAAGTCAGTTGCTGGATGACTTGTGCAGTGATCCCATCCCCAATAACTGGAGATCACACAGACATCCTGTTGCACCTTTGCTAATAATAAGAATAAAAAAAATCACCATGGACACAGCCTTGTCAAAGGGACATAGCTGTGGGCAGCCTGCAAAAGTACCATCCACTTTGGGCCGGCTCATAAAAGCAAGCTCTGCCATAGAGCAGCTGGAGGAGGAATGAGGACAAAGGGTGAAGAAAGAGTGGTGAGTAGAGGTTGTGGTGGGGGCTTCCCCATCCTTTGGACCCTTGGGAACCTCAACAAGCTTGCTGTACCTAGAACTGGATGTGCAAAGTGCAGCTGAATGGGACACAGCTGTGGGCAGCCTGAGGAAGTACCATCCACCTTGGGCCTGCCATTAAAAGCAAGTCTAGAGTAAAAGACTAGAGTGATGTCTGCTGTTTCCAGGAACTCTTCTCATTGTGAGACTTTCATGTGGTGAGAGTTTGTTTGGACCCTGTTTTTTGTATGGCCTTTTTGGCTAAAGGGCAAAAAATGCTGTAAACAAACACCCAAACAGTGTACAATTTGAAATGTCAAGGGTGGACCATGGAGAGCAGTCTGGTGCAAGCCAAGAGGTGGGAACCAGGAGCCAGGGATCTGTAAGAATGTCTGGGCCAAAGATTCTGGCTAAGATGTCCAACAGAGAGGTTGCTATTGGAGGTGTCTGGAAGGCTGGTCAAAATAGATAGCAGCTTCTCCTTCTTTTTAGTGCCATCCTACAGATGCACTTCAGGCAGCCAACCAAGCAATTTGAATTGGCTTTATTCTTCCAGAAATATTTATCTGCTTCTACCTGGTAGCTTGGCTCTGAAAGCAATAAGTGGAGGTTCTCACAAGTGTGCTTTACAATCCTGAGACCAGGAGTAGCTGGTTTATCACAAGTCTAAATCAATAACTAAATTACTCTGCCTTCCATGGTGAATCGCCGCTGCTTATGCAATTCATGGAGCTCATCTCTCTGGCGGACACTAAGTAATCAACCCACCAGTGTTCTGGCACAATGATACCTCTTGCATTATCTCTTGCCCATAAGCAATGCCATTAAAGTGTTAATGTAGTTTGCAAAGATTTCTCTGCCCACTCACCTTGGGCTTCATTTTCTGAAGGTCTAGCAAAAGAAAACCATAATGTGTTGTGTGTGGGAGGACCACTATGTTACAATTGGATTTGTCTTGCTGTGAGCAGGGCTCCCCTCAGGCCATTTGCCCCCCTTTCACACCAGGACACACTCAGACTGCCAAGTGGCTCCAATGAATGCCATTGGGCTATGTTGTGAGTTATCAGGATATTCGACCCAAAAACTGTATGATGCAACAAAAGTCTAGGGTGTGTCGTGAACGAGGAGCTTAATGCTCCCCAGCTGTAGCCTAGCCACAACAAAAGGCACTCTCAAGACCACACATGCTCAGAGCCAGCATCTCTTCAGCCACAGAAAAGAAGAGGGATTCACAACATGAGTGCCTGGGGTTGGCATGCAGTATGAGGCCTCTTGGTCAGAGTCAGGGCTCCTTGTGGGCAGAGGCAAACCACCTGGTCCCAACAGGTCAGTGGTCAGGTTCTGGAGTGGATTCTAGAATTCAAAGGGTCCAAGATAGATGGTACAATTCATGTCATCAGTCAGGTTCTGGAGCGGGCCCATGAAGATTCAAAGACAAGAGCTTGTTAATGCTTTCTGGCACAGAGGAGCTCAGTCTGGGAAAACAAGCCTGGGAGTGTTCATATATAAGGCTGGCTGGGCTCCAATTGGCTTCCCAGGTCACCTGATTCCTTGCAGTTTTCTTTCCTACCATTGTTAGGGAGCACTGCAGAGCAAAGTGGCTCAAGCCAACAGTCCTTCCATCTGTGAGAAGTGCTAGTGGAGCAGGGAGTAAAGAACTTGAGACCCATTACCAGATTTCCTGATTTGTACATGTGGGTGCCTTACAGCTGACACCTTTTAGGAGTTTGTCCATCTGCACTTACCTGGTCAACCTCTTGTTGCCTAAAGTTCCTCATTTCCTAGCTGTGGTAATCCTGGGAGAGAGAACATGTTTTCCATGTCTGATTCCTGGTATAGCCACCCACAGCTCTGGCTTAGTCCAAGCCGTTGCCAGCAGCTGACTTTCAGAGCAGATTCCAAAGAGAGATACCTGGAGTACCTGTCAGGGGCCCTGCAGAGCTGTGAGGATTGGGTTGTCAGATTCTGGTGGCGGAGGAAACAGATGAGGGGCTGAATTGTGGGGACCTGCAATGGAAGAGAGGGGTACATCCACCCCAAAGTCAGCCACTTTGGAAGGGGAAGCAGGGGTGCTGGCTCTCCCCTCTGACCTCCCTGAGAAGCGCAGAGCCTTGGTGGAGGCTGGAGAGAGAATTGATCAGCTGCAATAAAAGTCTGAACAGGAGGCAAAGGTGAATATGCAGGAGGGTGCAGTCCTGTGGTCTAGAACTAGGCACCACCCTCACAGATCGGAGAGTCACCCATCCCAACAAAGTGCATGCTTGAAATATCAATATTCTTGCAAGGTGAGAAAGACCCACCTAGGTCCACCTAATCATGCATCCTGTTCTTGTAGTGGCCAACTAGAAGAAGTCTACAAGCAGGATCTGAGTACAGCAGGGCACTCTCTCTGCTTGCAGTTCCATGCAACTGGTATTTATCTAACAACGAAGGTAGAGCATAGGCATTGTGGTGAGTAGCCACAGATAAGACTTTTTTGTTCCTCCTTCCTTCTAGATTCTCATCTGGAATATCTGAAATGTCCATGTTCCAACGTTAGGAGCTTATCAATAGTGCAAAGGACTCCCTTGGAAGGTGGTGAATTCACCTTCCTTGGATGTTTTTAAGCAGAGGTTGGATAGACATCTGTCATGGATGCTTTAGCTGAGATTCCTGCATTGCAGAGGGTTGGAGTAGATGAGCCTTCGGGTCCCTTCCAACCCTACCATTCTACGAGTCAAAACACATACGTTCTAAATGAAATGAAAAGTTAAATATAACCAAATCAAAATTATTATTGCATCTTGAATACCAGGAAGACAATTCTCCTTTGAAAAAACAAGTCAACGGTGAAGGCACAACCACGGAACAAATATGAACTAGAGTGAAGCAATTAAATGAGAATAGAGATGAGAAGGTGGCGCATCACAATGCCTTGTTTGGCTTGGACTCGGAGTCTGTGTGCCTGAATAAACAAAAGCCTTTCCCCTTCGGTGGAAATGCTTGCTGAACTAACCATGGTAACCGTTGTCCTCCCGGGCACCTGCTTGCTCCCAGCCCGCTGCAATTCTTGAAATACAGAAAACCTTTGTGAAGAAAAAGGAGAAATCAAGGTTCTGCCAACTCTCGTCTTTAATGATGGTCACACTTTGCTGTTTGATCATGGAGCACGCCCACTGAAAGCAGTACAGTTGCAAATTAATTTTTTCCCCTTTATGGCACCTCTCAGTCCTAAAAATCTGAGTAGGATGAGAGGCAGATACAAGTATTCTCGGTGTTTACATTCCAGGACAATCCTGCTATTTTTCAGGGAATATAAGTAGTTTGTCAGGGAGTAACGTTCTCTTCCTCCACCCCCATCACCACTGTTAGCTGATGCAGCAAAAGGCAGTGGCAAAATCAGATCTCCCTTCTTTCAGATGAAGCTGCAGAACTTGCAGCCCATCAAAGCCAGTGTGGTCCACCAACCATGTATCCCGTTCCTGCCAACACAGAGCACCAAGCTTGGAACCATTATCCTCCTGGTGAGGCCAGGGAGATGTCCAAGGAGGAGAGTCATAGCTTGGTTGGGAAGCAGCAAGGGGAGCTGGCCAATCAAGGAGTCTGAACTGGAGTGGGACATGAGTCAGTGTTGCACCAGTACCATCCAAGCATCAAAGGCTTTAATGTACAGCTGTGCCCCGACCCAGCTGACTTGGGGAACACATGACCCAGATCTGGCCCCAAATCAATGTGGGGTGGGGCAGAATGAATGTCAAATTAGTGTTTTTAAAACCCTAATGTTGCTGAGAACATGGGGGACGAAGCAGACCCTTGCAGTATGCAGGACTGAATGCTCCACTCATCAACTGGAGATGGAGGGTCCACTCCTTCTCGGTTTGATTGTACTTGTGTGCTACCCTGCTGGGAACAAGCACACACAGTCAAAACTTCTTCTTTCCATCCACTGCCCCACCCCGACCACCCAGGATTGATCAGTGTGTGTGTGACCAGGGTGATCTAGAGCTATCTCCACCTGACTGGGCCAAAGCCTGGTTCCACTCAAATCAGCCCCATTTGTTTTGAGCTTCAGCCAAACCCAGCACATCGTAGGAGAGGAGCAAAGTCCTGAGGGTTGGACAATGTGGCCTGTAAGCCCCATTTGGCTCAGGGACATTGAGTCATAGTTTTGAAACCTGTAGTAGCAAAATTAGACAAAGCGGCTCCTTTCCGGTTTATAGTCCCCATTTTCTGGCATCACTCCCTGGTAAATCATCACCATCCTTACTCTAGAAGAGTCAAGGTGGCTCATAAGTTTAGACAAATACATTAACATGGTGATGCTGATTTGGGAGGATCTGCACTGTTTGTCCATATGCTTCTGGGTCCACTTCAAAGTGGAGGGCTTAAATGACTTGAGATCTAAATGCTTAACCACCTTTTCCTCTACCAGCCTCCCAATGCTTTAAGATCACAAGCAGCAGTGATTCTCAGCATCCTATTCCCATAGGGGTGGGGGACATTTTTCAGCATGAGAACTACATTCCCATCTGGGCAACTTTCCAGGATGTATGTGCATAACATGCTAGTGGTTTGTGGAGCCTCTTCTCTATACCCTTCTCCCCCTCCCCCCATCCAAACAAGCAAGAGGCATTATGAGAAATACTCAAGGGGAATATTGTGTTAGTTTTCCTGCTTATAATGCTAGGGATCTGTCCTGTTTTCTAACATTCATTTCACACTGCAGTACCTGTTTCTTTATGGAACTGTGGCTTCTTGGAGGATATACCAGCATGTTGCTCTAAATATCATTCAACAGTCTTCCTACTGCCCCACCTTTTCCACATGTGTGGTTCTCTTCTCCAATGATTCCTTGATGAAAATGGCAGGAAAGAGTTGTATGTCCCACTCCAAACTTTCTCTGGGGTTAATGGGTTTACAAACAGATTATTTCTGGAACCAATTAACACAGAAATGGGTGCTAAGCTTGCACTCTTATTTCTGGAAGTGGCTTTTACGTCGTGTGAAAGCTAAAAGATAATATGGAAATTAAGATGTTAGAGAAACTGAATATACTGCCATGTGAATGCAGCCAAGCAGGGAGCCAGCCTTGGTCTGCACCTTCCTTGAATGTTTTTGCCTGGCTGGAATGAGGCCTTCCAACAGAAAAACATTTCCCACCCCTGACATAGAGGAGCCTCAGGAATAATTGCACAGTGACTGAAATACCCAGTGTTGGCACGCATGAATCCATCTGTGTCTGTGTCATTTCCTCCCCTGCTAAAATGGTGCTTGCCCTCTCAACCACTGCGGCCTGGTGGTTGTTCTGCAGGCAGCATCATGAGTAGAGACAGTGGGCCCTGGAAGTAATCTGGATTTTCCAAGAAAGGCTGGGATGTAGCATTGAGGAATAATTTTAAAAAGACAAGTTTAATGTAGTATGATGGCTTTTTATTTCTTATGTGAACAAGGATGGGCATTTACTACAACCTCCAATGATTTAGGCCACATTGTGGAGGGCATATCCTAACAGCTCACATTCTTTGCTTATATTGGACATGCGCTCTGAATTTTATCCTGACTCACCGCACACTTCCTCAGACATTCTGCGATATGTATTCTTGTAATACCACTCCAAATGCTGCTGCAGATATTACTCTATTGTACTTGCTCTATATTGGTATATGCTTATTGCATGTTTTCTAAAACTCAATATTTTTTAAAAGGGCTAACCCTGCAATTAAATCATACTTCTTGCCTCTGATTGGAGTGTGTTTTCCCCAAGACCAATTATCTGGGGTTGCCTTCAATAATCAGGATTTTTTTTTTAAGAGAGGAAAACCCCAAATGCTGAACAATTAATAAACAGATCTCATGCTAAGGCAGAATTCTTCTAGTAGTGATAAATGGCAGGTTTTCCCATTGCTGACTAAGCTTCTCTCCTTTATATCTGGAAGGCAGTGGTGCTTTATAAATGACTTTAATTTACAGTGCATTATGTGACTATGTATTTCTTTCCTCCAAATCCCTATGCAATAATTTGTGTGCTTTCCCTGGATAATTTCCCTGTCTTTAACCTCATTCTTTCTTTTCTTTGAAAAAGCCAGCCTGACAATGGCTTTCTTTTCCTTCTAAATGAAACCACCAATTCCCTCAATTTAAACATTATTTGTACAATTTACCTTCACCCTTTGGACACCTTGTTAACTGCCAGGGCATTAAATTGACTCTTCTTTGAAGAAAAGACCCCACATAACTGTATCTCCTCTGCAAATACCATGCTCAAAGTTTAATTAGAGCTGACAAATTAGGACGGGAGGTGTCAGTGGCAAATGGATTGTGAATGTATGTCTATATGGGTGTGTGTGTATATATATAAATTGCTACATATCAATGATATGTGGATGTGACTTTTTTCCTCTCCCGAACTGCTTTGCCAGTGAGTGCAGGAAAGGCACTATCAAAATCTGTTGAAAGTGCAGCTGTCCTGCCACCCCCCAAAAAACAATTAGCCAACAACCCTTTATGTCCCTTGGCATGGAAGGGACAAGGCAATCATTGAGAGGCACCATCAATTCTTCAGATCAGGGGTTGGATGCCACTGGACTAAATGACCATCATTTTAAACAGTATTGACCACTATTTGAGAGCACCAATGAAACCTTATCAATAAACTTGGATGCTTTGGGCAACAAGCCTACATGATTGAGGAAAGTCCCCTATCCCATCTTCCTTCCACCATAGAATTCAAGAACACAGGGTTTGCATGTTGTCTCCCATCCAAGAACTGATCAGACTCAAACCTGCTCAGCTTCAGCAAGGCAATATGTGCCTTCAGACCATACCCTGGGACTATACTTACCTGGGAGTAAGTTCTGTGACTGCCAGTAGGGTTCTTCTTTGAGTAGGCAAGCAAAGGACGGTGCTAGATGCTGAGAGGGGGACAGAAACATTTTATAAACAAGTTAACAAACGTGCTGTGTTTTCAAAAGGACAGATTCTTTCAGATAGCACATAAATAATTTGGACTTCCTGCTGTGATAGTGAGATCCTAGACCATTTCTAGGCTCCCTTGCTTAGCCAAAATTACTCATAGCTTTTTTAAAAAGCAACAGCAGTTACAAAAGAAAATGGGATTTGCATAATTCCTGAACACCAGGTGTAGGACACTCTCGTGTTAAGCATTTATTATACACTCCATAGTGCTGTAGATGGAAATTAATGAAGCATTGTGAGGCACAATATAATCTATTAAGCTTTGCCTTTTTAGTGCAAGTACACAAAAGCTTGTTTGATTGCCTCTAGCCCTCATTGGGTGTTCCTTCTCATGCAATTTCTATTGGGCTGGGGAGTAGAGCAGTAGCTCTGGGCCTCACCCCCTCTGTCTCATTGATGTTCCTACCACTACAGCACCCCAAGTGATGAGGGGCTGAATCTTTGCAGCAGGGAACCTTGCCTACTGACACAGAGAATCCATAGGGACTTATGCAAAAGCTTTTGGTTGTAATTCAGTGATAGGGCACATCTTTTGCTTGCAGAAAGGTTCCAGGTTCAATCTCAGGCATTTCTGGATAGAGCTGGGAGAGACACCCCTCCCTGCCTAAAACCCCAGAGAGAGTCACTGCCAGTCAGTGTAGACAGTACTGCGCTAAATGGAGCAATGGTCTGATTCTATATAAGGCAGCTTCCTATATTCGGTTCAGGAGGCAGTATTCTGTAGTGGTTAGAGTATCAAGGCTAAAACCTCGATGACCAAGGTTCAAATCCCCACTCAGTCATGAAGCCTACTGGGTGACCTTGGGCCAGTAGCGATCTCTTAGCCTAACCCACTTCACAGGGTTGCTGTGAAAATCAAATGAAGAGGAGGAGAGGCATGTATGTCGCATTGAGCTCCTTGGAGGAAATGTGAGATCTGGCAAACCTCTATTTATATTTTATAAAGTTGTCTTCCAATGCAGGGGAAGTCCCTAACTCACCCATTGGCTACCCACTCCTGATTTAGCTAGCCAAAGGCATTCCCGGGGTGTGGCCTCTGTCACATGCTGGCAGTTTTGAGGAGTTACAGGTGAGAACTGAATTCAGGGTGAGGACCAAAGGTAGACAAACTACCCCAGAAGGAACATGATGTGTCCCCCCCCCCACACCAGAGGTACTACCCCTCCCCAACAGCCCATACTCTTATGAAAGCTAATGAGATAATATCTACAGAATTTCCACAAGGGTCGACATTCATGCCAAAATTCAGCACCGCCTGAGCTCTGCGAGTGCAGCTTTCTCCCGATTGAAGTGCAGATTGTTTGAGGACCGGGACATTCGCAGAGAAACCAAAACACTTGTTTTCAAAGCTATTGTACCACCAACCTTACTGTATGCTTGTGAAACATGGACCACTTATAAACTCCATCTCCAATTCCTCGAAAGATTCCATCAACGGTGTCTCCCAAAAATTTAACACATCACTTGGGAAGACAGGTGAACTAATACCAGTGTACCACTGAAATAAGCAAAGATTACCAGTGTTGAAGCAATGATTCTTCAACATCAACTTCGTTGGACTTGTCATGTTGTTCAGATGCCTGATGATCGTCTTCCAAAGCAACTACTCTATTCTGAACTTAAAAATGGAAAGTGCAATGCTGGTGATCAACAAAAGAGGTTTAAAGACTGTCTCAAGGCAAATCTAAAAAAATGTAGTAGAAACACCAAACCGTGTTTATGGAAGACAATCATACTCGGTTACGAGTGATCACCAAAGAACAAGAAAATCTACAAAATGGATACTTGCCTCTCTTTTTCATTAATTAAAACTGGTTCTGTCTCAAGCACAGTCTGGAAATGTTCCAGTTTTCTCCTCTCAACCCTTCCACTTTACACACAGGAAATGAGAATAGCTTTTTTTAAAAAACCAGGTGTCTGCCTTCTGCTTTCTTAAAGTCTATAGGGGCCAAAGCTTTGTCAACAAGATTTTTTTAAAAAAGGAAAGATACAATATTCTTGGCTCTCATGCTCAAAACCAGCAAAGGAACCGAATGAATGGTGGAACTTCAAAATGGAAGGAACCCGACATTTAAAAATAAAAACATACTAGGTTACAATGAACACTAATTGATTCAAACTGAGATTGGCACCAGACATATCCAAATAATGTTTTGCCTTGGATACAAGAAATCAGGAGCATAACTCGGCTTCTGCAGGAGCAGTTTCAATTGCTTTTTATTGGTCACCTATTTTGCTCTGTAATAAGGGCATTTTTCAATGTCTGGGTTTTCGAATTCCCTTCTAAAAGAGATCTGTTCAATTATCTCATTATACTTTTTATCTCCAAATAAATACATTTCAAATGTAGAAAAAACACTTTTTCTGTTTACTGCTCACACATCTTTTATTGTGGTTTTTAGACTCTGGATTGTATTCAATTATGCCCTACTCAGAGTAGACCCACTGAAATTTATATATCTAAGTTACTCATGACCATTAACTTAATAGGTGTACTCTGAATGGGACTGGCATTGAATACCATTCTCTTAATTTGAGCTATGCTCGATTTTCATACGAAAGCTTTTTATTAGTCTCTCTCTCTCTCTCTCTCTCTCTCTCTCTCTCTCTCTCTCTCTCTCTCTCTCTCTCACACACACACACACACACACACTGTTTAAAAATCTGCTTTAGAAGTTTTCAAAGCTGCTCATGCTCTTGGATTATTATTTTTAATGGCATTTACACCTCATTTTGGATTTTTTTTTTTTAAATAAATGCAACTGATAACATTAATGGCATAGAAATTTCTGCTTGAAGTGGTGGTAGCAGGAAATCAGCCTCCCACAAACTGGAAGTACCTCTTTAAGGTGCACTTTTAAGTGCTTCAGATAGAGCACTCTCCTCTTTAAAGTAGGAGACATGGCTACCCTACCCACAAGATTGGCATGAGGCTAAAATGGAGAAAGTGAGAGAGTTGCAGGCATGTCATCCATTTAAAACACTGAGCACCGCAACCCCAGAGTCGTCTGTGACTGGACTTAACTGTCAGGGGTCCTTGACCTTGACCTTTTTTATGTCACTTTAAGAGTCATGGCTTCCTCCCAAAAATCCTGGGAACTGTAGTTTGTTAAGGGTGCTGAGAGCTGTTAGAAGGCCCTTAACAAACTACAGCTGTTAGGATTCTTTGGGGGAAGCCATGCCTCTTAAGGCATCCTTTAAATGAGTGGTGCAGATGTGACCTTGCTTTTCACTCTGAGCATCTTGATGGAGGGCAGGAGAGACTTTAACAAAGCCTGGTCAACCAAGCAATGTCTCATGGAGTCTCACATATGAGTAGCTTCCATTAGCCCTCAATTTCCTCCCTTTTCCATGGGTAATGATTAATGAAGGGCAGGAAACTGAAGTAGTTTAATTTACTGCAAACTTCTAATTCAATTTTAAGGGAAGAAGGAAGCAGTGGAAGCTAAAGAATCTCAGAGGTGGCCCCACTGGATTTGGTGAAGGCCAACTTCCTCCTCTGCAATGTTGCTTTTTTCATTATATCTGACATTTCTGAAGGTAAGCTTTGTTACAGACTATTAGCCTATGGCAGCGAGCAAGAGAGATGAGAATTTGCTAAGACTCAGAACACATAAAAAAAGGGAGGGAGGGGAGGGAGCAATTGAAATTGCAGGTTTATTGGTATCTTGTTGTCGAGGTAGCTCAGGGTTGCTTAGATGCTGGAAAACAGTGCAGGGTGCTTTTATGTCTGATATTGTGAAATGAACTCTCCGGCTACTGTGCCCAGATACTAATTGAAAAACTTTCCTATCCTGTGGTCTAATTGTAAAACTTTTTTTAAAAAAAGAAAACTGTGAAAGTGGATCTGCAACCTGGTGCACCTCAGAGTTTCAACTCCAGCCTGTTTCCCGAGGCTGATGGGAGAAATTGTTGTATGTATGTATGTATGCATGTGTATCTCACCTTTCTCCCAAGCTGGGATTCAAGGTGGCTTACAACATTTGAAAATACAAAATAATAAAAACAAACTGGTTCAAAACAATAGTTAAAATATGGAAGGACCTGTTTAGAACCAGCATTAAAATACCCACTGCCCTGAGAGCAGTCAGTGTCGCCTGTACCTAATTTCCAAAGGGCTGTCTAAATAGGAAGGTCTTAGTCTGCCAGCAGAAAGATAAGGAGGGAGCAAGTCTGACCTCTCTTGGGAGGGAATTCTGCAATATGGGAGCAGCCTCACAAAAGGCTCTGTCACCACCAATCATGCCTCTGGTGTTGATGGGACTGAGAGAAGAGTTGTGGTCCAAAATATCGTGAGGGCACCGGGTTGAAGAGGGCTGCTGCCCTAAGGAGTTAGAAAGCAAAATAGGTCCTGTTCCACGTGGGACATGAGGAAGATGTATAAAAGTAGGTGTTGTGTGGAAAGAGTGAATACAGTAAGGAGGTGTTTTTCTCTCTCCTGCATCATGCTAAAATGCAGGGCCATCCAGTGAAGATGAATGTTGGAAGATTTGGGACAAAAAATAAATAAATCATAGAAAGTCCTTCTTCACACAGCACAGAGTTAAACTATAGAATTTGTTTGCACAAGACGCATTGCTGTTGACCAACTTTGATGGCTTAAAAATTGGACAAATTCGTGGTGGATAAAGCTACCAGTGCTAGCCATGATAGCTATGCTCTGTATCCACAGTCAGAGGCAGTAATGCTTGTGAATATCTGTTGCTGGAAACCACAGGAGGGGAGAGGACTCTTGTGCTCAGGTCCTGCTTACAGGTTTCCCACAGCCATATAGTGGGCCACTATGAGAACAAGGTGCTTGACGAGATGGTCCATTGGCCTGATTTAGGAGGGCTCTTATGTTATATTCTTACTTATTTATATTAACTCCCCTGCTGAAGCTATTATAACCAGCCATCTCGTATGTGTGCCAAAATTTGTAACATATATATTTTTCATAAATAATAGATAATCCACTGAATGCTATAATAAATTTTGCATGGGTTGCTGTATATTCATCAGGAAACTTAAAAAATAATAATAATATCCATATTACTCCACAGTGCTATAAATAATGTTCTCCCTGTGGAAAAAAAATTCAAAAGAAACGCAGACATAGAGGATTTAAAATGTGGGGCTTTTTTCCAGTGAAATGGGGATTTAAATTTTTTCCCTGTCATGATAATGAAAGCATTTATTTTCATGTAATTAAATCTATTGGGGAGTATGATTCTTTTACATGGGATCTTTTCACCTAAGATAATCTTGAGACAGTTAGAGTTAGAAGACCAAAACAAGTACTTAAATCTGGGCTCCATCTAACTGAGTGATTGTTCCATAGCTCTTTAAATATATCATAGCTTTCCCACAGTGGATCTGTAGTTTTGATGCAGTTCTGAATTTTTTTCTCACGTCTAGCTTCATAAGCTCATAAGATCGCTCCTGTCTAGATGATGTAGCAAAAGCAATAACTATGGCATGCCAATGCATTTTGAATTCAGATGTAACAGCTGGTTGAGCAAACAGTGATCACTAACGGTCCCTCGTTATTCTGGGGGTGGGGGTAGCAAGTGGGGTGCCACAGGGTTCTGTCCTGGCTCGTTGATGTTCAACATCTTTATAAAGGACTTGAATAAAGGAATTGAGGAGATGTTCATCAAATTTGCAGATGACACCAAACTAGGGCAGGGGGTAACTAATGTCACAAAAGATAGAATTGGGATTCAATGTGAGTTTAACAGATTGGAGAACTGGACCTGAGCTAGCGAAACAAATTTCAATAGGGACAAATATAAGGGTCTCCAATGAGGCAATAAGAACCAGCGGAACAAATATAAGATGGGGGAAACCTGACTTGCCAGTAGTACATGTGAAAAGGATCTAGGGGTCTTAGTAGACCACAAGCTTAACATGAGTCAACGGTGTGATGGTGCAGCAAAAGAAGCTAGTGCTTTTCTAGTCTGCATCAACAGAAGTATAGTGTCCAGATCAAGAGAAGTAATAGTACCACTCTATTCTGCCTTGGTCAGACCACACCTGGAGTTCTGGGCACCATAATTTAAGAAGAATATTGATAAGCTGAAATGTGCGAAGAGGAGGGTCTGATCAAGGGTCTGGAAACCAAGCCTTATGAGGAACAGTTGAGGGAGGTGGGTACGTTCACCCTGGATAGCAGGAGACTGAGAGAATATGAAAGCCACCTTCAAATATCTTAAGGGCTGTCACATGGAAGATGGAGGAAGTTCGTTTTCTCCTTCTCCAGAGGGTAGGACCTAAACCAATGGCTTTAAGGTACAAGAAAGGAGATTCTGACAAAACATCAGGGAAACTTTTCTGACAGTAAGAGCTGTTTGATGGTGGAATGGACTCCCCTGAAAGGTGGTGGTTTCTCCTTCCTTGCAGAGGTTGGATGGCCACCTGTCATGGATTCTTTACCTGAGATTCCTGCATTTCAGGGGTTTGGAATAGATGATCCTCGGGGTCAGTCTCAACTCTACTGTTCGATGATTCTAGCAAAGCACAGTTAGGGGAACTCCCATTAAATGTAGTTTCATTTCTTTCTCTTTTTTGTGGGCCTATTATACATGCTGAATAAATGAAGAGTCCATGCACAACCATCACAGGGAACCTTCCAACGGGAGCTCTGTTGCCACTCACTCTTTTTTGTCAGAGACAATAAATCAAACCAAAGTTTTCCAAGTATGCACAAGTCTTAGGCCCCATCTGCACTATATGTATTTCAAAAGTTGTGGCTGATTCCCCAAAGAATCCTGAGAACTGTAGTCTGTTAAGGGTATTGTGAGTTCTTAGGAGACCCCTTTTCCCCTCACAGAACTACAGTTCCCAGAGCACTTTAACAACAACAACAATTTATTTATATGCCCCCATTTGACCAGGTTGGCCCAGCCATTCTGGGTGGCTTCCAACTATTTCTCTTCTCAGGGAATGCTGGGAATTGTAGCTGTGTGAGGGGAAAATGGACATCTGAGGGTCATTGAAGGTGGGGTAGGTTCTCTAATTGGGCAGACACAAAATCTCCATTCGGAATGCACACTCTTGGTTCCGGCAGCACCACATGACTGGGTGAGCAGATCATGTGACTCAGTCAAAGATGGGCTAGGATTGCTCATCATATTGAAACAAAGTTTGTTTTATTTTCCAGATTTTTAAACACAACAGAGTTGAAGCTTTGCTCTAGCACCAACCATAAAAGATCTTATCTTCCTTATTTACATTTGAAATATTCTGAGTTGTCAAAGCATTTAACACCAGGAGTAATTTAATAAGCAAAGGCAACTGAAATTATCTCCCACTGAATTAAAGAGCATTAAAACTATCAAAAAGATTCATTTACTAGACACAGGAAAGACTTTCATAGATCCCCTTCATTGAAATCAGTTATCGTATTGAATTTCAATTTCATTGCTTTCAAACAAGTGGAGCCAGGAAGTCCTATTAAGTCTAGGACGGCACTGCTGGAAGATTTTCTTTTTGGGTGTGGGGAGGATTTTGGGTCATCCGTATAAAAACAACAACAAAGATTAAGACACACTAATCGTACAATGTGAAAAGCCACTTCTAAGCAGCCAGATCAATTTATCTCAACATGGAAATAGCAAGAGATAAATCACTCCTACATCTACAAAGGAAAACAAAACAAAACCTCACTCTATCTAGCCTTTATGTAAAGAATTGGGAGGGGGTGATTTTCTAATTATATTTCAAAGGCTGGTGCATAATTGTGGGGAATATTTAATTGACAAATAATTGACATGGTATACTAATGTCAGCAAATAAGTAACTGCAGGTTTCTCAGTTCAAGTTGAGAGAGGGCGTTGGATATAGTTTTAGGCATTGCAAATGCCAGTGTGTGCCTGCTAGTACTTCCTGTGGCACCTGTGAAAAGATCTCTGTGAATATCCCCCCAAAGCTCCACAAAACACAGGAAACCATTTGCTCTTCCTACTCAGTTCCTGTCACCCACTCTGACATGGAACATGCCCCACATCTGCACTCTACATTTAAAGCAGTCAGATGCCACCTTAAACAGACATGCCTTCCCTGTAAAGAATCCGGGAAACTGTAGTTTGTTCAGGAAGCTGAGAGTTCCCCTCAGAGAACTCTAATTCCGATAATGGTTTAAAAATCAATCCCTCTCCCCAGAGAAATCTGGGAACTGTAGCTCTCCATGGTAATATTCTGGAGTGTCGTGGAGATAATAGATAAGATGCAGGTGGTGCTGTGGTCTAAACCACTGAGCCTCTTGGGCTTGCTGATCAGAAGGTCAGCAGTTTGAATCCGTGTGATGGGATGAGCTCCTGTTGCTCTGTCCCAGCTTCTACCAGCATAGCAGTTCGAAAGCATACCCATGCAAGTAGATAAATAGGTACCACTGCAGCAGGAAGGTAAATGGCGTTTCCATGCGCTCTGGCTACCATCACGGTGTTCCGTTGCATCAGTAGTGGTTTAGTCATGCTGTCCACATGACCTGGAAAGCCAGGTCCCTCGGTCTGAAAAGGGAGATGAACACTGCACCCCCATAGTCGCTTTTGACTGGACTTAACCATCCAGGGGTCCTTTATCCTTTATTTTATCCTGTATCCTTTATCCTTTATTTTAGCGCCTAGGACTTGCCGATCGCATGGTTGGCGGTTCGAATCCCCACGGCGGGGTGCACTCCCGTCGTTTGGTCCCCTGCCAACCTAGAAGTTCAAAAGCACCCCCAGGTGCAAGTAGATAAATAGGGACCGCTTACCAGCAGGAAGGTAAACGGCGTTCCGTGTGCTGTGCTGGCTCGCCAGATGCAGCTTGTCATGCTGGCCACGTGACCCGGAAGTGTCTGCGGACAGCGCTGGCTCCCGGCCTATAGAGTGAGATGAGCGCACAACCCTAGAGTCTGGCAAGACTGGCCTGTACGGGCAGGGGTACCTTTACCTTAATAGATAACCTGCCAAGACAGGTTGAGCAATCACACTTTGTAGCTTGATGGAGGCATGGAATTTGCAGCTATTGATCGATGACATGGGTGTGATGCAAGGATTAAAATATACAGTGGTATTTTTCTTGTCCTTTTCACCACCAGCCCTGCTTGGATACTGACATAAATTTTTTTTAATAGCAATGCAGAAATTTTGTGTTTGCAAGAGCTTCCTTGTTGTTATTACCTTTTAATAACCCAGCCGGATGGGTGGGGTATAAATAATAAAATTATTGTTGTTATTAAAATTCACTGCCTGTGGTGCTGGGAAATATATGCACACAGAGAGAAATGGGTACTTGTAACTAGGGCTGCCATACGTCCGGAATTTCCTAGACGTATCCAGGATTCGTCTGTCAGAAATAGCGGCTGGGAAGAATTTTCAAAAATTGGAAAAATATCTGGGGAAAACCAGGGTGTATGGCAAAGCATGTTGGAAGTGTTGATTTATTGGCGGATTTCCTAATTTTTTGGAGATTTTGCAAAAGAAGCTTAACAACCTTTGTGTCCAGATTAACGTTTTTGTGCAGATTTTCGCTTTTTGAAATATGGCAACCCTACTTGAAACAAAATCTTGCAGTGCAGCAATGAGGAACCTGAAGCCTGGAGGTTGAATGTGACCCTCTGCAGGCACACCCCTGCACAGTGACCACCTTGAGTCCATGCGCCTGGCTGGAATTGGTCTTTAAATTATGTACATTTGAAATTACTGTGTACAGTTCTGGTCACCTCTCCTCAAAAAGGATATTGTAGAGTCAGGAAAGGTTCAGCATAGGGCAGCCAGAATAATCAAGGGGGTGAAGTGACTGCCCAATGAAGAAAAGTTTCTGCTTTGGGGAGTTCTGCTTTGGGGAGCCAGTGTGGTGTAGTGGTTCAGAGTGGTGGACTCGTTATCTGGTGAACCAGGTTCGATCCCTCTCCTCCACATGAAACTGCTGGGTGACCTTGGGCCAGTGACACTTCTCTGAAGTCTCTCAGCCTCACTCACCTCACAGAGTGTTTGTTGTGGGGGAGGAAGGGAGGAAGGGAAAGGAGCTTTGAGACTCCTTAGGGTAGTGATAAAGCGGGATATCAAATCCAAACTCTTCTTCTTCTTCTTCTTAGTCTTGAGAAAAGGTGAGCAAGAGGTACTAGGATTGTGCCATTATTCATTGCAGGGAGGAAGTAGACAGAGCAAAGAAATGTTTCTCCCTCTCTCCTAACACTAGAGCATGTGGATGTCCCATTAAGCTGAGTGTTGGAAGATTCGGGGCAGATAAAAGAAAGAACTTCATACAGAGGATGGTTAAATTAGGGAACTTGCTCTCAACAGGAGGTAGCAATGCCCACCAGCTTGGATGACTTTGAAAAAGGATTAGACAAATTCATGGGTGATAAGCCTTCTGGCCATGATGGCTATGCTCTGCTTTCATGGTAAGAGGGAACAATGCTTCCGAATATCAGCCACTGGGAACCACAGGAGGAGAGAGCACTCCTGTGCTGTGATCCTGCTTCAGGGTTTCCCATAGGCATCTAGTTGGCTACTGTGAGAACAGGATGTTGGATTAGATGAGCCAATGTTCTGATCCAGCGGACTTGTCTTATGCCCTGGGATGTTTACTAATTTAGAAATCTAGATTTATTTATTTATTTTAAAAAAGGCAAGCCTTATTTATCAGGGTTTTTATGGTCATGAAATCAGAGATAGCTTTCCTATACAGTCTGATTGGTCAAAATCCATATACATATTGCTTGTTGAAATAAATAGTGTTGACTTTCTGCCCTGCTAATCGTAGCCCATTGTCTGATGGATGACACACTGGAACATAATGAGATTGGAAGCATAATTACTGTATACTTGAAAGGTTATGCTCATATTGGATTTAGACCAAAGGCATCTCCATTTGTGGATGTGCCAGGAGAGGAAAAAAAGAAGAGGTGGTTGTGAAAGAAAGAATGAAAGAAGAATGTCAGATAAATAGCAATGTCCCCTGCTTTTTGCCCCTGAACAGATAATAGAAAAATCTCTAAATATACCTGACTGCTGAAGGTCTGAAATGGTGTGCTTACATACGCACACATACATATATGAAAACAAACAAATGAAACCATGGCAACCCCAAAGACGTGCATCATATTACCTTGAATCTTTGAAAGAAGGTAATATCCTTATTGAAATAAATGACATTGATACATAATAGAGCCAAGTGAAACCTGCTGCTTATAATGAGCACTAGGATCCAAGGCCTGCAATTCTAGGCACACGTACATGAGGATTTACTTCTGAGGAAACATGCCCATGATTGGTCTGTAAAGGCAGGACATTTGCAAATATTTACCTGGAGTTAAACCAGTCTTGATTGAGTGATCACATTAATACCCCACCTTTTTGTCCAAGGAAGTCAAATTGGCATGCATGGCTCCCCCACTCCCCATTTTATATTCACAACTACCTTGTGAGGTAGGTTATGTGACTGGCCCAAAGTCACCCAGTGAGCTTCATGGCTGAGTGGGGATTCAAACCCTGGTCTCCAAGGTTCTAGTCCAACACACTCACCATTACACCACACTGGTTCTCTTCCCCAATCTGGTTCCCCCAGACATGCCCTTCATAAGTTTTACAATGTTTTACATACATATATAATTGTTTTCGTAGGGGACTTTCAAAGTGTTTTTACACTTTTTATGTTGTAGCATAGCTGTCAACATTTCCCCTTTTTAAAGGGAACTTCCCTTATTCCGAATAGGATTCCTCGCAAGAAAAGGGAAAAGTTGACAGCTATGTGTTGTAGGGTAGTAACTGCTCACATTCTAGGACCTTCTGGTAAAGGACAGGTGAGAATTCAAATAAAATCAAACATAAACAGAAAGATTTCCTGCTGAATTCTGATCTAAAACATTTCCTTGGTTAGTTGGTTGAGGCTTTCATGGTGAATTAAATATGGATTCTTACTGCCGACTGTTGATTTGAAGCAACGTCTGTGAGGCTTTAGATTGTGTTGCCTTTAATGACCGCGTTGTGTTAAAGATGCTATTTTTACACTTCCTTGAAGGTAACAGTCAGGATGGGAATGAAAAGTAATAAATGCATGTCAAAATCCTTCTGTCAGAATCCAGCAATGTTGATGAGGTTCAACTATTTTGAAACAAGGTTAGGGGGTGACTTAGCTCTCATAAGAAGATCAGAAGAGCCTTGCAAAGTAATGCCAAAGACTCATCTAGTCCAGCATCAGGAATATAGAAAGCTGCTATAAACTGAGTCAGGCCATTTTGGTCTATCTGCTTCAGCTCTGGATGGGAACGACTTTGAGGACCAGAGTGGCTGAGCCAGTGGCCGAGGGGTGGCAGGAGGGGCAGTGGCTGGGGCATACACACCCCACAGCAGCCTCCACAGGGAAGCTATGGCTTCAGGTGACTGGAGGCAGCCTGGGGAGTTGCCAGGTCTGGAGCTCTGCCCAAGGGGTCAGAAGAGAGATCCTTGCAGTGCTGCATCTGCAGCCGAGGCAGGAGTGGTAAAGGTGTGCAAGGTTTTCTTTCCTCTTCCAGCTGTCCCCCACCTGGGACAAGCTGGCCGTGTCTCACGAGATGCCAGGAGCTTGAGTGCATACAAGACTATGATCTGTCTCAGTGGTTCCCAAACCTTTCCCCCCAAAGACCATTTGGAAATTGCTGAGGGTCTTGGCAGATCAATTCGGGGTTTTCCTGCATGATGTAGCAATTGGCACATGTGGCACTTGACCTTTCATTGTATTTTTATACACATGCCATTCCTCTGAAGGAAGCTTTTAGAACACTAGCGAACACTGGTTTGGGAGCCCCTGATTTCAGTACACGCCCCCCCCCACAAGTGTCCCTATTTTCCAGGGATGGTCCTGAATTTATTAGAAGCCGACCCAGTTTCTGATTTGATCCTGGAATGCCCCACTTTTCCTTAGGATATCCCTATTTTCATTGGAGAAATGTTGAAGGGTATGGAGTTATGCAATCCTCGAGCCATGGGGCTAAGTAACCATACAACCTTTAGAAGACATCTGAAGGCAGCCCTTTGTACAGAAGTTTTTTAATGTTTAATGTTTGATTATGTTTTTATACAAGTTGGATGCCGTCCAGAGTAGCTGGGGCAACCCAGTCAGATAGGTAGAGCATTATTATTATTATTATTATTATTATTATTATTATTATTATGGAATAGGGCATCCCTATTTTCATCGGAACATATGTAGGTTTTTTTTAACAATGCTTATAATATAACTCGTTGCACCAACCAACCCTTATTTAAAGGGAAAAGATATATCCTTAACACAATGTCTGTTCTTTCCCCAATTTAGCTATACTCCTTTATGGCGGAATTTTTATGCAAGTTTTCTTTAATGAAAAATATTGCCAGGTCCCTGCAATTGCTGTTGTGCAGCACTTCTCCCTCCCCCTCCCAGCCCCCCCATTGCGTCCCACCATTCACTTGAAGAAGTACAGCCAAAAAGCCACGATAATCTCCTTTGTCTTCATTATACAAAGCCTCCGATCCGACATACGTTCTTGTGTAAGGCCATTTACCTTAACTCCCAACTACATTTAATCTCATTACATTCACTGTCATTACAGTAACATCTTTATTCCACTTGAAAGACTTTAAAGCTCTGGAGGATACCCTTCGAGGGAGGGCAGAACGTGCTTTATTGAAGAGGGCCCTGTGTAAATTCCAGATATGAACATGCTATCCATTTTTATGAGCCCACCGCTACAAGCCTGTGTTAATGGCAAAAGTGTGGCTCGCGGATTGAAAAAGAGTTAGTGTTGGCTGTTTCCTTTTCCTCCCCCCTCCCAAAGAAAACCCTACATGGGTTAAATAAGGAAATTATTATTTATTACTATTATTAATGATTTATTAGTCCACTATCTCAAAGCAATTTCCACACAAAACTAGCCATGCTGGCCACATGACCCAGAAGCTGTACACCGGCTCCCTCGGCCAATAAAGCAAGATGAGCGCCGCAACCCCAGAGTCATTCGTGACTGGACCTAACAGTCAGGGGTCCCTTTATCTAAAACCCTAATAAGTAGACACTCATGGTAAGGACTCGTTTATCCAGCTAGGAAAATCTGTCACAACAAAAATGTCTTCAGTTGTTTCTGGAAAGCACAGGAAGTGGGTGCCTGTGGGTGAGGACATTTCTAAAAAAGCCCAGCTTTAAAACAGATGGTTGTTACCAACTAGCTTTTACTCAGAGTAGACCCATTGAAACGACTAGGCCCAAGTCAGCCATGACCATACATTTTCCATGGGTCCACTCTGTGTAAAGGATAGTGGGCAACAACCCTACATTTCTAAAATGAGGGGGCCAAAGGTCTGGTGCCTAAAGATTTGTAACGATGGTTCCAGGTGAGCCTCCCTGGGGAGAGCATTCCACAAGCAGGGAGTCACCACAAAAAGGCCCTTTCTCATGTTGCCACCCTCCAGCGCACACAAAGATGACGATTGCCAGGTTGTGGTTGGTTCATATGGGGAGAGGCAGTCCTGGAGCAAATACACATCAAAACCCCAGCTCAGAGCTGCACACCTTGTTAAGAGCGGGAAGGTGGCACAGGAGAGTTGTGGGTAGTGCCAGGGCATCTGAGAGAGGGGGAGGCACAACAAGGGGTGGCGGCGGCCGAGGAAGAAGGTGTAGCCTGGGGAGAATCCTGGAGGGCCACATTCCCACCCACGCCAAGCAAAAGGTTCCCCACACCTGCCCTACTGGAGTTCAAGCTCCAATAGAAAACCCAACCCTGATGTGTAGCCTAATCACAGAACAAAAAAGACCTAGCAATTGCAATGTTCTTTTTTTTTTTAACCAGAGAAAGGAAAGATTATTGAACTACATTAAAGACAAAAAAGAAGACTGGATCCCCCATTGCTATTTTGTTTAAGGGCCATGTATTACAGTTGTACCTCGGAAGTAGAGCGAAATCAGTCCGTTCGACTTCTGAAACATTCGGAAACCAAAGTGTGGCTCCTGCAGCCAATCAGAAGCTGCGGAAGCCCTGCTGGATGTTTGGCTTCCAAAAGAATGTTCGAAAACAGGAACACTCACTTCTGGTTTTCTATCGTTCGGGGGCCAAAACGTTTGACTCCCAAGGCGTTCAGAAGCTGAGGCACGACTGTACTTTGTATCTTTATAATTTTTTATTTGTAACTACTTCAAGACTGTCCTGCAGTAAAGCTTTGAAATCCATTCTTTGTGGTGGATAGCAAATTCTTTTCTAACCTACAAAAGGTTCAAACAAAACAAAACCATACAATACAGTCTCCACAGAGAAAAGAACATAGCATTAAGTTTATGGCGTCGTTTTGCATGATCTTACATTGTGTGGAGAGCCTATATGGACTGCCAATGTTCTGATAGGCAGAGGTGCTGTTAGGGAACTCTAGACTCTGGACTTCATGGAGAGGCACCCTCTTCAGATGGCAATAGGTGTTGCTTCATTTACTTCACAGCGTGGCAAGCCAGCTCTGCCTCATTGGAAGGGCCCTCTGGCTCTTCCTGCTGAGTTGGGACCCAAATCCCTACCCCAGAGTCTTGTCCCAATGGCTCCGCTGCTGGTTGGCAAGTGGCTAAGTCTGATAGGCCGGATATGTTAATTTCCAGGGAAGAGAAGAAATAATGGACTAATTTCCCCCAAGGTTTGGAGCGCGTCAGAAAATGAAATAAAAATATACATAGACATATGAGATCATAAGATGTACTTAATGGGAAGCAACAAAAGATGCTCAGCTCCTGGCTGGGAAAGGCTGAAGTCGGAAACCTTGGCAAATCCTGCGCTGCTGATAAATAGTCTTTTATGGTAACTGAAGGGCAGTTTATTGGTTCTTGCCTTTGGTCACTGCACAATCTCGTACTATCCCAGTCATTTATTATGGTAGATTTCATTAGATGTGTTCTTCCTATATGCTACCTATAAAAAGTTATGTACCGGCAGAAAAATAAAATTATGCTTGATCAGATTATGCTCTTCTGCTCCTAAGTATCCCACATGGGTTGACATAGATTTGCAAGGTGCAGAGGATAATGAACAAAGTGGCACACTTTTATAATGTTTGCAGGGCTATTCTGCCTGGTGTTTATTCTTTTTAACACTGTAAGGCCCGCAAGTATGCTGGAAACAAAGGACTGCTTCTCACAGACGTGAACTCCAGGAGCTTTGGCTTGTTATAGGGTCAAGGCACTGGTCCATGAAGTTCAGTTTTCTCTGAATCAAGGACGAGGGAATCTCCAGCCTATGGGCCAAATGTGGTCTAGTACGGACCCCAAATTGCCCTGCAAGACCAATTTCCTTAGATGCACCCACCTCCCCCACACCGGATGCTAAGGGTGATGTTAGGTGTGGGGCAGGTTACAATGGACCTGGACTGGCTGCACAACTTGGTTCCCTGCAGGGAACTCAGCCATGCAGCTGATACCTACAGAAAGCCAGGCTGAAACCAAGCTGTTGGGTAGAAGAAGCCTTGCATGCCTCCAGTCAGCAGAGGGCAGGGTTGAGACTAACAGATAGTCAAGGAAAATACCCTTCATTCCTCTGTACCTCTCTCCTTCCCTCTCCCCCCACATGAAGCAGTCATGAGAAAACTAGCTGTACCATGTAGACTTATAATCCAAAGCTATTCTTGTAAATATGAATAAACTCTAAGTTTGTGGGTTTTTTACCAATGGGACCTGTGCATTTTTTAAAATTTACTCTTTTAAGCAATTTCATTTTTTAAAACTCAAGACAAGACAAGGCTGTTAAAGATATAAGTTTAATGTGCGTAAAATGATGTGGTTTGAACATATTGCATTAAAAATGCTATGCAGAGAGGTTTGCAATAGGCAGGAGGTTTAACTATAGCAAATGTGGCGGAAATGGTTGGATGTTACCGTTTTGGCTAATTAATGGCTCATAATCAGAAACCCAAGCAGAGATCTCTCACAGCAGGAAGATGAAACCTGAGAACTCAGCGTCTTAGTCAGCGGTTGCAGCTCTGCGATGATGAACAAGCAAGTTGCCTGTATGGGATCTCTCTCTGGGACCAGAGAGGGGAAAGTTTTTGAACTGTATTAAGGACTAAAATAAGACTGGACCACATTGTTTGCTGTTTAAGAGCAATGTGTTACTTTGTAACATTTGTTTGTAACTATTTTAAGACTGTTCTGCAGCAAAGCTTTGAAACTCATTCTTGTGATGGAGAGCAAATTCATTTCTACTCTGCACAAGGTCCAGATCAGGGATTCTGTTTGGAGCAACTCTAACATGGCCCCTTGGTACTGCGGTTCCCAAGCACCCAACAACCAGCTGAGGAATGGACTTTGAGAGCTGGATTGTCCCACTTAGTAGTCAATCATGGAGGTTTCTATGATTCAATGCAGGGCTTAGACAGAATATTATGTTCAGTATAAATAAAAAAGCAGAGACATCACCTTGCCAACAAATTTCTGTATAGTTAAAGCTATGGTTTTCCCAGTAGTGATGTATGAAAGTGAGAGGTGGGCCATAAAGAAGGCTGATTGCCAAAGAATTGATGCATTTGAATTATGGTGCTGGAGGAGACTCTTGAGAGTCCCATGGACTGCAAGACAATCAAACCTCTCCATTCTTAAGGAAATCAGCCCTGAGTGCTCACTGGAAGGACAGACCGTGAAGCTGAGGCTCCAATACTTTGGCCACCTCATGAGAAGAGAAGACTCCCTGGAAAAGACCCTGATGTTGGGAAAGATGGAGGGCACAAGGAGAAGGGGACGACAGAGGACGAGATGGTTGGACAGTGTTCTCGAAGCTACAAACATGAGTTTGACCAAACTGCGGGAGGCAATGGAAGACAGGAGTGCCTGGCGTGCTCTGGTCCATGGGGTCACGAAGAGTTGGACACGACTAAACAACTAAACAAATAAATAAAAACATCCAGAAAAGGGCAACCACAATGATCAGCAGCCTGGAGCCACTCCTCTATGAGAAAAGGTTGCAGCATTTTGGACTTTTTAGTTTAGAGAAAAGGCAAGTAATAGGCGGCATGACTGAAGTTTATAAAAATTATGGTGTGGAGAAAGTGGATAGAGAAAAGTTGCTGTCACTTAAGTTCATGGACATCCAATGAAGTTGAATGTTGGAAGACTCAGGACAACATCACACGGTGCATCATTAAACTATGGAACTCACTGCCACAGGAGGCAGTGATGGCCACCAACTTGAAAGGCTTTAAAAGAGGATTAGACAAATTATTGAAGGAGAGGGCTATTGCTGGCCATTAGCCACGATGGCTATGCTCTACCTCTACTGTCAGATGCAGTGTGCCTCTGTGTACCAGTTGCTGTGAATGGCAGCTGGGCAGGGTGCAGTTGCGCTCAGATTCCCTGCTTGCCGGTTTCCCATAATGGGCATCTGATTAGCCCCTATGGGAACAGGGTGCTGGACTAGATGGGCCACTGGCTTGATCCAGCAGGGTTCTTCTTTATGTTCTTATGAGTTAACAAAATTATTTCAGGAAAGGATATCCTTCTATTTTATTTCCCCCTCTCCTGGAAAGCTGCTTCTATAAAGCTGCATGTCCAGTGTGAGATCTTCTAAACTCTTTCATTTTATTACAAAGGGACTCTTAGATCACATTCCCCCCAGCAAAGCGTTATTTGAATCAATATCGCCAGATGAGTTAATATGTATTTTTTAATATCTCCTAAATGCTTAATTTCATTTTGCCACTGATGTTTCATTAAATCCTCTTGCCCCTTAATTAAACTAATGGCTTTATTGCTTTTTGATCAGCCAAGCAGATTATCAAATTATTAGCTCGTCTTCTCCTGGCCCTCCCCACACCCAGCCCCCCACTGTTATTACTGTATGGTGCAAGATATTTCCATTTAGCTAGGTAAATATTGCGGGCTTCCAGCAAGTAAAAAGTTAGGTAGCATGAGTTAAGTTCAGCTGTCATCAGAGGATACAAGCATTATGTATTTATGGTTTGTTTGTTTGTTTGTTTGTTTGACACATCTTTTTGTCCTCCTTTCAGTAGGAGGAGAACCTAACCACAGAGAGCCATTGAGGGAGTCGTGGCTAGAGTGTCGGACTAGGACCTGGGCGACCAGGGTTCGAATCCCCATTAAGCCACGAAGGTCAGTCGCTGCCTCTCAGCACTCATTTTGCACCACTTTGGTAGGTCCGTATTTTAAAGCTCCTTTATCTGGACAGGTTAATTTTTTTTTCTCCTGGCACTTTCCTCAGGAAAACCCACATTTTACTGCTGAATCAGAGCAAACAGCAATATGTGGAAAACCTTGGTGAACGTAGATAAACCCCAATTTTTCTACAACATTCTAGTTGCCATTTGCTCCAATTCAGCAGTAAAACATGGGTTTTCCTGGGGAAAGTACCAGGAGTGGATGGAAAAACCAAAGCTTGGACATCGAGCTTTGAAGTCCAGACCAGTACCTTGAAACAAAAGGAAGTTTGGATTAGCCACCATCCTAGCCTGCCTCAGTTCCTAGAGCAGTTTAACAGCCCCCCCCCCCGCATGCCTTCTCAGGAGTTAGTTGTGTGGGAGCTGTAGTCTGGGAAGGGTGCTGAGAGTGGTTATTGTCCCTCTTCCCACCCCAGAGCTACAATTCCCAGAGTCCCCAGTGAAGAGGGATTCACTGTTAAACCACTCTGGGAATTATAGCCCAGGGAGGGGGAGAATAAGGGTTTCCTAACAACACTCAGCACCTTGAACAAACTACAGCTCCCAGAGTCCTTTGGGGGAAGCCAGGACTGTTTAAGGTGATATCTTAGTGCTTTAAATAATATGGTGTGGATATGGCCATACTGTGCTAGATGGACCAATGGCCTGACTCTGTGTAAGGCATTCTGCTTCGCTCCTTTCTACAGTTTAATTGTGTTTGTGGCTTTTAGAATGCAAATGATTTTGTTACTATATTTAATTATGTTGAGAGCTGCCTCAGGCTTTCAGAAAGGCTGGATTGAAACACATTAAGTAAATATAAATCCAGCAGTTTTGTCTTTTAGTAACCTTTCATTTATTCATTGTCTCAAGACAATCTGAAAGCGGAAAACGGTAACAGAACTTCTGCTGAGCCCTTATTTCATGACGCCCATCGCCCACATTACGTTTTGCCATTTAAATGGCAGGCAAACGACTCCTAAATAGTTCCCGGGAAAGAATGCGAGTTGATTTACCTGGGCACGATGCAAAAAAGCTGTAGTAAACGCTCAGAACATCCATTTTATTTAGCTTAATAATAATTGCCATGAAATGATTGGCTGGCTGGTGGGGATCGTTAGCAAGCTAAATAATTTTCTTTTACACATTTCACATCCTGTTTCGGTGAACTCAGAGAGCTCAAGACTCAATTAGAGATTTACCGTAATTACTGTTCTCAGTTGCTCAGCTTGCCGAAAGATTTATAGGAAAGCTTTTATGGAATGCATCTTTTTTAGAATTCGGATGAGTTTTATAGTTTATTATTCATAACATCTGCCACTTACTGGAAACATCCATACAGCAGCTCTTTTTAATGTGCATTAAATGCCTTTTGTTACAATTTAATATCAGATAAGATGTGCTTTATTATAGGAGTCCTGTTTGTGGCGCTTTGGTAATAATCAGGTAGAGTCAAAAACTTCTGCATTTAGAATGATTATAAATGTGACATTTAAGATCTTCCTCACTGAAAGAAAATAAAATTGTTTTTGCAAGGGTTGAGCAGCCTGAGATAGAAATGTCAGAAGGGTGTTCTGAACCAGAATCCCAAGAACAGCGAAGGTAGTCTTTCCTTCATGCTGAAGTCCCATTTGGAGGATTTTGTCTGTAATCCTAATCCCAAATTACCTGGAAATACACCTGAGGATAGCTTTGGGTAATGTCTTTTATGCGATTCCGATTTTGTTCCCTTGGTTCTGGTCATCAACCACAACAATAAATATTTGATTTGACGTGATATCTGGGAGGAAGCCCCATTGAATTTAATGGGACTTATTCTGAGTAGACTTGGTTGTGGTTGGGACCGCACTGTTCTCTGAGGATTAGGGTTATATCTACTGTTAGTTCTACTAAAGAACAGACTCATCAGAAGTATTATATGTCTGTATATTACCTGCTCTTCACTCCAAGGTTCCAGGGTCACATCATTAAAAGCATCTTAAAACAAGTTACAATCACCAAAATAAGGCGAGTCCTCAAGTGTTAAAATCTGGGGCAAAGAGATGTGCATTCCCAGGAAGCTGTACAATGGAGGGGCCAGTTGCAACTCTGTGGGTGGGAGTTCCACAACCTATGAGCTGCCACAGGGAATGCCCTCTCCTGAGCCACCACCTCACAAACCTCTGACGGTGTATGAACTACCAAGAGGGGCCCCTCTGCCAATCTTAGCACCCAAGAGAGTCTGCAGGGAAGGAGGCGGTCTCTCAGGTATATGGGGCCTGTCAGAACAGGATGCTGGACTAGATGCACCACTTGGTCTGATCCAGCAGGCTTTTATTATGTTCTTATCAGAAGACTGTCAGCCCAGGTTAGGTCAAAAAGACAGACTGGGAAGCTTGATGCGTTCTCTCTCCACCTGCTTTCTCCCCATGTAAACACCATCAGCCTTAATATAAGCTGAGTTGCATCCCAACGTTTTCAACAGGGTGGGGAGGTCAGGACACCATGGCTGCACAGGTGAAGCCAATCCAGTGTTCTCACTGGTGAACCCCTGCCACCCTGACCTCATCACTGCTACCCATGCACTATCCTGGTAAGTGGCAACAAAGCCATTGTCGGGAAGGCAATGGCATCACTCCCGAAAAATAAAAAATCTGAGACGTGCCTGCTGAATTGGGCCAATGGTCTATGTAGACCAGGCATGGCCAAACTCGACCCTCCAGATGTTTTGGAACTACAATTCCCAATATCCCTAACCACTGGTCCTGTTAGCTAGGGATGATGGGAGAGTTAGGAAATAGTTCCGTTCCACCTTAAAAGGCATGATTGTTGTGTATCACATGCCTGTTTACTCCCAGCACTATCTGCTGGGAACTTCCGTTGTATGTTGCTTTTGCATTCTGGCTGTTTTCCTGGACACGGAGGCAAGCAGTCATGTTTTTCCTTTGTTCTGAACCATGTTGAATAAAGCTGTAAATATGCTCTCCTGTCTGCATCTTTTGTTATGGAGAGTCTGCTGAAAAGTCTTGGAATGTCTCTGAGGCTCGTGTCGCTAATTGACTGATGCTGTTCCACGGGAGACTGGTGATTGTCCGGAGACAACTGGGGTCCTGCCTGATGCCTCTGTCTCCCTGGCAGTATCCCAACAGGGAGTTGTAGTCCCAAAACATCTGGAGGGCCAGGTTTGGCCATTCCTGATGTAGACCATCCTGTTCTTACAGTGTCCATCCAGATACCCATTTGGGAACCTGCAAGCAGGAGCTGAGCACAGAAAGCACTCTTCTCTCTGGTTGCTCCTGGATCTGCAAGGCAACTTGGGGGACCAAATGCTGCATTAGATGGACTTCTGACCAGACCCAGCAAGGGGATTATTCTGCTAAGGTTCTGCCCTCATCAATGGAAAGAAAACATTCCCCAACCTACAGCTTTGTTCAACGGCAGTCAGGAACACGTCCTTTCCCGCTTACTTCACCTCACACTTTGTGCTCTCTTCTGACAGAAGTTCAGCTTCAGCTTGCAGAGGAGAGCAACACCTCCTAAAATAACAGCACCGCTTATGACAGAACAAGTGGGACTGCCAGTGATTGGAGGCTTGCCATCCACACCCCAATGCAGCAACATACCTCCCTCTCCACCACCACCACTCCTCTCTCTCTCTCTCTCTCTCTTGCAACCTCACAGAATATGAGTGCAAGCAGACGGAACTCTGGAGTGGCCCACACTGCATAGAAAAGGAAATCTTAATACGCATGATTTGAGGGAGGGCTGCAGCTCAGCAACAGAACATCTGCCTTGAGTGCTGAAGATCCTAGGTTCAATGGCACCTCCAGGAAAGGGCTAGGAACCATGGAGAGCCACTGCCAGTCATTGTAAACAATACTGAGCTAGATAGACCAATGGCCTGATTCGGTACAGGACAGGTTCTTATGTTCCTGTATGACAACAGAGAAACACTCTCTCTCTCTCTCTCTCTCTCTCTCTCTCTCTCTCTCTCTCTCCAAGCTATCACATACATGTTTATAATAAAGATTTCAGTAAACATCTAATGTTAACAGCAATATGCCTATGCCAAGTTGGGCCATTGGTCTGTCTACTTCAGTATCATCTATTCTGATTGGTGTCAGCTCTCAGGCACCAGGTACAAGATTCTTTAACTGGAATCATAGAATTGTACAGTTGGAAGGAACTCAGTGCAGGAATTGCAGCTAAATAGTGATTTAGGAGATAGCAGAGATTCAGCTGAGGACCTACTACATGCAAAGCCATTGGCTGTTCCCTCCAAGACCAAAGTTTTTGCATAGCTAATAATAATAATAATAATAATAATAATAATAATAATAATAGTCCACCCATCTGGCCAATAGACAAGGTCAACTCCAGGTGTTTTTTGGGGGGAGGCTTTGTCAAGGTTTGGTGGACACACCTTAGATGTCACATTACCTCCTGTGGCTACATGCCAGTATTGGGTGGGGCAAGTGGCAAAGGTGGGCAGATCAATGGAGGTAAACTTTACCTTTGTACAGTCCACTAGTTTCTGCACACTCACTAGCATTCAGGGAAGGGAGAGGCGTTATTGGAGTTCAAGGACCCATCCAGCCTGGCAAAAACACTTGAGGAGGATGCAAGTCAGGGTCCCTGAGGGATGTCACCTTGGGAGAGAGGTGTGTGGTTGGGGAGAGTCCCAACAGCAAGACAGAGAGGTTTGGAAGACCAAATTTGGGCCGAGACCTGACGTTCCCCATCCCTGACGTAGCTGTTCTGGGGTTCCTTTCTCAAGGATGCCTTATTGGTCCTCTCAAGTTCCCTCTTCTTATTCAAGCTGCCCCTCTCCACCCCCCACTCCCAATTGGAGAGCTTGTCACAATGAAGCAATTTCCGTAGCATCAGAGTCTTATCCCCACAATGGATCACTCAGAAGCTGGCAAGAGACAAGGGGTGGTAAATGGAGAGGAACCGGTTCCGTTGACTGATTGGATGCAGTGAAGCAAACTCATCTTCTCTAAGAGGCTAAGTCTGCCAATCCGTTTTCATTTAAGCATTTTGACTGCAGCTGCTCTGAGTCAAGCCAACTCCTAAACCCATCCAGCTTTTTCCTCAGGACCGCTTAACATATTGCAGTGTGAAAAAATGTCAGTGGGCTGCCTCCTGCACTTGACGTTTTTGAGGACCTGGGTACTCGTTTTCTTTTACTGCATTTATTCTTATTTTTATTTACTGTTACATTTCTATGCCAACTTTCCTCTAAGGAGCTCAAGATAGCACACATGGTTCTCCTCCTGTTCTCCATTTTACTGTCACAAGAACCCTGTGAGGTAGGTTAGGCTAAGAGATGGCGACTGGCCCAAGGTCAGCCATTGAGCTTCATGGCTGAGCAGAGATTGGAACTCTAGCCTCTAAAGCAGTGGCATAGCATGGGGGGCCCACATGGGTGATTGCACCGGGTACAAAATTGTTAGGGGTTCAAAATTTCAACACCCGGTGCTGCCTCAATATAGCTGTGTGATTCCAGTGCTGGGCTCTGTTGAAAATGGCATCTCCATGTGAACCAGGAAGTGACCTCTCCAGACAATGGAATGACTCTTCTTTTCTTATCTCTGCAGATCAGTGGTTCCCAACATTTTTGGTATGGTAGCCCACAAGTTAAAATTCACTCAATATGGTGACCCATCCATTTGTTGTCGTGGGAATTCTGGGCCTTAGTTCTTCAGCAGCTGTCTATTTCATGCATTTGAACTTCAGCTTTGCCTGTTTTATAACTGTTATTTGAGGCACCCAAGCAAAAAAATAACTTAACGCCCCTATGAATGTGGAATTTGTTAAAATATTTATAGTACTTAACAAAGTTATTCACAGTTTTGTTTATCGGAATGTAAGAACAGCAACCATCTAATTGTGGGATATTGCTTCATATGCTATAAATATTTATTCCAGAAACACACAGTGACACAAGCAGTGTTACATATAATGAACTATGAATATTTTTAATATTCTGTTGACAACAAAAGTCTGTTTTAGCAAGTGTCAGTGGGGTGGTGGAATTTGCATTTTGCCAACAAGGGCTCGGGAGAGACCGGGGTTCAAATCCTGCTTGGCTCATGAAGCTTGCTGGGTGACCTTGAGGGATAGGCACGGTCTCTCAACCTGATCTCCCTAGCAGGATTGTTGTGGGGATTGAATGAGGAGAGGGAGAACCATCTATACGACCTTGAGTTCCTTGGAGAAAAATGGTGGGATAGAAATGCAATAGATAAACAAGTAAAGTAGGTCAGTGTGGGGTTTGATGGTTGTCGGACATAGTTTGAAATCGTTATTGAGCCATAGACTATTGACTGTATTCCATCCTCTTGTCAGTCATTGCTGAAGTTCTTTTCTCATGAAATTATGTACTACCAAATGGCAGCAGCACAGCTATTGCTTCATCAGGAAGTTCAGGCTGTTCAGCAGTAACAAAGTAATTTTGGTTATATGAAGCCAAAATTCAGACAACCTCAGTTCCCAAAACTCATCTTTGAGTGTCCTATCACATGACAATTGACAATGGAATTTCTACAAAACCCATTATCAGTGAGACCAGCGTCAAAAGATTGTGATCTGACCACATAACTTGATGGGAAGTTTTGCTTCTGCACATGACTCTAGCAAAACCGTTCTAAGCTGAAGCATTCCTTCCTCTCCTTAGAATGTTCAGTTCACATTGAGTTCATGAAGACATTGTACCCTGACCTGTTCTTAATGCATGATTGACCACATCTACGGATGAATGCTATATCAATCACTAGTAATAGTTTAAGTCTTGCTATATCAATCATTAGTAATAGTTTAATAAGGAGGTTTTCACGCCTGTCCAATTCTGTGTTCCCTTTCCCAACCTTTAATCTATTGATGATTAATGCTTATATGCAACCTTTGCATTGTATTTGTGTTAACCAATCAGCAACAAGCACATATGTGGCAATGCTGTAATATTCAATAAAAGGGACTCCCCAAGACGTGCTCGGGAGACGTCTCCCATATGACACTTGCCATTCGTCTGTCGTTTATTTCAACCCAACAATAACTGGTATGTTAAGGCGGAACTACAGCTGAATGCTACATTGAAAAACAACTCCAGATAAGGAACAAGCAGAGCTCCACACATACAGGAGGAAAAAAATAGGTTGAGTGAAGTTGCATTTCAGGACTGTGGATGAAGGAAGAGATGGTGGAATGATGAGGTGGCAGGAAGTTAGAGGGCAGAGGGCAATATGACTCTGAATACCATTTGCTGGAAATTACAAGTGGGGAGAGTGTATGTTGCATTCAGGTCCTTCTTATAGACTTCCCATAAGCATCTTGTTGCCGACTGTGAGGATGCTGGGCTAGGTGAGCCTTTGGCCTGCTCCAGCAGGTTCTTTTTATGTTCACATATAATGCATATTGTGTGATATGTCTGTCCTCCACACAAAAAAACCATATACAGTTGCTTCGATGTCAAAGCTGTAATGTAATAACGGTGAGTCCAGCGGACTAAGGTTTAGAACCTTGGAGATCTCAATCTCATGTGACCTACAAATTGCATATAATGGCATACGGGGACTTAAGGTGGTTTAGAGTTACAGGTTTCTATTAATACACTATAAACTTTTCCAGTTAATGACAAGCTCTTGACTGCTCAAGATAATTGTAGGAATGCAACAGAATGTAAAGCTGAAGATGTACACTGTGGTTCACTAGGCTTTAGTCATATGGATCACAGTGGCTCTTCTGTGAAAAGGCAGTGCAGTTTAGAGATCATTCAAGAGCAGCCCAGTGTCAAAACTGGGTGCTAAACTGATATATAACTGCATCCAAGGAGAGACATCCATGAGATTAGGTCACACATGCATGTATATCATTTGGAGTTTGTTTTTATCAGTTGATTAATAATGCTGACCTTACCTTTGGAGGAAAACACCCTCAGGTTTGTGGAACCATTGGCCCACCAGATGTTACTGAGCTACAACTTCCTGGCCATTGGCCATGCTTGCTGGGGCTGATAGGATTTGATGGTCAGCAACATCTGGATGGACGCAGGTGGCACTGTGGGTAAAACCTCAGTGCCTAGGACTTGCCGATCGTTGGACTCAGAGCCCTGACCATTAGCCACACTGACTGGGTCTGCAAAAGAGTTGGAATCCAACAACATCTGAAGGACCACAGGTTCCTCATCCCTGAATTTTATGGAGCTTTGTTCTTATTCAGCAGAGCTCTTCTTATGTTCTTACAAAATGTCTAGCAGAATTGTCATTATCTTATTCACTTAAACAACTTATATTCAGCTAGGCAGCACCAAAACACTTGAAAATAGCAATCATGCAGGCTACCCATCTACACAGATTATTTTCATGAGGTTTACCCTTGGGCAACCCAAGCCCATCTTCCTGAAATAGTCAATAGGTGAACTTTCCCAAGGGTGGAAGAGAGAGAAGGAGAGAGATTTCCCATAAGAAAACCCTTGATAATCATTTGCGACTTATTATTTCTGGAATACAATACACCACAAATGGGAAAGAGATGCTATCTGCAGCCAGTACATGCATCATTCTCAAGTACAGAATTACATATTTGCTCCATTATCGTTAACACTTCATAATTACAGGCAATCTGCAATGTTAATATCTGAGGTGCCAATTAACTCGGGAGCGGAATGTTCGGCTACCATTTCTGCCATTTAATTCTTGGTGGAAGTGCTGCCTCCATAATAAAAATCTCCCACATTTGTGCAGTGATTCAATCTCTTGATGACTCCACCATCACCAAAGCAGACACTTGGATGAGTCTGTTCAAGTTACTTTTTGCATTAAACTGAGTGTGTATGTGTGTGTATGTCCATTTAAAACCTTGTTATCCAGTATAACAAAGACAGTCTCGGTGGTTAGTTATTCAGTGAAAACTGCATTCTCATTGTAAGATCCACCCCCCACCAAGCAAGAACTAAAATTGGTTTGGTAACTAAAGTCAAGAAATGTTTTGTTGAGATGGTTCTTGTTTTTAATTATTTGCATAGATAATAATAATAAATTTGAACAGATCTCTGTTCAAAACATGCACCCACCATCTAGAACACAGGCTTTGCATGCAAATTATTCCAGGGATCAATCTACAGGTATGGCTGGCAAAGACTCCTCCCTGAATCCTAGGAGAGCCACTACCAGTCAGTGTTGATGCTGTTGAGCTAGATAGAACAGAAGTCTGATTTGGTGTAAAGCACCTTCTTGTATCCCCATCTTGAAATGGCACACTCTGTTCTGCCACCTCTGGGTTCTACCAGGGGGAGAAATTTGACTTGCTTTAAATTTGAACATGAACCAACCCATTTTTACTTTTTTAAAGAATACATGAACTGAAACACAGCTATCGTTTGAAATGTGCACATCTCCGAATTTTGTGGTGCAGTTCTCCAAGCATATAACATGCACAAAAATGCATATATTAAGAGAAGAGTCCAAGGTGGTGTAGTGATTAGGGCTTGGACTAGGGCCTAGGAGACCAGGGTTCAAATCCCCACTCTGCCATGAAGCTTGTTGGGTGATCTTGGGCCACAGTCAGTGCCTCAGCCTTACCTACCTCACAAGGTGGTTGTAGGCATTAATTAAGAAGGGGGGACCATGTATATGCCACTCTGAGCTCCATGGAGAAAAAGGTGGGGTGTAACATTAAAATGCATTATTTTAGGGGAAATTGCTGTCTATAATATGTATATCAGGCCAAATTGCATACCCCACAAAATATGTATGTTCGTAGAAACGAATGCTAAAATGCTGGTGCATCTCCCCAGGGACTTTGCGACAACAAAAAATTGCGAACTGATGAAGAAATTGGGAGAATTGGAATGGAGAAATACTGAAAGGGACAGATCCATCCACCTCAAGTTTTCTACCACTTCATTCTGCCTGCATGTGCAACCAGGCTCCAGGCTTCTATTTTTAGTGTGCCTTTCCGATTCCACTCCTGGCTCCTGTGCTTTGGTGGGACTGACTTCATCGCTAAATTTGGTGGTGAAGAGAAAGGCAAATGGGTGCCAGGATGAATGAGCCTGGATGGCAGATGCAAAAGATGCTCAGTCGACACGATACATTTCATCACGCAGCATGAGACGGAAGGTGTCCAACTATATTTTTAGCATGTTTAGAAGTGAAGAGCTTATCTGTCCTTTTTTCTTTCTTTCCATAGTAGCGATTGCACTCACAGTGAGGGGCTGCTGCTACTGCTGCTACTTCTGCAAAATAATAATAAGACCGTTAATCTTATGATAAACTCAGAAGTGCAAAGCAATAAGCACCATTTAGATCACTAGGATGCCATGTTCAGGTAACTCTCTGCCAGAAGGACACACCTGGAAACTTAAAACAGACTCTGTGTTAATTGGCACTGAATAAATTCCAATGGGAAAAAGTTTCTTTAGTGCTTTTCATCTACAGGAGGGAGGAGAGGGCATCAGAGCGGATCAGGAGGCCATACGAGTTGCTTTATTGGCAATTGATAGCTATCTGCATTTATTTTTAATACAGGGTTTTTTAATTGGTTATTAGAATTCAAGATTCTAATTGCATCCATCGTAGTGTTAGGCAGAGTGAGGAAATGACCCCAGACAGCAAGATATTGGGGAGCAAGTGGTAGCTCCATGGCTGCACTTCCCGTTCTGGGACAAAGGGGGCCGGCCCTATTGTTAGGTAAAATTAAAGCAAATTATATGTATTCACAATAATTCTGCCTTGGCACACATCAGCAAACTAGTTCCCCATAAAGAACACATGGGTTTCTTAGCACAGGGGTCAGATTGGGATCTACAGGATTCTCAAGGTAGCCCCCACTCACCTACTTCTCTAAGGGTCCCCTCTTCCCCAGATTCATGGTCCTGGTTCATGATGCATGACAGCTTTGGGAAGGGAAATCCATCATAGTTGGATAGGATGGGTTCTGCTGATCTGAGTGTAATGGGTTTTGGTCTCTCTCTCTCTCTCTCTCTCTCTCTCTCTCTCTCTCTCTCTCTCTCTCTCTCTCTCTCCTCTCCCCTCTCTCGGGGCAGGGAGGTCAAGAGGGCCACACCCCACATGCAGAAATAGATCAAAAAGGCCAAGCCAATGGGTGCAGTGAATTGGCTTTTTATGCTCAGGATTGTATCTCTAGAAACCTATTTGGCATTAAGCGGTATATATTGAATTCTGGAAGTTCCTTCATCAGAGCAAATTTCCCATACAATATTTACCGTATTTTTCGCCCTATAGGACGCACTTTCCCCCCTCCAAAAATGAAGGGGAAATGTGTGTGCGTCCTATGGGGCGAATGCAGGCTTTCGCTGAAGCCTGGAGAGTGAGAGGGGTCGATGCGCACCGACCCCCCTCGCTCTCCAGGCTTCAGGAAGCTATCCGCAAGCCTTGTGAGCTCAGAGGAGTTCCTGCGGGCTTGCAAGGCTTGCGGGTAGCAGCCTGCAGCCCGGAGCATGGGGCGCCCTCCGGAGGACGCCCCGTGCTTCGGGAAGGTGTCCGCAAGCCTCCCACGCCCGGCGGGAGGTCCCGCTGGGCTCACAAGGCTTGCAGGCAGCAGCCTGTTCTGGGGGCTGGGGTCGGGGGAAGCTCAGGCTTCCCCCGCGTCAGCCCCACTCCTGGGGGGGGGGAAATAATATTTTTTCTTTATCCCCCCCAAAAAAACTATGTGCATCCTATGGGGCGGTGCGTCCTATGGGGCGAAAAATATGGTATTCATTCCGAACGGTGCAACCTTCCACCTGCCATTTGGCAAACTCCTCTTTTTCCACTCTTCTTTTGTAGCTATTTTGCTTCCCTTTTTTTGTTGGGCAGTCTTGAGGAAGGGGACGTTATTGTTAAGAATGGGATAAAGTTGTCCAAAATTTAATAATAAAAGCAATAAAAAGCTTCGGCCACAACATAAGCAAATCAATTATTCTGCTATTAGAAGGAAAGAGCCTTGGCTATTAAAGTAGAAACAGGGTGGCATTCTGGTCATTTAACCCTATGAATCGTGACCGGTGTCCCATGCTCCCCCACCCAGGAACTGTGAGCTGCTTTTTTGGCTTCTCTTTCGCTCCAGAGCAAACGTTTTGCTTCTAGCAATCCACTGTCATTTTGTAGATTTATATCTATATCTGTATCTGTGAAGACGCTTAACAAAGCAACCCAATTCCACTCCCTGTTTTGCTCTTCACCATGAAGGTTGTTACATTTCCCCGCCGATAACACAGAAAACAAATTCCACGGGAGGACCCCGGGAGGTATTCACACATGACAAATGATGATTGCCAGAGAGATGTGCTGAGCTGTTAATACCTCGATCCTCGAGAGCACATGAATCATCTGGCGGTGCCAGAGTGGAATGTGACAATAGCGCAATCTTTTCCTTTGACATGTTGGAACTCCCCAGCCTTTTCTCCTGTACAAAATGATCTTTTCCTTGAAATTGTGTAGAATCTACAAACCTGAAAGGGGGGGGGGGAATCATTGGCCTTCTAAGTCAGGAATGAGGGGACCTCTCTGGTCCTCTTTAAATTGCTGTTCTCATCAACCCTGACTATTGGCCATGTTGACAAGGGATGATAGGAGTTGGGAGCCCAAAAACAATGTATATGGGGGGGGTATTCCTCACTCCTGCTCTATTTCATTGAGTATCCTTGCCCAAAATTTCAATACAGTGGTACCTTGGTTCCCAAACGTCTCTCTTGTCGAACATTTCAGTTCTCGAATTCCAAAAGCCAGGAGGTAAGTGCTTCTGTTTTCAAATGTTTTTCAGAACTCGAGCATGCAACACAGCTTCCACTGAGTACAGGAAGCTCTTGCAACCAATGGGAAGCCGCACCTCGGTTTTTGAACACTTTGGAAGTCGATTGGTCTTCTGGAATGGATTACGTTCAAGAACTGAGGTACCACTGTACCTTATGTTAGGAATGATGTTACCTACATGTATACAGACATTGACATCATCCTCAGAGCCCTTTGAAGACCATAAGAACAGTCCTGCTGGATCCTGCATCCTGTTCTCACAGGGGCCAACCAGGTGCCCCAGTGAAAAGCCTGCATGCAAGACCTGAGCACAACAGCACTCTCCTGTCCTGTGGTTTCCAGCAAGTGGTATTCAGAAGTATTCCTGCCTCTGATTGTGGAGGTAGAACACAGCCATTGTGACTAGTAGCCATTGATAGACGTATCCTCCATGAATATGCCAATCCCATTTTTTGAAGCTGCCCAAGTTGGTGGCCATTACTGCCTCCTGTGGAAGTGAGTTCCATAGTTTAACTCTGTGCTACATAGAGAAGTGCTTTATTTTACGTGCCCTGAATTTTCCAATATTCAGCTTCCTTGAATGTTCGCGACCTTAGTGTTATATGAGAGGGGGAGGAAAACCTTTCTCCATGCCATGCATAATTTCATGCATGTCTGTCGTGTTGTCTCTTACTCACCTTTTCTCAAAGCTAAAAAGACCCACATGTTCCTTATATGGGAATTGGGTTATCAACATAGCTTTATAACAGAGTTCTTCCAACGTAAACCCAGTCCAGGAATGAGGAACCTGTGGTCTTCCAGATGTTGCTGGACTTTTAACCTGCTTGCAGGCTTCCCATGGATCTCTGGTTGACACAGGACTCAATGGGCTTTCAGTCTGATCCTAGTTGTTGGCCATCATTACCTCTTTTGGGACTGAAATCTCCAGGTGTCCCTGGAGTGATTGCCGGTGCCTCTGATTTAGCCCTACGCAATTTTCTACATGAGGATGGTTGTACTTGCACAGAGACGGCCCATGCTCTAAATGTGCAAGCTCTCTCTTGCAACATTGGAAAGAGACATCCAATGTCTTAGGAGTAAAACCATTAGAAAGGATTTACTGGTTCCTTGATTCCTATTTGGTGGGGCCACTGGGAGCTCAAGCAAGGTTGCTTTATGGGCCAGAATTGGCCCAAGGGTTGCCAGCTCTACACCCCTCTCTTAGTGCTAAAGCATCCTTGTAATAAAATAAAATCCCTGTGCCTGATATATTAATGGAAGGCAAAGTAAACTCAGAGTTTATGTTAATGTCTCTATTCCCTAATTACCTGGTCTGGGTGGTTTTTCCTTTCTTTCCCCCAAGCACTAGAAAGAACTGCAGAGTGAAGATGCATTAGAGTAATTATAACATAATGACAGCAGATCATGAGTTAAGGATGCTGTGGATAGGACTACTGCAGAAGTCAGAAATTGTTTGGCAGGGAGGTGGGAGGCATCTCCAGAAGGAATTCTTCAGCACTCAAGTTGTAATTAAAACGGAGAAGATGGTTTGTGATTCACATTTCCTATAGCTGCCTACAAATATTAATTAGCTTCAGGTAACCAACCTGACCCAAGCAGTAATGAGTTCCATTGTACAGAGCAGAGCAAAGCCGTGGATTCCTTAATGTGGGGGGTCCCTCCATGCTTCTTTTGCTAAGCAACTCCAGTGGTCTGGAGCATCCCATGGTTTTTTGTGTTCAATGGAAAAGCAAACGTTAAGAATGGCAAGCAATTTGGGAGTGCCTAGAGGTAGGAATGGGAGAGAATTTCAATTTAGTTCTCATCCAAAGGTGAACTTACCCCGTTCAAAACAAGGTGCAAACCGAAAAAACAGCCATCCTGTGAAATTTGTGCTTCTCTTAATCTTGCCAAGTGATCTATATATACAAAGATGCATACACCAATATAGACAGGAACGCAGGAGCGGGAGATGGGAGGGAGTCCAAAGAAGTTAAGAAAATTAAGTCAAGAGATGTGTTATATTGTATTGTTTATGGGTATTGTAATAAAAATAAAACTGTTAATAAATACTTTTTTTAAAAAAAAAAGATGCATACACCAAGGTAAAGTGTGCATTAAAAAAATGCATATTGTAGCGAAGACAACATACAAACTGCATTATATTAGAGAAAATACAAATATTAGGGGAAATGTGCTTTGCAGGGCAAAAGCAACTTGCAAACATTTCAACGTTAGGGAAGATTTACATGAAAATGCTGGTGTACTTCTGTGGACAAAAACATTCAAGGAGGATGCATCCCAGAGTCAGAGAGAGAGAGAGAGAGAGAGAGAGAGAGAGAGAGAGAGAGAGAGAGAGGCTGGGATGCAGTTGTGATGTACAAAGAGCCCAAGGGCCTTTGAGCTGAGGCCTCACCCACCCCTGATCTCATCAGGCCAGATTCACACCATACCTTTAAAGTGCTATGATACCACTTTAAACAATCATGGCTTCTCCCCCCAAAATTATGGGAGCTGTAGTTTGTTAAGGGTGCTGAGAGTTGTTAAGAGACCACTATTGTCCCTTGCAGAGCTACAGTTTTTAGAGTGGTTTAACTATCAATCCCTCTTCAGATGGAACTCTGGGAATTGTAGCTGGGTGAGGGAAACAGGGATCTCCCTTAATGCTCCTGAAACTCTTTGGGAGGGGGAATCTGTGACTGTTTAAAGTGTATCATAGTACTTTAAATGTATGGTGTGAATGTGGCCTCAGTCAGTTGACTACATGTGGATAGGGATGAAGGGGTAATGAATCCATTTAAAACAGATTTATACATGGTGCTTAGCAGTTCTGACCTGATCAAGCCTTGCTTGCATTGGTCCACCTCTTGTATCAAGCACCCATTTATAGCTTAGCTGCTTCTTCTTTCTTCCACATCTAATCACAATCAGGAATCCTGGGGAAGGAAATCATGCAATGCTGAAGATCTGGCAGCATGATGATCTTGCTGAGGGCAAGTGAAAGCAACTGAGAATGAAGGCTATTAAGGGAAGTGAATGAGGGCAATGTAAATGATCTCTCTCTCTCTTTGCACCATGTGCATATTTTTTTTCAAAGAAATGTTGTCTTTAAATGAGCAACTTCAACAGCGCTCTTCTTTTTCTCAGTCTTCTGCCAGTCTAATATCAGATCGGTTTCCCTTCCGATAATAAATCAGAGCCAGATATCAAATATCATCAGAGTTCAGGAGGGATGCAAGAGCCTTCCTTGAAGCAGAAAAGGAAGACAGGACAACATGACTTCTAAATTAACAAATCCCTGGCCCAGTCCAATACTAGCATCAAGTAACTCCTCTACAAAGGCTGGGACTGGGGAAGGGGGGAGGGGGACTGACACTTCCCTTCAACAGCACATCTGATAGCCCTTAGGCGGAAGTCTGCTTTGAAACACATTGAACCAGTGACTCCTCAAAATATATGGTTCTTCAGGTAACACGCGGTACAGCTGCAGAGTGAAAAATACAGTATCTCTTCTCCTCCTCCTTGCCTCGGGCAGTATCTGCTTGGGTGACAAAGTGAGGGCTCAGTAATTCTGCACTTCAAAAGCTATTTTGATGTCTGACTTATATTCAAAGCGCACAGTAGTGCCTCGCTTTCTCACTCACCTAGCTGTGTTTTTAATCTCTCAAGGTACAAGCAACTCAATAACACAGTAATCAAACAGAGATTGATATAGGATGGAACAAGAGGAGGCATCCCACCGAATCTTTCTCCTTTTTTTGGCTGCCGAGTGATAGATTCTCTGAAAAGAAAAAGAAATCTCTTCCCCCACCCCCCCGCAAGTGGCCCTATTGTTTTCCCAGACATTTTCCAAAATGAACTTTTCCAATGGTAAAATCATTACAAAGGAGAAATATTATCATCTCGCTTGGGGCCAGGCTGGGGAAGGGAGAAGAAGAAGAAAAAACACCCCACCATAATCTAATCTTGGAAGTTTCGCTCTGTGATGAATCTCGCCCACATTCTTTCTCAGGATCAATGTTCTTTGACAGAGTTTGAAACAAGACTGTTTCATGTACTCTGCCTTCAGCCTTTCTCTATAAGTGAACATTTCAGGAGTGGAGAATCTCTTCCCCAGGGGCTAAACGTGGCCCTCCAGGCCTCTCTCTATGTGCCCCGGGACCCTCTGCCAGCTCCATCCTCTGCCCAGGCCCCACTCCCCAGCCCTGCTTTATATCCTCCCCAGGTACTTTTGCCTGGCTGGAATAGGTCCATAAACTGTGTCTGTGGCTCTTGCTTCCCTGAATTGAGAGAGAGGGGTGGGACAGCTTCTGTCAGAGACATCCCTGGAAAATAGGGTCACTTAGAGGGTTTGGGTTATCTAGCTCTCCTAACACAGGAAACAAGTGTGGTATAGTGGTTAAGAATTTCATACTCGGACCTAGGTTCTCATAGCTGATTGGGCCATTTGCTCTTTCTCAACCTAACTTTGTTCTTCATGGGTAAAATGGGGAGAAGACAGATCAGGAAGTATAGGCAGCCAGGAAGGCTGCAAAACACTAGGTGGGGAAATGTTTCATGGCAAGAAAAACATGCTCAGCACCCTCATCTTACAGTGCCATGGAACCCACAGAAATTTCATGGAAATTCTAAAGTGCCAGGCAAGTAAGGCCTGAACACAGGAGCCTCTTTCATAGGGGTTTGTGCACAGCACTACCATAAAGCACACCCAGGGCTCCACATATTTCAGGAGAAGCCCAGTAGTGGTGAACAAGTATTCTTTTAGTGGTGAGAAAGCTGATCTTCTCAGAAGAGAATCCCCAATTATCTTGCAAGGAATTCCAGGGTTCTCCTGCAACACAGCTCCAAGGCCATTTCTTCATAGCAATCATTGTAATTCTCTGTGTTGTGTTTGTAATTCCAGCGTGGAGCTATTTGTCAGGGTTACTTCAAGGTTATTTATGTCAATTGCACCTTTGAAATGTATGGTCCAGAGAATCATTTGTCTAGGGAGGAAAATAAAAGCAGAGTGCATTTTTCAAGCTGCTGTTATTTGCTGCGCCTCATATTCATCAGTGTAACAAACTGCAGAAATATTACGGGATAACGATGTAGCAATGGATTATTTATCTCCCATCTCCATTAACTGAGCATTGAACAGGCATTTCCTAATTCCCCTTTCAACTAATCTTTAAAGGAGCATACGCATTTTCGCTCTTCAAACTGCAATATTGTCATTGGTATTTCATCTGTCTGTGTGGTTATGATTCCTCTTCATCCCACACCATCCTTTCACCCTGATCTTCTCTGAACCATCAGTTGTGGCAGCTTCCACTTCTCTAGGAGTCTATCCATACTGACCAGGCACATATTGCTACCTCTGGTGGGAATGCATTCCAAAACAAGGATTTGGGTCTGATGTATACAAGGAACTAACTAGTATTGCAGGTGATCATCCTGAATTCACTCCATAATTATTTTTGCTTTCTACATTTACGGGACATAATAAGGATATCTAGTCTAAGTACTTAATTTTGCACCTGTTAATTGACAAACTCAAAAGTTGATACGCTAAACTTACCAACATAGTACAGAACAATTTGTGCCTCAGCAATAGCAGAGAAATTACACATAAAATCAGGGTTATGCAAATAGAAGAAAAACCACAATCACTGTTTTGCTACCTGGCAAAACTTTATTGCGTATGCATCCAGCAATGACTTACAAAAACCCACAACAATGGCAGTTAGGGACATTTGGCAATTCTGATGTATGTAACATGGGATTTTTTATATGTCTTGAGGAAGTCATGATGTGTTTTTTATATTACACCTGTCTTTTGGTTATTTTTTTCAAATTTTCCTTTGATTTTATCCTGTATTGTTTTTCTTTTGGATAAACATACTAGCCAGTTTTTTTAAAAAATAAAATATTTTGCATAGTGTTAGAAATCTGCAGATTGAGGGTCACATTCCCTTATGGACATTCTTTTGGGGTTCCACCTCAGTTTTGGGTGGGCCAGAGGCAAAAAGTGTGCATAGCAGCAGCTGTGACTTTGTGCAATATTTTTTATTTCATTCATGAATCACAACCCATGAGGCATCCCAAAGTGATTTACAATATAGTAGCATATACAAGGGATGCGGGTGGCACTGTGGGTTAAACCACAGGGCCTAGACTTGCCGATCAGAAGGTCGGCAGTTCGAATCCCCGTGTTGCTCAGTCCCTGCTCCTGCCAACCTAGCAGTTCGAAAGCACGAAGTGCAAGTAGATAAATGGGTACCGCTCCAGCGGGAAGGTAAACGGCGTTTCCGTGTGCTGCTTTGGTTCACCAGAAGTGGCTTAGTCATGCTGGCCACATGACCCGGAAGCTGTACGCCGGCTCCCTCGGCCAGTAAAGCGAGATGAGCGCCACAACCCCAGAGTCGGTCACGACTGGACCTAATGGTCAGGGGTCCCTTTAACTTGACCTTTTAGCATATACAAAACAGTATTCTGGCCTGACAACCACAGATCTAGCTAGATGGCTTGAACTCTTGGTTAGGCTTCATTTGACATATTCTGCACAACTATTATGGACACCTCTAGGACAGCAGTCATGGATCCTGTTGTTTTGCCACAACATGCCTGGCAATGGTGACAATCAAGTTGCACAGCGGAGTGCAGTTTAGCCATACTAATGCATGTGGCTTTAGGTAACCATGTACCTCCCATTCATTCTGTTTTTTCTAGGCACATCTCTTTTGCAAGGAGAGCACGTGTGGCTGTTTAGTAACTTCTTTAATTACTGCTTGTACCCCTTGCCTCCTCTCCATGCTGCCTCATTACCAGTGACACAATCCAGATGAGTATTTTCTCATTTTCTCTCATCTTTGTTTAAACTTTTTCCCTGCTCTTTTCTTAAAAATGCATATCAAGAAGCTCACGGTATCCACTTAGAACCTGCAAAGCAATGAACTGCACTTAATGAAAGAATGTTTTGATGTTGTGGCTTTCCATCTGTTCTTGTGCTCTACAACGGTTCCCACTCAACTGCACCATGCCTCTTCAGCAATCTGTAATGGAGAGGCAGTCCTTTCATTAATCATGCAAACAGAGCAAGGTACTTGCAAGTGAAGACACACAGCAGCCAAATTCCTATCAAGAGATACAGAAGTAAAACCAATAGGTGTTAAAACACCATTGTTATGCAACCAAGTGGCTCCAATGCCTTTCAGCCTCTGCTGGGTTACTCTTTAAGATAAATGCTAAAAACTAATAGTTATGCTACCCATGGGCATAGCCAAGGGGGGGGCAGGGAGGGGCAGCTGCCCTCCTCCTAAATCAATTAAAATCAATTAATATACAAAGCAAAATGAGGTTCTACCCCCCCACACAACAAAGGCTTGCCCCCCTAACAAAAATCCTAGCTAGGCCCATGATGCTAGCTTTTGATTTTTTTTAAAAAAAGGTTCCCAAGGCAGTACGGAAAGATGCTAACACAAGTAAAAAATTCAAACAATGAAACAGAATTTACAAAAACAAAACATGTCTGGGGGGGGACCCTCTAAAATTCAAACATCCATCCTCCTGCCTAAAGACAAAAGCCAATCCCACCCCCTGCCTATCCGGGGGAGGGGGGATGTTGTCACAGAGATATCAGGAGTAAACCCTCAAGCAGCAATTACTTCTAAGAGTCCCAGGAAGTGGCGGGGGGGGGGCAAGCAGGTAGCAAAGCTTGCCCCTTGATGGTGATGACATGTTCTCTCTCCTGAAATGGCAAGCTGGTCTTTTCTCCTTCACCTTTGGCTTTCAAACTTTGTTCCATAAGGGAGCCCTTTCCCCATCAACCCTGTTTCTCTTCCCTACCCTTCGATTCAAGCGAGGCAGTGACAATGCTAAATCAATGGCCAGGATGCAGAAATGAACTGGCCGAGGATGAAGCCCAAAACAGAGGTTATGTCATTAAGTGATCCCTCTTCTGTTTTGGTGTGATTCACCCTGTGAAGGAAGGAGGTCAGCCTCTGCTGAAGCAATGAGTTCACCATCTGGGAATGCTCCTTGGTCCACACTTGTCAATGGAAGTGCAGGCTGCCTCTGTAGCATGCCTTGGGTTAGTAACGTACCAGTCATGTAGGCTGAGTGACCAGTGCTATCCTTTGTAACCAATGATACCTATTTGAATGGGGTGGTTGGCAAGGCTTTCCATTTTTGTATGTGGCCATCCTGTGGTACTCCTATGACTTTCAAATGTTGGGTCCAATTTGTGTATTCTGCTAGTATGTTGAGGAGGACTGAGTAGATCCCTCTGGGTTGAGAATGTGCCTCAACCCATCAAACTAAGTGGCATGCCTGCTCCTCTGGTGTCCTCAGATGTTCACATGGAGAATAACATTTGGATATGGCCTATGCAAATACTTTAATGCATACATGTTGCAGTTGTGCAGTTGATTTCTCCATTTTTATCTGGGAATTCAGCTCAACTGGGTCAAAGCATTTTGAATATTATGTGTGGGCATATTTGGTGGAAGGGCTGTAGCTCAGTGGTACAGCATCTCACTTGCTTTCAGAAGGTCCCTGGTCCAGTTCTTGGTATTTCCATTTAGGACGGGGACAAATTCTTATCTGAAACCCTAGAGATCTGCTGTATATGAAATGCTTAAAAAAAATAATCTGGTTCTTAATTCCCTGAAGTATACTGCTTTGAATTCTTAAGATTAGGGATGGGGAATCTCCAGTCTGCAGGCCAAACGTGGTCCACCAGGGGGTCCAATTTGACCTGCAAAGCCATCCCCCCAAAATCATGGCTATCTGTCAATCAGTTGGCATCTCTTGTGGTGTCAGCTGCTGGGCTGAAGAGCAAGGTCCAGTTCTGGCTTAGTTGCACACACCTGTCCCTGACAGGGTTGTCTGAGAACAGGTAGGCTGTCCCCCCCCCCATCTGTCAAAGTTGGCCTCTAGTGCAGGGCCAGATAAATACCATGCCCCCTGTATCCAAAAGTGCACCTGCCCCATCTCAAAGAAAATGATGCGTTATTAGCTGTGCCTGTTTATGGTTAATCCTTCCTTTCTGAAAATGAAACATAAAGGCAAAAATCAATTCATCCAATGAAAGTCAACCATGCTTTTTTCAAAAGAAAAAAAAATAAGGAAAAATAAGAACTACTACTGGAATAAAAGAAATGCAAAATGTAAAACTTGATCAAAGGACACATCAAGGTGATGCTGTACTTGGATGATATATGGACACTTGACCAGATGTTGGCAAAGCATATTTCTGCTAATAATATGGATTTTGTAGTGAGCAGATGGCTTGAAGGACAGAGGCCTGGTTATTTAAGGGAAGTGAGGCTCCTGCTCACATTTCAAGCACAGAAGGCTAAGAGGGCACCAAGGAGGCCAGTGATGGTTGTCTTTCAAGTGACAAACCTGAGCTGTGAAGATGGCTGGATTTCAGAAGGGGGGTCTTCACAATATCATTTGACTCTGTTTCAGCAGAGGGAGGGGGGAACGTTCAGAAGTAATGAAGGGAATGAAATGCATGTCAGCCTGGATGGCTCAAGTGGTGAGAATGTGGTGCGGATAACGCCAAGGTTGCAGGTTCAATCCCCGTATGGGACAGCGGCATATTCTTGCATTGCAGGAGGTTGAACTAGATGATCCTCAGGGTCCCTTCCAACTCTAAAATTCTATGGCTCTATGGCCGAAGGGAACTATGGATGTATATAGTAGCTCCCAATTTCATGAAGCTGTACTCCAAGTTTCATTTCTGACAATGCTCTGATGTGACACAGCTTTAAGGGTACCATGGGAAATGTGAATGGTAGCTTCCACAGTTTACTACCTGGGGATGTGGGCAGAATAACTAGGAGTGATGCAGAGCAGGGCTTGTATAGTGGCTTCCCTTGTTCTGTGGAATAGCATTCCTGTGGAGATGTGACAGGCCTTTTGGAAACAACTGAAGACATTTTTTTGTTCCCAGCTGGAGAAATGGGCCTTTACCACAAGTGCCTACAAATGTTTTAGTCTTGTTTGAAAAGTGTTTGCTGTATTTGTGTGTTTAACTGTTTTTCAATTACCTTATGTGGGAAGTGCCTTGAGAGTTGCTTAGAAGGTGGTTAATAAATCAATGATGGTGTATCATCATCTCCCATGATGATGAACATGGGAGTGGCAGGGAATTCATTAGTGGTGGGCATCAACTCCAGAAGTGGGTAGGAATGGGGGAATTATCAATTGTTATACATCTCAGCTTCTCATTTGGTCCAATCTCAATTTCAGTTTCTTCCATTTCTGCATAAGTTTGCATGTGGCGGCAGCGGTGAGGAGTGGTCATAAAAAGTTATCAGGATTCTACAACTCCTTTCTTCTAATACACATGGTTTTGTACACAATTTTGCCTCGTACACAATTTTGAATTATATTTTTCCTAGCCTTATTGTCATTAATATAATGCACTTGGGTCCTGGCTTTCCCCTAATCGACACGTTTTTTAACACATTTGTTCTGTTAGAAAACTGCATCGAAAATCTCAGAGAAGGGCAAACTTCAAAGCAGAGATGTGTGTTTGGTTTCAGGAAGAACAAATGAGGTTGCTTTGCTATCTGAAGTGCAATTTCCCCCCATCTCTGAAAGTGCTCCATTTAACCAGGTAACCAGATGGTTTAAAATATATATTATTTTTTAATACAATTATGCAACCTACAGATGGCAACACCATCTTAAAAGAAATATAAAAAGGCATTCCTCCTTTTCTCCCCCACAGGAGGGAATCTGAAGATGATGATACAGTCTCCAGGTAGCAGGGCAAGGGCTTGAATTTCCAGGTGGCAAGAGTGCCTTCCCTACCCAGGCTCCCTAAGCAGGTGATATGGAATGGTCCCCTCACTTCAGCTACACCTGGGAACACCTCCTTTAGCTAAGGTTTCTGTCCTAGTTTCCAGGGAGTGACATATTTGCTCCTTTGTTACACCGTGTTTCCTATTTGATTGACATGCTCTCAGCAACTGTGGTTAATGTGTCATGCTTAATGATATCACTGGAACTCACCCACTGTGAATGACATCAGCAAGAGCTGATGAACGACATCACCCTATGACATCACGAGGGGGCTAACCCAGGTCTCAGGTTTGGACCCTGAAATCCCAGGATCTGGGATGCTCCTTACCTGCTAGTTCTATGCAGTAAGTTCTGAAGTAGAGCCAATTGCATGTGATATATTTAGGGTGGGGGCTTCCGTGGCACCCACTCCTCACTTTATGCCCGCACACGTTTACTCAGAACGCTTCAACGAGGCTGAAAGAATCCTTCACACCGTTCCATTTTTTGCTGTTTCTGAGTTCAACTCCAGGAACAAGAAAGGCCTCATTGATTGTTCCACATGAGGCCTCGCTATTATTGAGGAGATGTATTTAATGAGGAGGGGGGAAGAATCTTTGTAAAGAACTCTCCGGTGGCATCAAATATTTCATAATCAGAATGATGCTTTTGAAAGTGAAATCAATTCAGGGTATCTCCCATAAGGTTAAAGTAACGATTGTGGGGGGAGGGAAGAGGCAGAAGAATGAAATCAAGACAAAACATTTAATGAAACTTGTGCCACTGCTTTTTAAAAAAAAGGAACAAAAGGTTACATATGGGCAGGTATTTCTTTCTTTCTTTTTTGCTCCAAAAATAGGGTGCATAATATATTGGTAGGCATTGCACTAAATGACAGCTTCTCCAGCAGATATTTATACTGAATGATACCCAACATTGGTTATTCTCAGAGTAGACCCATTGCAATAAGTATGCCAAAGTCACCCTCGGATTCACACTGGATATCACCTTTGATTAACTTATATATGAATATATAAAACCACCTTAGTTAGACCATGAGGCCATCTAGCTCAATATTATCTGAACCCTTTTAGTCCAGGATACCTCAAGGACCACCTAATCCTGCATATCCCTGCCAGGTCACTGAGATCTTTGGAGGAATCACTGTTAGTGCCCCCCATGGCTCTGATGCAAGACTCATATCCACCAGGAACTCAGATTAGTATTGTAGGTCCAATTTTATTTAAGGTAAGACATTATTGAAAATTTGTAACTTAAGGGTAATTCTAACTCAGCTAACCAAGGATGTGTGGGGTGGGTGTTCCTTTGTAACCAGGCAGATTTTTGCTGAGGTAACATGTGCCCCAATTAGCTATGTAGTTCTGAGGAAATTTTTCCTCTTTATGTGTAGTTAAATGTCTCCCTGCTCTGTACAAGGCCTGAATTTGTCTCCAAATTATGTACTTTTTCATTCAGTTTTCCTCAGTAAAGTGTCATCAGGATTCCTTTTCTCTCTGGACTTCATCAGTGTTATTTAAGTAACTTTGCTAAATGATACAATATCTTCCTGTCTACAAACATCTGAAGGGCTGTCACATAAAGGCCAAGCAGATTTGTATTCCAGAGCACAGGATTGAAGCTAATAAATGGAGATTACGAAGAAGTAGACTTTGGCTAACCCTTAGGAGAAACCTCCTGATGGTCAGAGCTGTTTGACATAGCGGACCAGACTGCCTTGAAGATGGTGGGCACTCCTTTGCTGGCAGAGGTTAGAAGGCTGCCTCTCAGGGATGTTGTGACTAAAAGATCTTGCACTGACCAGCAGGCTGAAGTAGATGATCCCAAGGTCCCATCAGACTCTAAACTCTAGACTGGTTTTGTTCTTATATCTGCTGGTTTTGAGCTCTTTTTATAGAAATAACCACTGTGAAAATCTGGCTTAATTAATGCTTCCAGGGCGATAGCGTGCTGGTGTGTTTCTCCCAGCTGCTTAAATCACAAAGGTTAAAATGCATTATTTGTGCCTACCTTATTCTTATGAGTAATCTCAGTTACATCTTTTTCCACGCTTGTTCTAGAACTTTAAGCTTCTTGCCTGCTTCTTCTTTCCGAATTTGCATATCTGACCAGCGCATTACAAGACGGAGAGTGCTTTAAATCCAATCTGTGGTGACTTTGTTGATTTCAGCTTTGACCTTGCAAAGATTTTGTTATTAAAACATGATAGGTGAGAGAGCCAGATAAAATGCTGCTTTCTTTTGGCTGCCCTGTGGAAAACATTGAAAAGGGCAGCGTCGTTATAAAGATCAGTTTTGTACTGTGGTTTAATTATCTGCTAAGCCCTTTGCATTTTTAGAGAAGGTAAAATAGATGGGGGGGAAGGAGGACTTTTATGGAAAGAAGAAAACTATCTAGTAGCACAGGAGTGGGGAATCACGAGCAGGAGATTCCTGTTGGACCCAGTTCCTGCTTATAGGCTTATTGTTAAGGGTTACAGCTCAGTAGTGGAAAGAGTATTTGTCTTGCAGACAGAAGATCCCATGTGCAATTCCTGGCATCTCCAGGTTGGGCTGAGAAGACCCCTGTCACCTCATCTCAAAAAAGGATATTGTAGAGTTGGAAAAGGTTCAGAAAAGCACCACCAAAATTATCAAGGGGATGGAGTGACTCCCCCATGAAGAAAGGTTGCAGCATTTTGGACTGTTTAGTTTAGAGCAGGCTTCCTCAACCTCGGCCCTCCAGATGTTTTTAGCCTACAAACTCCCATGATCCCTAGCTAGCAGGACCAGTGGTCAGGGATGATGGGAATTGTAGTCTCAAAACATCTGGAGGGCTGATGTTGAGGAAGCCTGGTTTAGAGAAATGGCAAGTAAGAGGCGACATGATAGAAATTGGTAAAATTATGCATGGCATGGTGAAAGTGGATAGAGAAAAGTTTTTCATCTCTTTTATAACACTAAAACTCATAGACATCCTGTGAAATGGAATGTTGGCAGATACAGTACCCCAAAAAAGGAAATACTTCATTATACATCACATAGTTTAAACTATGAAACTCACTCCCACAGGAGGCAGGGATGCCCACCAACCAAAAGAGGAGTAAACAAATTCGTGGAGGATAATGGCTATCAATGGCTGCATAGCACAACGGAAGGTCTCTGGATAAAAGTCAGCTGGAATCCAATGAATCTATAAACCAACTCTACGAGCCTCTCTCTATAGCCCTCTTCAGAACCTCACCCTATGAGGCATGTAGGGACTGCACCAGTGACTTCTCCTTTAATGTTACATGTCATCCTAACCACCCACTCAACTTTAACATCTATCACCCAACATTCTGAAAAGGTTTCCTTGAATAGGTGCTCCCTATGCTCTGGCTCGCCAGAGCAGCGATGTCACACTGGCCATGTGACCCGGAAGTGTCTCCGGACAGCGCTGGCCCCTGGCCTCTTAAGTGAGATGGGCGCACAACCCCAGAGTCTGTCAAGACTGGCCCGTACGGGCAGGGGTACCTTTACCTTTACCTTTATGCTCAGGAAGCCCATTAGCTCGAGGTTCCCCATTATGTGGCACACCCACACATGTGCAAGCATAGGTACCACTTTCCAGAAGTTGAGCTTGGAATACAAAGCTTGGAGGTGTGGATGAGTAGGGCATGATGTTGTGGGCAGGAGCAATTGCTTGGGCCTGCTCTCCTGCCTTCCACATGTACTATGCAAAATCTGAAGCGGTCTCATGAGAAGTTCCTATATGTGATTTCACTATCCCAAAGAGAAACTTGTGTAGCGCAGGGGTTCCCCAACTCGTCACTCGCTTTGTGTGCAAGTCATGATGAGTTGTGCAACTGATTCTAACTGTGACTTTGCTTACTGGCAGAGTTGGCTGATGATTCCTAAACATCTCATCCTTCCTTGAGAGATCAAGTGATGCAAAGGCCACCCGCAACCTTATTGATATAACTATGCTTAGTTTCGTCTGCCAAAATCCACATTTATGGAGTGGTGGGAGGAGAGCTCCCATTCTTCACTGACCACTTCTCCCCTCCTTCCCAAAACCAACATATCGGAAAGTTTTACTCATTGCACACCTGCCTGACTTGCAGGCTTGTAATGTTAAGTTTTTAAAGCAACATATAGCACTATTTTTCAACTTTACGTGGGAAAGTTTTTTGGTGTGTGTTTTTTTTAACTCTCCGGGAGGTGGCAGTTCACTTGGGTAGGCTGATCTATGAAGGCTGAAAATCACATTCAGGCACAGCGTGTGGCCTAGAGTGAGGTTGTTAGCCTAGCTTAGACTCCTGTTCCAGCCCATGAGATAGAACAAGGATGAAAGGCCCATGTGGGGAGCTGAGCTTTTCTCCAGCAATAAATAGATTGGGCTTGACGTCCTTCATACTTCCAATTTACTGGAGCCCATTTGCAGTTTGATGTATTACAAGGCATTGTTCCTGATGCTCAGGCTGCACATACCGTTGCTTAGGTTTGCAAAAATGGCACTACTCATGTGCAAGAGGGAGGTACCGGTGGGCATGATTAATAGATGCACCCCCAAAAAAATGTTTTAGGAGGGGAATCCTAGGTGGGGGCACTAAAAGCAGTCAAATGAAGACCACACATGTTCAGTGGATAAAGAATAGGGGAAACCTGCCCATTTCAGTTTCTCATCCTTGCTATCTTGAATTCAGCTCCTGTAGCAATTTGCAGATGCTTTCAAAATAGAAATCCTCAAGGAAATTCATCAGCATTGTAGTGCAATTTTCTCCCAATAAAAACCTGTATGTGTGCGATCTTGCCTAATATGCACATTTTTGCAAAGGCATCCCCCCTAAGATAATGCATTTTTGTATGTTAATTTCATAAACAGATGCATTTTCATGCACACGTGCTTCTGCATATACTAAGCTATATATTTCCACTAATAGAAACCTTATGGTACACACTGCTTAGCTGGAAAACTGCACTGCAAAATCTGAAGGATTGCACGTTTCAAAGGATGGCTGTTTCCCAGCTTGCTTATTGTTTCAGAAAGTGTGAGTGTGCTAAGTTCACCTTTAAATGCAAGCATAATCAATTTTCTCCCCCATCCCTGGAGCTGCACAAAGTTTAGCTATGTGGTTTTAGTCTATTATATATTTAATTATTGCATTTATATCCCATTTCTTTCTGCATGGAACTCAAGGTAGTGTACATGGGTCTCTCCTCCTCATTGTAATTCCCACAACAGCACTATGAGGTAGGTCAGGCGGAGAGGCAGAGACTGACCCAAGGCTTACAGGGACAATGTTGGGCCCCTTCCAGTTCCATAATTCTAAATCAAATGGCGTTTCCATGATGAGAGGGAATAAATCTCTGAAGGCTGCTTGTCTGATGGAAACAACAGGGCAGAACGATGACATCAAACCCTGACCATGAGTTTGTTTTAGCTGGACACTATCAGAAACAGAAAGCTAGGCTAGATGGACCTTCACTCTAATCCAGGGGTAGGGAAAATTTAGCCCTCCAGATGCTTCTGAACTACAACCCCCATCAACCTCAGCCACTAGCGATATTTGCCGGGGCTGATGGGAGTTGCAGTTCATCAACACCTAGAAGACCAAGGCTTCCCCACCTCTGCTCTAATCCATATTCTAATGTTCTTAAACCAGCAAACTACTGTTTTGTGGCTGCACTGAATAATAGGCTGTCAATCAGCTTCTTATGAGCTAATGCAACTTTTTAAAGGAGCCATTGATCATCCCATGCTCCTGTTATTCTAAACTCCATTTATTTATTAATTCCAGAAGTGCCCATTATGACAATTGTGAGGCTTGGAGGAAGAATAGGTTGCCAGGATACCTTGATGGGATGAAATGCATCTCTCTGCACGTTCTGCTTCTCCCACAATAGGGTATCCAAGTACAATAATGTCACCACATGCTGTGCTTTATTACACACACACACACACACACACACACACACACACACACACACACACACACAACTGTTGGTTGGTGGGTGAGATAGCTTCCCCCGGTCATCTGAAAATTTGGCATCAGGCAGGTCCCTTCACTGTAATGTTTTTGGCACTTGCTAAAAATGCTTTTGTTTAGCCAAGCTTACCCAGACATGTATAATAATGTTCCTGTGTGTTTTAGTTTATTGCTTTTTTAAAAAAAAATGTTTTAAATAGTTGTTTTTAACTGTTTTTACTGATAATTTTATTTCAGGCTCTTTGCAAACCACATTGAGGTGGGGGTTGTTTTATGATCACGTGTAATGAAATAACTAACAAACCAACAAATTTTTTGCCCTCCGGAAAATTCTATGTACATTGTCCTATAGAATTTTAAAGGGAATGACTGAGGACTATGCTTAAGAATAAGTCACCACTATCCTCATAGCCGTGCCCTGGTTTCTTGTTTCTAGGTTACCCTGAGGTGTGAGGGAATATAGATAAAGCAAGACAGTTTTTGGAATGGGAGTGTATTTGTGTGTGTGGAGAGAGAGAGAGATCCAGATGTTTCATCCACATGACAACTCTTTGCTCTTGCTGCAGTCAGCATTCCATTCTTCTAGTCTCTGGCCAAACATTACAAGGAGAAAACTACGGCATACTATAAAGGAGCAATATCAGGTTAACATTTCCTGCCTTTTTCAGCACCGGGCATTGGGGGTCCTAAATAAAATTGACGCTTCTTGTTTCTAAAACTTTCTCCCTTTGTTTTATCAAATTCTCAGCTCTCTTGGGTCTGCAGGCCACAAAAGGCCAGGCGGTCTGCTCCTTCCTAAGCCCTCATGGGCTCGCTTTAAGGATCTTAGAAGACATTTTTTGTGTACCATTGGCTCCATATGTGGGTAGCTTTACTACTTCATCCCGCCCCCCAGGACCACTTAACAATATCAGCAAAGCAATTAAGTCTAGTTTTCGGGAAAATGCCAGAGGCATTGCAGTGTCTGGATGGGAGTCTCAGCCCAATTATTTTCAGCTAGTTGCAAACTATGGAGAGTGGGCTTTACTTCATTATAACTTCAGTTCCCAATGATTAAAAGTCTAGCATGTTGCAGCTAGGAAGGCAAAAATGAAACAATTAAACTTTCCATCACTAAAATTGCTGCATATTCTTCAACAGAGGGGGGATTACTTGTCTCCAGAGAAGTGATTAAAATGAACTGATTGAACCGTAATTTGATTGACTGGAGAGCCTCGATCCTTTGCTCAGATGCTCAGATTCCATTTTATTGCTCTGTTTTCTTTGGGAATACACACACACGGACACATGCAGAACCATTTCCTTTCTCTGCTGGCCAATTGAAATACCATACCACTACGAAGAGGTCTCCACTTCCTCTATGCCTGTATGGGAAATAGAAAAAAGAAAAGGTTTGGTTAAGACAATAAGATACCAGAGGTTGGCATGCAGCCCTCAGGCATCATGATGCAGCAGATGGGATCATATGATACACTACAGAGTACCAGCACTTTCATATTTTGATGAACATTTTTCCAGCTCTCATGGCTGCAGAGAGAAGTCAATCAAGTGAGAGTGATCCATGCATGGCAGGAAGCTTTGAAATGTGGGTCACCTGCTTCATCAACTTCTCTCCCTCCCCAAAATATCCCTGTATCTATTATCTGAGGCTGCTCTTGGCATTCCCCTTGCTGTGTCAGGACTTCATGTTTAGCAATCAACAGGATGGCCAGAATGATCAGCAATCAGAGCCACGTCTAAGATTAACTTATGGAGACTCGCCATTGAGCACAGAAATCATCTGGGAGGCAGAAATCAAATAAAACCGGGCAGTGCAAGCTTGCATAGCCTAGAAGAAGGTGAGACAAGGAAGGTAACTGGTTGACTTGCAGCACTAAATCCATCAATGAGGGTCAACACAGGCCAGTTTAGAGTTCGCTTCCCCATTTGCTAAGTATGCTGGTGTTGGTGCGTTGGACTTAATGAACTATAAAGTTCTAGCAGATACAAATAGTTGGCGTAATTACAGTCCTTAAAGGAAGGGGAAATATTAGGTTGAAAAGACACATCACACATAAAAATACAAGGCAATAAAATGCATTAGCAGGAAGGATAATAAAAGACGCTTGAGAGATGTAGCAGTTGGCTATATCATGAAAAGCTGGAGAAATGATTTGATGAGGCAAAGTAGAATTGGCAACTATTTCTTGTTATAAAAGAAAGCAGGCAAACTCTCCTCAAAAAGCCCAATTGTACTGCTGCAAAGTTTGGAGAACTACAACCAGTCACTTAAATTAACTAATTTGCTCCCGTCAACCATCGTGTGTAGATATTGATTGGTTTACTACTCTCAGGTATCAGTCAACGCATTGCATGCTATACGGATATAAGCAGACTGGGAGATAATGCACGTCTTTCTGGATAATTCATGAATTACACAACGGAAATTTCGCTCCAGGGTTTTTCGACACCGTCGCTAGTGATGAGTAGATTTCCCTCGCCCTGTTAATTTATTGCCCCATCATTTTGCTATGCCCTGTATTCCTTTACATTCAAATTCTGGTTCAGTGTAGAGAAGATCTAAAATTAGCTCCAGAACTATTTTCCACAGCTTTCAGTTACTCCCATTCATTGTCATCTTCCCCACCCGTTATCAGTGCTATGGCTTCACTGTGGTGGTTGATGCTTACTGCGTCTGGTAGGGTGCAAGACAGAGAGTAGATGGTGCCAGGATCAATGAGAAGCAGAGCAAACAAATTTTAGTTTTGTCCCCATCTTCCTCCCTGTTGAGTCCTGCAAGGGCGACACTGAGACAAAGGAAGAGGAAGCTGATAGGCAATGCTACACCCTGACAGGTTACAAATAAATAATAATAATAATAATAATAATAATAATAATAATAATAATAATAGTTGTTATTGTTTGTTTATACCCCGCCCATCTGGCTGGGCTTCCCCAGCCACTATGGGTGGCTTCCAACAAAATATTAAAATACAGTAACGCGTCAAACATTAAAAGCTTCCCTGAACAGGGCTGCCTTCAGATGTCTTCTAAATGTCAGGTAGTTGTTTATCTCTTTGATATCTGATGGGAGGGCATTCCACAGGGCGGGTGCCACTACCAAGAAGGCCCTCTGCCTGTTTCCCTGTAACTTGGCTTCTCACAGTGAGGGAACTGCCAGAAGGCCCTCAGCGCTGGACATCAGTGTCCAAGTAAAACAATGGGGGTGGAGACGCTCCTTCAGATATACTGGACTGAGGCCATTTAGGGCTTTAAAGGTCAGCACCAACACTTTGAATTGTGCTCGGAAACATACTGGGAGCCAATGCAGATCTTTCAGGAGCGGTGTTATGTGGTCCCGGTGGCCACTCCCAGTCACCAGTCTAGCTGCCGCATTCTGGATTAATTGCAGTTTCTGGGTCACCTTCAAAGGTAGCCCCACGTAGAGTGCATTGCAGTAGTCCAAGCAGGAGATAGCCAGCTCTGGCGAGACAGTCGGCGGGCAGGTAGGGTTTCAGCCTGAGTACCAGATAGAGCTGATAAACAGCTGCCCTGGGCACAGAATTGACCTGCACCTCCATGGACAGTTACGAATCCAAAATGACTCCCAGGCTGCGCACCTGGTCCTTCAGGGGCACAGTTACTCCATTCAGGACCAGGGAATCCTCCACACCTGCCTGCTTTCTGTCCCCCAAAAACAGTACTTCTGTCTTGTCAGGATTCAACCTCAATCTGTTAGCTGCCACCATCCATCCTCCAACCGCCTCCAGACACTCACCCGGGAACTTCACTGCCTTCACTGGTTCTGATTTGAAAGAGAGGTAGAGCTGGGTATCATCCGCATATTGATGAACACCCAGCCCAAACCCCCTGATGATCTCACCCAGCGGCTGCATGTAGATGTTGAAAAGCATGTGGGGGGGGGGAGGACAGAAGTCAGGCAAGTGGGATCTGGCTGAGAGCAGGCTGAAGTTGGTGGGGCAGTGCCCCCTTAGCCCCAATGAACCAGCCTCCGCTGCTGATGCTCATATGTATATTTATGGAACATTGCAAAGAAGTGATATTGACGCGGTGATCTTAATCTTCAGAGTTGTTTTTGTTGAAATCAACTAACACAGGATTTCAAACCATATCGCACACCGTGGGTTGCATCCCATGCTAGTCCTACCCAGAGTAGAACATGGAATCATAGAATTATGGAACTGGAAGGGACACAAACGGTATTCTAGACCACAGCTAAAGAATCCCTGACAGATGGCCTCCCCAAATTCTGTTTGAAAACCTCAAACAAAGGAGAGTCCACCGCCTTCTGCAGTAACCCATTCCACTTTCGAACAGCTCTTGCCATCAGAAAGTTCTTCCTAAGGTTTAGTTGGAATTTCCTTTCTTTGAATTTGAGTCTATTGGTTCAGGTCCTTCCCCTCTAGAGCAGCAGGAAATAAGCTTGTTCCATCCGCTTGACAGCCCTTCAGATACCTGGAGATGGCTATTGGTATCGCCTCTTTTCCAGGCTCTCAGTCTTTTCTCCATTGAATCTAATAGACATGGCCAACTTAAGCCCATTCATTTCAATAGCTCTATTCCAAGTTAGTTGGCTGCCACCACAAATCACCCATCACCTCAATTAATGACAAACTTTTGGAATGTTTTGTCCTTCCTTCTTGGGTCTATCATCTCCTTTTAGCCCTAATCTATCTAAAAAGTCGGCTACATCCCAGGAGGCGCCAGGCAGGCATCAATCGCCCGACTGAAGTCCATGGAAACCATGGGTGGTCACAGCATTAGCTGGATCTGCTTCTTCATTCTGCTGACAAAGAAGCGCCTTCCAAATCTCTGTGATCTTCACACATTGTTGGAGACTGGGCTCGTGGGGGGTGGGGAATCGCAAAACAAAGGCAGAGAAAATCCATGCCGTTGTAATGGTAATGAATTAATGGTAAAAATAGATTGGGACTGAGCTGACAACAGAAGGCTAGGAAAAGCAGCCTCCTGTCTGCACAGGCAGGGTAGGGTACATCAGGCCTTGGATGGGGTGGGTCTGTCTGACCCTCCAAACTTTCCCCTGGTCACATTCCCTCTTCCCAAGTCACACCCCTCACAGACCCTCCTTTGCACCTTAAGCCAGTGTGGTGTAGTGGTTAAGAGCAATAGACTCGTAATCTGGGGAACCGGGTTCGCGTCTCCGCTCCTCCACATGCAGCTGCTGGGTGACCTTGGGCTAGTCACACTTCTCTGAAGTCTCTCAGCCCCACTTACCTCACAGAGTGTTTATTGTCGGGGAGGAAAGGAAAGGAGAATGCTAGCTGCTTTGAGACTCCTTAGGGTCTCAAAAATAAAAAAATAAAAAATAAAATAAAAAATAAAGTGGGATATCAAATCCAAACTCCTCCTCCTCCTCCTCCTCCTCCTCCTCCTCCTCCTCCTCCTCCTCTTCTTCTTCTTCTTCTTCAGTGTTTTTGCTTGGATGAAATGTGACCTTGAACCCTGAGATTGCCTCTTGCTTGTCTGGATGGAGGGCAGAGGGCAAAGAAGGGTAAGCAAGTGTGTGTAGAAGTAAGCATGCTATTCAAAATTAAATATTATTTTCTCCACCTGTTTAGCCTCTGGCCCTACCCATTGCTGCCATGTGGCCCCAGGAATGTTGAGCAGAAGGGCATGCGGTCCTCGGGCTGGCAAATCTCCACTCCGGGGTGACCACCAAATAAGGCCCCTGACTGTGGGACTGCTGTTCTGGCTAGTAGGCACACATACCATTGGACATTTCACAAATGAAAATAGGGACAGTCTTTTACATGTTGAGTGCCCCTTCTCTCCCATCCAGGGTGACTTCTTGAGGGCTTTTCCCCTGCTGAAGATACATACCATCTACTGGCGGCTGCCTGCTTTGTGGTAACCATGGGATAGAAAGATGGTTCAAACATTACAACTGAGAATTGGATGTAATTTCTAGAACTCTGAATACTACAATGATTAAAGGCTCAGGCTTGGCAGTTCAATTTTTTTTTTTCAAGGAGCAAATAAAGATACTTTGTTTAAGACATAAATAGTCCTTTTCTGGTAGCATCCCAGATAGAGATTGGATTCTCATAGAGAAGTGATCGGTTTTTTACTATGCAAAATTGGTATGGTGGTGTTTTGAAGGTTGCACTTGTAGACAATCTAACACAACATTGCAGAGGAGTCAGATGTGACATTTCCAGAAGTAAGTTTTACAGTAACTGGCCTCTCTTCATGAATTTCATAAATTCCTTACCAAAAGGATCTAGACCACCTTCTGTTCACTTTTGTTTTTGGAGAGGCATATTATTCTGAACGTTATATCAATATTCCACATTTGATTTATTTAAGAGATTCTATCACTGACTTTCTCCAAGGTTTAGAGAAGGTTGCTGTTAACTTTGCAAGTCTGCTGTTGTCATAGATTCTATATGTATATATTTATTTTTCTTGATGTGATCTTTGGAATGCTTTGACTTCTTTGTATCAGTTTGTTTGCTTAAATGTTTTATCAAATAAAAGAAAGAGAGAGAAATGCCTGAAAAAAGCAGTGTGTGCTGCACTTATGAAGAAGCACACTTACATCTCGGAGTTTCTTGGGCTGTTGCAAAACCAGAAGATTGTGTAGCTGTCTGGTGGTCTCACTCACACCTTGATATGGTCCCTGTTAAGGATGAATGTTAAGGAGGAAATGCCTCTGACTTTTACCCTGGCTTACTCACGGGTAAGAGTTGGGCTGGGAGCCTGAGCAGGCCTCCTGTAGTATTTGAAAGATGGCAAGATGATACATAGAGAGCGGAGGAGAAGGAACAAACTTAGCTGATGCTGCTACCAAAGTATATAGAAAACTTAAACTAGTTAGTTTCACTTGGGGTTGGACCAGACAACCCTTGGAGACCCTTTCAACCCTATGATTCTTTGCTTCCTAGTGTCACTCAGAACTGATTCCCCCCATACAATCATTTCTAAATCACTTTAGTTCCTGCTTGCATTACACCTCGATCTAGGGGTTTGAACTCACAAAACCCACAGGAGAACTTGGAAGTCCTTAACAATCCTAATGCATATGGGTGCACCCTAATTCCAGCTTTGAAAGGCGTCTTCACACTCTTTACAACAGGGCAACAACATCAGTGCTTTTTCCCCCCAGCCAGAACTTGCCAGAACTCGGTTCCAGCACCTCTCAGGTGCCATTATAAGTAAACAAGGGAAGAGTTCATTGTGAGTTCCAGCACCTCTTTTTCTGGAAAAAAATAGCACTGGATAGAGTCATACCACACCGAGAGATAATGGAAAACAGCGATGACTGCAGGTAAACAGTTGGAGTGTATTGTTTCAGCCCATTAAAATAAAAAAATCCCCAGAGGTCAATGTGGCTTCCTGACAAATCTGTTTTCCTGTGAGATCAGCTCTCTCAGAAAGCGAAGAGTACTTAATGGGGAAAGCAGAGGCGTAAGTGGAAACGAATCCCAGAGCAGTTTAAATGTCAGAGGGCTGAAGTGCAAGCGGGCTTCAACAGACCACCGATGGCTCCTCAGAGAAAGCCATAACATGCATTAACATACCAAAATCCCCAAAGGCAAAATGCTATTATTTACTGCTCTTTGAAATCTCCCTCGTTTTAGTTGTTTTGCATATTTCCCCTCCCCCATCTACTCCCTCCCCTCCCCCCCAAAAAACTGTTAATGTTTTATTTATGAATGAAGGAATTAGCAACTGTTTGGAACTTCATTAAACGCCATCCTAGGGGACGTACTAAGTGCAGCCTATTAAGTTATTATTCCCAAATATCTATCCAATTTAGACTTAATAAAACATCAAGTGTTGTTGGGTGTAAGTAATTGTTTAAATGAAAATGTCATTGCCACATAATTTGGAATTGGAGCCTTTAGTGCAACGCTGCCTGAAACCTGAGATTTCAGTGTCAGACCTATTGGTCAGGGTTTATAAGGACAGACTTGTGCTGGACTTCTTCTAAAGGGTTTGGGCACAGTTCACTGGCATGTTCCCAAAGTCAGGGAGCCCAACTTGATTTTACAGCAAGTTGGCAAGCCTCCTCCTAAGACAAGGGCAACAGACCATTTTTCATCCCAGATACCACATTGCCTCTTAGGCAAATTTCCGGGATCTACATGCCAGTGGTGAGACCAGAGGCAGAAGTGGGCAGAGCAATGGATGTGAAAGTTACCTCCTGATTATTAGCTTGTGGTAATAGGAAGACAGGATTTTTCACTGGTTTTATAGAATGCCCGCCACACACTCAAACATGCCATCAGTATTGGCATTCCACCGGCTCTTGAAGACACACCTGTTTAGACAAGCTTTCCCCTGGTCTCCTGACCTGCAACTCCTGTTGTAATTGTTGTAACTCTTGTTTTAATTGTTGTGCTGTTTCAGTGGGCTGTTTATAGGCCCTCTAATCTTCACCGGTGGCCCCTGCCACCCACAGACCACAAGCTTCTGCCATGGGTCACAGCCGCATTCCTCCGTCTAATGCTAGGGCCAACCCAGAGAAGCATGTCTATCAAAAGCTTTGCATGGCTGTAGGGGAAGTCACTGACTATGTGACATTAACCCACTGCAAATAAACTCCCAGCTCGTAAATCCTGCCACACAACTGCTAACGCAACAAAACAATCCCACAAATAATGTTGGTGCAGGGAAAAGGAAACGGGTCTACAAGCCATCCACTTAGGTGCCATCTGTTCTGCGTTACTGTAGCAAGCAGAGCTGCAATCTTTTATGTTATATGTAGATGGGCATTCTGCTCTTTTGGGGATGTGAGCACAATGAGCGTAAACCTCAGTCAGCTATGACAGGGCCACCCCTTGGACCACCAATGGCAGGCTTTCAAGGACCACCTCCCAGCCATCCTTCCCAACCAGGATATGCACTGCAGCAGAATGGGTCCTTTGGACAGCCAAACTATGGACCAGCTTACCCTGGGCCAGCAAATTATGGGAGTCAGCCTGAACCTCCACCACCAACTCCACCAAAACGTCTAGATCCAGGCTCCATTCCTAGTCCAATCCAGGTAATTTAAGATGTCAGGAATAATCGTGGGTCAGAGCCATTCATCACTGGAGTCCATGGGCACGTCCCACCCCTTGTCACTACCAATTTTTTGGTCAAAGACCAAGGTAATGCCAGTCCCCGCTACATAAGATGTACATCCTATAATATCTCATCCTCGCCACCAGTGTTAAGTTGTGGGTGAACATATCAGACGACACAGTGATTCTTCAAACAGCTCTTCTTTATTCAGAGGCCAGAACAGAACAGAACTGAAGGGCTCAGTCAGCCTGCTTACATAGAGCTCCAGTACAACGTTACTGTAGCAACTTTCTAAAACTATCCAATCATTGAACGTCACTTTCGATCCTTCATTTGCATAACTATCTACAGTATCCCCCTGCTGGCCCAGGGTGAGAACTTCAGTACATAACACCTCCCATAACCTAGAAAGAATAATGAGGAGATAAAGTGTTATGTGGAAGGAACGAGGCTCAGGTTGCACTGAGCAATCAAGAATTCGTTAGCACACGAGAGACAGGTGACATGTAAATAATGGAGAGGTCGCTAATAGATGACTAATAACTTCAGCGCCATCCAATGATTTCTAGGCAGACTTGGGATTGTCACTGTGCGGTTTTTTTAGCACTGTAAATAGAGTATTAATTTCTGCTTGTCTTATGCAGTTAGCAATGCAAAACTGATCTTCTTTCAAAGTCCTCTGGGAAAGGATGAGGTTTTTAAAGGCCTCTAAGTTGCTGCCAAAATAACGGTGTGATCTCTCCAGAAACACGGGCCTGGAAAATATCACTATTATCGCTCCTGTTAAGCCACCTACAAATTGAGAGCTGCGACTTACTACCGAATCAATATTCCGCTTCCTTGTTCAGCGCACCATGGATTGGGCGACTCGGGAAGTTCATTAACGAGCTTCTTCTGAATCCACTCCAGTGACATGAGACACCCACTGCCTCGTCAGAGGAAAACAGCACCGACTCTGCATTTTGCAATCCTTGATCTCCAGTGAGATTCAACAAGGCCAATAAGAACCAGCACAGCATGCTGCTGGCGTAATTATAAATGTGTGTGAGAGGCAGAAGCTCACATTTTCCTTCTATTAGACCTTAACTGCCTCTGCTGTCTCTTCCTTTGTGGTGCGTTTAAGCCAAGATTTCTTGGATCAAACTCTGCCTCGGTTTCTAAAAAAGCGCTAAGACTGGGTTGAGGAAGGCATAAGACCAGGTCGGGCACCAACATATGGCAAAATCATGCAGCTGCCGGGGCCCCTGTAGGGCCCATATAGGGTGCTGCTTTATACCAAATAAAACCATTGGTTTATCTACCTCAGTACTGTCTACACAGGCTGCATACCCTCCAACATTCCTCAGATGAAAATAGGGACATTTCTCACTCCCCCCCACCAAGTGACCCTCCTCAACACCCCCCCCCCATTTTTGTCCATTCTTCCCACCCCACAGAACATTTCCTATCAGAAGAAGGGCAAATGCCACCACTTCTATACCAATGGGACACAGCACACACACCCTCCATCTTCCTGAGAAAACCCTTAATCCCATTTTCATTTTATCCTTCAGTAGAATTTACATACCAATAAATAACTCCTTGTCCCTCGCTTCGCTCCCCCTTTCTTTCCACCCGGGGCAGCCCTACCCTCTGCCTGCCCCTCAGAGCTGGTGCATTACACATGCCTGGGGCTCAGCAGCCACAGCTTCTCCTCCTTTTCATCTGCTCTCCAGCAGGTAACCACATAACAGACCACAGTTCAAAACATGGGAGCCAGTGGTTGGAGTGTCAAACTAGGACCTAGGAGACCAGGCTTTGAACTCCCACTTGGCTGTTGAAATATACTCGGAGTCGAGTGTGGATTTCATGCTCTTTACTCAGCTCATAGTAGTGAAGAGGAATGCCAGTTCCCCCGAAATGTCTGCTTTATATACGTTATTTACACAATGGGCCCCACATGATTGGCTAATTCTGGGGTTCACCTGTAGGCCAGTCAGGTTGCGAATTCACTTCCACCTGGAGTTGGATTGGGTGGCTCCTGCGGACCAATCAGACTGCTGCATTCTGGATCCTATTGTTCTAGGACCAATCAGACTGCTGCATTCTGGATCCTATTGTTCTAGGACCAATCAGACTGCTGCATTCTGGATCCTATTGTTCTAGGACCAATCAGACTGCTACATTTCTGAATCCTATTGTTCTAGGACCAATCAGACTGCTGCATTTTGGATCCTATTCAACTCAACACATAACACCTGTGAAGCCCACTGGGTCACTTCCCAGGGTTGCTGTGGGGCTTGAATGAGGAGTCGGAAAAGAACCTTGAACAACTTGGGGGTGGGGGGAGGTGGGATAGAAATGGAATAAATAAATCAGCAAGCAAGTGGGCTCTGTTCAGACTGGTGGGTTATAGGGCTGGTGCATGACTATTGTATATGCTACCTCCAGTTCTTGAGCACCAGAGGCAAGGTGTGAGATTTGACCCATGGATGTCTCAGATCTCTTAATTGGGCCAATCAAGGAACAGCAGTTCCCCAGCATATAAAGATGGGAGCGTGTGATGTCACTTAATTGCTGCTTTATTTGCAAAACTTGTGGTGCTAACACACTTTCCCCCTCCAAATTTTTTACTCAGCGGGGTGGCTTTCTCTCTTAAAGTTATCACTTTGTGTCACAGAGGGAGGCTTGGAAATCGATAGCATTCAGTACATGAACAAGCCATGCAGAAGCCCAAGCATAAAAAGGAAGGCAAAATGTTTCAAACCAACCCCCTCCTTTTTTTTAAAAAAAAAAAGGACTGCAAAATTTAGATGAGTGCAAAATAGCTTTTCTACCCTGCTTTGAAGTTGCTACATCATATCTGATTAATGCATTTTAAAGATGCTTGTTGCATATAAATAAACAAAAAATGCTTTGTAAGGGGAAGATCAAGCTTCCTGCATAATGCTTTCTCTACAGCCTAATCTATAAACAAATTAATCAAAAGGGAGGGGATTTTATATATTCCCACCCACCCCATTCTGGGCTCTTGGGTCTCTAATAGCAAAAGAAGAAAATATCCAACAGGTGAAGCTTTAGAGAGCTTGGAGATTTAGTGAAGGGATAAGGAGATACACTTGAATTCCTAACTGTTGTTTAGCCATTAAAGCACAAGAGCTTTAACATTGGCAAATGCAGAATGTCCAAAGGATGTCTGAAGGTAGATGATAAAGAAGTAGGCAGATGAGGCTAACTCCTACACTTAGGCTCCAAAAACTGGAGTATTTATCCCAGAAACACACTAATAGTTCATCCTCCCTCATCCAGTGCCCAGGACTGCATGGAGGGGGGTAGGAGAGAGGGAAATGGATGGAGTACATATGTGCATTCAATTGCCTAATGGCATCTGTGTCACCCAGGAGATTGTAACCACAGAGATAAGAAAAGAAGTCTTGTTCTGTTGTCTAGAGGGCACTTCCTGGTTCACATCGGGAAGCCGTTTTCAACGGAGCCCAGTAATGGAAGCACACATCTGTACTGAGGCAACATTGGGTGCTGAAATTTTGCACCCTAACAATTTTGCACCCTAACAATTTTGCACCCAAGGCAACCACCCCTGTGGGCCCCCACACTACGCCACTGCTCTACATCATTTGCCTACCTCTGATGGTACAACAAAGAGCCACAGGGATATTTAACCAGTCCAGTCTGCCAGAAGATGTGATAACTATTTCTGAACAAAGCATGTCTATAGAAGAGTGGGGCCGGGGGGGGGAGCTGTCCCTTAATGCAGTCCCCCCTCCCTTTACAGTGTTGGATTTTTACAACTTCTGGATTGCTCGATGTTTCAATTTATATCAGTGCTCTGACTTAGCTGCAAGCCGGGACAGTTTTACGAGCACTAAAAATAACCCTGCAACACACAACCACTAAGTACTAATGACATAAATAGTACTCGCTAATGGCCTCTATTTTTATTGCAATATCAACCTTCAATACATCACAATTACCCGGCTTCTGAAACTGAAACAATACATACTGTATGGTGCCAATTTGCAGTTCTGTTGCTGAAAATGGCATCATTTGCGGTGACTGTAACATACCACCCACCTTAGCTAGTGGCTTTTGATTTGAATGTTACTCAGCATTCATAGTGCCATTTACAAACCATCTCGCAATTGACTAATACCCTGAATTGTCAAACTTGTCCAGCGTTAGCTTCTCACGTTTGCATCACAATAGCCACCAGGTGGGTGTTACCTAAGTCAGCCATGTGCTCAGCAAAGACACACACCCTAATTAATTTTCAACCACAAAACAAGTTAAAACAGAAGGGAGAGCAGCTTGCTTTGTCGGTCTAGTCATTCCTTCTACTTTCAATGTTCAGGCTGTGAATGCTATGTCACCCATAAACTGGAAGGAGCTGTCACCAGGCTAGGGAGAACCCCAAGATTTGCAGAAATACAAAAACCTTCAATGCTGAAAGCCAGTACAGTGATGAGACCCTGGAAAGCTGATTGCCTGGAGAAAAGGAGATGGAATGGAGCAGCTGGCATCCTGAACAGCAATACTTAGGCTGCAACATTTTGTCACAGGTCCCACTTGCAAATTAAAATGACAAATGAATTTTCACGATTGCAACATAGCTTTTCATTACCCCCAGAACATGTTGCTAATGTTAGGTGACTGAGTTGTTTTCTTAGGGATGAGAGAATGTCCCACACTGAGTATTGGAAGACACAAGAACTACCCACACTGGAAGAATGGCAGACGAAGGTGATTGACTATATGGGATTGGCGGAGATGACGGGCAGAATCCGTGACCAAGAAAAAGAGACGGTGGAAGAAGATTGGAAAAAAATTAAAGTATATCTCAAGAACTGTTGTAAAATTAATGAGTGCTAAAATGTCAAGGGAAAGGAAAGAATATAGAATTACAGCTGTAATTGACTAAGTATGAGAAGAAGCTAAAAAAAAGAAGAAAATGAGCAATTAGATAATTGGAGTGAGGGGTTGTTGAAGAAATTTTAAAACAGGGATGCAGAAAAGGGGAGGTAAGGGGAAGTCTGAGAAGTAAGGTTTATGAAAAAGAGGTTTTGAAATTATACATGTTTATATGTTTTGTTTGTCTATGTATTGTGCGTTGTTTTGTCTTTTAATTTGTGTTGGAAAATCAATAAAAAATTATTATAAAAAAGAGAGAATGTCCCACACTGTTCCCTGGTTGCTCCTCACTAGTATCCTCTGCCCCATGATCGATTCCTCCTGCAAACAGGAATGGCTTGCCCTGTAGGGCGGAGCTTCAACAGTAGCCTCTCAGTAGCAGCTGAGGTCAGGGCTGCTGACTAGGAGAGGGTGTAAAAATTAATTCTGGAATGGGAGCATGCCCAGTGCACTTCAGCTTTAGTTCAGCAGGTGAGTAGAACATAACCCTCACCCCCAAATTAGCATTCCTGTTGCAGAATATTAGGAGGAGGAGTGGCAGAAGGAAAAAAAACAGCAGCTGCTTTATATATACAGCCTGTCACACCACTTCAGATGGGGGATGGGGTTTGCATCCAAAGCCCAAACATGGTGGGGAGGAAGGAAATGTGTATACAGTGGTATCTCGGGTTACATACGCTTCAGGTTACAGACTCTGCTAACCCAGAAATATTACCTCGGGTTAAGAACTTTGCTTCAGGATGAGAACAGAAATCGTGCTCCGGTGGTGGTGCGGCAGCAGCAGGAGGCTCCATTAGCTAAAGTGGTGCTTCAGGTTAAGAACAGTTTCAGGACCTCCGGAACGAATTAAGTACTTAACCCAAGGTACCACTGTAATTGGTCCTAGTGGTCCAAGAAGGCTGTGATGCCATTACTTTTAAAAAAATAAACCTTGAGGTTAAATGTTTGATGATGCTAAAGAATGTTTGTGCGTGGTTAAACTGTACATTTCTATGCACATTTTCTAGTTAGAGAAATGTGTCACAAAATTCAGAGAAGTGCAAAACCCAGGCTGTGTTTCTGTGTGCATATTGGTTCAGGAAGTGCAAAGTGGGTGGTTTCTCATTCCAGCACCAAAATATCAAATCTCAACCCCACCCATTTCCTAGCAAACACACAGTCTGCCACACTATAGTGAGATAGACTGCATTTCTATTTAAGTTACAGTAATTTATTTCCAAATCTTTGTGTGCAAATGAAGATGGGAGCATTTGAAGAGGCAGGTGGGAAGTAAACCGAGAAATAACAGAACAAATTCAAGAAACACCTGAAGACCTACTTTGTGTACACTGACTTCAGCTGAAGACCTGCATCCTAAAATAAAATTGTGTGTGTGCATGGGCCTTGGGGTATTGGTGCTCTGAAGGGAAGGACTGCACTTGAGTTAAATATAAAACATTATTGCCCTTGCAATAATCGAGGGAGAGCTTTGGTCTCCTGGCTCCAGCTCTGGGAAGAGAGCATATTAAAACTGCCTCCCATTCATTTTGCGGCTGACAAGCCAAGTAATAAAGTTGAGGTTCGTTTTGTCTATAGTAGGATGCCCATATTGCACCCCAGAGAGATTGGCCGTGCAGTTCCTATTTATAGGAATTTACATAATATGTAAATGTCTAGAAACGGACTCCACCAAGGGGTAAGAAATGCAGCGACCTCTTTGTGAGGCAGTGATTGTGTGGAGGGTGTGGGGTGTTCCTCCACATTTTTTAAGTCCCAGGTTTACAAAACACTTTGCTTCCCCTCCCTGTCAAATCACCAGCTCTTCCGCAATTGCCTTGGATTCTCAGCACCCATTAGGGAAAGCTGTGATTATTTTCTCTTTTGCTGTACAAAGGATTTTGTACTTGACCCTCCTTTACCAGTGTGCTCCCGTTGCATTTGCTTCAACTTGATGCTAATGGTCTCCATCACAGTTTTTATTTTTTGCCTATAGCTTTCCTTGTGTGTCCTTCCCAAGTTGCTGCTTTTCAAAATAACCTCTGCCATCTGCCTTGGGTCCAGCTGTTCCTCTCCCTTCTCGTTCTCCCACCTTTTTGTTCTCTAGGGGTTTGAAGTATAATTTTACATCTTTTATACAGTCTCCTTCCTTTCCCCCCATAAAATAAAATTGTTGTGTCTTCAAGATACCTTCAGTTGCCTTTTTATGATGTGGCCCCTATGAAGGCTTTGATATCTTCACAAATCATTGGGTGCTCTTCATACAATTGTCGAAAAACAGTGTCTTTCTGCTTGCATTTGATCAGGACTGAAAAGGGGCATGGCCTGGGGAGAAAGCACATGGTCTGGCAAGGGTCTTGAGGGCCAGGCAGAGAGGTATGGAGGGCCACTTTCAGCTCCTGGGGCTCAGGTTCCCTGCCCCTGCCTCAAAGTATATGGCATTGACCAGAACATGTGACAGAACTGCCTTGAAGGAAGGAATTCCACATTTCCTTGAAGCTGTCCCTTATTATTCCCTCAGGGGTTGTTGTTGTTTCAATTTATATACCAGCCTTTATCCAAAGACATAATACAGAGCCTAATAATATACAGCATAAAATAACAACAGTTCCCCCATACACACATTTAACAGACCATAGATTATTTAATGGCCAAAGGTCTGGGTAAAGAGAAATATTTTCGCCTGGTGCCTAAAGATATGTAATAATGCCACCAGGCAATACTCTGAGGACAGCATTCCACAGATGGAGAGCCACCACATAAAAGGCCTGTTCTTGTGATGTCACCTTCTGAACCTCTTGGGGAGGCAGGGACATAGAGAAGGGCCTCAGATGACAAGTACAGGTTCAGAAGCTTCCTTTATATTAAAGCCCCACCTGCACTATGTATTTAAAGCATCATCATACCACTTTAAGCAGTCATGGCTTCTGTTGTGTACTGAAGTTCTCACCCTGGGCCAGCAGGGGGATACTGTAGATAGTTCAGGTCCACATATGCAAATAAGGGATCGAAAGTGACGTTCAGTGATTGGATAGTTACAGAAAATGGTTACTGTTGCGTTCTAGTGGAGCTCTATATAAGCAGGCTGGCTGAACCCTTCAGTTCAGTTCTGTTCTGGCCTGTGAATAAACAAGAGCTGTTTTAAGAATCGCTGTGTCGTCTGATATGTTCACCCACAACGTAACAGCTTCCCCTCAAAGAATCCTGGGAAATGTAGTTTGTAATGGACACAGAGCTACAATTCTCAGAGTGGTTTTACAGTCAATTCCTTTCTTCAGTGAACTCTGGAAATTGTAGCTCTCAGCACCCATTACAAATTACATTTCCCAGGATTCTTTGGTGAAGAACCTATGGGGTTCAAAGTGGTATAGTACTGCTTTCAGTGTATGGTGCAAATGGGTCCTTAGTTAGACCATTAGTCCCTCTACTGTTTACACTGACTTGCAGTGATGCTTCAGGGTTTGAGACATGCCTAGTCCTACTGGAGATGTTAGAATGGAATTGGACCTCTTGCCTGCAAAGCGTGTCGTCTACCACTGAGCTATCGTCCTTTCCCCCAAAAGAGCTAAAGACCTTCAGAAAGCACCAAATGGTAAGAATAATCAAGGGATGGGGAATTGTTCCTGACCACCCAGCACTGAACTGCAATGCAAAAATATGGACCATATTTTCAGCCCTGAATTCTGTGTATTCTGGATATACCTGGGACAAGCTAATCTATCAGTATTTGCCACTGCAGAAGACCATGTGGTCAAAATGCATCTGGCAACTTAAATCCTTATTTTATCCACATCAGGTAGCTGAGTTATAGTTTCTTCGGTTATTCAATCGAGATTGGATTTTATTATAGTGTTCAGAGGTTTTATGCTTTACTGTAATTTTTAATGACTCATGTACAACAATATATCAAGTGCAATTTGCAGCTGATTTATTTATTGCACTCTCTGTTCTTCTTTCAAAGAGTTCAGAGCGGCATATATGCTTTCCTTACCTCCAGTTAACCTCACTAAAATCTGAGAGGGATTAGCTGGCCCCAGGTTTATCAGTGAGCTTCATGGCTGAATGGCAAGTTGAACCCAGGTCTCCCCACAATTCTAATCTGCCCCACTGACTCAGGGGTAGACAACACAGCATCTTCTAGAAGTTGTTGGACTACAATTCCCATCATGGTGATGTTGGACTTTCTTCACCAACATCACCCATGGGGAGATAGAATAAAAACTTGCCCACAATATCTTTGCTTACTTTAGCTGCAACTTACCACTCTACACCAGCCAGTACCATACAAAGCATTTGGTCAACTTACATACAGTTTTCAAAATAATCAATTGCCCTATCACTTCACTGCATTCGGTGCGGTAGGTAAACTCCCCCTGCTATTTAGTTAAATTGTTAAGATACCACAGGTGTGTTGAATTGTTAAGAGCTCACAGATGTACTGCCATGCAGGTTATAATTGCAAACACACACCTCTGAGTAGCACCATTGACCACATCAATCCTCCAGCAGCATAATTCAAAAGCATCAATTCTTCGGCGATCAGCCGCCTTTATGGAAGTGAGAACTGGACCATAAAGAAGGCAGATCGCCGAATAATTGATGCTTTTGAATTATGGTGCTGGAGGAGACTCTTGAGAGTCCCATGGACTGCAAGAAGATCAAACCTCTCCATTCTGAAGGAAATCAGCCCTGAGTGCTCACTGGAAGGACAGATCCTGAAGCTGAGGCTCCAGTACTTTGGCCACATCTTGAGAAGAGAAGACTCCCTGGAAAAGACTCTGATGTTGGGAAAGATGGAGGGCACAAGGAGAAGGGGACGAGAGAGGACAAGATGGTTGGACAGTGTTCTCGAAGCTACTAACATGAGTTTGACTAAACTGCGGGAGGCAGTGGAAGACAGAAGTGCCTGGTGTGCTCTGGTCCATGGGGTCACGAAGAGTCGGACACGACTAAACGACAACAACAACAGGTGAACCATTAGCTATACTGGCGGGGGCTGCTAGGAGTTATAGTCCAACATTAGCTGGAGGGCCCCACATTGGGTATCTTTTTTTCTAATCACTTCTCCACTAGGAATTGAAGCATCAGTCAATTTCAGTACTCTCTGTTTCTTATTTTTCCAATCTTAAGTTCAGTTCTCCATATTTTGCACAATTCGGGGGGGGGGTGTTAATCCTACGGAACTTCTTCAGCATTTTAGAGTGAATCTCTCCTCATAAACACATTTTATATGGAATTTTGACTAATTCAAGCAACGTTCCCTAATAAAGGCAATTTGGTGTGTTGTTTTCACCAGTATGTTCATTTTTATGCTTGCTTTTCCCTACTCAGTGCATTTTTTGGTAAACATTATTTGGATGGCAAGCTCCAGAGTGAAATTTCAATCAGTGCCAGTTTTGGAGGGTAGTTTCAGTTTACATACTGTTTCAGAAAGTGAATTTGGACAGAATAAGAGCCTGCAGCTAGATCAGGCCCATCTAGTCTATCAGCCTCTTCTGACAGTGGCCAACCAGGTGCCTATGGAAAACCAAAAAGCAGGATTCAAGCACCAGAGCCTTCTTCCCGTCTTGTAATTTTCAGCAACTGGTATTCAGAAGCATTGCTGCCTCCAGCTGTGGAGGCAGAACGCAGCCATCATGGCTACTAGCCATTGATGGTCTTATCTTCTGTGAATCTTTCCAATCCTATTTTAAAGCCATCCACGTTGGTGGCCATCACGGCCTCCTGGGGGAGCAAGCTCCATAGCTTAACTATATGCTGAAATCAAAAGACACAAAAATTGACAGGTTCTCCCACCCCTAACAAAAAAATTATGGTCCTATTATTGACAACCCACCTATTTCCAGAAGGCTTGATTCCTCCCAGCCTGCTGAGTTGTGTTAGGAAAGTAATCAGAAATGCAGAAGGCTAAACTGTTAGATTATTTGGGGTTTGTTTTTTTTAAGGGCTGGGGGGTCCCTTGCGTCTCCATCTTTCCATTTGCACTTGTACCCTGATGTATCCTCTTTCCAGTTCACCTGTTTAACCTGATGATCCATCTTCCCTTCCATTTGTTCCATTTCCCCAGTTGCCATTTTCCAAGACATCCCCACCATTAGGAGGCTCAGGGGAAGAGGATGCTCTCTCTCCAAAGCTCTTTTCAAACTCTGCTCTTTTCAAACATTAGCATTGTGTATAAATAGCTGCTTCTTACACATGGGGAGGGGGGGGAGAAATATGGTGGCAGCACTTACCAAAGAAGCCTACCGAAACAAGCCACAAACCTGGTAGAGGAAAGAGAGAAGTCAGGATTTTCCGTGTTGTTCTGTAAACACATCCTGTATAGAACTTCCCTTATGTGACTTAAGAATTAGAGAGTGGAGGCTGGTCTTTCAGGGCAAATTAAGTGCTGCCCCCACCAAGCTCAGTCTGCCCTCAGCCATTCCCAATATGTCTATCTTCACACTTTGGCTCCCTCTGCACTATAGATTTAAACAGGTATTACACCACTTTAAACAGTCAGGACAGTCCCCAAAGAATCCTGGGAACTTTAGTGAGACCCCTATTCCCCTCATAGAGCTACAATTCTCAGACTGGTTTGAATGGTAAGTTCCTCTTCCCAAGGAACTCTGAGGATTGTAGCTTTGTGAACAGAATAGGTTTCCTACTAAGTCTCAGGGACGCAGGTGGTGCTGTGGGTTAAACCACAGAGCCTAGGACTTGCCAATCAGAAGGTCGGCAATTCGAATCCCCGCGATGGGGTGCGCTCCCGTTGCTCGGTCCATGCTCCTGCCCACCTAGCAGTTCGAAAGCATGTCAAAGTGCAAGTAGATAAATAGGTACCGCTCCGGTGGGAAGGGAAACGGCGTTTCCGTGCGCTGCTCTGGTTTGCCAGAAGCGGCTTAGTCATGCTGGCCACATGACCCAGATGCCGGCCAGTAAAGCGAGATGAGCACCACAACCCCAGAGTCGGTCACGACTGGACCTAATGGTCAGGGGTCCCTTTACCTTTACCTTTACTGAGTCTCAGCGCCCTTAAGAAACTACCATTCCCATGATTCTTTGGTGGAAGCTCTGACTGTTTAAAGTAGCGCTTTAAATGTATAGTGTAGATGGGCCCTTTCAACCAGGGGAGCTTCCTCCTAATCAGTCTCTGTGTTGTCCCCAGTAGAACTTAGCAGGGAGGAGGATGGGGACAAATCTAGAATTAATTGGCTCTGTCTTTCGTTGGCTCTGGCTCCACCTAGTGCTGGGCTCCCTGCATTCCACCCAGTCAGTTCCATTGGCCACTCCAATAAATTAAAACTTCAGTTTTTCACCAGCAATCAACTGTCCATCAGCTCATTGGATCTATTAGTGAAAATAGACATCCAAATACCGTATTTTTCCATGTATAAGACTAGGTTTTTTTCCTGAAAAAATAATGTCAAAAATCAGGGGGCGTCTTATACATGGATACATCTCTCTCCCTCATCCCCATTTTCTTAAATCTGAGTCCCCCAAAATAGGGGACATCTTATACATGGGGGCGTCTTATAGATGGAAAAATATGGTAAGTTTAGGATTTTAAAAGCAAATATGTGCTCTGAAATGAGAGGGGGCAGTTGCCAAGTTACCAAATTCCCCATCGCCCTTGGAAAGGTTGAATAGGTTTCAACACTGCATAAGGGAGAATCTGTGGTAAAGAGAGATCAAGGGAGCCAGGGTTGTGGTTACAGCAAGGTTGGTCAACACGGTGGTGACCTCCAGATATTGATATGCTACAGTTTCCATCATCACTAACCATCAGCCATGCTGGCTGAGGCTGATGAAAATTGGAGTCCAACAATACATAGAGAGCACCATATTGGCTATCCCCCGAGTTAGAGTGTCAGATTAGAACTGGAGAGACCCGAGTTGAAGTCCACACTCAACCAATGAAGCATTCTTGACAAATTCATGAAAAATCATGGCGGAAGAAGGCAATCAGTGGCTACTATCAACAATAGTTATGTGCTGCCTCCAGTATAAGAGGCAGCTCTCATTAAACAAATTCACATATTATGTAAATGTTCAGGACCTAACATTTATTTTGTGTCTGTTCCAGGTTTATGGAACACTTTACACCCATCCTTTCAAATCAATAACTCTTCTACAGTTGACTTGGATTCTCAGCACACAATGAGGAGAAACTTGTGCTTATTTTCTCCTTTCCTGTGCAAAAGAATTTTGTACTTGACCCTTCTTTATCAACAGAGTCCCTTTATGTTTGCTTCAACTTGATATTAATAGCCTTCAATAGTTGATGGAGATCATGAGCAGGAGAGGGCTATTGTACTCCTGTCTTACTTATGGGCTTCCCACAGGCATCTGGTTGGCCATTGTGAGAACAGAATGCTGGACTAGATAGGCCTTTGCTCTGACCCAGCAGGGCTGTTCTTATTCTCTAGGCTAAGCTACCATTGTTTAGCCTAACAAATCTCACTGGGTTGTTCTGAAGATAAAGAGGGGCAGTGGAAAGACCATTGCCAAGGACAGCTATTTATTTATTTACTTATTTTATTTAACATTGTTTGACTGGAAATCAAATATCTCCATGTTTTTTATTGTTATTATAAAAGGAAAATATTGAAATTGTAACAAAAGACAATGTTAAAAACAAAGAATTCAAAATGGAATGAAAATCAGCTGTTGAGCTAAAAAGAAAATTAAAACACATGCCAGCTTCTAAATGCTTTTTTTAGCAGGCATCAGAACAACTACACAAAAGGCACCTACCTTATGTCAACAGGCAGAAAGGTCCAAAGGGTGGGTGTTGCCACTCTAATAGACCCTCTAAGCGTCCTTATTTTCCAGGGGCAGTCCAGGATTTACAGAAGCCATCCCGGTTTCTGATTTGATTCTGGAATGTCCTGCTTTTCCTTAGGATGTTCCTATTTTCATTGGCGAAATGTTGGAGAATATGGAGCTATCCAGTGCTTTTTTTCTGGGGGGACACAGGGGTACTCATACCCCTAAACATTTTGTGAATCTAAGTTTGGACCCATTGAGGGGTAGTATTTCAATATGAGTAGGAAAATGAGAGTATCCCAAACTTTTTTTTAAAAGAAAAAAAGCACTGGAGCTATCCGACCCCTGAGCCTTCTGAAGGCAATCCTGTATAGGGAAGGTTTTTTTTAAAAAAAAATGTTTAATGTTTTATTATGTTTTTATATATCTTAAAAGCTGCCCAGAGTGGCTGGGGCAACCCAATAAGATGTGTGGGGTATAAATAGTAAAATTATCATTATGGAATGGAAAGTCCCTATTTTCATTGGAGAAATGTTGGAAGGTATGCACTAAAAGATTGATTTCTTACAAGTGCAGAACAAATATTTCTTTCAAGTGCCAGTTCTGTATATCAAAGTGGTTGAGGGAGCATGAATGGAGTTACATGATCCCTCAAGTAAACTGGACCCAAGCTGTCAAGATGTTTATATACAAAGAGTAACATGTGGAAATTAGCCTGGTATAAGAGAACTCCTAAAAACAGAGGAGATCTGGCCATACTAGCCCAATGAGTTCTGCAGCATCTTAAAGATCACCAGATCATTTATTATGACATACAATATAGGCCCGTCAGAGCAGGCACACCAAGGGAACCTCCAATGCAACCTAGTGCTCATTTTATCTTCCTACTTATCTGAAGACTGGGTTGTCAGCCAGTAATACCACAAAGGCAAGACTTTGGGGCAGAAGGTCAGAGCTCCACTTAGCAGAATCAGTGGAGGGACCCTGAAATGCTGGCTAACCACATTTGTGAAGGGGGGCGGGTTGCTCTCTTGTAAGACCATTAAGTCCAAAGTCTAAAATCACCTAACTGCATGGCTGCATTCTGCAGAGAACCAAGGCTGTAGTAATAAGGGCATGATTAAACTATTAGAAGTCTCTTCCTGAAAGATTTGTACTACAGCCCTAAGGGTCAATAATTTATTTATTTTTAACATTCCTCCCTCCCTAATTATAGGTACAATTCCTTCGTTTATATTATTATTTGTTTTTCTAAAGTATGGAGCATTTTAATAATCTGATCAGGTAAAGCACAATAAGTACTATTTGTTTGTAGTGATCTAATCCACCAGTCTTTAACTAGTGGATTGGGACCCACTACTGGCTTGCAGTTTGATCCAAGATGGCTCACAACATGCTACTGCCATGCTAGATGACCCGGATGATTGCCAGATTCTGTGTACAGATCTGTAGGCACAGACCATCCTCCGACCCAAACTAGTTTGTTAAGAAAATCCCCAAACTCGGTTCCATGGGTGACTCTGGGTCATCTCTCTGCAGTAGCTTATCTTAAAGTTTTAAGTGTCTATGCGCTTATTGCATTTACAGTGGTACCTCGGGTTACATACGCTTCAGGTTACAGACTCTTCACATAGTATTTCTTCACATAGTGCCTAGTCAAACTATGGAACTCACTCCTACAGAAGGCAGTGATTCCCTCTTGAATGGTTTTACAAGAAGAGAATTAGAGAAATTCATGGGGGAGAGGGCTTTCAGTGGCTGCAAGTTATGATGGTTATGCTCTGCGTCCACAATTGGAGGCAGTGATGCCAGTGGCGTAGCGTGGGGGTCCGGGGGGGGCGGCCGTACCGGCCGCAACATCTGGGGGTTAGGGTTAGGGGGCGCAAATCCATGGGTTAGGGGGCACAAATTACTTGCCTTGCCCCGGGTGCTGACAACCCACGCTACGCCACTGAGTGATGCTGCCAAATACCAGTTCCCAGGAACCCCAAAGGGGGAGAGTGCTCTCATGCTCGTGTTCTGCTTGCTGATTTCTCACAGGCTGGCCACTGTGAGAACAGGATGCTGGACTGGATGTGCTCTTGGCCCGATCCAGGAGGCTATTCTTAGGTTCTTAGGTTCCAATATGTGACAAAAGATTAGGGCAATGAGTCCCCAAATGTATGTTTGGGTTAAAAGTGGAACCTGGGTGTGAAAAGACTGGCGGCAATTTCTTATCAGCTGATATCTCTGTAGGTCTCCAGTCTGTCTATATAACAGCTGGTTGATAAATTGGTTGTTTAAAACAGGCATTTCCAACTTTTCTTTAACATATCAAAAATGGGCTAGCAGGGAACTGATAGGTCTTCTTCCTAAGAAAAGCTGGCTGACATCCCAAAACTATAACAAATCTGTGACATTCTTGATACATGAGTTATAATGTCATTCTGAGACACACACACACATATACATACACACACAACCATAAAATCAGGTGCTCAGAAGTCATTCTGCTTCCTCTCCTCCATGAAGCATTTCCACATGACATGCCTGCAAAGCAATTTAATCTCTCCAGGAACAAAGAAAATCCTCTCATCCTTCTCCAACAAAATAAAAAACTTTGACTGGTCAAGGATAGCTAATTTTTCATCATAGAGACTAGCTATTGATGGCAGGCTCCTTTTTTTATCTCTATGTTCAGACATAAAACTGTTATGAAATTGACAGCGCAGTCTCAATTTGGAGAGGCGTGCATGTGTGTGTTTTCAATGCAGAAACAGCTGGGAATTGTTTTTATATATATATATAAACCTTCGGAGGAATATCACAGCCATTTTCCCAAACCAAAGCAAAATCCCATGGGAAATCCACCCACATGTTCAGATTTTCACCAATCGCACTTTCACTCCCAAACTTCTGAGATTAGCAGGATATTGCTCTAATTACAGCCTCTAGATGTGTCTGAAGATGCATGTTTTGCTCACAGTTGTCTCACTGAAACATAGGTTTTGTAGTATTATGCTCTACATAACAAGTCATGCACATTATACAAAGAATTCAGAAGACATCATTCATGAGCATGTAACAGATATACCTAAATCAGGGGTGTAGAACCTTTCTCAGACAAAGGACCACATTCCCTTCAGGGCAATTTTCTAGCAGGGTGGGATCTGGTGCTGGTGGTGGACACAGAGGAGGAAAAAGCAGAGAGAGCAGTTAAAGTGAATTTTGCAGCTATGCAGTTGGGGAGGCGTGAAGTGGGGATCCAGTCCATGTTAGAGTGGTAGTTGATAAGCTTTAATTACTAGAGTACAGTGTTATGATTTGTGTGTATATGAGCGTTCCAAAACCACAAACCGTGGGTTGGCTCCAGATGATGTAAGCTACGATTAGGCTGAAAACCTAACCATGCCTAATCAGAAGGAAGTCTCATCAAGGGCAGGGGAAGGGAGCAGTGGAGGCGGTCCTCCCCGGGTGTCACCACTGAGGGGGGGTGATAAAATGCCCGGCGGCACTCACTGCGGGGCCTGCAGTGCACCCAAGCCACACGTCTCGCCTGGGAGTGATGCAGTGGCTTGGGCGCCCGCTGCCTCCCCCTCAGCTGTAGGGCAGCTGAGTGGGAGGAGGCAGGCAGACTCCTCAGAGGCCCCACGGAGTGTCCTGCCAGAGGCGCCTGATCGGCTTGCTCCGCCACTGAGTTCCATTGAATCCAAGGGAGCTTACGGGTACCTCCCACTGACCTAGGAGTAAGCCACATTGGATTCAATTAGACTTACTTCTGCGTAGACGGGGTTCAGATTTCAGCCTAAGTTCCCATTGAGAACAGTGAGTTTTAAGACATAACTTATTTGCCCTACTGAGTTCAGCAAAGTCCAAACTTTACCTGGTTTGATGAACTTTGCAAGTCAGGATTGAGGTTTTTTACAGTGCAATCCTTGACATGTCTACTCAGAAGTAAGTCTCATTGAGTTCAGCAGGGGCAGTTTCTAGATGAGGGGATGTAGGATTGCAGATGAATTATTTTTACTTCTTTTACACAAGGTAGCATACACAGTACTCTTGACAGTCTTCCACACAAGCATTGACCAGACCCAAAGCTTCAGTGAGGTTCTTGCATTCCATGCCATTAGACTATGCATTGGGACCCAGATCTAAAAGGCTTCTGAGCACTTTCTCACAGCTTGTGCTACATTTTATTGTGGATTTTCACATCCACCCCACCACCATCACCTACTTTTTAATTTATGTGTTCCTCTTAAGTGCATGGACTATACATTGATCTCAGTAAATAAGAGACACAGGTATTCATATAGGGCTGCCCCAGCCTGGCCCCAGGAAGCAACAGGAAGGAAACACTAAAATAAATTGGGAAGTTTAAAAGGTCTGAAACGAAGCTGTCTGTGCGACTCGAGCTAGCATGATGTGTACACGAACCTTTGTGTGCTGGCATTCATTAGACAGAACGGCAGGGAGAGTGTGACAGAAACAGCGTAATATGCTGTCACTATTCGGGAGGGAATGTCAAGGACATCAGGAAATATGGGAGACGCATCGACTCATCTTCAAATTAAAAGAATACATGCGAAGTCCACCTAAGCAAGGAACCTTCTTTTCCCTTTCTAAGGGATCTACGTTGACGTTAATTACCCTAATGAGATCAGCTCCCAGGTATAATAAGCTTTGGAGCAATACCTTCCGCGCAAGAGGATTTCATCTCAGCAGTCAAGAGATGAGAGCTGGGAGCCAGCACTATGCACTGGTGGAGCAGCATGCAAAATGGCTGCTCACGAGAAGCCCACATGGGCCTGGCTTGCAAATATCCAGACTCACCTACTGTCTGGTTTGGGTGGGGGGCAAGCTCCAGGCCCCAAGGTTCTGGGACCAAGAGGGAACTGGCTGTCAGTCTATGCTGGTTGTGTTGGGTATTTAAGCCATCTTACATGCCTCTAGTCAGTAGATGGCAGGGTTGAAACTAACAGATAGACAGAGGAAAATGTGCTTTGTGGTTTTGTTCTGCCAAATGCCCAGGCTCCACCCATTCCTTCTCTCTCTCTCTCTCTCTCTCTCTCTCTCTCTCTCTCTCTCTCTCTTCTCTCTCTCTCTCTCTCTCTCTCTCTCTCTCTCTCTCTCTCTCTCTCTCTCTCTCTCTCTCTCTCCTGCTCTGCCATGAAGCAGCCTTGAGATACTAGTTAAGCCATGTAGGCTTAGAATCCAAAGCTATCCTTGTAAATATGAAGAACCTTCATTTCCTTTACCAATGTGTTTTATTTTGCACTTTTAAGCAATGCTAGCAATGTCTGAATGAGACAGAATGGTGTTGGAGGGACTGGGTAGATCCAGTTACCAAGGTTTTTCACTCCGCTATGAACTATAGACCAATTTTGTTTTTTGAAAACCCAAGAGGCTTCCCATCTTAAACAATCCCAGCTCAATTTCCAATACCAGATTTCCAGAATCAGATGTATAGTCAAAACCAGGCAGAGATTCTGTTGGAACCAGATCAGACCAGAACCAGAGAGAACTCAGTAACCTTTCATCCCCTTGGTTGCCCTTTTCTAAACATTGCTTTCCTTGTATAATTAGCAGTTCTTTCGCCCTGCCCTACCCTGAAGAATACAAGGATTGTGTGTGTTGCTGTTAGTGTTTTCAAATCCACCCCTTCTACTTCTGTTATGGCCTGCTATTAGTTCCTACTCAGCTCTCACTCTCCCACATCCTTCAAGAAACTTGTTTCTGTGCCAACTTAAACAACAGACAATGGGCTATCTTTCGCATTTCACTGTACTACAAAAGTGGTGGCGTATGGGTAGTATCTGCATCAAGAACCCTTGATTAGCTGAAAGGCTGCAGCACTCAAAATATATCCTTCAAATGCCTACAAGCGCACTAGTTGTGAGAGTGATGAAGGCAGTTTTGCCACTCAGTAAACAAACATCTGTTCAAGGAATGTCGTGGATAAAATGGCTCTGCAAATTTTTTACATGGTGGAGCTTGAATGGGGAAAAGCCACCTTGTGGAAGGGACCTACTGGCTGGCACCCATGACATCACATATTCAACTCCCCAACTTCAATCCCTAGAACAGTTCTGCCAATCTAAATATTTTAAATATTTTTCTTCTTCTTTAAAAAGCTCTCGGATAAGCGCATACATTTAAGTGGATACGTATAACAACAACAACTATGTTGGAAAGCCTAACTCATGGATGGGAAACTAGTGGCTCTCCAAATCTTGTTGGACTCCATTTCCCATAATCCCTGATCTTTGGCCATGCTGACTAGTGCAGAAGGGAGGTGTAGTCCAACAAAATCTGGAAAGAATCACATTGGTTCTCCAACATCTGGGGCAGTGTTTCTCAAACTCTGGTCCCCAGCTGTTGTTGGACTGCAACTCCCATCATTCCTAGCTAGCAGGAACAGGGGTCAGGAATGATGGGAGATGTAGTCCAACAACAGCTGAGGACCCAAGTTTGAGAAAGACTGAACTGGAGGGCCACAGATTCCCCAGTCCCTGGCTTAGCTCATTTACAGGGGGTTTCAGGCAAGGTTCTCTTCCTAGCCCTTTCTGGAGAGACTGGGGTCCCACCGGGATTCTTTTGCATGCAAAGCCAGTGCTGTAGCACTGAGCTACATACATGCCCCAGATTGGCAACTCATTCAACATTTGAATGAAACAAATGGAAAGTCAACAGATGCAGTGTGTTAATCTAAGTTGTAAGAACCCCGTTTTGAGCAATGGGCTATTCACTGGGGCAATCAGCTTGGCCTTTCTTAGTCTCCTGGTTCCCAAATGAGTCATTGACTCCTACAGTGGAACCACAGCAGCTCCTTGCAGTGTAGGAGACTATCATTCCTTTTGACATTCAATAAACAAAGGAATTGAAATAGGCTCCCTTGACAAAGAGCTGGTGACTCAAAATGCACTGGGATTTATACACTTTGGATTAATGTATTTGCTCCTGCACCAGTTGGATTCCCCATATGTTTCTTCCTTGTGGCACTGCCCTTTTGGTGTAGTCCAGCATTTGACCTCCTGCTATGTGCATGTGCCATACAAGCTGTGGTGCCAGACATGATTTGGGCTCACAATGTGGGGGAAAGACACTGAGGCTGTTCTCTCGATGGTCTTTATTCCTAGCCTAGCATCTGGTCTAGTAGGAGTGATTTTTTTTTTTAATGTGAAGGGACTAAGTCTGAACGCTAATGGCTAGTCTCAGAAACTAGGCACCCTGGATGTCTTTTACACCTGGATCTGGTTGGTAGACCTTGGGGCAGGGAGAAATAAAGGAGATCAAACAAATCTGAAATCTGCAGAGTCCTGGGTTTCTTTTTTTTGGGGGGGGGTAGTTAACATCCATGTAGTTTTTGAACAAAGAAGAGTTGGTTCGCCTCCTCCCACCCACCCCACAAGCCACCCCCCCAATAAGCAAATGTTGTGAATTTCAAACAAACAAAACAAGCAAACAAGAATATTCCCTTTCATCTTGGTAATTATCTTCCCATTAGAAATCAATCAAGGACGCTCATTACCATTAGCAAGATGGCTTGTAAAATTCCCCCACGCCAGTCACGCTAATGAACGGTGAAAGCAAACATCACTTTTCCCGGGACATAAATTGGGGGAACGCGAATCCAAAACTGCAGCAGTTTAATGGTGCCAGACATTATTCACATCCAAAGAAAACATATTAAATGCTCGTAAAAGGCAATAACTGGGTGGGTTTGAAAAGAAAAGAAAAGTGTAAGGATAGCGGAATCCTTGTGCAATAAATGTTACTTGGAAAGACACAACTGGCCACACCTGCACTATAAATTTAAAGCACTATGATATCCATTGAACAACTGCCCCCAAAAGCATACTGGGAGCTGTGGCTTGTTAAGGGTGCTGAGAGGTGTTAGGGGGGCCCTGTTCTCCTTCCAGAGCAACAATTCTCAGAGTTCCCTGAGAAGAGGGATTACTTGCTAATCAACTCTGGAAACTGTAGCTCTTTGAGGAGAAAAGGGGTCTCCTAACAAGCACCATATTTTTCGCTCTATAAGACACACCAGACCACAAGATGACCTAGTTTTTGGAGAAGGAAAACAAGGGAAAAAAATTCTGAATCTCAGAAGCCAAAACAGCAAGAGGGATCGCTGCGCAGTGAAAGCAGCAATCCCTCTTGCTGTTCTGGATAGCTGCGCAGCCTGCATTCACTCCATAAGACGCACACACATTTCCCCTTACTTTTTAGGAGGGGGAAAGTGAGTCTTATAGAGCAAAAAATACGGTAGTTGGGTTGGAATCATAGCACTTAGAGATTTTCTTTTGCTGTTTTTAAATTGCTGCAGCTCGGACTCATTGATGCACCCTGAGGAAGCATGTGCTCGTGGAAATTAGGGCTGTCACCCAACAAAATAAATTAGTTTCAGCAGATTGATCAACTGAGTTTGATCCTCGGGGGGACGGACTAGATGAACTTGGAGGTTACTTCTAACTATATGAGCCTATGAAAATTATAGACAGTCAGAGAGGTAGACAGAGACAGAACAACTTAACAGCAGGAGTGAGAAACCTGTAGCTCTCTAAAAGTATCTGGACCCCGTCTCCCATCAGCCCCAGCCTTTTTAATTTTTTTAATTATACTGTACTTGTATTTTTCTTTATTGAAAATATTTCAAAGCTACTCTTTTTTGGCCCACCCAAAGCTGCTTACAGTTAAAAACAATAATAAACGAATAATAATAAGAATGGTAATATACTGTATATATATAGGAAAATTACTGGTAAGGTAAAGGTATAGGTAAAAGACCCCTGGATGGTTAAGTCCAGTCAAAGGTGGCTACAACTCAGTGCCTTGTAATATCTATTGTATGTTTCCATAGCGGGGCTGCATATCCTTTCTTCTGATTGCTCAAATCCTGATTCTCTGTTCCTTTTAAAATATATGTTATGCTCATCTCTGCTGAGCTGTATCCGGGAATCTGTAATAGATGAGTAGGAGGATTGGGGGTGTTTCGGTGCCATGTAACATATTATGAGAGATGCAGTGTATGGATCGTATAATAAATGCCCAATAAAAATTTAATTTAATAAACCAATAACTCAGAAGTAATTCACATTCCACCCCCACCCCCCAAAGATAACCAACAGAGGTAGAAAGAATATAATTCTATGGCCAAAGAGTGATGGAAACTATGTGCTTGCAACATCTAAAGGTCCCAGGCTTTCCCACTTCTGCTCCTCTAAGGCTGCTCTTGGTTCTTCTGGCTCAGGGGAAGCAACAGTGAGAGTCCAGGGCCTGGTACTATAGGCCCTGGTGTCCTGGGAGGTTCCTCTGGGAGTTCTTGTCCAACCATCTCAGGCTCAAAGGGTCTCCCTATCTTCGGAAGTCAGCTCTGTGCTCACCATCCAGTGCCCTGCAGCCTCAAACTCTGTGCCCAGATCATTGGTGGAGTCATGACATCCTCCCAGTTAGCAGTTCCAGTATTCTGGAGGCCACTGAGCCAGCAGTAAATCACACCAAGCAAGTTGGAATTAACTCTTGCAATGCAGGATCTGCACAGGAGCATCAGGCTTAAAGAGCAAAGCAACAGTTCTCCGGGAGGTCTTGCCCCCATGAAGGAGTTGCTGAGACTGAAGGTCCCCACAGCTGCCTAAGTCCCCTCCTCTCCAGGGACTGAGCAATCTGAGACTGCACCTATGGAAAGCTAACTTCTCCTCCACCCTCTTCATGTTCTCCTGGTTCTGAAATATCAGAGGGGAGAGGCGCTTGTTGCAGCAGCAGACCCCTGTGGCTCTTCACCAGCTGAACTCATATCTGCCGCTTGGCCTTCCTCCTCTCCTGCTTCAGCTTCTGCCTCTGCTCACTAAGCTCTCTTACCTCTTCAGCTTCCAACACCTCCTCCCAGTCTTCTCCCTGTGATCACTAATCATTGTCCCACCACCAATCCACAGGCTCTGAGTCGACTTCCCTTGGTTGTTCCCCAGCTGGTGCCTCCCACCATTCCTTTGCATCTAACCAGTCTATGACATCAGCTCACCACTCTATGATAATTTGTGAAGCTTCAGTAAAAAACGTTGTCCTGAGCTCAACTATTGCATCAGTCCCTCTCCTCTGTTATTTCTCAATGGTCAGACCTCAGTCTGTAAGCTCTGCGGGGCAGAGAACTGCCTCCATTTCCCCTCTTGCTCATGCTGCAAAATGCCAAACACAGAGATGGAGTCGCTAAATAAATAAATAGTGTTTCTTTTGTTCCAATCCCGCAGCAACAGCTGGGGAATCTTTACCTTATCCTCTTCTCATTCACGCTCCTTTATAGCTCCAGTCCTTCCCCTTGCCTATACGATTCTTGCTGAGTTTGTGGATTGCTTAACCTGGTCTAATAAAACCATAATGATCCTGGGCTTGACTAATGAATTTCTGGATAGATGCCAGCAGACTCTAGCTGTGAGGGGGGATCTGGAAGGCTCATATAACCCACCAATGGAACAAGCACAGCAGATTTCACGGCGTTGTAGGGGTGTGTGTGTGTGTTTAATAGCAATAACACGGGGATTATTTTAAAAGAAGGATGTAAGACTTCAGAGACGGACACATTTATTGTGGCATGAGCCAAGGCTTTAAAGGAAGTAGCTTGCTTCTGATGCATGCAGAGGGCAGGGATTATACGGGTGCACATGGTTTGAGGTGCGCCGGAGAAAGAACCAAGCCAAGGTTGAGTGCTAAATAAAATGAGAATGCAAACATACACTATTGATAGCTGGAGTGCATTTACAAAAGGGAGGCAGCATATGCAGCAGCTAGACTCATCTCCTAGGCAGCACAGCCTCAGTGTAGCAGGGTTCCGGGGGCTGGATGGCAGGGCTTTCCAAACTATTAGAGGTTTTCAGAATATGGAGCAGAAGAATCAGCTGCAGCTCAGGGCTCTTCCAGGCAGTGGCGTAGCGTGGGTTGTCAGCACCCGGGGCAAGGCAAGTAATTTGCGCCCCCTAACCCATGGATTTGCGCCCCCTAACCCTACCCCCCAGATGTTGTGCCCGGTGCGGCCGGCCCCCCTGCACCCCCCACGCTACGCCACTGCTTCCAGGTGACCTGCTGCTTGAGCATTCTTCCTGAGTTGTTTGCGCAAAATTTGCACGGAGGTCATATGACAGGGCTGTTTATTGACCATTCATTCTCATTTGCTCGCACTGAGGCTATATGACAACACCTTGATGCTGCTGTTATTCAGTGCACTCCCAAATCAGACTTTTTAGTACCACCACCACCAAAATGGCACAACCTAAATTTGCCAGCATACAATTGAATTATACCCGCAAATTAGCAACTGTCCAAATGCAGCCTATGAAAGGCCTTAAGAGGCAGACAACCCCCCCAAAAAAACCCCACCCCCAGCTCCAAGACCTGTTGTCCTGAATTGACCAATCAATAGCATATAACACAATACAGAAGGGGGAGGGGAATGTCACCCAGGACAGGGAAACAGTGCATGTCAGCCCTGAGTATGTAGTCTAAGCATATATCCCCCTAAAAGCGTCAAAATAGGCTGGTCATTCATTGAACCAGGGGGAGGGGATTTCAGTTAATAAAACTCTGAAAACCATCACCTACACCAGTCTCTAGGAGGTGCAGTGAATCTGCTACTCCAACAGTTTTCCCCTTCCCTTGTATTTTTATTTGCAATGTTTATATACTGCCCAATAACAAAGATTATCAGGGTGCTTTACAAGTAAGAAGAGAAAGTCATTGTGGTGTAGTGGTTAGAGTGATGGACGAAGGCCTGGAGGACTAGGGTTGGAATCCCACACTCAACCACGATGCTCGCCAGGTGACCTTGGGCCAGTCACTGTCTCTCAGCCTGACCAAACTCACATGGTTGTTGTGGGGATAAAATGGGGGGAAATGGGGGATATGCACACCACCTTGAGTTTCTTGGAGGAAAGTGGGAGGGATAGAAATGTAATAAATAGCATAACACAAACAAGCACAACATGCCTGATTGGTAACCATCTGGGTTCTGCTTTAAAACCTCTTACAAAGGAGAGGTGCCTCTCCCACGCCTGCTGAGCACTTTGTTTCACTTTCTCATGCAAATTTCTTGGTAAATTCAAAGTCCTGTTGCCTCCCACTGCACCTCTGTTTACCTGTGAGTAAGCCCTATTGAACTCAGTGGCATTTACTTGAGCAAATGTGCATGGGATTCCTCTGTAACTCTAACAAAGGGCTGTGCTCACCGGGAAAGGGCATACTCTGCACACAGGAAGTCCAGTTCCTGACATTTCCAGTAGGGCAGAGGTGGGGAGTTATAGTAGCTCAGTCAGTAGAGCACGAGACTCTTAATCTCAGGGCTGTGGGTTCAAGCCCCACATTGCACAAAAGATTCCTGTGTTGCATGGGGGTTGGACTCGATGACCCTCGTGGTCCCATGCAATGTTGCAGCTGGCCCTCCTGGTGTTGCTGGACTCAAGCTCCCATCATGCCTGACCACTGGTCATGATGGCTGGGGTTGCTGGGAGTTGAAGTCCAGAAATATCTGGAGCACCACAGCTTCCTAGACCTCCTCCTGAAACTCTGGAGAGCCACTGCCAGTCTGTATAGGCAATTTTGAGCTGGATGGACCAGTGGTGGAGTCCATATGAAGCAGATTGCTAAATTCCATATCCTAAGTAGTACTGAGGTTATTTCTGAAGTCCAGGCACTCTCCCTGACTATCCCCATAGCCACACCCCTTCTAAGACCATGCAATCAGTACAGACATCAGTACCAAAACATTTTTTTCTCTAACCCTCATGCTTCTGTCTTTGCTTAACATCCAGTTTGATTATGAAGAACTCTGGTGGACTCAAAAGCTTGTGCCTTGCTTTGTGAAATTCCCATTGGTCATAATAAATGGACTTTGAAGTTCGAAGCTGTGAAACTCCCTCCCCAGAAAGGTGCATCTAGCACCTTTATTGTACTGCATTTGGCAAATGCTGAAAACTCACCTGACACTGGAGACTCATATTTTTCAGGTCCACCTTATTTCTGCAATTTTAAGTTATTTTCTACTTCCCCCTCCCAATACTGTTTCAATTGTTGTAACTGCCCCTGGGACCTTAGGGTGAAGGGCAGATAACAAATTGTAATAAATGTTGATAACAATAATTACTATTTATTTTTATTATTCAAAACAAAGTGGTAGCCTTGGCTATCCATGACAATGCTACTTACCTCTTCCTCTGCTTATCTTACGTGGTGTGCTTGTCTCTGAGAAAAGCTTCTTTATTTGGCAAGCAGAGGATTGGGCCAATAGCACCCTGGGGAGGTGACATCATCATCACTGCTGTGACGTAAGCGACGGCCCTACGTTCCTGCCGGTCCCTGCTCCACAGGGTGAGGTAAAATGGGGGGATGTAGAGACACCCAAAGATTCTACCCGCCTGACCATTCGACTCACCTGCATACCTGCAAATTCCCAAGCAACAGAACCTTCCCGCGCGCCTACAGTTGGAAGCCAGTTCGATTTTACATCAGCGGGGGTTGTTCCCATCTAAACACCTTTTAAGACCTCTCTCCATCTCTCTGAAGGCTAACATGCTGCTAAGCCCGTGCGCGCTTCTTGTCAGGGAGGTGGCCGTCGGGTGCACGCGTATGAGCAAACGCAGCGGGTCTTACTCTGAGTAGGCGCACGTGCCTAGGAAATGGACATCCATGGCCTGAAATTTGGAGAGCCTCTGACGTTCGAAATACTGCGCACACCACGCGGGAGGCGCGCGGGGGGGATATTCTATGGATAGCCAAACCGCGAAGGATGCTGCGCTTCTCCTAAGCAGAGCGCGCGCATCAATTTCTCTGCCGACTAGTCAATTTCGTATCTCTCTCCCCAACCCACCAATCCTCTGGGTTATGTGCGGGTTTTTTTGGTTTTCTTTTTTAGCCTTTTACTTTTTGTTTGCTTCTGAGCCCCCTAACAGCGACTAGGTTGGTCAGCTTCACGCTCTCGCCTTCGGAGTGGCGTAGAGGAGTGGCGTAGAGGAGACGTCCGATCCTCGCTCACTTGCTTTGCAGCAGAGTTCCCAGCAATAATGTCACGAGCCCCTCCTGGCTGGGACCGCCGCTGCCTCCCCGCCAGCAGCAGGGACGTCGCAGGGGCCCCTGGAGCAGCCGGCAGCCCCGCTAGGCGACCCGACATTCCGAGTTTCCCCGCCTTGCTGGCGAGGTCCTATAAATAACCGCGCGTAAATTGACCAGCGGTGCGGGAGGGAAACCGACTTGGTCCTTAGTCGGAAAGGATGAGATCATAGAATTGTAGAGTTGGAAGGGATCCCGAGGGTCATCTAGTCCAACCCACTGATGCCTTTGGTGTGTCTGCGCGCGGGGGACAGCTTCAATGAAAGGGGAAAGCGAACGAAGCGGATTGAGGGGATAGCGCGTCCGGCTCCCGCGGGGAACTATCCAACAGAGCTGAAACGTTCCCACTGAGCACAGCGAGGCTGGGTTCCCGGTTAAATAACCATAGGATCGCCCAGTGACCATCCTAGGTAAGAAGTTAGTTTGGCTCACTTCAATGGCACGATCTCCCAAGAAAGCATAGGATCGCAATGTTAGCTGATCAGTTTGGTTCGGTTAACCTTGTGAGCATTTTTTTTTTAAAAAAATCTATCTTTCTGCAGACTCTTTCCCCGCAAAAACAAAACCCTGGGGCTAGAAGGGTGGGCATGGAGGCCTCTTCTAAAATAGTACCTGCCTGGCACTTTCAAGTATATCATTATCAAATATATATTTCCCTTCCTTTTTTAAAAAAATGATTTTTAAAATTTCTCTGCAGACACACGCCAAATGAAAGAATTCGTTTTAAACCTATCCCCAATGATCAAATAAGGGTTCTCTTCACTGTTAGGCCTCCTATTGAATGGATGAGCGTTATTAATTCAAGTGCATTAATTTCAGTGAGTCTACTCAGAGGTTTAAAGTAGGGAGACAACAGCCCTGCAAGAGGAGCATTGAAAAGGAAACGGTTCCCGAAAATGGTCTCGTGAAAATCTCGGGGTTAAAAATAAAATAATCTCCTCCGACCTCCGCGATTTCCCACCAAGACAAAGACCACGCAGCCAGGTGTCTCCCTCCTCTTCTCCCGCCACCATTCGCCTTTCCCCTGCGATCTCAATCACTGGAGGAGGGTTTAGGGTGGCTTTTAGCCAGAGACTCCCCATGCCAAAGAAGCCGGGATCCGTTCCTAGCGGAGCGGCTGGGTCTCTCCTTCCCTTTCAAGACAGCATCATAGCCAGCTGCCACTGCAGTGCCCTCCTCCACGACACACACACACACACACACACACACTGCCTCTCTCCTGGACTGGAGCCGGTCATTACTTAATAGCCCTCAGATTTAAATCAAAGACTTGCCGCATGATCTTAAGACAAAAGAACTTCCTCTTCTCCTACTAGTCGACCTTGCAAGGTCCTTCTGAGGACAAGAATGGGAAACCTGCTGCCCATCAGATGTTGTTAGGACTCCCATCACTGCTGTCCAAAAACATCTGGAGGGTCAGGGGTTCACCACCACCCCATGGTCTGGAGGGAGAGCTTGAACACACACACATCCCAAAAGAATAATGTATACAGTATTGAACATTATCACATGATTAGCATGATCAGTTTTTTTTTAAAAAAAAATGCACAAAGCCAGTGGGAAGTTGTATGAGCAAGACACTGACACAGAGATTATATTTTCTTAAACTGGCCCTCCTAATCCCTCCATGCACCCAGTTCCAATTTTCCTAGTAGTCAAACACACCTGCATTTCTCTCCTGGCAGAGAAGCATATACAAGCAGATGCTCAGGGCAGGGAGATTTGGAAAATAGTGGTTCAGGATGTATTTGGGGGCATTTGCTCTGCAACCACCCCGAATCAGTCGCTCCTTCCTACGTCACCCTGTTTGTCTGTCTGAAACAGGGAATGCTCAGTGGACTTTTCACCATCAAGCCTAGGACTCATGAAGTCTTGAAAGCATTTCACATACATGCCCTCAGTCATCCTGAAAAGATGCTTCTGTCATAATAAAATTAAGTGTTTACGGTGCCACATAATGTTGCTGTTTCGCTACCCCCCCAAAAAGCAGGTTAGTATTGCTTACATTTTATAGTGCAAGTGGGAACCTGAAGCAAAGGAATTTGCCTAAGAGCACCTGAGTGGTTTTGTGGCAGGCAGAGGCATAATTTGAACCTGGGACTTCTTGCGTTGCTGGAGCCCAACCACCTCCCTATAGCATGTGAACCCTTCTCCTCTCCGTCTCCCTGCCCTGGTGGAAATTGGCCAGCTCCCCTTTCAGGCTGCAGTTCCACTTCTCAACTGCATCAAAGGATTCCCTGATAGCTTTCAACCTGTGTGCCCAATGAACAAAACTCACCTTCCTCTTTTGTTCCCATCCCATTTTCCCACAGGCTTTTCAAAAGACTGGCATCTCTGTTTGCTGTATGGAACTATTAACAAGGACACATCCACACATCACCCTCCATCGAGCATAAAATAAAGCATTGCTTATTAAGCCAGAATTAACTGCCCCCCTAGGAGCTAATTAAATTCCTTCTTGGAACCCAGGTTTGGGGAAGGAGGGAGGGGGAGCCATTACATTTTAACTCTGTGGCAGCCGGTCTCCACATTATGGCTCCAAATTGAGAAATTGGCTGTTTATATCCAGCTATTGTTTTGATTTATAGATGTCTAGTTAACCTCCAAGTCTGACCTGTGTTATTATTTTTTGTGAACAAGAGTCGGGGGGCAGGAGGGCTCTCTACACCCCAATAAATCCATTTGTTTATTCCACTGGTTTTATTTCACATTATGTTTTGATTACAATCAAAAGTATTTTACTTTACCTTGATAATAAAAGTAGTAGTTCTCTTTAGAGTGCTGCAAAATTATAGCATTTGCATTTCTGAAAGACTGTAAACAAAATATTACTAGCAAATAATAATACTAGCATTTTAGGTATACCTTGTAAGGGGGTTTCTTTCCTCTCTTCCTTTGAAAGCACGACAGCTTTATAAAACGTAATTTGATTGAGAGAATGTAATACATAACAATGGTAAAGAGAACAGAGGGGAGAATTTTGTGGGCATTTTCTTGGCGACTGTTCAGGGTGGGGGCTCTCCTCCTCCTCCTCCTACCTTGAGGAACTTGTGCCAATAGAGCAGTATTGTTAAACTGAGAGAGTAGTTACTGAAATTAACACGAGCCCCAACTTTTAAAAACGGCACATGAAACTATGAGGAAGAACAAGGACTCAAACACTGCTAAAAGGGAGTATTTGCACTCTTTGTTTCTGAAGACTGTGCTTTCGTTTTCTTCTGTTTCATATTCAGAACTAGAACAGACAAGTGGAAATGGCAACAAATGGCTGCGATTGCATATTTCTGCCCCCTCCCCCTTTCATTTTTTTTGTTGGTATCTCTCTCCTCCTCCTACATCTGGTTAAGATTGTGTTAACTACGCCAAGTTGCTTTGTTTCTCTTCTAAGGAAAATTAAATTAAATTAAAAACCCCATTTAAACCTTTTTAAAAAAACAAAACCTAAAGCCTAAATTAAATTATGTCAATATTCACACTTCTTTTCTGGTTTTTATCTTACAGATTAATTAGTAAAAGTTCAATATACTTTCCGGCATGTAGTTGGGCCACAAATTTACAAGAGCGAAAAACAAGCATCAAAACATCGAGCAGCCTGAAAATTCCACAATCACTCAGAATTACATAGAAATAGTGAAAATCAGGATTTGGCTAGAATAAGTTTGTGTTGATAGTCCTACCCTCCCCAGATTTCCTTACTAGTAGCATCACAGCAGGGTTTGCATTGCACCTCTCAACCATGGCACCCATGTATTCAAAAATACTTTTTTTTAAACTCAGGGAAAGAGTAAAAAATAGAGATATATAATGTTAAAAACAAACCCAAATTGGCTGTAAAAAGGATGTGTGAAGTAGGTACCATGTAGGAGCTTGCGGGGGGCAGTGGGTGGGGTACAATGGTAGCTAATAATATCAGTTAAACTGAGATGTAACATAATTTGGTTTGCAAAATGGGAGAGAGAAAAGAGAAATAATTATTGAAGGAGGATGAATTCAAGCGTCTTCTGTTGTCCGGCTGCGCCATTACAGAGATCTTCAGAGCAATGCACACAAACCTAAGTTAAGGGTTTAACTTCTGCAGTTATGTCGATAGTATCCAGAAGCTTTTTGCTGTCCGAGATTCCTTCTATCCAGCTACAAATTCAGGGATTGGTAAGCAGTGCTGAAAGACTTGCTCCTTCCTCCCTTCCTCAGCCAGTCGGCAAGTTGTTTAAAGAGGGAATACTAGAAATCCAGAGAAGGTTGAATATTTCCAACCCCCCATTAAGTTTCCTCTCTCCAGTTTCAAATAAGCTCTGTCTCCTTTCTCCATCTGGATCAGGACCCCGTTGCTGGCGGCTTCGCGGGTGACATCCTGGTCCCCGGCAAAGGCGGAAATCACTGGCCACCCATTCAGCATCAGGCTCACCTGAAAAGCAAGTGAAAGACAAAGTCCCCATCAATGAAAGGAAGAGGAGGCAGCAGGCAAATTCACAGAAATGGCTGGCAGGGTTTTTTTCACAATTGGAAGCACCTGGTGAAATGAATTTCCCCTCCCTCCATTAATTGTTTATTAGAATTTCTTTCTTTCTCTTTCTTTTCCTCTTTCTTTCACAGGGTTGCAACAAGTGAACATCAGCAGCCCAATCCCATGCAGGTTTACTCAGAGGTGTCCCACTGTGTTCAGTAGGGCTTACTCCCAAGAAAGTACCGGGTATGCATCAGATTCCAGCCTGAGGCTGCAAAATCTTAGGCATTCAATGGGACGGGAGCTCAATGGGACTTCCTTCTGAGTAGCATTGCATGAGATTGCGGGGGGGGGGGGGGGAGAGGTATTAGCCAGAATGTTTCCAATAGCATCCCAGACTATATTGTCATGACAAGCATGGAAGGAAACCTTGCTTCTTCAATGCATGAGGAAATTGTATAGGATAAGCCATGTATATCAGCCAAAGACACAAAGGAAAATGGGTGGGTAAATGAAAAGGATGCAGATCTAAGGGCTCGCAGCTGTGTGTTATGATGTCACACTCCCAAACTTTCTAGGAATGACCTCCAGATAGCATTGTTCCATTTCCTTCTCTCTCTTTTTTTGTAGAAAAGGAAAGCTACCGTCCGTTCTGCTGCCAGATCAGATTAATTGTGCTCCTCCAGATTCAGCAGTAGAGTGCTTTTCCTTTTCACCACTGCTGTAATTATCCTCACAACCCCCTCCTTCAAACATTTTTTAGAAATATTACTATATTTAAATGTAAATGCTGCTTGCCTACCCACCCTAGAGAGACTTCAAAGCGCTATATGAACAAATAAATATATTACAGCACCACAATCACAATTGTTTCTAAAAAAAAATTAAATGTAGATCTGATTATCGAAGGGCAAGTTGCCTGTGAGGAAAATTGGGGCGCTTATGGGGCATGGCTCAAAATCTAGGGTGAAACCCTTTCAGAGGGATGCTTCTCTCTCTCCCCACACCTCTCAAGAGGGGCTGCTTGTCCTTGAGGAAAACTGGACACACACTCCGCGCCCCCCTCCCCAAAACCTCAGAGACTGAAGAAAGAGATAAAGGCATTCAAGCTCTGGCTAGCATCTCTGAAGTTCATCAAGGGGGGCAGCTTATCCATTTGTGAAGCAGCAAAGATGCTGAATCCCTGACAGAGCCAATCTGCATCCTACAGAGCGGGAGCCTTCTGCCTGCCTAAGCAAGGGAGATAGTGGGTTTTATCCAGCTCCTTTAGATACAACCACAGCAAACAACACAGCCACCAGTAATTAGAGATGGACATAAAAGCATAGATCGATCAGCTGTCCATCTTGGCATTGTGACAGTGACTGATAGCTTTTGAAGCTGATTTAAGAGTGAATCTAAATTTATACAGAATAAAGCACTGCTCAAATTATGGTGGAGGGGGGCCCCTTGCCCCCAACTCTCCTAATTTTTTATCCAGGCCATAATTCTCCACCACCACTCTATGCCTCTTTAGCCAGCTAAAAACAGTAACTGAGAGGTCATCACAAAAGGAAATTGGGCCAGCCTGCCTTCATTCCTCCTTAAACAGAGCAGTCCTAGCCATAGATGTAGAAATCAGCTAGCCACAAAGACTCAGTTAGGGCTTTCTAAAGCAGAAATTGTAGATCTAATAAAAAAAAAGTATTTGCACACTTTTACATATACACGGACTCACCTACTCTTACCAGAACAAACCTACTAGAATTAATGGACCCAAGCAAGTAACTACACAAAATACGATGAGTAGGTTATGTTTTCTGTACGGCACACATATTTTTGGCTTAATGTGTTGGCCTAAAATCCACCGAACTCAGAAAGAGCTAGGGAAAAACTGCAAAGGAACACCCAAGTCATTCAAAAATAGATTCAGGCATAGATCTTGACCTATAGCTAGAAACATGGACAAATGCAGTCTAAATAATAATAATAGAAATGTATTCATGATAAACGGTTTAGGAGTCCAATCTGATCAATGCACAGTATTCAGGCTGTTGGATACCATATCCCATTTTACTCCACACCAATGAGAGCCTGTGGACAGGCAATGCCCTTGTTCAGATGACTTGTTCAGACCAATCCCCATGATGTTATGAAAGTGGGAGCAGTGTAATATTGGGGAAACATGCAACCAGATAACTCAGTCATGTTGGCCCATGGGAGGGAAGATTCCTTGTTCTGTCAACCTTCATTCAGCTAATAAACCCCCAAATGGATCATTCAGCTAATAAACCCCCGAATGGATCTGCTGAGACTTCTGAAAGGTCTAAAATGCCCAGCCCATCAGCAGAAAGGCCAATCCCACCCCACCCCCCACCTGATAAGGTACTTCTAGGATAAATAAGATAGTGGCGACTCCCAAGCCATTGGAGAAAGACGGTTTCAATTTCAGCCCTGTGAGCGAGTCCCCATCCTAAATTACTACAGTGAGACTGACAGGTTGTAAAGTAAGGATTATGACATATAAAACTTTATGTAGCATGTGGGCAGCAGTTAGTATTGGGGGAAGAAGCAGGAATGTGGACTTCTGAAGCACAAATGGAATTAAAAAAATCACCCAAGTCACACAACATGACACTTTAAGGAGGGTATTAAACTGAGCAAGGTAGAAAACCATTCTTTATATCTCTATCTAGAAATTTAAATAAGTTGGTCTTCAAAAGTAGTTTTGTTTACTGAACTTGCTTTCATCCCCAACCTCCTTTTTTATTATTAGAATTTGGCCCCCTCGACTGAATGTGACAGATGTTTTGCAGGGTTAATAATTTTACATGTTTGGTCTAAATTCAGACGTACAGATTTTCCATATTTTTAAGCCTAATCCTTCAGACAGTCACAGACCACAAAGGGAGTGGAATGCAGGGCGGGGGGAAGCATAATATTAGATCAAAAGAAAGCTATTGGTGTGGGGTGGTAGGTTTGATCATCCTGTACGTATGATGCAGATTCAAATCCATGAAGCATCCTGGGTGACCTTGGGCCAGCAAACCAACTTCGCAGGGTTGCTGTGATAATATTAACAGTGAGGTGGTGGTGGAAGAACCAGCTACACTGCCTTCAGCTGCTGGGAGGAAAGATGGGGCAGAAAATGGGGGAAAAACAAAATCCAAACTGTTTTTGAATTGCACTCTTTAAAGCAATCTGATCATTAGGCACATTATGTGGAATCAAGCCTGCTTTTATTCTATGGGGTTTATTTCCAAGAAAACGTGCTCTGGGTTTCATCCTTGGTTGGTAGCATAAATGCCATGAATGGGGAGATAGGAAAACATTCTGATTTGCTCACTTTGATTGTGGCATTCCGGATTTTGTTTGGAAGGCTGGGCCCTGATTATGAAGGGCATTGATGCTCAATGAGATTTTTGTTTGCCCGATTACATAGAATCATATTTTCTCTGTTGTTTGCTGTGGGAGCGCCTCTGTATTTAATTGTTATGTGCGTGGGGGGGGGGGAATTTGCCCCTTCCTTGTCCTACTTCATTTCATTCTGAATTTTAAAGACACAAGAAAGTTATTTGGAAGATGGAGGGGGCTATAGCATCTGCTTTGCAAAGGTCCAGGTTCCTTAGGTGAGGATGGAAAAGACCCCCTCCCCATATCAAATCCTGCAGAGCTACTGCTAGTCTGGGTAGCTAATTAGTTCTGTACAAAACCCAGTATTAAAAGTTTGATCAGGAGGCCTTGATCCTCTGCATGTTGTTCCAAAGTAAGCCCTGCTAAGTTCCGTGGAACTTATCCCACCTTATAATGCATGCAGCAGTTGGAGTAAGACACAGGCATACACAAACAGATGCTCACACAATCTTGCATGCCACAAAGGGCAAGTGTCTCAAGCAAAGCCAGCATTCTCTGACCTGGATGGTTTGCCTGTTGTACACTTTGACTACGTGAAAATTAAAGCCGTAGATCCCCTTTCGGGGCGCGATGAAAGTGCTCCGCTCAGAGTCAAAGTTCAGTCCGATATTCACTAGTACCTACAAGGGAAAGGCAGAGCAGAGTGAGAAATCAGGGAGAAAGATTGAAAACGCCAGCGGCTGGATGGATTCCCCGGAAACGTGGCCATCTGTCGCCGGCCCAGATTAAGTTTTTTTCCTTTAAAGAGGCACGGAAGGAGGCACTCCAGAGTGAGAAACACACCCGTCCCTCTCCCTAGAATCTGGACCGCGAACCACATCTGGAGACGCCACGCGGTCCCTCCTCGCCTGCGGATTTCTTACTAGAACATGGAGCCAGCCCAGCCAGTAACAGCTCTTACCCCACCCCACGATCACGCGCTCTCCTCACTCCCCTTCACTAAAGTTTCCACGGGCAATTCGAAATCTCTTCGGGGAACATCTAAAGACGGTGGCTTACAACCGTCTATGCACCCGGGATTGATCTGCGGACGGCTCAGAGGGTATTTTCTTGCGTGGTGGGGAATGGAAAGAGGGGCAATTGCTCCAAAGCCAGCGCCCCTTCCCTCTACCACACCCACTCATGCCCTCCACGCAGTCACCCCGAGAACACCCCCTTTCACGCTCCCTTATCAGCAAAGAGCAAAACCCTACCGACGCCCTCCGATTTCCTGCGGGGTCTCTCACCTGGTCGAAGTAAATGATCATGGTCCTGTTGCTCATCTCCGACGGCTCGTGGTTGGTGCTGCGGATGGCCGAAAATGCCACCTTGGCGCTGCCCGAGCGCACCGAGATACCCAGCGCTGTGCCCGTCGGGTCCGAGGCCGGGTTGGAGTCGCACACCACCAGGCACTTGCCCTCCAGGATGATGGGCTCCGTCTCGTTCTGCCCCATCGCCACCCCGGCCAGCCAAGCCAAGCCCAGCAGCTCCAGCGCCAGCATCGCGCCGCCGCGTCCCAGGCGGGTCCGCCTGCCGCTTCGTCTCGCCCGCCTCCTCCGATCCCCCCAGCAGGGACAACGCTGCTAGGCGGCCAGCAGATCCAGCTTCCCCGAAGGGGCGGACGGACCGGCGACTCCTTAACCTGATCCTCCCTCCTCTTCTTTTCCCCAGCCGCCTCGGGCTTCTCTCGAGCCTTCCCGAGAGCCCGGCTGCCCCCTAAGCCGGCCGCCTGGCTCTATTCCTCGCAAGCCCCTCGACGTGCTGGAAGAAGCAGTGGTGGCGGCGGCGGCGGCAGCTGCGGCATCGGCAGCCCCTGGCAAGGCTCAGGAGCGCTCGAATGCATAGCGCAAGGAGGGGAGGGGGAGAAGAAGGGCGCGCGCGCCGCAGCCCAGCCCCAGCGCCGCCCGCCTGCTCGCTCTCTTCCTCGCTCGCAGTGGCCAAAGCAAGCTCCCCGCCGCCGCCGCCGCTGCCGTCGCCGAAGCACACAAAAGGCGCCGCCGCGCCGCGCTCCCACCCCACCAACCCGAGCCTGGCGTCAGCGCCGGCCACTCCCAGCGCTGGCGCCGCCCGCGGCCAATGGCAGGCGGGCGCGCTCGCCGCCAGCCAATGGGTGCCCGGTCCGTCTCTTTCAGCCCCCCCTCCTCCCCGAAGGCGGAGGCTTTCGGGTGATTAGGTGGTCAGGAGCAGGTGGAGAGAAGGAGCGAGAGATGGCGAGCGCGGCGGATGGTGGTGGGGACGGACGGCGCCCGCGCTTGGGCAAAGTCTGGCGGGGAAAGAGGGGGGTCCGCTGCCTCTCGCTCAGGGGCCGCACAGGTAAGGAGAGCACGGAAGGAGCCGCGTGGACAGGGCATGGGGACCCAGGAAAGGGCGCCCTCCGTGTCCTTCGCGCTTTTCGACGGGGAGACTCTCCTGGCTCAGGGGCGCACGAACTCCGGGTGCTCTGGCAGAGAGAGGGGGTTGGGAGGGTGGGGGGAAATGAGGTTTCTTGCAGCCTCTACGTGGGAGAGAACGATCGTGCCTCGTCGGAGAGGGTCTTTAGCAGGCGGGGAAGCACCATCCTATGGGGTACCTTCAGCTGGTCAGGCGCAGGAAGAGGAGAGGAATAGTTGGGGTCTCGGGTGGGCGTGGAAGTCCGTGAGATGACGGGGGCCAGGACAGCACGTGCTCAGGGCCAGAGCTTTAGGAGCCCCGAGTACCGTGATGGTGTCTCCTCCCTTATATAATTTGAAATAAATCCGTGAAATAAAATACTATTTTTGTTAACCTACTAGGATCCCCTCTGGTTTCAGTAGGGGCAAGTAATCAAAAGGGAAAAGAACAATAGGGGTAAAAGTGTGGAGTGGAGTGGAAGGAAATCTAACTAAGTTCTGATTTTTCCCATGATGAATTGGATCCTAAAATCTCTTTTGGTGGCCTTGCTATACAGGTGCTTAGCCTGCCTATTGGGTAATCCAGCACTGCATGTGTTGGTGCTCAGGAGGAGGCTGGGTGCTTGGGTGGGCAAAAAGTGAGACTGAAAGACGGCTGCAGTGATCTCCCTAAAATGAGAGATCCTGCCCAGCATAAAGGCCAGGGGGTTGGCTAGGATTACCAGCCAGTGAGGTAAAAGAGCACTGTACATGCTCAGAGGCCCTGTCTTAACTTTGCCTGTCCCAGGACTGCACCCTAAAGGTAAAGGTACCCCTGCCCGTACGGGCCAGTCGTGTCTGACTCTAGGGTTGTGCGCTCATCTCACTTAAGAGGCCGGGAGCCAGCGCTGTCCGCAGACACTTCCGGGTCACGTGGCCAGCGTGACGAAGCTCATCTGGTGAGCTAGCACCAGCGCAGCACATGGAAACGCCGTTTACTTTCCTGCTATAAAGTGGTACCTATTTATCTACTTGCACTTAGGGGTGCTTTCGAACTGCTAGGTGGGCAGGAGCTGGGACCGAAAGATGGGAGCTCACCCCGCTGCGGGGATTCAAACCACCGACCATACGATCGGCAAGTCCTAGGCACTCCACAGCGCCACCCTGGAGAGTGCTAAAGGGGAACCCTCATGTGCCCAGGCTCAAATGAAGCTCCACATCATAGATCTAAACAGGCCAATTTTCTTCATTGTTGGTTTTGAGGACCAGACAAGGTTGGGGTGGACATGTGTGACAGCAAGGAGGTGCAAGTATAGAGTGTTGGTTTGCCAGGGATGGGACAGGAAGCAAAGACAGAGAAAGGGGTGGATATTGGGGTTTGTATGTCATTGACACAACTCTTGAAAGGCTCCTAGGAATCACATCAGTGTGTCATGTCATTGAAGGATATTACCCAAGTGCAGTGTGGGTGAGGAGGAAGTAGGGAAGAGCTCATTGAATGTGCTCTTTGGGCACATTTTAAGTAATTGAACAATGCTGGACTACAACTCCCATCATCCCTCACCATTGACCATGCTTGCTGCAGCTGATGGGAGTTGCACTCCAGCAGCATCCAGAGGGCCACAGGTTCCCTGTTGCTGGTATAGGGGCTGGATCATGCATGCAAGTATGCCACACCTGACATCAAATGATGAAGGGGTGTGCGTGTGTGGAACAGCCTTCAGCGCATGCAGTATAATGTGGAAGACAAATAGTTGCAAGTCCAGTTTTGTTGATATCTCAACACATAAGCTGGGTGAAGTATTGTGGGATTGGTTTCATCTTATGCAGTCAGCTGACATGGACAATGTGCTGGTGGCTGGACACTCAACCATGTAGCCTCTTGTCCCTCTTGGCTTATTACTTTTAGTAGGGGTTTGTCTGGTTGGGTCTAGACTGCATGGCCAAACTTGGTCCTCAAGCTATTTTGGGACTACAATTCCCATTATCCCTGACCATTGGTCCTTTTAGCTAGGAATGATGGGAGTTGTAGTCCCAAAACAGCTGGAGGGCCAAGTTTGGCCGTGCCTGGTCTAGAGTGTGGTTAACACTTCATTCTGTAACCTTGAAAGAGATGGTCATGTGACCACTCCTAAAGAAACCAGCCCTGGACCCCTTGGACCAACCAGTTGCAAATATCATCCCTGGGGAGAAGGTGATGGAGAGAGTTGTGGTGGAGCAGCTGCTAGCATTCTTGGATGGCATGGACTATTTAGATCCACTGAGTCACCCATGGTCACCCTGTCAGATTACCTTTGCAGAGAGCCGGGATAGGGGATTGTGACCTTGCTCTGCTTCTCTTTCTCTTGGCAACTTTTTATACCATTGACCATGATGCCCACCTGGACTAGCTCTCAGGAATGGGAATTGGGGTCACTGTGTTACTGTTGTTCCTGTCCTACCTATGGAGTCCAGAGAGTGGCACAGGGAAAGTGATTTTCAGCCCCCCAGCGGTTGCACTACGGGGTGCCAGGGCACTATTCTATGCCCATTGATATTTATTATCTACACGAAACTGGAATCACTTATTAAGAGTTTTGGGTCAAGGTGCCATCATTACGCTGATGACACTCAACCATATTTCTCCAAAATATCTGGATCAAGAGAGGCTGAGCAGGCCCTGGACTGGTGCCTAGATGCAGTGGTGGGATAGATGAGGGAAAATAAGCTGAGCTTGAATTCTGGCAAAATAGATGCACAGTTTGTGTGGGCTTTTGGACCTGGCTCAGTAACCAAGGAACCACGTAGCCTTAGTGGCTAGGAGCCCCTTATACAAACTCCTGTTCCTGGACTGGGAGAGCTTGGCCACAAGAATGGATAACTGCAATGCAATTCATCTGGGGCTTCCCTTGTGCTTAATCCAGATGCTGTAGCTTCTAGCTGGGGTAAGACCCTGTCAGTATATATGCTTCTGCTCAGAGATCTGCACAAGTTGTTCATTTGCTACCACACAAAGTTCAAAGTATGTAAACAAACTGCTTTGATCTGCAGAAGTGGCACTGTTACAGGTGGCACATAATACTCATTCTGCAGTTGTAAGAAACTTATATTTTAGTGTGGCAGCACCTAAACTATGCAACTCCCTACTTATTGACACCAGGCAGGCTCCCTTACATCAGCCTATTTAGACACGTAGAAGTTACATGCATTTTAATTTTAATTACCTTTTTTTGTAAACTCTTTAGAAGTTTTATTACAACCAAGTGGTATATAATTTTTGTGTTTTTTAAAAATGCAGCAATGACAATCTGCAGGACCAATTCAGTTTATCACTTGATGTAATTGAGCCATACCATTTATGCCCAGGTGTGTGTGTGACGAATTGTGGTCTAAATTCATGCCTACTGCAATGTTGTGGAAGTTCAGAAGACTTTCACTGGAAATCAGTTACGTATTCCACAGCAGGAAGAATCTTTTGAGTTCTGCACACACACATGAACACACCTTTCCCCCCTTATCCATTTAATATACAAAAATTACAGGTGTTGGTAGGGTAAAATAAAATCCAAAAGTTATACGAGGGTGATACTTTATTGCCGTCCTGTAATAATTTTATTGGAACCAACTTTATTGGTTCCACAGAATGCTTCTTCCATTTAAAAGTTAAAACCAAGCCACAATGACAAAAGGGGCGGAGAGATGAAAGGCTCAGCTTGGTGGAAAGTCCATAATCTGCAATTCATAACACTTTATAAATAAAATCTTTTTATTATTAAAAGGGATAACAATATAGATTGCAAAAACAAATAAATTTTATACTAATAAACAGAATATATTTAGGTTTATTAAGTTTATGTTTTGCCTCCTGCTAAAGAGTCCAGAAGCAATATACAATACATTAATTCTCCAATACACTGTCATCCTCTCATTATGCAGGCTTAATTAAGTTGAACCAAGCCGGGTGCAAAACAGACTCCAGGTTGCTGCAAGAGCTCCCAGGTCAAGGAAGCAACATCTGTACACTCTTTAAAAATATGAAAGCTCATAGTTATTTGGGTCTGTGTTTAGCAGCCCTTCCAGGCATCCTTTTTATTATTCGTTATGATTTGAACTTGTCATGCTATTGGGGTAGTCATATGTAATGATGTTTTCACTACTGTGTGCAACTGCAAAAGCTTTGCGGTAGTCTCACTCCTTTATTTCTAAGTAGTGCACCTCTTGAACCTTCCTGCTGAAATCCTGCAACTTTCATACCACTGTTGTCCTGCTTTTGCTGTGCTATAGACCCTCCAGAAAGCAATAATGTGGTAGCACTGGGGAATCGGAACAGCCAATAAAGCAGAATAAATTCACCAGTAATGCACTACTGATGCGTCAATAACATGTTGCAAAAATACATCTAGGCAAAATCACCCCATGTATTGCAGGTGGAGAGATGCAACCATCTAATGAAGTCTGAGACACTGGGATAGATCAGTCAGCAGAGCATGTGACTCTTTATCTCAGGGTTGTGGGTTTGAGTCCCACATTGGGTGAAAGATATCTGCATTGCAGGGGTTGGACTAGATGACCCTTGTGGTCCCTTCCAAAGCTACAATTCCATGCTTCTGCAATGTGATTTTGCCCAAATGTATTTTTGCGAGCCAATTTTCCATAATATACTGCATTTTTGCATGCTATTTTCACAAATATATGCATTGGTATGCATACACACTTTACCATTGCGTATTCATTTTTTTACATATTACTTGATTAGTGAACTGCATTGCAAAATTGAGAGAAACATGACTTTCAAAGGACGTCTGTGTTTGAGCACATCTGTTGTTTCAGAAAGCACAAATTAGCTTTGCCTTTTAATGTGAAGCGTATTAAATTTCTACCCTCTCCCTCAGTAGAACTTAGGTGGCCCAGCTAAGCATGTATGTATAGGGTTGCATTTTGAGACCTCGGTCATAACTAAATTTTGCTGAATCATGTCCAGAGCATCATGGAAGAGTTTCCTCAGGTGAGATGCTTTGAAAAAGTATCAGGCATTCCTTGGACTTAAGACATTTTTGCTGGTGGTAAAGTTGGATCTTTATTTGCTGGTTTCATGTTATTAGGCATTAAGTGTTCCCCTCTTAATTTTGAGTGCTGCTCAGACTGGAACATATTTGTAGTCAGGACTGCATAAGCTCAAAAATTGCTTTCTATAGATAGGTTATTGCCAGCATTGATTTTGAACTGGGCGGCACAAAATTGCAACCTGGTGTCGCAAACAAAAATAGATTCACTGTTCTATTGGAATTAAACTGTCAGGCGAGTGTAACCTTTTCACCAACTGACAGTCAAAGAGATTCTGTTTTTCCAACTGCAAAAGATTTTTTTAAAAAAACAGAACCCTTTTTTATATATACACAATTCAGCAAAGATCTTATAACTGAGATTTAATGATAATGGGCAAAACTAAATTTTTTAAGTTTATGAATGAAGCCACATTTCTTAACAGAGACTTGACATGCACTGTGTCACTTATCTAATTCAGTATGCCTGTTTGTGACCATGTGGCCACTGATGTAAATAAAGATATCCCGGGTCTGAGGTTGAGAGGAGAGGTAATCAAAAGAGTTTATATAAAAGCATTCAACCTTTTCAATTCCAGAATCCTCATTTTAGCTAAACCGCAGCCTGGGGCCCTCTTTAAATACTTTCCCACGTATGTTGACCTCACCCATTCAGTTCTCCCCCACTTATTGTCTAAAAAATGTCAAAGAAAAGAAAAAAGCCTACAAGTTAAAGATCTATGGGGAATGGTACTAAATATACACCAGCGGAATGTAGGGGGCACTAAACTTACTGAAGCCAATACTTATCTGTATATAAAACCCAGTGGCGTAGCGTGGGGGGTGCAGGGGGGGCCGGCCGCACCGGGCGCAACATCTGGGGGTTGGGGTTAGGGGGCGCAAATCCATGGGTTAGGAGGTGCAAATTACTTGCCTTGCCCCGGGTGCTGACAACCCACGCTACGCCACTGATAAAACCAGTCTCTCAGTATGATATGCAGGAGATGCATATCACCTCTACACCAGTTTCTGCTTCTAGATTGGTCCAAGAGGCCTTGTTGTATTGCAGTATTTACGACTGAGCTGTAGACAAGGAAAGCCACAGTCCAACTCCTGTGTCTGTCGTGACTTTACCTAGGCAAGCCAACATCTCACCTTAAGCTCCCCATCTGTGATATGAAGATGATACTGGGCCTACCTTACAGGTTTGTTGTTGTTACCAAGCTTTTACAATGGAGTAATAAAATAGAAAGCCTGTTGCATGCACCTTACAGCAAGGAAATTCCTTAGTCCAATATACAACCAATAGTTTCCAAACATTCTCTTTTTTTATATAAATCTGTTTATTGAGCTTTTACAAAATACATTAGACAAAAAACAACAACGACATACACTTTAAAAGACATAAGCAATGTTTCCAAACATTCTCAAAATAGAATTGTTTCCAAACATTCTCAAAATGTTTCCAAACATTCTCAAAATAGAATTCAGTTTGTTTCCTTACCAACAATTGTTTTAGAAATCATTTAGGAACAGTAACTAATTATGCTTGAGAAATGGCCTCTTCCTAATGAACCAGGTTTTGAATGGTGTTTCCATGCCTTGCTTTCAGTACAGACTTTTAAGAGTGTAGTTCAGTGAAAGGGAACTATTGCCTCCTGATGTCATTGGACACTGTCTTCCATCATCTTTGACTATTGGCCATGCTTGATGCAGCTGATGGGAGCTGGAGCCCATCAGCATCCGGGTGGAGGAGAGGGTGGCCTATAGCTTGCATCTCGAAGATGGTGCTAGAATAGATGGCACTAGTAGCTTGTTGGGCTTTTCCAACCTTGCTGATTGCTAGCACTGTCCATGCTTTGAAAACACTCAGCGGTATAGCTAGCCGCTCGGGTGCCTGGTTCAAGGGGGTGTCCTGCAGCCGAGGGTGGGGTGATCTGCCCATGGGGGCAGGGCAATCCGCCTATGGGGTCAGGGCAAGGCTCTCTGATGCTTGGAGCCTCTCCGACGCCTCCCCCTCAGCTGTAGGACGGCTGAGGGAGAGGCAGTAGGCAAACGCAAACCTGCAGGCACCTAAGCCACCACGTCACTCCTAAAAAGTTTTGTGAGTCCAGTTGGTTGTTTTTTTACAAAACACCTCATTTTGTCACACACACACACCAGTGATGACACCCAGGGCGAACCGCACCCCCCTTCCTCCACCACTGAAAACACTGAGAGAGTGTTGCTAAGCCGTGATGCATGATATGATAGAGTTGTCAATAAAAGATCTTTTGGTCTTTTCAACCAGTTGTCAGTAAACTGACTACAGTGGCACCTCGGGTTAAGAACATAATTAGTTCTGGAGGTCCGTTCTTAACCTGAAACTGTTCTTAACCTGAGGCACCAATTTAGCTAATGGGGCCTCCCGCGCCCCCACCACACAATCTCTGTTCTCATCTTGAAGCAAAGTTCTTAACACGAGGTACTATTTCTGGGTTAGCAGAGTCTGTAACCTGAAGTGTCTGTAATCTGAAGTGTCTGTAACCTGAGGTACCACTGAACATTATCATATGTTTGCATGCTGCAACACTTCCAGTCCAAAGTAGGCAAGAGACATATGGCTGCGTATTTCTTTTCCCAAAGGTAGTGGGGGTTTTTTTGTCTCTGATGGGAAGTGAGATTTTTTTCCAGTAGGAAAACCAATGGAAAGGGGAGAGCATTCAGCAGCCTTTCCTCTCTTGCCATACCTCCTCTCAAATCCACAGCCTCCTGATGTTGCCTTTTGTTTTGGTTTTTAAAAGCCTGTCAAAATTGTAGAATTGTAAGATGTATCTACTTTGGCCATCTGTCAAGATGGCTTTTTATGAGGTTCTTGGGGAAAGGTGACTATTTGTCATTGTGAAATAAAATGCAATAAAAGCGAACAGGATGTAACTTCCACCCTTTTAAGAAAGGGATACTGTTTGTATTGCACTGGTCACCTTGTTTCCAAAGCAGGCACTGCTTTGCCAGACCCATTCCTGAGTCAAAGAAGTAACAGTGTCACCCTGCTGCTCTCCTCCCAAGGCACTCTTCTTCCTCCATAATTTGAAATGCTCATGGGAGCGCTTGCCTTGTGAGCATTTCCTGTCTAAATGTGAATTGGTTTTCCACTTTAACTTCCAACGCAAAGTATATTGGAAGTATATTCGGTGTTTTGATACCTTTATGGTAGTTTGTGTAATGTGAATGGTGCCACGGACCCCCTAGGTGGGTTACGTGGACCCCCTGGGGTCCACAGACCCCCCCAAATGAGAACCACTGCCATAGACAATCATGGTCAGGATGAATTTCAGTTTAGTCTCTCCCCTCACCTTCTGTTTCCTTGGTACAGACAGCCATGCTTACATCACTTCCTGTGGGCTGTAAGCAGTTCAGCCAAGACATTAGCAGAGTGAATTTGCAGATCTGTGTGTATCACTTAATTTATGAAGACAGGGTAATGAAACATTTGATGATGCGCAGTTGAATATATGAACTGACGTCACTGAAGACCACTGCGCTGTTACGTCCTGTATTGGTTGATCTGGGGTAGTTTATTCACACATGCAGGTTATTACTTGATGCTGCAGTCATCAGATGAGGACCCCAAAGTTAGGATTCACCAATGGAACATTTAGAGATGCTGCGGCCAGCCTGCCACAGAGCAAACGCTTGTGTTTGTGTGTGAGCACAAGCATTTGGAGCCTGTCTTATAGATGATTCACACAAGTGAGCCATTCCTGGGGTAGAAGTCATAAATCTGATAAGGCCACTGCTAATCCAACCTAGAGGTCTGTCTGGAATCTAAATATGGCAATTCGTCAGCCCTGGAGTGTGAGCTAAAATTTATGGTGAGTTGTCCTGAGGCACATTTAATTGGACACGAGGAGAAAAAGTGAACATTATACAGAGAAATGCCAATTGTCCATCTAGCCCATGGGACTAATTAGACCTGCTAGCCTCCTGATTTGGCCTGTGGGGGCATTTTGATCAGGCCATGCCCACCTGCCCTGCACCTGAAGTCAGATGAAGATGTGGCTGAAGAGCCTGGAGAGGCTTTGCAGGCATCTGCAAGGTCCTGTACACAACAAAGCACTCTCCAGAGACTAAGTCAGACCTCTTGTTTGAGTTGGATGGGGCAACTATATGCAGCAGAGGTTGGTCCATTAGGGCAAATGGGGCACTTCCAACTGCCTACCTTCTCTCTCAAAACCATTCCAGAAGTTGACCGTCCATTTAGTCTCAGTGTTGCCCCTTATGGAACTCAGCGGGGAAGAGATTGGGGGCAAAGCTAGAATTATTTGGCTCTACCTGTCATTGGCTCTCTGTCTCCACCTACTGTTGACCCCCCCTGCCTTCCAACCCACCAGTCACAATGAGCACCAGCTATCACTAAATATTTGCAGGAGTAGGGGAACCATTCTCTGTTATGGGTCACAGTTGCAGCATTGGAATGGAAATCACAGTGTTCACAAACTCATCTGCATAGGAATGAGTGTGCGGAGGAGACAGCTGGAACTTGACTGCAACATGTTCAGCTGAACCAGTGTCCAGAGCCGACATACCTACAGCATGTATGTGTCATGCACTGTCTCCATATGTTCAGAAACCCTGGATGCATGTACACTCTGTTTGCAGCCTGAATGATATGAATAGATGTCAGGGTAAGAGCCAGTGGGCAGGCCCCCCCCCCACTGGTTTCTGTGCTAATGAATGTGGCCGATATATTTCATATACAGTGGTACCTCTGGTTGCGAACGGGATCCATTCTGGAGGCCCGTTTGCATCATGAAAAGCCTGCAACCTGAAGTGCCGAATCTGCGCAGGTAGGCGACACGATTTGGTGCTTGTGCGAGTGGCGAAACCCGGAAATAACCCTTTCTGGTACTTCTGAGTCACTGCGGAACACAACCTGAAAAAACATAACATGAAGCGAATGTAACTTGAGGTATTACTGCATTTAATAACATTTACTTAGGAAGATTGAGAGGCATAAATTGGAGAATTTCTGACCTATGTGTTGCTGAGTGCATTTTGTTACATAGATGCTTAAAATCGCGCTCCTCTTCTATATCTCGGCATTTCCCCTTTGCTTACATGTGCACATGTTTGCAGAAGTGCTTCTCCCTTTTTAACTCTGTAGATGGAATATTTTCTGGTTCACGATCTTGACTTTGGGCTAAGCTTGAAGTCTTAAGCCTTGGCTTGCATTTGGGGTCAGCGCAGAGTCGCATCTCCCTAGCAGCAGCTCCCAGAGGCTCTGGGCACGAGGCTTTGCAGAATGCCTGGCAAAGTGCACGGGGTGAGGAGGGGGAGTAGAGAATGCCAATTAGAGTGCCCCCACATCCCGCTATCCTCAAGTAAGCCAGAAATTGATTGTGCCTGAGTTAAAGAGCAGAGCTAGCGACACACTGCGACGATGGCCCACCACCTTGCAGAATGGTCAGGGGTGCTTGAAATCCAGAGGTTTGAAAGGGCAGTGGAAATGGTAAAGCTCTTTTGGAGTAATTGAAGGCCACATTTTATCCTGTGGAGGCTGGTGTGTTAGGGCAAGTGGGGCACTGTTGCCCCACCAACCTCAGTCTGCACTCAACCAACTCTCACCTGCCTGCCTTCTTTCTTAACAACCATCTCCTCACATCATCTTTCCTTCTCTGAAGATGAAACTCTCTCTTCACCCTTAGAGAGGAAAATTTGGTACTTCCTATGATCCTTAGGATACCCTCCCAGGGACTATAGGATTACAAGATCTACCACAGAAATGAAATTCTGCCAAATTTAGGATTCCAATAGATGTTTGTCCATTTCATCACAGCTTCAGCGGATCGTAACATTCCTCCATTCCATCATTTCTTTTAACTTACCCGATCTCTGCAGCATCCAGATATTTCAGCAACCATTTCCAAATTGCTGGAGGTTGAGATATCTTCCGGTATTCCCATATCAAGCCCACAATATATCAAGACAGATACCTGGATATTGCTGCAAATCCGTAGTTGGTGATTTCATCACACTGGATAAATTACCTTCAGCAACATTATATAATATCTGAGAGCCAGTGTGGTGTAGTGGTTGAGAGCAGTGGACTCGTAATCTGGGGAACCGGGTTCGATTCCCCGCTCCTCCACATGCAGCTGCTGGGTGACCTTGGGCCAGTCACACTTCTTTGAAGTCTCTCAGCCCCACTCACCTCACAGAGTGTTTGTTGTGGGGGAGGAGGGGAAAGGAGATTGTTAGCCGCTTTGAGACTCCTTCGGGTAGTGATAAAGCGGGATATCAAATCCAAACTCTTCTATATAATATCTATCGCCAAAGGCTCTAGCCAGAGGGGGGGGGATCTGTGGACCGCCAGATGGTGGAGGATTCCAATACCCACCAGCCCCAGCTAGCGTGGTCAATGTGCAGGGATGGTGGGAGTTGTAGTCAAAAAGCATATGGAAGGCCACAGGTTCCTCATCACTGTTCTAGATGCAGTCAGTATCCAAATGTCTGTGAAATATTTTGGGGCATGGTGGCATACATTCCCAACTTTTAAATTTGTTCATGGAAAATAACCAGTTAAGATGAACTGTTCCAGAGAAGTAATTCTCAAATGGGGGCTGGGAAACAACAACAAATGCCTACCTAGTGTTGGGACAAGAGTTTTCTTTTCCCATAAACTTAGGATGCTTTTAGCCATATTAAGCTGAAAATGCTGGGGATATATATTTATCATACAGGACAAAACTCACTCTCTTCTTTTGCATTTTGGAGACCAGGAAGTGAATTTTGATAAAGGGGTAAGTTTTCATAGACTCCACTTGGGTCATTGCTCTTTCTGCACATTCATTCCCCACCGTCCCAGTGACAGGCATTTTTCTGGCAAACTGTTAAAGAAAAGTGCAACGACTACTCTCGGAGCATACAGATGGTGTACAGTTTAATCTTGATTATCCAAGAGTGGACCTTTAAACTTTGCTGAAAACCTCGCCTCCCTTCCTCTGAAATCTCATGCCCCGGCTCCCGGGACCAATTTGCTCGCTTTCAAATCTTCCTCCACCGCTGTGCTATCGTGAAAAATAGCTGGCGATAACTTTGGGGAAAGGGGGCCAGGAGAACTGCTGACTTGAAATCCGAGGTGAGGGTCCATCATTTATACTAATGAGCTCACTGGTGGGGAATTTGTGAGATGCTCTGCTCTGTTTCTTTTTTAAGAAAAGGAGTAAATCACCTTTAAATAACCACAGGCCTTTTAAGCATGATATATACATGCGTACATACGAGTGGAACCTGCAATGAAACAATCAGCATGACATGTATCTTTTCAGGGAGGCAGGCAGACTCCATTCCGTTCTCCCTGCTGCCGCCATCCTAGCTCCCTGGTGTTTGCCCTCCCTCTTTCAACAGTCAACCAGTATTCTGTTTGGGCTTAGCATCTCCAGTCCTTATTAGGCTGCTTATTGCAAGGGGGGAGGTTGCCCTTATTTTTCCCTATAATTTTTGTACTTCTCCAAACCCTTGGGGTTCCCCCAAGCCTGGTGATACATCTGTCTTTTGTGTGGCTAATGCCATTTTGGCCACAAAAGGACCCACACTTGGAGAACACTGTCTCGTGAGGGTTTGAGATCTGCTAGCATTTCTCCCAAACCAATTTTAGCAAAGGTCTTGGGGGGACACATCTTAGAACAGGGATCAGGGGCCTGTGACCTTCCAGATGTTGTTTCCTACAACTAGGAATGGGAGAGGAATTCAACTCGGGTCCCTTTGGGAGATGAATATGTCAAATTCACACTTTCTGAAACAATATGGAAATTGAAGCACAGCTTTCTTGTGAAATTTGCACTTATCCGACTTCTGCTTTGCAGTGTGTCAACCAGACAAGGTTTGCAAAAGGTAAATCTATTAGGGTAAGAGTGTGCATAGAAATGAATACTATATTGTGGGAAATAACACAAAAATGCATTATATGTGGGGAATGTGCTTGCAGAAATGTGCCCAGTAGTCAAAACCGAATATAAAAATATGTTTATTGGGATAAACACTAAAATGCTAAGAAATTTTCATGAGGGACTTTTGCAAAATGTGAGGTGGGGGGTGGGAATGAGAAACAGAGAGAGCCCAAATGGACAGTTGCTTCCATCCCTAACTACAAATCCCATTATTTTGACCACTGGTCGTTGTGGCATGAGGCTGATGGGAACTGGAATCAGAAAGCAATGGGATGGCCATAGGTACCCTGCCCTGGAACTAGATAGATAGCCCAAAGTCTTCCTGAAACAACTTGGGAATCATAAAATGGTGGAGATTCTCATATCCCTACAATGAACACTTCTTTGGAGAAGCTGTGCTCCCAGGTTTGATTTGGTTCTATTTTCTCTTACTGGCATTTGAGCAATTCTTAAAATCACCACCACCACCACCTTTTATCCTGATACCAGAGGTCTGGCATCACAGTTCAGCTCTCTAATGTCAACAGGACAACACAATTTTGTGGGTTCTCCTTGGCACAGTGTTAATGTAATGCAGATTCTTATCATAAAAGGCCCCCAAACATTTTATCAACATTCATTTAAAATGATCACACGTAGAGGAAATAAAGCATGGTATTTAATGTCACATGGCATTATGAGAACATCATCTCAAAATGGCTGTCATTTCACTTCAACCGGCCAAAGCGTCTGCTGAATTTATCCAGAGGTCTCCACTCAACTGCATATTGCTGCCATGTCTATCAGGATAAAAAATTTAAAGGGCTGCAATCCAAGACTCACTTACATGAGGGTAAGTCCTGTTGAACTTAGTGGGGCTCGTTGTTGTTGTTTAGCCGTTTAGTCGTGTCCGACTCTTTGTGACCCCATGGACTAGAGCACGCCAGTGGGCCTTACCTCTAAGTAAACACACCTAGGCATGCACTGCAAAAAGCTTTGAAATGCAGAGTTTCATGATCAAGGATGGGGTAGCCAGTGTGATGCCTTGCATATGTTATTGGCCATGCTGGTTGGGGCTGATGGGAGCTGGAACTTGACTATGCCCAGACATCGTATTGGCTATCCCTGTTTGGAGCTAGATCATTGTGTTACAGCGTTACATTCTGTGCCCCACAATCTCTTCAGTGTTCTTTCTGTGATACTGCAAATTGCTCTATCAAAAGCCAAGAGGCAGAAATCGGGTTCCAAGCAACAGGGGAGTTCTGCATGCCTAATGGATTTTCTTGGCCTTATCAATAATACACCACTCTGTGGCATCCTCTGGACCTCACCTATTTGAGTTTCCCATTGTTCCCCCCCCCTCCTGGCCACCTAGGGATTTTGAGTGATGGATAAGTCCCTGAAAAATGACACCATATTTAATTATACACACATTTCCATAATTAAATGAAAGAGCTTTTGTTTTCAGACAGATGCACACACAATATCCTCCTCTCCACTCCTCTCTCCACCTCCATGAAGTTCAGAGCTGTGCAGCCCAGACTTTCTCATTCATGCAAGGGAATAAGCATTTTGCTCATTGTTCAGCAAATCATTAGGAACTGTGTGTTTGGTTGTGTATGCCTGTAGCTGTAATTATGCTCAGCTTTTAGTGAATGCAAGAGTCAGCCAAGCATTGTTGGACAGAGCCATTTGTGGTGACATTGAGCCCTACTGGTACAATACATGTGCAAGCAAACGAAAAGGAGATATTTTGATGGTTGTGTCTAAATTAGCCTTGAGGTCTGTAAGGAAATGCTCATCAAGTCTGCAGCATTTAATTACCAGATCACTGAGCATGTAAATTAGAGAAGTCCCTTACGCATGCCCTCCACATCCTGTGCACGTATACTCCCTTCCAGTATATCTGCTTTTGGGGGGGGGGGTGCACATAGGGTTGACTCCAGAATTTGAGGGGAGGGTCAGAAAATGCACTTTCAATTGGCCCCATTAAACTGAAAGAGATGAGGCATGTAAACTGAGATGCCTTTCCCACGTAACCTGTAGCTTCCTTGACTTTCATTTGCAAAGTGAGAATAGTGGTTGCTTGGCCACTTTGACAACCTCAATGAATGGACTCGATGGCCCTTGTGGTCTCTTCCAACTCTATGATTCTATGAATGCCCAACCTCACCGCCTTCCAGAACTGACCCTGGTTGCTGTTTTTTACTCAGGAAGCTGCAAACTTGCATGTTGGGATCAGTGCTCCCATGTTTGGTGCTCTGGACTCTGAGGAAGTCAGTTGCTCTGAGCATTGACCCTGGATGACTTCACACACCCAGAACCTGCCTTCCCCAACATCATTTAGAGAGCCGACTTTGTCACTGTTTCACATTGCCACCATCATAGTTTAAGGATTCATACCCAGAAACTACAGTTCTTCCATTCCCATCAGAATCAGCAGTTGCTAAAGCAGGCAAGGCCCCTTGAACTACAGGAGCCTTTCCCTACTGGAGGTGGGCATAACCACTTAGAGACTAAACTGCAGCCCTATTTATGTCTTACTTGAGAGGGTTTTTTTGTGGCTGAATGCCCCCGCCATTTGATTTAAGTATACTACACTGTGTGTTTTGCAGACTGTTACAGTCTAGAGCTTCTTTGCACACTGAGATTGGCAGTTCACGGTCATAGAATCAGAATTGTAGAGTTCAAAGGAACCCTGAGAGCCATCTAGTCCAACCCCCTGCAATGCAGGAATCTCAGCTAAAGCATCCATGACAGATGGCCATCCAGCCTCTGCTTAAAAACCTTCAAGGAAAGAGAGTCCACCACCTCTCAAGGGAATCCATTCCACTGTCGAGCAGCTCTCACTGTCAGAAAGTTCTTTCTGTTGTTTAGTCAGAATCACCTTTCTTTTAACTGGAATCCAATGGTTTGGGTCCTACCCTTCAGAGCAGCAAAAAACAAGCTTGATCCATCTTCCATGTGACAGCCTTTTAGGTACTGATTTTTGAGTGCATAGCCTCAGTATGGATTGGCTATCAGCTCTTAATTATATCAGGAGAAGTGTTTTCCTCCCATCTGGACCTTTGTGGTCTAAATTCAAACCACACATGAACTAAAGCATTTCTTGTTTAATGTACCATCAAGGTAAGGGAATGAGATCTTGGATTGATTAGATGTGTTTATTGCTGAAAGAATAAATGCCATTTGAGGAATTGTATCCGGTTCTCCTTCATCTTGTAGGTTATGATTATGCCTCCAAAGCACTATGGAGAAGTGAATAAATAATAGTTACACAGCAAAGCACAAGAAACTCCATTATTTGCATGCTTTAGACAAGAGAGGCCACTTGATTTCCCAAACAAGTGTTTGAGCTACTTGGTTAAAATTGATGGTCCCTAGAAGCAAAGTCTTCTTATGTTATTATAGCATGGGTGGCTAACCTGTGCCCCTCCAACGTTGGTTGGATTCCCATCAGCACCCAGCCAGAATGGCCAATAATCAGGGATTATTGGCAAGAAAGAAGCAGACTCCTAATTTACATGCCAGTGACCCACTACTAACTGGTGTAGACCTGTGGCCCTCCAGATGTTGCTGAACCATAGAACCCATCATCCCTGACCACTGGCCATGCTATCTGGGGCCAATGGGTGCTGTAGCTCAGCAACATCTGGAGGGACACTGGTTCCCCATCCCTGGTGCAGACAATATAGAGCTGGATGGACCAATGGTCTGATTCAGTACACCAGCCTCTTATGCTCCTATGCCTGCTTGGTGTTCTGTTGGCAGGCAACAAAGGGGAACAGTGACAGCAGCCTGTGCAAAGCTAAACAGGGTCTGTTATGGTTTCAAATCGGATGGGGGACCATGTGTTGAGATTCCTGCATTGCAGGGCATTGGACTAGATGACCCCTGGGGTCTCTTCCAAATCTACAGTTATATGATTCCTTGATTCTATCTTTGGGGCCACTGCAGGTCTTCGGTCTTTGATTTTAAACTGGGTTTGATCAAAAGGAGCTCTTCAAATATAGGACCGTCCTCTGACTGTCCTTCAATAGAGGACTGTAATGTAGGACACTTGATCACCCCACGTGAACTTTTCTGATGGAGAGCCCAGATCCTTCCCCTCCACCCTGAAGTACCAATTAGCACTGCAGCAGTCTTGATGGGAGGTGAATCAAGTTTTCTGCCCTGAATCCACTTGTCTTATTTGTTGGCCAGTTATACTCACTTTGAGGACACAAACTTGCTGATTGCACCTGCAATTTTAGTTTCTGCTGAGCTGATGTAAAGCTGGGAAGCATGGGACGTGCACATTATTGAAAGCTTCTTGGGGAGTTTCGAGACCTCCTTGTGTAAGTTTTATTGCAAAACCCTGCAGCAGAATCTGCAGCCTACTGAAAAGAGAGAGAAGCTCGTGATTTGCAAGATACGAACAGCCATCACTTAACCTGCTTAAAACTTTCCTCCACTGAGAACAGAGACTGGAGTGTGAAATGCATACTGCCTTTCCACTGGCTATGTCTGCTTGGAAGCAGAAATGGAGAGACTTTCCTGATCCTTGGGAGAACTTTTCTTCTTCTAAAAGCCTTCCTCCATTCTCTTCTTGAAAGGCACGCTGGGGCCGTTTGTAGATATTTTTGAACCAGTCACACATGCCTGATTGTGCAGAGCACTAGGTGGACACTCACACTTAAGAATACAAAAAGAGCCTGCTGGATCAGGCCAATGGCCTATCTAGTCCAGCATCCTCTTCTCACAGTGGCAGATACTCTCCCTGTTCTACTAAATCTTGCTCCTCTTGCCTCCACGGCTTCTTCCATGCATTATCCAAAATGCCCTGGCACCACATTATCCACATTCTTCTGGCACCATATTTTTTATCTTCTTTAGCTGCTGACTTGGCTCCAATAATTTCATGCTTTTGCTGCTGTTTGATACTGTATTTTTTTGTTTCACACAAATGTTGTTAGCTGTCTTGAAAGCATTTGTGGTGAAAGGCAGGACAGAAACTTTAGAAATAAAATAGCGAATTATATAGTCTGAAGGAAGCCATACTTCTTTGACCCTTTTCCATGGAGAATAAGGCTATCCATTGCTTCTGGCCATGATGGTTGTGTTCAATCTTCTGTTGGAGGCAAGGGGCCTTTGACTACCAGTTGCTGGGAACTGAATTTATGACTTTTGTGTCTGTAGCAGGTAAGACCAACATGGAGTGTCCTAAACTCCACCGTGGAAGAAACGCAAGAAGACCTGAAAACCAGTTGCAGGTCAAATGCTGCTAATCTGTTGCAGTGACTTGACATCTCTTGATGTAATGGTATTGTTTTATGCAATGAGCAGTAACAGCTCCAAAGAATAATCAGTCTGTCTATTGATTTGGCTTGTTTAGTGTTACTGTGCCTAATCAATAAACCCCCAAAGTATCTCGTCATAATGGCTGCTTTGCGTTCGCCTCTCCAGTAGCTTTCCAGCTGCCCAGAAAGTGGGATCAATACACTGAAAATGCTCTTCCACACTCGTCCTTATGAAATGTTTGTATTTCTCCATGTGAGTTTTATGCTGGTAAATGGCTTTTCCAATATATCAAGGGCTTTTTCTTTTTCTTTTAAAGGGTTCCATATTGCAATGCATACACCACACAATCACCAGGCCATGTGGGGGATGCTTTCAAGGTCACTGGTGAATTGACTAAAGGAGATTCATAAACCTTTCAAGTTATACTGCGCAGATATAGAACAAAAGCCAGCTAAGTGGTTCCAAATGGTCCGCATGCAGAGATGTTTGCAGGGTCATTAGGGTTGGTTTCCACCCCCTCCTGAGATTTTTTTAAAAAAAACATCAAATGGTAAGTAGTACACCTTGATATCCTGGGTACTTTTGGAAAGGTCTGGGGAACTCATCTGAAATCCTGAAAATCCTGTGCCAGATAACAAAGAGACCAGGTGTAGCTAACCTGGTGTCCTCCAGATTTTTTGAGCTACAACTCACATCATCGCTACTAATTGGTCATGTAGGCTGGGGCTGATGGGAGCTGTAGTCTGCAACTGTAAAGTGACTGTTTACCCCCATTGTCAGATGAGTGTTTGACAAAAATTTACTTGGAGACCCCAAAATAAGGTTTACCAGTGACGTTTTGTAGCCCCCCACAAGTAGAGAGAGGTGTGTGAGTGTGTGTAGTAACTAGTCTACTGAACAAAGGCAAAATGTATATTAATTGCTCAGACCACTTTTGCCTCTGGCCCCACCAACTGCTGGCATGTGGCCCCAGAAGACTATTTAGAAGGGAACACAGCTTTCGAGCTGGGAAATGTTTCCCACCCCTGCTTTCAAGAGTTCATGCTTGATTTGTGACTATCACCCTTTCCATACTTCCATGGTGCAAAGCTGGGAAGCTGGAAGACAGTGGATTCCAGGGGGAAATTTGCAATCCTAACCACACTTAACCTGGGAGTGAGCCCCATTCAATTTAATAGGACTTACTTCCAAGCAAACATAGGATTGCAGCATTTGGCACCTTCTGGAATGGATGGCCTTCAATCTTTCCTTCACCCATTATTCAGAAGAGAGAGAGAGAGAGAATTTGATCTTAGAAGGTAGTTTGTTCATTGTTAGCCATGCTCACTATGGGGAATCCAAAATCAAAAGGATGCTCTGCATCAGAAAGGGCTGGAGAAATTATTTGTACTTGCTTCCACAAGCTCAGGAAAATAAAGAGATGCTAAAAAAAGAAATGTGCTTCAGGGTCTTGTGCTGGCCTTTCAGAGATTAAAAAGATGCATAAATTGATCTCAGCATGCTACACGGGTCGTGGATTGCTCTTTCGAATCTTTGAAGAGCTGGTGTTAGTTTGCCCACCTTTGCAAAGTAATAGGCCTTGGTTAGAGAAACTGCTATCTCTCTCTCTCTTTTGGAGGGATGGGGAAACTGGCTCTCCAGTTGTCATGGGAACTCCGACTCCACCATCCCTAACCAGCATGGCCAGTGGTTAGGGATTATGATAGTTGAGGTAGAACAACATCTGGAGGGCCAAAGGTTCCCCATCCCTGCTGCTCTGGAAGGAAAGGACGTAGGGCTGATTCACACACATGTTTCATCACCCAGTGCCTGCAACATCATTGGTGGATTTCATAGTTGAAAGAGCCTTGGTAGTCATGCCTGTTGCTCCATTAGATCCCTCAGGATCTCTCTTCTTTCTCTAAGGCACTTTTGGCCAACTGGTCTCCCACAGGCTGGAATCAGCCCTTGAAACAGTTTTGTCCAACCCATTGACAAATCTACCAAATTTTAGATGAGGTGTAGGAAAAGGTTTGTAAGAAGCTTCATCCTTAAGGAAAATTGCATTCAGGTGGCACAAGAAACTACCCACCCATCCCTGATATTGTCATTATATTAACAAACTGTGGATCAGGAGGTGAGGCATTTTAGCAGTGAACGATTGCTAAAAGCACGAAGGATGCCATGAGTGGGATTTGCTGGGCCAAAACATATATGGTGGTAAATAAAAAATTGCCCCCGAGCAAATTGGTTGAGTTTACTTTCATTGTGCACCTGGGATCAAGCCTTGGTTATTTGAACAACTTCTTTGTTCTGCAGATCAGCTTGCACAGTGTACCTTGTTAACTCTTGTTCCCCCTGCCTGTAGGACATCACCGATGAATTCCATAAAAAGCAAAAGACATACTGGGTCTCCCCATTAGATGGGCATTGTACCCTAGGGCTGGAAAGCTTCTCTTAATTCCAGAAAGGGCAGGACTGGTTGTGGTTGCTTAACGGACATCAAGAGTCACTGCTGCCTGTATATAAGGGCTAAATGCTGGTAAGAACAAAGTTATATTAATCCCACCATTCTTCTAAAGAGTTTGTTCAGTGCACAAGGGCTCATATGGTCTTCACAACAACCCAGTGAGGTAGGGTAGGTGGAGTAAGCTTTGCATTTGAGCAGGGATTGGCACCTAGTCTACCCAGTACAAGTTCAGCACTTACACTAAGAAGAGCCTGTTGGATCAAGCCAATGGCCCATCCAGTCCAGCATCCTATTCTCACAGTGGCCACCCAGGTGCCAAGTCCTCAAGCAGGACCTTAGCACAACAGCACTCTCTCCTGTGGTTTCCAGAATCTAATGTTCAGAAGCATTACTGCCTCTGATCATGGACTGCTAGTAGCAATGCATAGCCTTTACCGCCATGGATTTGTGCAACCTGTTAAAGCCACCCAGGTTAGTGGCCACTGCTGCCTCCTGTGGGAGGGAGTTCCATAGTTTAACTATGTATTGAAGTACTTTCTTTTTTCTGTCCTGAATATTCCAACAATGGATTCTTCCAATGAACTTTGAACTACCCTACAATGGTTATCAAAAGTTTGAGCAGTGGGTGGAAGAGCCACTGAATATTTGTTTTTAATAAGTCACGGTGCATTTCAAACAAATACGTTCTTGATCAGGGGACATAGGATACGGGTGAAGCTGCTGTACCCTCCTCATAAGTTTTCATTGTCCTCTCCTGTATCTTCTCCAGATCTACAGGGTGTCCAGTCCTGGTGAGGCTGACCCATGAACCATAGATGGCTTGGGAGAAAAGAGGTTTTGGCAAGAAAGAAGCAGACATGAAATGAGCAGGGAATGGATGTCCAGTCGAAGAGCAGGTGCCCTTGAACCAGATAACACAGGTAGTCCATGATAGGTCCTTCAGCACCATGGACAGATCCTAGCCAGTAAACAACCTGTCTCATTAGATTATTAACTTCACCTGAACCATTTATAGCAGGGATTGAGAACCCCTTTTCCTCTAGACCTGCCTTCACCAACCTGGTGCCTTCCAGATGTTTCGGACTACAACTTGGAGCTCAAAGTTTCTGATGGGCACCAGGTTGGCAAAGGTCACTCTAGAAATTGTTGAATTGCAACTCCCATCATCATGACCATCGGGCTGATGGGAATTGTTATCCTGCAACATCTAGAGAACCGTGGGTTCCCAACCCATGCATTACAACCTTCCTGGGCTATAAGGGCCAGACTATCCCTCCGTCCTGAGCAGTAGCCCTCTGGTCTGGAGCCAAGCAGCCCATCACCCCCCTGTTCATTCCTTCTGGGTGTATTGGTGAGTGGGCGCCAGCAAGAAACAGAGTCTTCCCTAGGTGGTGATGGTGGTATATTCAGGCACAGTGAATCTGTGTTTGTTCTCGTCATCAGCATCCTCCTATTTTCCTTTCAAGAGATTCAGAGTTGCTAAGAAAAAAAAATACATGCAATAGTAAACTGGGTAAGCAAACAACCCATTTAATAACAACTCAGCCTTATAAAAAGGGAAACGGCTCCATTCTACCCAAGGCAAATGGCAGGCAAACATCAGTTCCCATCCCCCTTGCCCAGAGACCTCCCTTAAGAAACATGTTTTGGCCAACTGACGAAAGTAACATGAAGCCTGGCAGGCTTCTCTGAAAAGAGCATCCCACCATGTCCCCTTAAATGCAACCCAGCCTCTAGCCACTACCATTCCTCTCTTTAGGAGAAAGCCTGCTGCAGGCATGAATTAAGAGTCCTGCCAAGCAGCTGTATATAACCCTATTTTATAAACGTTTCCAACGTCTGTTGGGGATCCTGAATGGGCTGTCAAATTTCAACAGACATCCCATCAGCGGCTCTTCATTTGACGTACAGTAATTAATTTAGAAAGAAAGGATCTGATCTTGCATGTGTGAATTACTCTTCAAGTATGTTCAATTATACTGACTTCACCACTCCCTGTAATCCCCTAGAGCCCCTTTCCAGAGTGTGTATGTAGCATGAGGGGTAATCGTATCCCAGTCTCTGGCTGTGCTTTGGCCATATGATAGTCTTGCGCTCAGGAGCAAGCAGATAATCCCTCTTCCAGACAATGCCCATCAGGGAGGCTGCCTTTCACTCAGCCCTGCTGCAGACCCAACAAAACAGCCTGCGGGCACATCGCAGGCCTGACCCACTGCTCCTCTCTCAACTTATTTGGATTGACGTCTCCTTTTGTCGAGGACCTGCTCCTCACTGTTTGGCAGACTCGGCCCTGCGCACAGCCTCTCTGCGTTGCCGTCATGAGATAAAAGTGGGCATTTTCCCATGTCATTTGCTGTTTCGGTGCGAAGCTGTGAGCTGGGCTCTGCGAGAAGCTGCCCTCGCTGTGGCTCTTGCATCTGCGCAGGTGTCCTTCTTTGTTAATCAGGTGCAAAAGAAAGGAGGCAGACAAAAATAAGAATTGAGTGAGATTTTATTTTTTTAACAACCCTCCCCATCATGAATTTTTCAGAAGCATGCCAATGTCTTGGAACAGTGCAGGATGTAGATTTCCAAGAAACCTTGCAGAAAACAAAATAATAGGGAGGAGAGTTTCCTGTTAATTTTAATTCTTCATCTTCATGTTTGGCTATTTGTAAGGATGATTTCAGTGCAAGCGTATGTCCTTTCTTGAGCACCTACCTGAATCCCATCCATTCTGCTGACTCCACTTGACCTTCAACTTTGTCCTTTGTGCTACGAGGTTTATAGCTAAACACTATTATGTTTTATTGCAAAATGGAGGATGAGGTGAATGTGTCCCCCCCCTTACACACTCTATCCCAGCATTAGCATCATCCCAAGTGTAGCATTTGTGCTCCTGCAGTTCTTTGGTATAAATAAATACTCAAGCAAGAAGACCAATCTGTGCTCCACTAGGAATAATAAAGAAAAATAATATGCCATTGATTTTGCTTGGGGTGTCTAAATGTGTTTTTATGATTGTATATGTTTATTGCTTTTCCACACTAACGTCATGAATTCCAGGCAATTAAAAAGGACATGAATTCCAAAGCGTTTAACCAGGGGAAATCTGCCTTCCAAATGCAATGTATTAAAAGTTGTAATAATTTTGGCTGGGGTAGAGAGAGCTGCTGCACAAGTTAACAATCTTCAGCTCCCTTAAAAAAGAAATAAAAAAGAGTGTCTGGTGCTATGAGAATGAACTTTAAAAACGAGCTGATCAAGGTATAGGTTTTTTGCAAGTTGGGAGCAGGAACAGATCACCTATTCTAAAAAATATATATATTCTAGGCACTCAGCAATGCTCTAAATTCTGCAACTGTCTATTCACCCTCCTGGCCAAAATGAGGCACCTGAAAATATACTGCATCACTGGGCAATTCCATCTAGTTCCAAAACTGGGGCACTAACACCACTTTATAGTCCCTGCCAGTTTGAATATATATATATATCCTACCCTTCACCCTAAGGTCCCAGGGTATGTTACAGCATTAAAACACAATTTAAAACAATAAAGCCAGGTGGAAGATAACTGGACATCACGAAAGGGAATTTTCCATGCCTCCTTTGTTTTGGGAGAGCAAGGGGGTTTGGGTACTCATAGATGCATGAGCTTCCTGACACCCACTCAATACATTCCTATTTCTGGCTACACCATTGGTGGAACAGTGAACAACAGCAGCAGAACCAGGAAAGGCTCTAGTGATGGATTTCTCTACCCATGGACAATGCAATGTATTATGGTGCTTCTGCTGCCTTCCTATCAAGCATAGGATTGTACCTCAACATGACTAATCATGGTTATATTTAAATCCCTCAAAATCTCCACCACACGTTACAAGGGTAAGCGTCTGTACAGGGATAAATAAACAATAAAATCGCAATGTCCTGTGCTGGTTGCAATTCATTATGTGTAGAAGACCTGTAAGTGTTTAAGGAAAGGTAAGCATTTCTACAACTCTTCCCTTCTGTGTAATTCATTTTACCTTGATTTATTTTGAAAGAAGATCATAGTTGCAGAACTAGCAGGATTTAATGGCACCACCAGCTAGTGCTCAACAGAACAGACAGTACAGGAGAAGATATTGTTTTGGCTCTCATTCCTTATGTTAGTGCTGGAAAATATGTAAAAACATGCCCCCACTTTGTTCAAGATGGAGCAGTGTTGCAGCATGGACCAAGTCCCCTGCATGAGTTTCCAGTTGTGCAAGTCCCCAGTGTCCTGAAAGATGGGATTTGGTGATGTCAGGAGGTGGGATATTAAGAATATAAACAAGAAGAGCCCTGCTGGATCAGACCAAAGGCCCAACATCGTATTATCACCAGTTGCTAACTTGATGTCTCCAGAAAGCCCACAAGGAGGTCTGGTTACGTCACAGAGTGGACAACTCTTCAAAGTCAAAACTCTTTCCAGAGTAGCCTAAATCAGCCTGATTCAGTTTCGGATCCTGAATTTGTTCAGATCAGATGCATAGCTCTAGTTCATTCCTTCCCCCAATAAATGAGTAAGGAAACTCTTAGAGTTCAAGAGGGGAGGAGTATAGAGTATAGAGGTGGTGTGTCCCCAAAAATCGGGGGGGCAAGAACCAAGCTATCTGTGATGTGACTGGTCATTTAGTTAAGTAGTTTTATTTATTTACATGGTTTAGGAAGGCACCTGCCCCCACTTTGGCTATGCCTATGGTGGGGAGAGAAGAAGCCCTCTCCCTGCCAACAGAGCTTGAGGAAGCAGGGTCCTTACTGGCATGGTGACATTTCTTGGGGATCAAAGCTCTCCCCCCGTTTAATCTATGCATGTCAATGGAAAGATCTGCACTGTATTCCTAAAAGTCTATTTGCAGGAAGAAGCCCACCCCTACCTATGACCCTTCAGGTAATGGGGTTCATTGGCAGAGGGGCAAATTTTTCATTTCCCCAAGGTCTTTATGGCATCTCCATCACCTTGGTTCCTCCTATATTCACCCCCAAACAGTAACATCTGCTTTTGCAGGAGAACCCTGTTGTCCATGAATATTTACTTCCACTATGTCATTGGAACTGGAGGTGCTCAAAATATGATGGAATCCATTGGGAGGGGATCTGTTGAGCCTGCACCCACGCACCCCACATATCTCCTAGTCTTAAAAAGCCCAGGTGGATCCTTGAAGCCATCCATTGTATGGGCATTAGCTTAGAAAAGTTGAGGACAATGTACACCACCTAATTAAATCCATCCTTCTCAATGGGGTGAAGCAAAATGGCTGAGATGGCATTGAAAGGACACTGCAGTGGACTGAAGTCTGCATGGCAATTCTACCACAAACAATATCCAACTGTGCTGGTGCACTTTTGAAATCGAGTTTGATGTACATCTTTGAGGGAAGAAGCCATTCAGCTGGCGTCTCGAAGATGTCTTCATTATTTACCTTCACTTTTATCATGTAAGTGGCAAATATCCCATCGTATTTTTAGATCTTAGCAACTATCAGCAGTGACAAAAGAATGTGGAGATTTTGAAGCATTGTTTAGAGGGGGGAAAGAGAAGATGCTCCAGTCTTATCTCTGCTTTGAAATTTCTTGAAGAAAGGGAGGAATTTTAAACCAAAAAGTAGGTATAATTCACTTGGAAATTCAATTTTTGTTCTTTCAGATGGGAGCTTCACAAGGAGATTGTACTGACTGGAGCTTTTGGGGACTGGCGGGTTGGGAGGCAAGAAGCCCCAAAACAAGATCAGTGATTCTCAAACTTTTTCTGGCCACTGCCCTCTTGGTTCTATAAACTCATCCCCAATGGCCCTTACTCTATAAAAACATAATTCAGAATAGCAGTTTTCACAACATCACTAAGGAAGAAAATAACACGATACCATTCGAAACAGTAACGAAGGAAAACTATTTGGTTTAATTAAGTCAACAATATAGATGAACTTGATCCAGTGATGCCAGCATTTCAAAGTCTGGTGGTCATTTACACACACACCCGGCACCCCCTTGCCTCTTAGCACCCCACTAGATAATCTCGCTACCCCCAAGGGGTGCTACTGCCCACTTTGTGTACCCCTGCACTAGGTGGAGCCAGAGCCAATGGCAGACAGAGTCAACTAATTCTGGGCCCTATCTTTCTCCCTGCTGAGTTCTAAAAGGGCAGTCCTGTGACAAAATGGAGGGAGCTGTCAGGCCACCTCTGGACTGCTTGTAAATAAGAACACTGGAAGGTTGAGACAGACTGAGGGTAGATTGAGGTTGATGGGGCAACACCCCATTTGTGCTAATGGGCCAGCCTTTGCTGCACAAAGACAGGTATATTAAGTAGAGCTGCAGCAGTGAAATGAAGAAGAAGAAAAGGAGGAGGAGGAGGAGGAGGAGGAGGAGGAGGCGTTGTTTGGATTTGATATCCCGCTTTATCACTACCCAAAGGAGTCTCAAAGTGGCTAACATTCTCCTTCCCCTTCCTCCCCCACAACAAACACTCTGTGAGGTGAGTGAGGCTGAGAGACTTCAGAGAAGTGTGACTAGCCCAAGGCCACCCAGCAGCTGCATGTGGAGGAGCAGGGAATCAAACCCGGTTCACCAGATTACAAGTCCACCGCTCTTAACCACTACACCACACTGGCTCTCAATGAGGTATTGTTTTGGTTTCAGCGGAAGTCTATGCATGTCTACTCAGAAGTAAGTCCCAATTAGTTTAATGGGACTTACTCCTGAGAAAATGGGTAGAGATTGCTGCCTTGACCCAATTTAAAACATTTAAGTAACTAAAAATGTTACCTGGTCTCTTTAAAGAGAAAGAAAAGAAGTATAAATGCTTATGAATGCTGTAGACAGCGAGAATGGAAGACCCAGAACAGACAAAAGGAAGTCCTTCCTCACACAGCACATAAACTGTGGAGCTTGCTCCTACAGGAGGCAGTGATGGCCAGCAACCTGGATCACTTTTTAAAAAGTGTTAGAAGTTTTGTGAGTGAAGCAGAGGTCCCAATCCCCATGGAGTGAACTGGGTCCAGGAAATCCTGTGGGCACCCATGACTGAATGCTCAGTGGCTACTAGCCACAATGGCTATGTTCTACCTCCACGGCCAGAGGTCACAGGCCTCTGGACGCCAATTGCTGGGAATCACATGTGTGGCGAGTGCTGTTGTTGTGCCTAGGTCCTGTTTTGGGGTTTCTTGTGAGCATCTTGGTTTTTTTAAAAAAAGGTAAAGGACCCCAGTCAAAGGCAACTGTGGGGTTGTGGCACTCATCTCGCTTTCAGGCCAAGGGAGCCTTGCATTTGTCTGCAGACAGCTTTCCAGGTCATGTGGCCAGCATGACTAAACAACTGGTGCAACAGAACACTGTGACAGAAACCAGAGTGCACGGAAATGCCGTTTACCTTCCTGCCCCAGTGGTACCTATTTACCTACTTGCACTGGTGTGCTTTCAAACTGCTAGGTTGGCAGGAGCTGGGACAGAGCAATGGGAGCTCACCCCATCGCAGGGATTCGAACCGCCAACCTTTCAATCGGCAAGCCCTAAGCTCAGTGGCTTAGACCACAGCACCACTCGCATCCCTGCATTTTGGTTAACCACTATGAGAACAGGATGCTGGATGAGATGGACCACTGGCCTGATCCAACAGGCTTTTCTTATGTTCATTCTGTAGAAATGGCTTTTAAAAAAAAAGGCATGTTTGAAGATGGGCTGCTTTGCATCTTATTTTATAGCATCTGCAATCATTCAACAGCAATTTGTTAGCATCCTTTCTTTTTGAACCAAATGCTTTTCCTCTAGTGTTCAGCAGAGTCCTCTCCCACTGCCACTCTATTGGTGGGGGGCAGAGAAAGACAGAGCTGCATCTAAACTGACTTACTAAATTCCACCAGGCTCATTGAGCTGTCATATTGCAGGAGCTATTTTCCCTGTCAGAACAATAAAAGCTCGATCCCAATATGCCCTACAGTGGGAGTAGATAACGTTTCTGTTTCCACGAAAAGCCTTGCTGGAAGTTTGCTCTTTAGCCAGCTGAGATGCTAGAGAGATTCATTTTTTAAATGGAAGGCTTTCTGAATCATTACGCCCAACCAGGGTAGCAAATCCCTAAATAAACTGTTGTTTCTGTGACACAAGATCTTGTTTAGCTGCCGAACATTTCAGTTGAAGCATCAGAGCCTTCATTAGGCAGTGTGGTCCTCCATTGCTTATAGAGATATTTATATGGACAGATGGAGTTAAACACCAGTATCTAAGGAATAGGCTATTTCACTCCCACGATTAACATCGTTAGGGATGGTGGAGAAATCCAATCCATCTCACATTTAACAGTGAGTTTGCCTAATCCACACTTTCTGAAACAAGATGCAAAACAGAACACAGCCTTCTTTTGAAATCCATGCTCCTTTGAATTTGCAGTGTAGACCTCCAGCTTAGTAATACATAAAGGTAAAGGTAAAGGGACCCCTGTCCAGTTGTGACCAACTCTGGGATTGCGGCGCTCATCTCGCTTTATTGGCCGAGGGAGCTGGCGTACAGTTTCTGGGTCATGTGGCCAGCATGACTAAGCTGCTTCTGACGAACCAGAGAAGTGCATGGAAACGCCGTTTAGCTTCCCGCCAGAGTGGTACCTATTTATCTGCTTGCACTTTGACGTGCTTTCGAACTGCTAGGTTGGCAGGAGCAGGGACCGAGCAACAGGAGCTCACCCCGTCATGGGGATTTGAACCACCGACCTTCTGATCGGCAAGTCATAGGCTCTGTGGTTTAACCCACAGCACCACCCGCATCCCTAGTAATGCATACAGAAATACATATCATGAGGGGAAGTGTGCACATGAATGTATATATTAGTGAAAATAACATGCAAAAATAAATAAATAAATAAATAAATAATAATAATAATAATAATAATAATAATAATAATAATAGATTTGAAAAAGCATGCATATTAGACAAATTGTATTAAAATGTGTATACTATGAGAAGTCGCAGGGTATTACATCATACTATATACAAAGGAAACAAACAATAAATAATAAAAGGGAGAAATTGTATCATACCAATAAAGACATCCATATTTGCCAACCTGGCATGAATGGTGAATGTTGGGTATCTAGGTCTGAAGCATAAGATATAAAATGCCACCAGATGACATAAAAGCGGTCTGGGTCCTCCATCCCTCTGGAGACCCACAGTTCATGTGTTATTTGTTCCACAATAGTCAAAGTCCATAAATTCATATACTACAAAGACAAATGTAGACTTTTCAAGGTTTTCCATTGCTGAGCTATTGAAATCCCAGCTGCAACTAACTCCATGTCCAAAATTGTTTAGAGAGACAAGTTTTCATGTTATCAGTCCACATATTCACTAATGCCAGTTTTGGGGGAGGCCTGAACAGGTCATTTAATTATTTTAGATATTTCTTCATATGCTTGAGACCAGAATAATGGAACCCGAGGGCTTTCCCACCAAAGATGGGAGAATGGCCGCAGGAGCCTATTATGCGAAGTTGACACTAGAATGGCGATGCATTTCATGAGCATTTTCATATGGCCCAACACACAGGCAAGTGGCATTCCATGCAGCAGACAGAAGGAGGGTTGGGCTACCCTTTTGACACAAGGCAAGTAAGGGCAGCCGCTTGTACTCACGTTTTGCTGCCTAGCATCAAAGAGAGCTCTGCCATGCAACAAGACGTGTTAATTCTTTAAATGGAAGATAGACTCCAAACTGGAAGCAAAAGGGAATGCAGACACCTGTCAAAAACATTTGAAGGTTGAACTACATCATTCTTTTTTTAAAAAAAATAATTCCTCCCTTCTTGCTGGAAAAGATCAACGTTAGCTTGCAAATTACAAGACAATAACATCCTTTCTCGAATGTGTTGTCCTTAAATATGTCAATATATTCAAAGGCGCCCCCCCTCCTGAATATACTGCAATTTTATTTTATTACACAGAACAGTCTCCTAATGCCTCGTTTGTTGTGTTTCAGAAAGGAACAGGTGCAGGAAATTAGCATTGTTACACTCTTAAGATATTAAAGTGATGCTAATTTACACCAGCTGAAGACTGGAGGGGGGACTTTAATTGCATTTTTAATATTCATCTTTTAGGAAAGGGGGTCATGACAGATTGCTTTGAGGAGCTTTACTTGTACAAATGAGACATGTTTCAGATTAATCAGTGGTCCACTCAGTCAGTGGTCCACCCTGGCTACAAATTTGTACGGCACCTCATTTGTTTTCAGGTTGTTGGCGAAAACTTGAATGGATTATTAAAGGAGGATTAGACATATTCCTGCAGGAGAAGGCTATCAGTCGCTACTAATCATGATAGCTCTACCTCCAGTGTTGGAGACAGTATGTCTCTCTGAATACCAGCTTCTGGGAATCAAAAAATGGAGAAAGTGCTCTTGCAACTCATATACTGCTAACTTTAAGCATCTGGCCGGATATTGTGAACTGATGCTGCAAATGTTCTTAAGATGTTGCTTCAATCCAAAATTAGGACACTTAATCCTATTGAAATCAATCTGCTTTTGTATGTCTAACAACCTTCTTAAGTAAAGAACAACTGCAGTTGGCAAGGAGGTATGCTGACAAACGCCTGACCCTAACATTTACTGAGTGGGAGAGGAGAAGGGCAGTGTGGGATTATCAGTACTGAGTAGGCAGACCAGCCGATGAACCAGATTGGCTCTCCCTGCCTGCCTGTATAGCACCAACATCCCCACCTCCCTTTCACTAAGCAGCAATGACTTCACTGCCAGGTGGTTATGTGTGCAGAACTGCCCTTCCCCTGCAGCCCCTATTGTTAAAGAAGACACTCTCATGTGGGGAATTCTTTGCTCCTGAAGGAACGGCATGGTAGATGGGAAGCTTAGTAATGGCCACCTGCTGGGGCCTTGAAATTAGCACCTGGACAGCAGAATGGGCAGGTACACAGGTAAACCTGGTTGCAGACTTCCCCACTAAGGTGATATGTATTTGTTCGAAGCATAATAATTATTGCTAAATTTGCTTTTTAGTAAATATGCAAATAGACATACAAAACGAATCTGTGTCTTCTTTTGTCTTTTCATTTTTTCTCTGTCTCTCGTGTTTCCTCTTTTTGGATCATTGCACAAGTGGTCACTCTAAATCCACAGGCATTAGGATCTACCACAGTTGGTCAACTATCCTTTAATGATGGTCTTGGCCTGGCCAGACAATACTGTTTTGAGTAATTAAGCCTCCTTTCCATCAGATCCGGGTATCCCAAACCTGAGTCTCCAGCTGTTTTTGGACTACAACTCCCATCAACCCCAACCAGCTTGGCCAGTGGTCAGGAATGGTGGGAATTGTAGTCCAAAAACAGCTGGAGACCCAAAATTTGGAAACCTTGCATTAAATCAACCTTCCCCAACCTGCTTCCCTCCACATATCATGCATTACAATGTCCATCAGCTCCAGCCAGCTTGGCCAGTGGTCAGAAATGATGGAAGTTGCAGTCCAAGAACATCTGGAGGGCAACCAGGTAGGCGAGACTGCATTAAATGCACCAAAACTCCCCAGAAAACAAACCAAGTGGGCTTTGACCCTCTAGCATTATATAAAGGTCTTCCAGAAAGCAGCTTCTAGCCAAGATAAGTGTAGTTCTGGCCATAATGTGCATCCTCCCATCACCATAAATCACAAAGAAAATCTGGAGTCCTAATGTCTGATTATTCAGTCCGCCTCTATGAAAACTGCCAGGAAATGCCCTCCATTTTTAATTGCTAACACTTAGTCAATAGTTTTTAGCCCTCATGAAATTATATCTTCTTGTTGTTCAAAGAAAGTATTTAATTGTTGGTAATACTTTTTCTTCTTCTTTGTAAGCGACAGAAGGAAAGTATTGCTAAAGTTCATTCCTGGTCCGCAGCTGCAGCAAAATCTGAATCTGCAGAGTGAAGAAGCTGTAAAACCCCGAAAAGGTCAAGAATGACATTCATCTATTCCAGCTGTCAAATCAAGAGAATGTTAACAAATTGAGGGGCTGGTATCTAAAGCTAATTTTCTGCATGTGTTTTGTCCTGAACCAATGTGTCTGCACTGGTCTAGCAAGAGAGATCTGATGTTGTTTAGTGGCTAAGAATATGAGCTGCAATGTCCCAGGTTCAACTTTTGCTCCAGCTGCAAACTCACTAGTGATTGTCTGAGACCGCCTTATGGAAACTTGAATCAGATCATTGGTGTGTAAATCCTGTGACTTAGACTGCAGTATGGGCACTCCTAAAGCATAATCACTCCTTCTAATAGCAAGTTCAAGTGGCAAGTAGGGATATATACTGACACGGTTTCACTCAGATCCCAATTTGGCATTTTAGGGAAACATCCCGCCTCAGTCTAAGGTGTTTTTTAGCCTGCCAAATTCAGCTTGGGGTCTGCTGACTCTGCTTTATCCCCTACTCCCATTCCCAAAAATATCCCTATAGGGATATTTTTTAACTTTCCCTTCTTCTTTTTTAACTTTCCCCCTCTTTTGGCAGAAGTGGGTGAAATTTGCAGGCATACTAGTACTTCAGACTTAATAAAGCCTGCCAAGTTACAGACAAATAGATCAAGGGGCTTGTGTGTCAAGCAGTTTCAGCGATACTGGTTTCCCTCAACCTGACTTATATAAAGGACCCAGTTTAGCTCTCTGTGCTTCTTTAATTTTCTACTGCCACCAATTCACTCAGAATGCTTACAGAACCTCCTATTATAATACATAGTAGGCTTAGGCGTGAGCTGGACATCAACACTAAATATAGGATGAATTTTAAAGTAAGATGTTGGTTTATTAAAAGGATACTATATATACATGAGGGAATTCTGATACTTATATCGGGATCTTAAAGGTGCTCATTGAAAATTTCTGAATATGTAAGCACTTTTGTGTAGATTCCTTTAAAGCTGATTTATGGCTGAGAAGAACCAACAGGGATTAATTTTCCAGGTAAAATTATTCCTTCTAAGTACAATCTGCCCCCCCAACTTTTAGAAGACATCTTGAAGGCAGCCCTGTATAAGGAAGTTTTTAATGTTTGATATTTTACTGTGGTTTTATAAATTGTTGGAAGCCACCCAGAGTGGCTGAGGCAACCCAATCAGATGAGTGGTATATAAATAATAAATTATTATAATTATGATTGGGAGTCATCTGAATATGATACACTGTGTTTGTGTGTAAATGTAAGAGAAAGGGAGAGGTGTTGTTATTCCTGCCAGTATTGGAGCCAGGACACAACCACTATGAAACAAGAGGGAAATATCAGCAAGCTTGGAGGAACCAAGCTTGCAGATGTACTAATTTCTTTTTTTAACAAGAATGGTGACAAGGAAGGAGAGGTAATGGAATGACTTGCTTGGAGGGAACAGTCAGCTTGAATGAGGGATGGGAGATAAATTTGATTCAGTTTGAAATGTAATGTGATCCAACCTATTTTGCACTTTTGGAAGCAACAAGTGAACCAAAACGCAGCTTTCCTAAGGAATCCACACTTCTCCAATTTTGGTAATGCTGTTCTCCAAATTTGTAGAAAACGTGCAAAAACAAATGCTTATATTTTACATATGCAAAAATGCATTATATCAAGGAAATCTGCTTGCAAATATGTGCGTATTAGAAAACATTGCATTGCAAAAATGTGTCTACTGGAAGAAAGGGACACTAAAATGCTGATGGATTTTCACGAGTACTTGGGGAGGTAGGATTGCAAAACTGATGCAGAAGTTTGGAAAACTGAACTAGACACTTTAATTATGAAAAACTGAAATGGGCAGATCCATCCACCCTGAGCTGGAACTCCGGTCTCCTTCTTGCGGACTTCCCAGAAGCATCTGGTCAGCCACTGTGAGAAACAGAATGCTGGGTTAGATATGTGTTTGCTCTGATCCAGCAGGGTTCTTCTTATGTAATTAACTCTGAACACTCCTTTTAGGAGAAGTGACACTCTACAGGACTTTGTTGAAGGTCCCATGTTTGATCATGATGATCTAAAGCACCCTACTGCTGCCCTCCCCTTGTGCACCACCCACCAACCTCTTGTCAAATCCCCCCACTCCACACAGCCAAGGTCAGCAGGTGCTTATGGAAGCAATGGAGTGGGCTGCTTTCCTTCTGCTACCATTACTCATGAACTTATATTCTCCCTCTTTTGGACAAGGCCTTCCAGCTCAATTTTCCCTACAGCAGGTTGATTCCCACTGCTGGCTGCTCTTCTGCAGGCAGTAAGAAAGCACCTTTCACTTCATATTAATGGAGAATGCATGTTGTATCTATTGCAAACAACTGGACTCAACAAATCATAGAGAGACAGACTGATGCAACTAAGCCATACCCAGTAAACCAACTGAAATAAACTGTCTTAAGTTAGTTTAATTTAGGTCACATTCACATCATACATTAAACGAATGATGACACCACTTAAAACAATCATGGTTTCCTCTCACCCCAAAGAATTATGGAAGCTGCAGTTTGTTAAGAGTGCAGAGAATTGTTAGGGCAGGCACCCCCAAACTCGGTCCTCCAGATGTTTTGGGACTACAATTCCCATCATCACTGACCACTGGTCCTATTAGCCAGGGGTGATGGAAGTTGTAGTCCCAAAACATCTGGAGGGCCGAGTTTGGGGGTGCCTGTGTTAGGGAAACCCAATTTCCTTCCCAGAGCTACAGTTCTCAAAGTGCTTAAGCAATCAACCCCTCTTCACAGGGAACTCTGAGAATTGTAGCTTAGCAAAGAGACAAAGATCATGCACAGTTCTTATAATCTATTAAATTGATATTTCATTCCTTTGGAAGTTCTGAAGAGGGGGGTGGATCCTCCTTTGTTTCTGTGGTTCTCATGCTAGGCAATTTCCTGATGTTATGGAAGCACTGCAAACTGAGAAAGAGTTACCAAATTATAACAGGCCTGCCATTGCAAAGGTGAGCCTTAAAAAACCCCCACACACAAACACACAAACAAACAAACAAGCTGACCTTCAAAGCAAAAATATCCCCAAAGGTTAAGAATACTTCTCGAAAGATGCCATTTGTCACTAATCAATGACTCAGACAAATTATAACCTTTCGAGAAACGAACAGTACAAAGAGGTGATTTTAAAGAATTGCACCCTTATAGCTGCAAAAGTACACTTGCAGAAGCTCTCCTGTCATCCATCCACTTTGCCCAAGACGTTTGTGAGTGTCATTAGCACGGAGGGCAGAGTGGGAAGTTTGCCTGGCCTCCCGGTGGGTGATCATAGGTAGCTGGTGGGCTGGTGAATCACAAGGTGCATTAGAGATACGACATTCACATTTCACATTGTGAAAGTGCTGTAGCAAAAATGTGTCTACTGGTAGAACACAGGCTTTGCATGCAAAAGGTCACAGGTTCAACCCCTGGTTCCTCCAGGTAGAACTGGAGATGGAGGGAGCACTCCAGACTGAAAACCTGGAGATGTCCGTCAGCACAGACAATGCTGAACTGTAGATGAACCGAAGCACCGGCTTGGTATAAGACAACTTTCTATGCTCTTTGTTTTAAAGCCCATAAGAACATAAGACAGGCCTGCAGGATCATGGCAATGGCCCATCTAGTCCAGCATCCTGTTTGCACAGCGGCCAACCAGATGCCCGTGGGAAGCCTGCAAGGTGGACATGAGTGCAGCACTCTCCCCACTTGTGATTCCCAGCAACTGGTACCCAGAGGCATAATGCCTCTGGCAGTGGAGGCAGAATGCAGCGAGATAGTAGCCTCTGATAGCCTTGTCCTCCATGAATTTGTCTAGTCCTCTTCCCAAGCCATCCAAGTTGGTGGTCATCACTTGCTTCCGGTGGGAGCATGTTCCACAGCTCAACTATGTGCTGTGTGAAAAAGTCCTTTCTTTTATCTCGTCTTACTTTAAATCTCTTGGCTGTTCCAGTGTATAGAATCTTACTCCAGATAAATGCTAAGGCTTCTGGGAAGGGCCTTGTGGAAGAGGTCATTCATAGAGCATCTGTGCTGCACGCGAAAGGTACTAGATCCAACTCCCATCATCTTTATGTAGGTGCTGGGAAAGTATCCTGTAGGAAGTAGAACAAACAGGGTTGCCTACTTTAGTAGACCAGAGGGCACATTTTCAATTTGAGAGAATGAGGAGGGTGGGGCTACGGACACAAAACAGCTGCTGTGGGGAGGAGACATAAGACAAAAATGGAGAGACATCCCCAACAATCTTATGCTTATTATGGGAGGCAGATAGGTCCTGCTGGTCCTGATTTTACACACATGCTAAACAACAACACCACACCACCCACATTGATTTTGTCAAAATCTAATACCAACTGAGAGCATTCCTTGGCACCGGGGAAAATATGCAGGATTGTCACACCAAACTCACTTTTGTTTCACAGACATTATTTATAAGGTACCTGCACATTTTCCCCCACAACTTCCTTTCTAGGAGGACAAGAGTCTTGCTTATTTATACAGTGGTACCTCAGGTACATACGCTTCAGGTTACATATGCTTCAGGTTACAGACTCCACTAATCCAGAAATATTACCTCGGGTTAAGAACTTTGCTTCAGGATGAGAACAGAAATCGTGCTCCTGCAGCGCAGCGGCAGTAGGAGATCCCATTAAATAAAGTGGTGCTTCAGGTTAAGAACAGTTTCAGGTTAAGAACGGACCTCCAGAACAAATTAGGTACTTAACCCGAGGTACCACTGTATATAAAAAAAGCTCAGGGTCTGGAGCACCTGCTCAGGGACCCCAGTGAAAGCCTTCACAGGTGCCAAGCTGGTCACCCATGGTGTAAAACACACTGAGCTAGATAAACAAGTGTCTGACTCGGTAGGTGGTAGCTTTTAATGTTACACCCATGTATGGTTAGTTGCCGTGGAGCATGAGAAAAGGCCAACGGTTAGCAACAGCAACAAAAGTGGGGTTGAGAAGACAAAAGTCTGAAAACAAATGAGAGGATTTGGTTACGAGGGATGCGAAAGAATCAATAGTCACTTCTTAGTGGCAACACTCAGGGAGCAATTGGTCATTTGCCAAGCACGGAGGGCGATCTGTCTGCTGGCTCAAACAGCAAAGATAGTCGAGCAAAGAATGATGGCCACACACTGAAATGATGTGTGTTTTCAGGCAATGCAATTTAACAACTTCTGCTCAGTGGAGAATTCTTAATAGGCTAAGCTGGCCTGACTGCATAAATCTTTGTGACCCCAATGAAGCCATATTGGTCAAAATATGTCAATCAGAGGACCACTTTTCATGCAGAGCTTTTGCTTCTCAAACTCACAATGGCATGTTTATTATCCACCATTGCATGGCTGCTTATCATTTATTGCCCCAGAGATCTCCACGATACTGGCTTTATCCCTGAAGTGGACAATGTAAGGTCCATGAGCTGTGTGCAGCTGCTGAGACAACTTCATGAGGAGAAGGAACCCTTTCTAGTTCTTTAAGATTATCAATATTTTGGTTTAGGTTTTCTAGTCCTTACTGAGTCAGAGATGAAAAAGCTTTTAACCAGGCACTAAAATGATATCAGTATTGGCACCAGTTATAACTATGAGGGGTGGATGGTCAGTAGTCAGGATGTCACCACAGCAAAGTCTCTAACTCATGCCATTTGTGTCCCTAAAGCCATCTATCTATAAGTTTCTATTCAACGTAATCATTAAAACCTCTCAGTGCTTTGCATAAAATCTGCATTAAAATTACCAATAAAATTATATGCTAAAAACGAGGTAGCCTAAACATTTTCAAAATAAAATCGGCAGTTTTGAAATATACATCCTAAAAATAAAATTACATGTTAAACAACATGTCAAATTTACAGAGCTACACTTTATAAAATGAAATTAAAAGAATAAACTTTCCCCCAACCCCTCCCCGAGCTACAATTTCCAGAGTTCCCTGGGAAAAGGGATTTATTGTTGAACCACTCTGGGAACTGTAGCTCTGTGAGAGGTATAGGGGTCTCCTAACAACTCTCCGTACTCTTAACAAACTACAGCTCCCAGGATTCTTTGGGGGGAAACCATGACTGCTTAAAGTGGCATCATAGTGCTTTCAGTGTATAATATGAATGTGCCAATAGTAGAATTCCAAGGGCATTGTGCCAAGTGAGTGCAGCAAAATAGCCCTCTGCTGCAGAAGAGACGAGACAAATTAAATTCTCAGACATTTTCTAGGAAATATCTCTTCTAAGAAATTTCATCTTGGCCAGTGGGTGCTGGTCCACTACAGTGAATAGGGCACTGCCCCACTAATCTCAGTCTGCCCACATGCAGACCCTACCTGCCAACCTTTTTACTTCCGATCAGTCAGAGGCTTCTATGCCTGTCATTGGCTCTCCGGCTCCACCTACTGTTAGTCCTCCTGCCTTCCACGCTACCAGTCTCAATGAGGATCAGCCACCACAGACCTAGACTTTGCTTAAAGGGAAGGACAATATTTTACCTTCAGGCCTATTCAGGTGGGACTGTATTATCTGATGTGCTTGGTTGTTGAGTGTTTTGACTACATCTGGCTACACTGGCCGTAACAGTTTAGCTTCTAGCTGTTTTGAGAGATGGTTGCAAACTTATCCCTTATACTTTAAAACTTCTCTCTCCACCAAACTTTCTCACCATCTTGGATAACAAGCAAACATTCAGATATATGCAAATCCCCTTTTAGCTGATGGTTGTGCAACACTTTAAGGTCACCTTTTTTATCCATCATGCAGCCCTAACCAATTTATGTACTATAGCCCATCGCAGCTTGTTTTTATCTGCATCTGTCTTCTCTGATTGCATTTGAATGGGTTTATTTTTCTATTTTAAATAAAAGATTTATGCCTTAGCTGTCAGATCATACCTTTATTTGAAAATTTAATCTCATTTCCAGGAGTCAAGATTAACTTATTAGATTTAACTGTCCCCCGTGTACCTTGGAGATGGTAGATGTATATTATTAGAGGGAGCGCGCGTGAACACACACACACACAGCATAAACAAAACACAATGCACTTAAAGTTAAAATGAAGGACTCCACCAAGCTATAGCATCATCCAATCAAAAGACGAACATGAGAAGCACTACCTCGAGTACCGAATGGATTTTCATAGAATTGGTTGGATGAAGGAAATGTAAAAATGACCATTCAGGTGACAAAAGGCACCAGGGCAGTCTCACACACTGGGACCTCCATGAGTCAGGCACTAATGCGTTGCCATTTGTACCACGTTTTCATTTATTTTCATAAGACTCTCTATAAACCACTAGTGCTCTAGTTTCCTCAAAAGGCCAGGCAGAATAGGCCTTATGGATCAATGGCACCCTCTAGGCTGTAGTTCCAGCTTGTACAAAGTCAGTTGCTGACTCAACAAGCCCATCTGGCCACACTAGGCCCTATAATAATCCTGGCAGCCAAGCCAAGTCAGTTTGAGCAACTTATCGCCTTGAAGAAAAAGGTATCTGCTTGTCTGTGACCTGTAAGGTAAAGGTACCCCTGCCCGTACGGGCCAGTCTTGCCAGACTCTAGGGTTGTGCGCCCATCTCACTTAAGAGGCTGGGGGCCAGCGCTGTCCGGAGACACTTCCGGGTCACGTGGCCAGCGTGACAAAGCTGCATCTGGCAAGCCAGCGCAGCACACAGAAATGCCGTTTACCTTCCCGCCAGTAAGCGGTCCCTATTTATCTACTTGCACCCAGGGGTGCTTTCGAACTGCTAGGTTGGCAGGCGCTGGGACCGAGCAATGGCAGCGCACCCCGCCACGGGGATTCGAACCGCCGACCTTTCGATCGGCAAGCCCTAGGTGCTGAGGCTTTTACCCACAGCGCCACCCGCATCCCTTCTGTGACCTGTAATGATACATTTAACAGGGATCCAAACATGGTGTTGGAGGCTGCAGGAGCAGGTTCAGGGTAATGAGATGACTACTGAAGATAGAGAGACCATTGCAGGAGCCCCTGAGGAACCCCACCCACCTCCCTAGGTCACCATGACCTATAGGGCCATAGTCAAGTCTCTTCCCTTGAAGAATCAGGTGCCTCCCACTACATATCACCAAACCACCAGTGCAGGGAATTCACCTAAAGTGCTGATTTGGTTTGGGGTTATGGTTTTTCAAAAAGAGATATTCTATTTCATTTTTGCCTGGTGACTTTCTGAGCTGCTTCTTGAAGACAAGAAGGCAGGGTGAAAATGTTTACCCACAAAACAGATCATCCTCAGAAGCATCAGCAAATATATATATTCCAAGGCATGTTACAACAGACTCAAAATATTCAGATAGTGGGGAGAACAGTACTGATAAAATAAAAAAGCACCCCAAAGACACAAAACCATCAGAAACAGTCAATTAGTAAAAGGTCAATATATATATATATACAGTATATTTTAAGAAATGGACAACCTATCCCTTCAAAGACTTGAGAGTACAGGAACATCTTAACCTGCCAGCGGGTGTCAATGTCCGTGCCAGGTGGTGCTTGCTGGGGAGAACACTGAAAAGATGGAAGGCCACTACCAAAAAGGCCTTCTCCCATTATCATGGCTCTCTGAGCCTCTCTTGGAGGAAGGACTCAAAATAGGGCCTCCGATTCTAATTGCATCGTAAGGGGAAGAGCTGGCATGGTTTAGTATCTAGAGTGTTGGACTAGAACCTGGAAAATCAGGGTTCAAATCCCCACTCAGTCATGAAGTCAACTGGACCAGTCATTGCCTCTCAACCTAACCTGTCCCACAGGGTTGCTGTAAGATAAAATGAAGAGTTGTTAAAACCCCAGCAAAAGAGGACTAACTTCATGTGGCATCCATAATTGGCTAAGAAAAGGGTTGTCTTGTCCACATTATTATTTAAATATAAATTTAAATAATAATGATAATAATAATAATGAGAGATTTGTGTGCAGCACCTTGAGCTCCTTGGAGAAAAAGGTGGGAATGTAAATGTAATAATAAGGTTAAAGGCCGTGCTTTGAATTGGGTCCAGAAATGTGTCGTCAGCTAGCGCAGCATGTGTGTTGGAACTGGGAGAAACATCTTAAACCGGTAAGGGCTGTAGTGGAGGGGGGCGTCTTTGCTGAAGGTATTTAAGCAGAGGCCAAGCAGCCATTTGCCAGGGATGTTGCAGCTGCATTCTATCCTGTAGTTCCTATGCTGAGTTGAGGTTTGCAAGACCAGTTGACCTCCAAGGTCACTCACTTCACTCTTCTTCTGTTTTTGTGTGAGGCATGGATTTGAAAGAAACCTCACTAGAGCACATAAGTCTACTTTCTGGTCAGAAAGGTTAGAGAAAGGTTGTCTTATTTTTCATATTAGTTACTTATTGCCAGCTTCTGGGATTGAAGCAGGGGGCTGAGAAAAGGCAGGTGGGGGGCAATATACACTCAAGAATAAACATGATTGCACCCAAAGATTGCACCTATGAACTTTTGGAGAGGTAGGAATGTTGCAGGGATCAGCAACATTAGCACCACCACCACAACTACAATATCAAGAGCTAGTTCCATTCCACCACCACCCCAAAGTGAAGTCCAACATGCGTCTATTGATTCTTACATTCTTCATTGTGTTTTTTGTGATCCATGCTGAGATAGTCTTCAGTAGCATGTAGCAGTTCTAATTTTGTAATATTAAGGCAATTCAGGGATACTAAGGTAAAACCTCAGGGATGCTTGAGAAAAGCAAATCTGTTATAGCATGAGTTTAGCTGGCTCCTCCCCCCCCCCATTAGAAAGACATATCTCAAAAAATATTTTTAAAAATAAAAACACTGTTAAAAACCCCACCACTCTATCCAGATTCCATGTAATTTAATTCTCACGCCTATACCCCGCCAAGATATCATTAGTGGGTAAGGATGGGGGAGAAATCTTATTAAGTACACATTTAAAGGCAACCCCAAACACTTTTCAGCTGCAAGGCGTTGGAAGACAGAGCTATGGGTGCTCAGCATCTTCTTAAGCAAGATTCAGCGGCGCTGTCCCATTGCTGGTGCTGAAATGAGATTTGATTGCCATCCCAACTGGCTTCCCTATATGGAATGAAAGGCAACACACGTGGTTCATCTGTCAGAGGAACATATTGGGACAGCCCTAGCTTTTTTGGAAGTTATTTCTATGTTTTAATGGTGCACATTGTATTTTGTTTCTTTGCTCACATCTGCACTATGCACTTAAAACACACAGCATCCCCCAAAGAAGCAGATTGCAGGATTCTTTGGCAGAAGCAATATGCTTTAAATATATGGTGTGAATGTGACCTTGTAAGTCGTGCTGGGAAGTTCAGAGGGTGAGGTAGAAATAGGGTGGTCAGGTGAGAGGTGTGGAGAGGGCAGGGCTCCTATGCCCTGTAATAACTGCGTAGAAAAGGGAATTTCAACAAGTGTAGCTGGTATGCTGTGCACCATCAGAATTTCACCCAATAGGGAAGAGTTGAAAGCTAGGGAGCAGGTTGTTGTTCAGTGGTAGAGCTCCTGCCATAGATGTAGAAAGTTCCAGGTTCAGTTCTTATCAGCTTCTGTATAAAGGATACCACAGCCAGGCTATTGGATATGGGCTCCAGATTTTGTTGGACTGAATCTCCTATCACCCCTGATCACTGGCCATGCTACAGAGCAGCAGGTTGGAGTGGATAATACTGGCCTAAAATGAACCAGTGAACTGGCTCAGCATATTAGGCTGGCTTATATGCAAAATTAGCCAACTGTGAATTTTGTTCTGCATTGGTTGGCAATTTGCTACTGGGCCACGTTCAAGGAGTTACTACTAGTATTTAAAGCCCTTAACAACTTGGGACCAGTTTACCAGCTTTGCCTTACTGCATATACGCCTACTCAATTGCTTCGATCAGCAGAATTGGCACTGTTACAGGTGCTACATAATATCTGTTTCTCCTTTGTAAGAACTTGATCACTTAGTGTGGCGGCACCTACACTTTGGAACTCCCTGCCTATTGATATCAGACAGGCACCTTCCCTGTGCTCTTTTTGATGCCTGCTAATAACAGTTTTGTTTAGGCAAGCCTACCTAGATCTTTAGAAAGCCAGTGCAAGCTTAATCTATTTTTAGTCTATTGCTGTTTTGTCTTTTCAGAGTCTTAAATTATTGTCAGTTCTTCTTATTGAAAACTGTACAGTTTTATCCTTTTTATAAATTGCTTTGAGGTTTTATTTACAACAAAGCAGTATATAAATTTTATGAACTAAATAAACAGATAAATAATGCAAGGGAAAGAGATGTCAGGGTTTTCTGGTGCATTTATAACTGAATACAGTGGTACCTCGGGTTAAGAACTTAATTCATTCCGGAGGTCCGTTCTTAACCTGAAACTGTTCTTAACCTGAGGTACCACTTTAGCTAATGGGGCCTCCCGCCACCATGGCATGATTTCTGTTCTTATCCTGAGAACCCAAGGCACTATTTCTGGGTTAGCGGAGTCTGTAACCTGAAGCGTCTGTAACCCAAGGTACCATTGTAGTAGTATTATTATTATTATTATTATTATTATTATTATTATTCACTGAAACGAACAGTAAACAGCTGGGGAATGTCTTGACTCACCTCTTCACTTTGTTTGCAATTTCCCCATCACCTAATGCATGCCTGCAATACACAAGGAAGCCAGGCTGAATGGGCTCCCAGAGGCCAAGGTCACACCCACTCACGGCGACATGGCCTTCACTGCGTGAGGCATGCATCTCTACAGATCTGGCTCTTTTATCAGATCTGTGCTGTAGGACTAGGGGGCAACTGTATCCTAGGAACAAGCTCTGCTTCACAGTGACCTTGTACATGTTTGAAGAGGATCATCGGGGAAAACAGATATTAAAGCTGCAGCTTCCTACTTGGTGGCTCTGTGCTTTTGAGCACATGCGTGATGTTCATGTGCGAGAGAGAAAGAGGGTGTGTATGCACCCATATCCACACACCGTCATCTTCCAGAATTGTAAACTGCGTGAACAATCGATCGCAAGCATTAGAACGGATTGCTGCCAAACACCCACCTGGGAATCACTGATTATCAGCTGCCTTGGGGGGCTGGGAGGCCAACACTGGTGGTGTTTAGTGCTCATTAGGACCAGTAGAGCAGGAGGCAGGGAAGCCTACAGTAGGTGGAGCCAGAGAGCCAACAACAGGAAGAGGGAGAACAATGATCAGTGGAGCCAACTAGTTCTAGTTTCCCCATCCTCCTCCTGGCTCAGTTCTACAAAGGGAACGCTGAGACTAAGGAAGGGGAAGGTGGCAGACAGGGTCCCCCTCTGGATGGGTTGTAAGAAGGCTGGCCAGGCTGAGGCAGACTGGGCAGTGCCAGTCTCCACTGGCTGACTTCAGAGCCCCTGTCCCTAATGCAGGCATTGTAGCCAGGCAGCTGGGATGGCCCACTGCCCCCTCCTCATCACTGCCCCCTCCTGTTTCCTAGCCAGGTCACCACTTCTGCTTCCTCCATCTGTGCCACTACTGGCTCATCACCTCCTCCTCTTCTCCCTCCCCACTGTGCGTGAGAAGGAGAAGGTCTCACCCATAGCAGACACTGGTAAGACAGGAGCAGGAAGACGGTAGGCTGGAGATGGGAACATCACCCACTGCAGTGTGAGGTCCATGGGTAGGATTAGGGGCATGCCAAGGGCCCAAACAAAGTGAAGGCTGGCCATGCCTCAAATATCGTGACCAGGCTGCTACACAAAACAGGGTTGCCCTGAGCATGAAGACCTCTTGGATCAGGACTAATCAATAGATGAGGATTTAAAAATTGATATTATTTATTCTCCTCCTCTTCCTCCTCCTCCTGTTTTCAAATCTTTTTTTCCTTCCTCCTCCCTGATCCTTTCTCTTCCGTCTCCTTATTTTCATCCTCTTCCTTCCTCTTGCTTTTTCCTTCCTCCTATTCCGTTTCTGCCTCCTCCTGCTCCCATTTCTCCTTCCAAGGGCCAGATAGAGAGGACTGGAGGGCCACATCTGGTCCCAGGACCGTAGATCCCTCACTTCTGCCCTTGATAGTCTCCAACCCCATGACTGAATGGTCATCTTAGCAAGGGAGGTATGTAATTAATTACGTAATCAATTTCAGTGGAAAGGAGACGCTGAAAACACAAAGCAGGAAATAACATTAATGTAATGTTTGGCACTTTAAAAAATACCAGCAGCTCATATTGTTAGTATTTGCTTGCATGATTTCCATTCTTGATCTTGGGCAAACAAGGAGATTGTGACCATTTCTGCCCTGATTTCTCTTTCTGATGGAATTCTCCAGCATGCTTAGTGGAAAAGCAACTGAGTGACAGAAGTGCAAGAAGTGCACAGTTTGAATCTTGGTTCTGCATTGGATTTATTATTATTTTTATATTCTGCCTTTTCCCCATACTGGGAGTCAAGAAAGCTTAAATTAAAATACAGATAAAATACAAAAAGCTTAAAAAATATAAACAATTATCATTAAAAGATAATTAAACGCTAATAGATTTTTTGTATTGTTTTAATTCTCATTTATTAAAAATATTTTATTAAAATACAGATAGCAAAAACAGCAAAGCACTATTAAAATCCCTTTCCTTAAAAAACAGTTAGTCCCCAAAGGCCTGTTGGAAGAATACAGTCCTTCAGATTTACTAGGTGGCCTTAGGTACATCATGACCTCCCAGCTTTGGTTCCCAACAACCCGCCGTCTATAACATGAAAGACAACACAGGCTTGCTTTACTGGGCTGCTGTAAGGATTTCAGCTAGAGAATGATACACTGGAAAGCACAGTATAAATGTTAATAATGATCTGCATTAAAATGTATGTGCTGATCACAAAAGTTACTTAAACAAGCATACTTCTAACAAAGTTAGAAAATGAGCAATGGTATGTCGCTCTATCAGAAGGTCCAGCTCATAAAATTAAGCAGAAGATTAATCTGCAAAACGCAATAAGTCAAGCTTGCAGCTTTCAAAACGCTGTTTGCTTGAGTGGAAAGAAAATGCCTCTAGATCGCTTTTACTAAGGGCTTATCCACACTTCCCTATTGCCCCACTCTTTCCAGGCAAAGTGTGCACTTTAAGGCTCTTTCTTTCTTTCTTTCTTTCTTTCTTTCTTTCTTTCTTTCTTTCTTTCTTTCTTTCTCTCTTGGAAACCTGGGTCAAAAAAAGAGGGGGGCTCAGACACTGAGTTTTAAGGTTTGTGCCTGGAAAGAACAGAACAAAAGGGAAGTGTGGATATGCTCTTATTCTTCAGCTGTCACCCTTCCTACCTCCATCCCCACCCACCATCCAGGACAGGATATTTTGGCTTTTGGAGACCTGGAGAAGACTCGCCTCTGTTTTTATAACACCATCGCCATCTACTGACCCACAAAAATATTACATCCGCAGAAAACGAACATCCTCAAAATTGCGAACCTTGGCTGTTAACACGACAGGCATATCATAACAAGCAAAGGACAAGCTGATAAGACACACTCTGCAGGAGTGCTTGACATCCTTTCTCTTTCTACATTACCTATTTATCCAGGACATTTGTGACTACCGTCTCCAGCAGGCTCAAACAAAGATCACACTGCTGCAATCTAGGCTTCAAGATTCCCACGGATTGCCAGCAACCGTAAGAGTTAAGGCACCACTTTTCAGGTTGCCCTGGCACCAGTGGCAGAGGAACAGAGGGAGAAAGGAGTGTTATCTCTCTCTCTTTCTCTGCCCTCTCCCCCACTGGCAGAAAAGAAATGGGGTTCTAGAACTGGGTTTGGAAAGGTGAAAAGTGAGCTCAGCAGTTGTATGGGGCAGGAAGGGGAAGCTCTATGGGTCTAACTGGGGAACGACAGGGGGTGGGTAGCTTGAAGAGTGAGCAGGGGCACAGCCCTAAGTAAGAACTCAAGGAAAGCCTGTTGGATCAGGCCAAGGTTCCCCCTTGTCCACCACTCTGTTCTCACAGTGGCCAAGCTATGCAAGGCCCACAAGCAGCATCTGAGCACAACAGCCCTCTTCCTTGCTGAAGTCACCATTCAGAAGCTTCACTGCCTCTGAGGCAATCATCCTGACTAGTAGCCATTGAGAGCCTTCAATGAATTTGTACAATCCTCTTTTAATGCTATCCAAGTTAGCAGCCAGCACTGTCTCTTGTGGGAGCAAACACTCGCACCTGTGTTCGGCCATAGTTGCTCCCGGTTTTACGTCACCTGCTCCCTAGCTGCCGCCTGGCTCATTGCATTGCATTGCCCATTGCTCCTGGCCCCTGGCTCGCTGCCAGGAAATGTCTGGCTTAGCAGTTGGTCAAGGGCTCACACATCTCCCTCTGTCCTCCACCCAGGAAAGCAAGACTCACAATCAGAGCCAGGCAAACAAAGCTCAAGGAGGTTTTGAAGAAAGGCCATCGAAGGGCGTGCCCTGGGAGAAAGGGTGTGACTTGGGAGAGGGTGTGGCCTGGGGAGAGTTCCAAGGGCCAGATAGAGAGTGCTGGGCCCCCATCCCTGAGGCTCTCCACCGCTGCTTTAGAGAGATAGGTGGGTGGGTATTAACTTCATTGTGAATATTTGCTGTTTACTGACCTCGTAATAACAGCAAAAAATAAAATGAGGATTGAAAAAGTTACCGCTGTGCTCAATTGGTTGCTGGTATCCAGGCAATCAGCCTGGTGGGGTTTCTTTGACCATTTCCATCTCAGCACAGCAAGCGGTGCCTTTTGTACAGGGACGGCAAAATATTCCGCAGCAGTAAAAAGGTCACATTTGCCCGATAGCCTATCTTGGGCGATGACATCACCATGGAACCTAATCTGCAAATAGCTCTTTTAAAAAAACACACCAAATGCATCCATATAGAGAAAAGTGGATTGTTCGGGGCAGCTAGAGAAATGTATATGAAAAAGGCCCTTTACTCAGATGTGCAAGAGGTACAGGATTGGTTGTGAAGCATCAAGTACATCTTTTGTCCAAGCCTACTTCCAGAGCTGGAGCTGATGAAATAAATGCTGGCAGGTTTTAGCAAAGGGCGAGGCCACAGCTTGCTCAGAACGGCTGATGAATAGAAGGACTTGAATGTGGTTACAGGAGGGTGGTGACAGTCGGCTGCCGTATCCAAACAGCGTTGTTGTTCTGTTCATTAGTCCCTTTTCAAGCCAGTAGCTGGAAGGCAACGTTTAAGAATATTCTAATACTATCATACCACAGTCATGGCTTCCCCTGAAGAATCCTGGGAATTGAGAGTTTTTTGGGAGACCCCTTCACAGAGCTACAGTTCCCAGAGTTTCCCAGGGAGAGGGAATGACTGTAAAGCCTCTCTGAGGACTGTGAGGGAAATAAAGGTCTCCTAACGAATCTCAGGGGACGTGGGTGGCACTGTGGGTTAAACCACAGAGCCTAGGACTTGCCGATCAGAAGGTCAGCGGTTCGAATCCCCGCGACGGGGTGAGCTGCCGTTGCTCAGTCCCTGCTCCTGCCAACCTAGCAGTTCGAAAGCACATCAAAGTGCAAGTATATAAATAGGTACCACTCTAGTGGGAAGATAAATGGCGTTTCTGTACACTGCTCTGGTTCGCCAGAAGCGGCTTAGTCATGCTGGCCACATGACTTGGAAGCTGTACTCCGGCTCCCTCAGCCAATAAAGCGAGATGAGTGCCGCAACCCCAGAGTTGGTCATGACTGGACCTAACGGTCAGAGGTCCCTTTACCTTTACCTTTAACGAATCTCAGCACCCTGAACAAACAATAGCGTAGAATATATGACTGTTTAAAGTAGTAGTAATATGCTGTTCGGGTGAGACCTGAGTCAGACCACTGATTCATCTGGCTCAGTATTGTCGTGCAGCACATCTGCAGGGTTTTGGGTGGGAGTTTTTCCCAGCCCTCTTTGGAGATGCTGGAGGTTGAATTTGGGACCTTCTTTGGGCAAGGCAGATGACTTACCACTGATCTATGGCCCTTCGCCTAAAGGAGAACTAATTGGATTTCTATGAAGACTAATGCAGGCTGACCTAATCCTCACCCGCTGGACTAATGAGTGGATTGGAACATAACCGTCATTTGCATTGTGCACACCTCTGAACTGTGCAATAACATTTTGAGGCTCAAAGAAACACACCAAAATATCTGCCTTTGTAGGTTAAAATGCCTTGAGGAATGAATTCATTGACACAAAGTGCATATTTTATTGGGCAGAGAGTTTTCCTGCATTCATGGCTTGCTTGCAAACCTCCTATAGGCTTCTGGTGGAGACGAAGATGCTGGACTAGAAAAGCCTTTGATTTGATCCAGCAGGCTCATCTTATGTTCCTGTCTCCTTCCATGCAGCTGGAGGCTTGTCCATTGTGTATAACCCAACAGATGCCAAAGAGGCTAGCCACAATTCCACCCCCTCCCCAAAAGTGGCTTGCCTCCATGGCAGCAAGATCTGCTGCAGTGAAATCTGGTTTCTTATGTTAAATCTTGTTTCAAAACAGGATGCAACAGACTAAAATTCCAAAGAGAATTTTGGAATTCAAACAAGCAAACAAAAAGTTAGGCAATTAAAAAGGCAACCAACAACCCCACCCTACCGTTTCACCATTTTGCTCTGAAATTTCTCAGCAATTAAATGCATTCTTCTCTCATGCAGAAAACTACAAGGATGGGTGTTAATGAATTGTTCCCAGGGTCCTGAGAAAACTATCACTTCTGCTTGTTAAACCTTGTGCCTGTATTGTATGTGCTAGAGAAAACATAGATTACGCTGTCTAGCACACTGTAATGCTTGATCTAGACAAATGCCAGTATTAAACTGGTGGGGGCATGGCAGTGTTATTGCACTGAGGGAGAGGAACGGGGAGCCCCTGCAGTGTCTTCCTCAACATCCTCCTGGGCAGGGGAGAAAGTGTAAACTATAAAGATGATTTGGAAGCTTCAGAATGCATTTCCTTTAGTTGCTTGTGAGGTTTAGGTGATAGGAACATATAACACCAGTTCTGTACCAGCCACACTGATTGCCAGTGCATTTCTGGACCCAATTTGAAGTGCCAGTGATGCCCTATTTGAAGGACCACCTGTACCTTTCAGGGGTGTAACAATGGGGAGAGGGGGTTGCCGAGGCAATGTCCACACCCTGGGAACACCTTTGGCTGGCCAGCTAAGCCAGGTGAGGGTAGCCAATGGATCTCCCATTGTAGAGTCCCTCTACGTGCAAAGACATGCCTTGGTGGATTGAGTGGACAAAAGCAATACTGGCCCAATGGTCAAGAAGGTGGTTTCTGCATGTGCTGTTGAAGGAAGTGAGGGGCAGATCCGCCTCGTCAACTTGGGAAGTCAGTCCATCTAGGACAGGGGTAGGCAACCTAAGGCCCAGTTGCCAGATGCGGCCCAATCGCCTTCTCAACCCAGCCAGCGGATGGTCTAGGAATTAGTGTGTTTTCACATGAGTAGAATGTGTCCTTTTATTTAAAATGCATCTCTGGGTTATTTGTGGGGCATAGGAATTCATTCATTTTTTTTTCTTTTCAAAATATAGTCTGGCCCACCACATGGTCTGAGGGACTGAGGGCCCACAGCTGAAAAAAGTTGCTGACCCCTGATCCAGGAGAAGGAAAATTCTGACCCCCAACCTCCACTGCCTTGCGGGAATCATCAGGAGAAGAAAAGGTTAAGGGGTAAACTCCACACAAATCTGGAGTGGAGTCCCTAAAACAGCATATAGGTGGCATATATAGCTCTCACCCCTCCTTGTGAGGTAGGTTAGGCTGAGAGGCAGCGACTGGCTCAAGGTCACCCAGTGAGCTTCATGGTTGAGTGGGGATTTGAACCCAGGTTTCCCAGGTCCTAGTCTGTCACCCTAACCACTACATAAGACTTCCTCTGCCAGCAGTGCAATGTAGTCAAAGAAAGGCCCTCATTGAGTTGCCATGAATGATGCCTAATAGTCTGATCACAGATAAAAGCTCCCATCATTGTAGGACTAACATCATCTAATACACAAATAATCCACATCCGTTTCTTTGCTTACTGCGTGATATCAGGACGGCCTTTACGCTTCCAAAGGGTCATGAGGATAATCGACAGCCTAATAGGATAGGATAGCAGAAGTGGTGGCACAATCCTGAGCCCAAACAGATGGCTTCGCCTTAATAATAGAGTATGATATTATAGGTGCACCTCTCAGCCCTTCTCCTTTCGACATATTTTTGGCCATCTGCGGGAACGTGCAGCGGAGATTACAATTATCATTAACACTCTTTGGAAGGAGCCAGTTCACAGTTCATTGACTGTGCAGTCAGCGGTATCAGGAAGAGCCTGGGAAAGCGATCATGCTTGGTTTTATGCGTCCTGGTGGTGCGCACTGACTGGAAACAGACTGTACAAACTGAGGGCAAACTGAGAACCATGTTTGTGAAGGAGCAGCAAGACAGCTGAATCGGGGGGGGGGGGGGAGGCTTTCTCAGTTCATAGACTCCTCCTAAGAAATAACTAGGGATAGAAAACCTTTTTCAGCCTGGGGGGCTGCATTCTCTTCTGGGCAACTTTCTGGGGGCCATATGCCAGTGGTGGGTGGGGCCATAGGCAAAAAGTGGACAGAGCAGTGAATATAAATATTACCTTTGTATAGCAGGATAGTTTCTACATGCCGCTCTCTTCTGGATCCAGCCAACCAAGAGGGGTTATCGGAGCTCAATGACACATTCCAGCCAGGGAAAAAATCTAGAGGATGCGAAACAGGGCCAGTCAGCATTCTGGATCAAGTTAACTGCACTTCAGGATTCCATTCGGTGTCTGCTTAAATTTCCTGGGCTCTTTTGAAGACCTGAACCATTTCACCAACCAGCACAAGTGGACTCTTAAGGATTCTTTGCTACAACCAGCCAGAAAGTTGAAAGTAACCATTGAAAGTTACAAATATATTTGGAAGTTTAGAGGTAAATGTACTTTTCAACATCCAAATGCATTAAGAGCAATGCCCAATGATAAAAAAAAATTCTCTCCTGTGTTCCTGGCTTCTTTTATTTGCTTCATGTCCAAAGAAAGAAAAGAATCACTGTAGCATTTCTGAAAATGCTTCAGAGAGAGAGAAATCGAGAAAGGTGCTTAACCTAAATTAGACGCTTCGGTTTACAGTGGCTGGAAATCATTGCAAGCCACGTTGGGTCAATAGGTACTTATGAAGCATCCTCTTTGCATGACAATTCACACAAAATTCACATAGCAGGATTTGCCCATATAGTAGGATTTGTTTGATGGGTGAGCCACACTTTACTAAGCTACAGTTATCTTTCCAAAGTATGAAAGTGTATTTTCCAAAGCCACCATACTAGCCCTCAGTGTTTTAAAGAATTGTCCCTTATATTAGGCCATTTGTAGAACATAACGGGTGTCGCTTACTGCAGAATATTGCCATTCTATAGAACAGTCTCCCCAGGGCTGGGTTTCTTCTTTTCTTTTCTTTTTTAACATTTTGATCTGGCAACTCTTAATGAAAGCCGTAAGCACCTGCACAGTCAAACAGGGCGCGCTGGGTTGTGCATAGCGATGGTCTCATTAAATGCAGTGGATGTATCCATTTGCAAAAAGTACATTTGATGTTGGCCACCACGGGAAATTTTCCTCCCGTGGCTTCCTGTACCGCAGCCTGATACAGCCAAGCAAAAGAGGGCGGCTTAGGATGGCTTATGCCTGACTAATGGCAAACACTTAAACCCTTCAATTTCACAGCACATGGAACTCTTTCAGCGTAATTCAAAGGGCATTTGTGAGAGTTATTTAAGTCACTTGTTCACTTTGGTGACCTGGACAGAGCTCTGCTAAGGACATGCAGGCAAGGCATGCAAGAGCAAAGCCAGTTTTGATGATCTGTTCAACATGCCAGAATTCAAGGTTTTGAAATGTTCACTCTAGTCATGCGTAGTGTTATGGGGAGACACGCTCCCCTTGACAAGTGGCCTCCCAGGAGGTATAAGTAGCCAAACTTGTACTTTGAGCATCTGGGGCATAGAGTCAAGATGGGGACCATGGCCAGTGATCAAGAATGATGGGAGTTATCGTCCAGAATAAGCCAGAGGGCACCATGCTGGTTTCCCTGCATTATTCTGACTGGCAGGCGCTCTCCAAGGGCTGAAGCAAACCCTTTTAACTGGAGATGCTGAGACTTTCTGGAACCAACAAAGGAAAATGCATGTCCTCCACTACTCAGGTGTTGTTGTTGTTGTTGCTGTTGTTGTTGCTGTCCCACTTTTCCTCCAAGGAGCTCAAGGTCCTAGTCTGACACTGTAACTACTACACCAAACTGGGTCTTCCTCCTTGGTCCCTCCTGGAACTGCCAATAAGTTTCATTGATGTGACATATCCGTTAACAGATATCCCTTTGTCAGAAGACAAAGTTACCAACAATCTCCTAACTGGCTTGTTAACAAAATTGCCACATCAATGAAACCTCTTTGCAATTTAGAATCCAGGTATCTGTGCTGATCTGGGTGCTGAAATATCGCTTGTCCTTTCCCAAAAGCAGCCAAAGCTCGAAGCAGCTCCAACCTGAGCTCCCAAGTGCTGACACTGCTGATCTAACTAGCATTTCTCAGCTTTAAAAGACTGTATTTACTGCCACCTAAGGGAACTAAGTAAGAGCAGGTCTGGCAAATAAGAGCCTGTGACTGGCAGGTTGCAATCTTGGGGCTCTTTTATTCCGTCTGCTGTTCAAACTGCCACTTATTTGGATGAGTCCTTTTCAACATTCCTTGAAGTGGTTCCACACAAGAATGTGCGGAGTCTTGCTTTCTCAGTATGTTTCCAGGCAACTTTAAAGTGGCCCAAAATTGGTTTTATAAAATTGTAGAATTATCTAGTTGGAAGGGACCCTGAGGATCATCTAGTCCGACCTGCTGCAATGCAGGAATATGCAGCTTTCCCATACAATGCAACCTTGGCATCATCAGCACCACACTCAAACCAACTGAGCTAAATGAATATGTTGGGATTAGAAGATGGGAGATTCTGAGAGTTTCAAGAGAACTTTCAAACTAGCAAAATGCCCAACATTGTAATTTAGCCTAAGTGACTTAAGCTCACTAGCCTAGACAAAGGTATTCCTATCTACAGCCACTGCCTGAGCATCCAAGAGCAAAGTCCCAAACTTTGAACCAGGTTCTACTCCATCCAAAACAGGTTGAATTCCCATTTGAAAGCCCTGTTTGCATTTGGGGAAGAGATGTAGCTGAGTGGTAGAACATCTGTTTTGCTTGTGAAAGTTCTGGGGTTCGGTTCCCAGCATCTCCAGCCTGACTGGTGATTATTTCTGCCAGAATCCCTGAGGAGCTAGTGCCATTCAATGTGAATGGTGCTGAGCTGGATGGACTAATGTTCTGAGGAGGAAGTCTGTATGAAGTCTCCATTTTCCATTCTGCCCTGTATTTAAATCCCCCCTCAGCCATGAACCTCGTTTGATGACCTTGGGTCAGTCACCATCTCTTAGCCTAACCCATCTCACAGGGCTGTTGTGAGGATAAAAAGGTGAAGAGGAGAGCCATGTACACCACCTTGAGATCCTTGGAAGATAAAGGTGGTAAATAAATGTAATAAATAATAATAAATATGCATCCATTGTGGGATGTGAAACACAAGAGCAGTCAAGTACAACATTCCTAGAGTGAACATGTTTACACATGGGGAGGAATGTTTGTCCTGCCAGCAGGTAAACTTCCTCTTTCCTTCTGGGCTGGGACAGACTTCCTCTGCATGTGACTAGAGGTGGGTGTGGCCTCGCCTGTGCAGGTAACAAAAGCATAGGACTGGCCGCCATCTCTCTCTCTATGACTACTTTTGTTGAAGAAGCAACATCTGCTTAGCCAAAGATGCTCTCTTGGCCTCCAGCCAAGAGAGTACAAAGGGACTATCTCCTTACGAGATACTTTCCAGGTGTATGTTGCTTTTCTAAGCTAAGTCTGCCTTCTGGGATCCAATTGTGAACAGAATGTGAGTAAGTAAACTCTTTTTATACTTTTATAGAAGACTGTGTCGTGTCTTATCTTTTATGAGGGAATAAGGGGGAAATACCAGAACAGTAATTATAGAGGCTTTAGCGAGCCTGAGCAAATGCATCCGCTGTGAGTTTAAAAAGGGGAATGCTACTCTGCTAAATTGTGAACTTGTTTACATAAGTTGGAAAGGCCTTAATCAAACAATATATCCTCTCCTGCATCCCTGAACATTCCCACATCCATCACATGCGGTACGGTACTGTTTCCATTCTGCAGCAGTTCATCTTCCACCAGAACCTACTTTATTCATATTCCTGCTCACTGTGGTGTACTTACATAACTTACACAGTTTATGTAATGAGTTATGCAAATTGCATTGTCATTCTATTATTCCACCCCATTCATTTCGATGCATAGGAAATGCAATGCAAATGAAGGGGAGGCGGGAATGTAATCCTGCTTGTATCGTTTGAGGACTGAAAGCAGCAACATCAGATACTGATGGTATTCACTGGATTGTGTTTCATTGCAGAAATGGAATGGATAAGCAAGCATTGGCAATTTCCACTACGATGGTGACAAGAACCCCTAAATTTCAGAAGCAGCAGGTCTCTTGAGCCCCAGTTGCTGGGGAGCAAAAAAATAAGAAAGTTGTTGCCAAAATGATCAGCTTGTGGGTTTCCCAGAGGCATCTGCTTGGCTGCTATGGAAATGAGATGCTGGAAGGTTTGGCTTGGTTCGAGGAGTCTTCATGTAATCCACAAAACACCGCAAGCTTTTGGACTCAAGATATAGCAGGGCGGCACAATAGATTTTTATAGACCTACAGTATACCCACTGTTTTTTTCAAATATCCATAATCCATATTGCTGAAAACCTTTCTAGTTCTCTCTCTCTCTCTCTCTCTCTCTCTCTCTCTCTCTCTCTCTCTGTGTGTGTGTGTGTGTGTAAGAGGTGTGCAAAAAGTACACCCACAAAAAAACAGACTTTATGCTCATTCATATCATTAAGGCTATAAGCCACTTGCATGCCGTAAATATCAAATGCCAGGCAAAATTAGCTGGTTAGCTATCAGAGATAATTAAGCATTGTGGGCAGCTTAATTTATGCAGATCAAGGGCTCTGCCAAAACTATCTCTATTGTGTATTTCTTCAAAACAAGCCTACTGCCATAAAGAGGAATGAGTACAAAGCTACCTGTGAGCAAAAATAAGAAGATGTTATCAGCAAGTACCAAAGACACGCTTTGCAGCTGTGTGAATCTGCACTCGCCATGAAGCTCACTGGATGACCTGGGGCCACTCACTGCCTCTCAGCCTAACCTGCCTCACAGGGTTGTTGTGAGCATAAAATGGGGAGGGGCAGAACTTGGAGGAAAAATTGGGGTATAAATGTAATAAACAAAACAAATACTCTCATCACCATTAACAAATGACAATTCCCAGAATTCTCTGGGGGAAGCCATGGCTATTTAAATGGATGGTGTGAATGTGACCTCGGTGTTGCCCTTGCAGAACTCAGCAGTGAGAAGGAGGGAAAGAAAACAAGAATCAGTTGGTTCCACTTGTCATTGACTCTCTGGCTCCACCTGCTGTTGGTCTCTCTGCCATCCGCCCTACCAGTCTCAACTTGCAGCAGCCAGCACTCATCTGAATTACGAATGCTAGAAGCAGGAGAGAGACTTAAAGGCCTGGTTTCAAAAATATATAATATATTAATTGAAAAATCTACAGGGACGCTAATGAGGCTTAAGTCAATGCAGGAACATAATCTTCAGGAAGAACCGGACATGCAGGAATGGAATGGTGTCTGGGAGCCTAAGCTCTTTAAATCTGCCATTACAGAAAATCCTCTTAAGAGAGCATAGATGGTGCCTAAACACCAGTGAAACTTGCACATATAAAAAATGCTCAGTCATAGGAGCGCTGCAGGGGTTGTAAGCAAAAGGGATTTTACTTTCCCCTTTGGTGGGACTGCCCAGTGGTAACATCTTTGGGGGATGGTGTGTTGGCAGAAAGGATTAAGATTCCAGAAAATACCGGTAGACAGGTTATTTCCATCAGTCTTTCTCAGCCTGGTCTATCTCACAAGGTTGTTGTAAGAGAGCGAGCCATAGGTGCTTCCTTGGACTCCTTTTAACAAGAGTAACATTAGAACATAATAACACTCACTCCGCACATTGGAGAAGGGCCATAGCTCAGTGGTAGAGCATCTATTTTGCATACAGAAGGCACCAAATTCAATCCCTGGCATTTACAGGTAGGGTTGGGAAAGGCTCCCATTTGAAATTCCAAAGAGCTGCTTCCAATCATTGCAGACAACACTGAGTTACATGGACTAGTGGTCTCACTTGGTATCTAAGGTAGCTTCCTACATGGCCACCTGATCCAGGAGGTGGTGCCAGAAGAGCTTTTCGGTCTTGAGGAATTCATCTACTTATCCTTCAGTTTCAAATGTCCACCCTTAGCTAACTTACAACTCACTGTCAGTATCCTTTGGTGGAGAGTGTGTTGAACCTGCACTGGGAGAGGAGGGTCAGGTTCTGCATCCAGGTTTACCAGTGGCTTTCGGCAAGCTACTCTCTTTGCACAGGTTCACAGTGTCATAAAATGGCACATGCATTCTTGCCTTGAATTGCTTGAATGAAGGATGGGAGCTCAGGGATAGAACATCTCTTCTGCATGCAGAAGGTCCAGGTTGTACCTCCAGTATCTCCAGGTAGGGCTGGGAACGGAATCCCATCTGAGTGCCTGAAGAGCCTCTGTCTGTCAGTGTAGACAACACTGAGTTATATGGACCAATGGCTTGACTCGGTACTAGGCAGTTTTCCGTGTTCCTAAGTATGTGTTAGGCTTCAGGGAATCTGATCCCTCCCACGGTGGCAGCCAAGAATCAGGGAAACGATAAAAGTTCTTACCAAGCAATTTATTCAATAATTCACAGAGAGTGAGGAAGGAATACAGCCTTCCCTAATAATGGCATTGCTCCAAATAAAATCCCGCCCCCCTACGTCTCCCCTATTAGACGTCACTCCTGCGTCAGCTAATCTGAGCTTTCTGCTTCTGAGCTCTCTGTTCTAATACCCTCAATGTCCACCTGGTTCTGGGAGAAGAGGGATCAGGAATGTTTTCCAAGGACACTGAATCTGCCTCTCCCCTGATGCTTCTTCTTCTTCCTGCTGTTCCTCTTACAATATTTCCCAGCTTCTGCCCTCTGCAGCCTCTGAACTATGCCCTTCTGCAAACCACTGTTCTAAATCAATACTGCCCTCTTGTTCTCTGGAAGGTTCAGGAGAAGGGGGCATGGAACGGTCCCTATCATTCCTCCTCAGCCCAGCCCCTGACAATATGGTTAAGAACAACAGTAATAATTGCCCACAAAAAATGAGGCCAAACAAAGGTTGCCAGACCTGTGTCTGACCTGAAATTGCCAGGTTTCCCTGGCTTCTTCCAAGTGACAAGCATAGGGCTTGCATCTCCAGGTGGACAAGTTCCTTTCTCTTTGTGCGACACAGTTTGAAACTTCCCCCCAGCTGCAAATAGGTACTCTAAGAGGATCTGGCCTCCTCAGCTCCCATCTCACAATTAGCCTCCAACTCCAGGAACTTCCCTATGAGTGTGACATCACCAGGGGCCACCCCTAGGTCTCAGGTTTTGACCCTGAAACTCTAAACCATCCTTACAAATAAATTGTCCTTACCCATAGAATCATGAATCATAGAACTGTAGAGTTGGAGGTGTTCCTGATGATCATCCAGTCCAAACCCCCTGCAATGAAGTAATATGCATGCATGAGATGAATTGGATTTAAAATCTAAATTTAAAGAACTTTCTATATTTTATGGAAATTGGCTTGCATCCTGAATATCAATGTGCTCGCTGCAGCAAATAACAGAAACCCATTGACTGTTCTCGCAATTAAAGGTCCTGTTCTCCCAATTATGGTAACATCATTGTTAAGCTTAAATGGATGTTTCCCAACCAATTCAGAGGGGTTTTTTTAACACCCCCTGTTAGCTCCATGTCTAATACTTTAAATAATTACACACCAAATAAATTAATGGAAATCAAATGGAAACTGCCAGCTTTTAGAAAAACCAGCTTAATTTGGCATGCTCTATTGCAGCTTCTAAGTGCCCCAATTCTTCCTGGCCTCGCATTACACCAGCAATGTCCTCTTTCTGGAGTTAATCTTTATAAATAATACCAAATTGAATTTGGCACTAAGTGAGGTGTGAAATCCTTAAGCTGCTGGCGTTTTTCTCCTGCTCCTTTTAAAGACACATTAGTGTCAGCAAGGCTGCTTTAAGTGTTTCCCTTCAAACTCCATGCTGTATTTTTGTGTAGGTAATCACGGCGTAGAAATACATGCAGGCATATAGACATTGTTGCATTGACAGAAATTGGGAGCACAAAAAAGGCAATTAAACCTGAGATTTATTTCCAAGGCTGAACTGCTCTCATCAGTTACAAAACTGCTTTCGAAGGAAGCAAATTAACTGTTTAAAGATGCTTCTGAACAAACCTTCTTTCAGCTCTACGTTACCTTCCTGAGGCTATTTAAGAAAGACAACAGTCCCTCTGACACATGAGCGATCTGGGCAATGACCACTAGTACTTGGGTCTAGGACAGGGATGGGGAGAAACTTGGTCCAGCTCACACTTAAAGACAAGCCTACCTAATCTCCAAAACAATACAAGAACCAAAACGCAGCCATCTTTCAAAAATTTGCCTTCTCTTTGTCTAGCATCGCACTTCCCCAGGCAAGTAATGTGTCAAAAAATGCAGGTGCTGGGGGTGGTGTCTGTAAAAATGCATATGTTAGTAAAAATAACGTGCATAAATGCATACAAAAATGTGCATGTTGGGTAAACGTTCGTGCCAAAATGCGTATGTTAGAAGTTGTATATATTAGAAGAAGATGAAGATAGGAGCAGCAACCATCAATGGCGCTCCAGGCTGGTGCAGCAAATTGAGTCCCATTTCTTGCAGTGGGACAGATAAAGATCCAGCTGATCTATTACCATTGCTGTTCTTCCTTTTCTTTGGCGATCACTCATAAGATTGTCTTCCATAAACACAGTTTTAACAGTGAGTCTGTAAGTGACTGTGGAGGCCAATTCTGGATCCACACGTCCTTCTACAGTGGGAACATAGGTTTCCAGGTGGGAGTTGAACATGGTGGCAGTTTGTCAAGCGTGCCTTCCTCTTAGTGTGTTTCTCCCTTTCATCCTGAGATCGAGCGTCTTCAAAACCCATGACACCTTTGGTAAAGGCTGTTCTCCAATTGGAGAGCTCGCAGGCCAGTGTTTCCCAGTTGTTGGTATTTATACTACATTTTTTAAGATTTGCCTTGAGAGAGTCTTTGAACCTCTTTTGTTGACCACCAGCATTATGCTTTCCATTTTAAAGTTACCCCTGTCTCCACAATGCCCTGTTTGGCAGGGGAGGGTGTTCCATACTGGCTACTACCTGCAGAAATGCCACCAATGGCATTTACTGCTTCACCGGACTATGGTCTCCTGGCTCCACCATTCCTCTAAGCCAAGCTGTCTCACATCTTCCTTCTGTTCTCTTCAAATGCAAAAAGGAAGACTCAATATGCCTACCTGAGAGATGTGAGTGACCTGACCAAGTGGCTCTGGCATCCCTTTAAATTATTGTAACCTGCCCTGGAAGCAGCTAGTGAAGGGAGGGTAATCAATTTTATTTTATTAATCATAAAAATAATTTACAACCTGCATGTTAGCACTGGGGGCACAATGGCAACCTGTGGTTTTTTGCTTTGTCTTCCCTGTTACTTGGCTTAGTTCCCCTTCCTAAGGAGCCCCACTGATGGCCTCATGCCTGGAAACCTTTGGGGGGGGGTCTTCCTCTGCTCCCTGGCAAGTGGCAGAAACTGCACGCAACTGGCATTACTATAGTCAAACTGGTATCGCTATAAAATCTACTTGTTTTACAGCCACAAGTTTGCTTTCCATCTTCCCATCGCTACTGCCAGCCTTCAGAGCTTAAGTGCCAGCGCTCCAGCACTTTCCACAGTATATTTTGGTCCCCTTTGTCTGAAGAGTTGAAAGTATAACATTCTTTCATGGCTGATTTAGAGGTTTTCAACTTCTCTGTCGGGCAAACATTGATTTTCTATTAGTGTTTCTTTCATTGCACGAGTCAGCTGTTATGTGTGATGAAGTGAGTTCAGAAAGAAAGGAAGAAATGAGAAGAAAAGATAAATAAACCACCACCTCCCCCAAAAAAGGGAAAGAGCAAAGCCTTTCTTGCTTATTCCAAGCCCCCACCCACTCCAGAAATACTCAGTCCTTTGAAGGGACATTGTCAAATAGCAGCAGATGAACTGGGTCAAATACCAGTTGGCCAGAAAACTGGGAAAGCCCATCATCCCTGGCTGTGGCAGAAGAGATGTAGGTTAAATTCACACCATACATCCAAAGCACATTTAGACCACTTTAAATGTAATGTTTTCACTTCACCACTAAAATCCTGGCAGCTGTAGTTTACCACTCCCAGGGCTACTATTCCCAGCCCCCCTAACAAACGACAGCTCCTAGGATTCTTTGGGGATATCAGTGTGCTTTCAATGCATCGTGTGGATGTGATATGCGAACCACATACCAGCAAATTCAGACAGTGCAGTTCAAGTTGAATTGACGCACTGCTGCAAGAAACCTGTTTCCCTTCCCCGCTCACCCAAATCACCTTTTTTTTTTTCACTAAAGGAAAGTGACCAGAAAATGAAACTGGAAAGTGTGGGATCAGACTTGCTTGATGCATGCAATCTCCCTGCAAATAAATTGGAATGGGTGCTCTGCGAACACTTGATGTCATGCCATCTCTCCACAAAGATGTCAGGATGAATGATAGATAAAATGGGTCATCTGGAAGCAACCTAATCAGAACAAAGGCGATCTTGATGCGTCTGCGATGGAGACCTATTGATACAGTTGTCTCGGCCCATTTTTAAAGCTCTAACTAAGCAGGGTTTTAATGAAATTTGTGAGACTAACTGCTTGTGTTGTCTCTGCTGGCGACACAGAAGCAAGCTGCAGTAGGAACGCTGCCCCGAAGGCAGACATTAGGAGTTTCTCTGCCGAATCCAGCAGAGAAGGTTCTCTGCTGAACGCCACCATGCTGTGATTAGTTAATCATTTAAGTACATGGTGCTTTTAATTAACTGCCAGCCCTGGTTGGGCATCTGTTCTGGAGATCACATCTGATTCTGATTGTCCCAGTCTGCAACGTGTTTGAACAAATCAGATGCTGAATTGTAGTACAGCTCCAAAAGCCAGCGTAGAAACATGCTTTATTGGACTTGCAGAAAGGTTGAGGATATATATATATATATATATATATATATACACACACACACACACTTTGTCTACCATTCTTCCACTATTCTATATATATATATATATATGCTTTCGTAGATTTTCACGGGTACAGGAATGCAGGTTTTGGTGTCCTCGGGTGTCTTCCCGTGTAAAAGTTGGGGTGTCTAGGCGACGTTTCGACGAGGTCTCACTCGTCATCTTCAGGCTGGTGCTTTCGGCTTCTTGTTACTGGAACAGAGCAGGATCTCAGTGTTTGAGTTCCTATAAATACTGTTGAGGGGGTGTGGTGTTTAGCCTCCAATGTTCTGGGCAGAGAGGAAGTTCCCAGGTTAGTGTGCCTTTTCTTCTTTTGTTCCTTAATTACTTGAGGGATATCTTGAGTGATTTCTTGAGTGATATCCTGAGGATATCACTCAAGAAATCACTCAAGATATCCCTCAAGTAATTAAGGAACAAAAGAAGAAAAGGCACACTAACCTGGGAACTTCCTCTCTGCCCAGAACATTGGAGGCTAAACACCACACCCCCTCAACAGTATTTATAGGAACTCAAACACTGAGATCCTGCTCTGTTCCAGTAACAAGAAGCCGAAAGCACCAGCCTGAAGATGACGAGTGAGACCTCGTCGAAACGTCGCCTAGACACCCCAACTTTTACACGGGAAGACACCCGAGGACACCAAAACCTGCATATATATATATATATATATATATATATATATATTCTATATATATATAACTATATATAACACTTTGTCTACCATTCTTCCGCTATTCTGAGGCAGTAGTTGTTCCAGGCAAAATACATTGTAGTAGGTCCTATGTCTTTAAATGCATATGCTTTATGCTGAAGATCAGTTTCCATGGAGCAATAATGGGCAAGGACTAATGGCCACAGGCCCTGCTGCCAGGCTTCCTGGAGGCATCTGATAGGTCACAAGATGCTAAGCTAGATGGACCTGTGGTCCGACCCAGCAGGGCTATCCTCATGTTCGTGTTTTAATTGTTCCAAACAACCAAACAGTAAAATCCAGCGGCCAAAGTCCTGCTACTATTACCCGCTGGAGCACCATGTGCTTGCGCACTTGAGCATATGAGCACATCCAGCCCACAGAACAGGCACTTGGGAACTTGCTTTGTGCCAGGAAACATATTTGCCAACCACTGTGACACACACAACGTGTGATGCTCATTTCCCGACTTAATAAATGTTGTATATTAAGATCTGTTGATAAGCCCATTGGAACAAAAGTTCAAAGTGTCACTTGGTTTTCTTCCTCTGAAACTTCTTCAGCAAAAGTGCAAAGGTGTCTCATTCTCACCGTTGAAAAATAAGTGTTTGTTACCTAGAGAAAATGTGTTCATCCTCCCCTCGCCCACCCTGCTAAATGTTTCCTGAACAATGCTGTTATGAACCAAGTTCAAGGGTGTTTCCTGGAACACTTTCTGTTCCAATGACATCAGAAGAGCACTGTCACTTAGGTAACTAACTTTTGTTACTATGGTAACTGTAGCCTTTGAAACCAGCCATGACCAAGTAAATTGGAGGGTTTTTTTGCTAGCAGAATGCATGATGGTAGGAGTAAGATCTGATTCATCAGGACAACGTGAGGGCATTATTATTAAAAAATAAATAAAATAAATTGAAGTAGCCAGAAGTTTGGATAAAAAAGGAGGACATACAGAGTTGCTGACAGGAAAGCCGGAAGATCTGGATAATAAAATTATCTGAATAACTAAGACTTCATATTTTGAGGGTTTAGCATAATTGAATTCAGAGCAATACTGGATTTTGTACATTCTCCAGCTATTATGCCCAATCCCCAACAAGATTTGGGAAATGGATAATGACTGGAGAATGTACAAAATTCAGGAAATATTCTCCAAGGCCTGGTAGGAACTACATATATTGACTGGGGGATCTGCACAATGGCCAGTTGTTGTGCAGAATAACCACTTAACTTACACTCGGCATTAACCATTTTCTGATTAGGATCCATAGTGAATGAAAATTTGAGGACTGGTCTCATGCCTGCTGGCCTCACCCTAGATATGTGTCGTTCTGAACCTGTGCAGAGATTAGAGCTCACCACCACTACCAACAGCCATCCATTGATCCTTGGACAAGGGTTCTCAAAGTGTCCGTAAGCTGCATCTCTGTGGTCCCTGGCCTGTCTGTGCAGAACACTTACAATCTGATTTCCATGGAATTCAAATTGGGTTACAATAAAATAATATAGAAAAAATAAAAGAAGCAATAAATATGCAACTAAATATCATACAGGATCTAGCATTACAATCACTCTATGGCAGGCCAAAAATAAATAAATCATTAAGTGGCCTATGGGGTGAAGGGAGAGAGGGAGGTTTGGCAACAAATTCCCTGGGATGTTGGTCGGACACCTTTGGTCTTTTGCCCTGGGTCTGCCTCTTTGTGACACAGCACCCTTCAGTGAGGGTATCTTCTGCCACATGGGCTGCAAGCCACATGCCCACACATAAATTACACGCAATGTCTCCACAGATGGGTAGCAGGAAATGCATCGTGTGTGGAGCCACCTTAAATTCAAACTCTTGACATTTAATCCTGAAGGTAATTCAAAGGCAGGTCACAGATGCTCCTTCTTGGTCCCCTGTTGCCTCCTAGACCATCCAAGCCCCCCACACAATTAAAGACAATAGGCAGTCTTTGATCAGTTCAGGCCCACAAAATGAATCTCTTAACTCCCAGCCAGTTTTATTGCCACCCTTGGGAGTCATAGGGAAGAGTTTGCTCTGCTTCTGTCTGAGCCAGACGTTTGCCAGAGACAAATGTCCTTCAATTTCCCAACCAGGTCCTGAGACACCCTGCTGGGTTTTATTTTTATTTTATTTTTCTTAATTAAATTATAAAGGTGCTAGAAATACGATCAGGCCGGTTGTCCTAAAGACAGAGCAAATGTTCCAGGCCAATGGTTGGTTCCTTTGGATGGTTTTCTATAGTCTCCTATAGGGGATACTCCCATGGGAGTCCTCTTGCTGTGTCTTGTTGATCCAGGTGAAATTCCCCCAGGCCCTTCACAACTGAGGGTGTGCCCCAGTCATATAAGACAGCAGAGGTGCCAGATCTCCAAAGTCCTACTGCACCACAAGGGTGTTCTTCTTAATGTGTTAGCTGGACTAAAAAATGTGAATTTAAGGGGCAGGGAAATGGTGCAGTTGGAAAACTGCTAATGTGCAATTTGAAAAACAGGCGGAGGGAATTAAGACACATTAGGCGTGTGCATTTTTTTAAGCAGTGGACATGCACTGAATGTTGGAAAATTCAAAACAGGTAAAAGAAAGTCTGTGGAAGTCACTCCCCCAGGAAGCAGAGATGGCTACCAATTGGGATTTCTGTAAAAGTCAACTGATAAATGGAGGATAAGGCTATCCATGGCTGCTAGCCATGACATCTATGCTTTGCGTTCATAGCCGGAGGAAGCAATGCTGTTGAATATCAGTTGCTTGAAACCAGAGGAGGGGAGGGTGCTCTTGTGCTTGGGTCCTGACTGCGTGTTTCCCACAGGAACCTGGTTGGCTACTGGAGAAGTGTGAATTTCAAAGGATGGCTGCATTTCAGTTTGCACCTTGTTTCAGAAAGTTCAAATTATGAACGTCTGCCTTCAAATCAAATTTACTCCCCATCTCTAGCTGCCCCACTGGCTTCAATACATAGGTGAGGGAGTGACGCCATCTTAGCTTTTGCCTCAGCTGGTCAAACATCTTGGACCATCCTGACACCCTGTGAGCGAGGTGCCTTCAGCCTTTTATCTCTAGGTTAGAGATCCCTAGAAAGACAGAATTGGAGGAAGAGGAGTCCTTAACACGGATCCTTCACCCATTCTTCATTTCCCTCTCCATCGGGTCCTCTGCACACAGCTGGGTCTTACTGTCACCAGAGCACTCTAATTAATTAAAAGCAAAATTGATGAAGGGGGTACAAGTATTTTTATTTGTGATCATGAAAGGAAATTGTCGGTAACATGTCTAAAAGGGCCACTCGGGAGTGATGCCGAAGTAATTGCGTGTGAAAATGGAGCAGGGAACCTCAGTGTGTTTTCAAACGTAAATGTTTTATTACGCTGCACACTAAAGAGGGGAAGGAATGGATATCAGGCATCGAGGATTGGGAAACTGCCTCCCCTGTGAACATCGTAAGGCCCACCGGTTCATTTCAGTCAGATCGCACCCATCTGCCCCACATTTGACGTGGGGCAGATGAAAACACAGGTGAGTTGAAAGGGAGTGGGCTCCAGGCTCACACATGCTATTTCTCTCCCTACTTAGAAGAAGACCCCTGATGGAGCAGGCCATTGGCCCATCTGATCCAGCATCCTGTTCTCACAGCAGCCAACCAGATGCCTAGGCGAAGCCAGCATTATTGAACACAGCCACTTTGAGCATACTGTATCCAGAAAAGCAAACTCAGTGATGACTTTCAGCCATATGCTAGATCTGTATGCTGCTCCCCCATGTGTTGAACCTTGAACTGTAAGGGACAGTTTCTAAAAGTAGTATCTTCAGCTCCAGGGCTGTCTCCACCGCCCAAGCTGGAGGGGAAGGATAAGAGCACTTCCTGTTTCAGTTGAGTCTTGCTTGAGCCACAAGGTCTTCCTGGTGTGTTCCTGAATTCTTGACTCTTCTTTTATCCTGACTGTTGGCTTGACTCCAGATCCTGCTTCCTTCCCGTCCTCTAGTTCCACTGTAATCTTTGGCTTCATCTTCTAGCTTGCTTCTTAATATTGCCTCATGGTTGGCCCTGTGGTTCTGATTTACTCTTCAGGCCTGACAAATGCTTGGTTCCCTGGTTCAGACTGCTGTCCATAGCCCAGCTCTGACACAATCTGAGACTGGTTCCTTTGTTGCCCAGAAAGAACATCAAAATAGCAAATGGAGACCTGTTGGTCTTGTCACAGTCTAATAATTATTGGCTTGCGGTAACATGTAGGTGGGCTTTTTCACTTGAAATTTGAGAGGTCCCATCTACATTGACATTCTGGTGGCTTTTGAAGATGCACCTGTTTACACAAGCATTCCTTTAATCTCTCAACCTGAGTCTCCAGCTTTAATTGTTGTGTTCTTTTAATGAGATGGTTTATTGCATATTTTAATGATAGATGATTATATTTTAATGCTTTAATGAAATCACTTTAATTATGAACGTGTATAGTTTAATGGTCTAAACCACTGAGCCTAGGGCTTGCCAATCAGAAGGTCGGTGGTTCAAATCCCCACGATGGGGTGAGCTCCCATTGTTCGGTCCCAGCTCCTGCCAACCTAGCAGTTCAAAAGCATGTCAAAGTGCAAGTAGATAAATAGATACCACTCCGGCGGGAAGGTAAAGGGCGGTTCCATGCGCTGCTCTGGTTTTGCGAGAAGTGGCTTAGTCATGCTGGCCACATGACCCAGAAAAACTGGCTCCCTCAGCCAATAAAGCAAGATGAGCACGCTAACCCCAGTGTCATTTGTGACTGGACTTAACTGCCAGGGGTCCTTTACCTTTACCTTTTTATAGTTTAATGTGCTTGTAATTACTTTTTCTACATAGAAACCAATTTAGGAATTCAGCAGTATAAAAAGGTAAAGGACCCTGGACAATTAAGTTCATAGTTAAAGGAGACTATGGGATTGCGGTGCTCATCTCGCTTCAGGTCAAGAGAGCCGCCGTTTGTCCACAGACAGCTTTCCGGGTCATGTGACCAGCATGACTAAACTGCTTCTGGTGCAACAGGACACTGTGATGGAAGCCAGAGAGCACGGAAATGTCGTTTACCTTTATCAAGCAGTATATAAATTGCTTAATAATAATAACTGGACTTTCTCCAAAATTGTTCAGAGTAATATACAACACAAGTAGAAGTAAAATACATGAAAAATCCAAACACATTATGGCATGCTTTTGTGGAGTGGGCACAACCAGACTAACACTTCATTTTCGTATCAAATTTATGTTACTGGCCTCCTAAGACTTGTATCTGACAAATCATATAACCCTTTAAGAAAGGGGTGGGGGTTGGAAAATAGGCTTCCCCATTAAACCTTCTGCTCAACTCCCTTAATTTTCAACCATTAGTTCGTTTCCCTGTCCAATATTTCTAACATGGGTCCAATACCACTGATGGCTCCGGTTCCCCATGGAAGCGAAAATCTTCCAGCTACCTTGTTTCATCAAGCTATTAAGATGTCTAAAACCCCTTGGAGGCTTAGATTAGTAGATCTGAACTTTTTTTGGAGTGGGGGAAAAACCTTAGCTTCCATCCTCCCTTCTGAGAAATGTTTATGGGTGAATGATTTTTCTACCATTTCCAAAGATTTATTGGTTTAATTTAACACCACTGTGAAAACGGAAACATCCCTCTCCATTCCAGACCTGTGGCCTGCAAAGGCTGCTATGCCTCCGACACTATCTTCAATTCTCCACTCAAGAACAGATGTCCAAACTTTCAGCCTGTTGTCACCGAAGGCCCAAGGAATCTGGGATGTCTAAGTACTGAGTAGCTTTTCTGGCTGCTCAGAGCCAATAGGTAGAAAAACAGCACCATAAAGCAACAGGAAGCAATTGCTGTTGGTGCCATATTCCAAAGGGGACGCTCTTTTCTGACCTCCATCTGCTACAGCGAGAGATCAGAGTAGAACACCTTCCTTTTCCTTTGCTTACTGGTAGGCACCACAGACCCTCTCCAGGTGTTTAAAATGAAGCTTAAACTGGGGTCAAGAGCGAGTGTTTATAAAATTATGCATGGCAGGCAGGAAGTGGATAGAGAAAAGTTGTTTTCCCTCTTTCCTAACACTAAAACTTGCAGACATCCAATGTATGCAAGATTGATTTTTGTTTGCACCTGACTGTCTCAGGAGACAATGCAAGAGTGCACCTTTGGCGATAAGGTCAAACCATTGGAGAGTTGCAGTGCCTGCTGTAGCTGAAAGGCCAATATGGGAGAGACATGTTTTATTGAAGGTGGGGCAGATGAAGAGATCTGGTTTTGCTGCTTCAGGTGCACCATGGTGTTTCTTCTCTTTGTGCCCCTCCTAGTGGTCATTTCTCCTTTGGTCACTGCTGTGGATACGTGACCTGACTGTCTTCTGTCTCCAGGCACTGTGATCTTCTGCAAGGGGTTCTCATATGTGCCAGTGTTCATGTTGCACTGGCAGCCATCTTTGCAACACAGAGCCTGAGACTTAATCACACTGTGCACAGTTAAACTATGGAACTCACTCCTACGGGAGACAGTGGTGGCCACCAACCTGGATGGCTTTAAAAGAGGATTAGACTAATTCATGGAGGAGAGGGCTATCAATGGCTACTAACCATGATGGTTATGCATGCCTCCATGGATGGAGGCAACAATGGTTCTGAAGAGCTATTGCCAGAAACCACAAGAGGATAGAGTACTCTTGTCCTCAGAAACATTGCTTGCATGTTTCTCACAGGCATCTGGTTGGTCACTGTTGGGCTAGATGAGACATTGGTCTGATTCAGCAGGACTCTTCCGAAGTTCTTATGCATGCCAGGAGTCCCCGCTCCACTCCTGACCTCACGCTGAATGGGAAGGTCTAAAGGGAACATCTAAGTGCATTTGGCTAAAAGCGTAGAGAAGCCTCCTTGCAATCAAGGGAGCCTGAAAGCATAGAGGTCCCAGTCATGGGGAGGTTTCTAAGCACACTGAGCTGAATTTTGCTAGAAGCCCCCCTTCAGACCTCAACCAATGTGGTTGGTGTAGAAAAGCTCAGGGACACAGGGGAGAATGGCTGGCATATGGCACAATGGCCCACTCCCTGACCCTCGCCTGCTCCTTTTGAGCAGCCCAGAGAAGGCAAGATTCTCACAAATAGGCCTTCCAAGCTGCCAGAGACTCATTACTATTGTTTTTACATTTTGCACCTTTTTATAGTAATTATAAAAGAATTGTGGCGTTGTCAAAATGACTCAGAAGACATGGAAACAAGCTTGTTTTCTGCTGCTCTGGAGCGCAGGACCTAAACCACTGACAAGAAAGGAGATTTTGGCAAAAGATTGGGAAGAACTTCCTTATGGGAAGAGCTGTTCAACCTCCTTCATTGGAATTTTTGAAAAAAAGGTTGGATGACCACCAATCGGGACCACAATGTTGCTGTGATTCCTGCATTGCAAGGGGTTGGACTAATGACCCTTGTGGTCCTTCTGACTCTATGATTCTGTGCTTCTCCCCTTTCCCTAGAAAAATAAGGCTGCTTTCTCCAAATATTCACCACAATTTTTTAATATTTGGGTTTGTTTTTGTTGTTGCGGTTCCTATTTCACATAAACACAAAATGCTTTGAGGAGGACACTACTCCTGGGATATTGTGACGGGAGACAGCAGACTTGTGGCAGCACCAAAAAAATATAAATATATAAGAAAACCAGGAAGCTATGCCACTGTGAATGGTGACCTACCACCTACACAAAACTGGGGGTGGGGGGATTTCTCTTCCTCCTGGATAAATTTGGTGAAACGGGTTCACCAATTTCTCTAGCTATGAATAAATGCTTCCTCTAAACCAGGGGTAGTCAGCTGGTCCCTTCCAGATGAAGGGACAACAACTCCCATCAGCACCAGCCAGCATGGCCAATGAGAGTTGTTATCTGCAGCATGTGGAGGATACTCCCACTGCTCCACACAACTCACAATGATATAAGCTTCTGTCAACCGCAATATTAACAGACAAACCTAAAAGCACCTCTATGAAAACTCCAGCGAAGAGCCATTGATCGTTATCCTTTGACTAATTATCTATTAATGATACCACAGTCCCTTTCAAGGTTTCAGGTTAGTTGCCAAGGCAACGCTTTCAAGAGTCATGGAAGCACACAGATTGTTGCATCACAGTTCATGAGCCGCTGTCTCACCTTCCTCGTGGCTCAGCCAATGGCTTTAGACTGGCAAGATGGGCAGTAGGCAACTGATTCAAATCTTCTCTGGCTACCTTGACCCTGGCTGGTGCCTTGGCTTCCACTAAATCAGAACCACGGGGGAAAGAAACTGGAAGCCACTGGGGAGTATGGATTGGCTCGAAAACAAAAGGGCAAAGTCCCTGCGGGTCTCCAATGAGAGAGAGGCATTTCAGGTATGGAGGAGGGAAACTATCTGCATGTGTTTTTGAGTGACCAGGAACTTAACAGGGGGTGGGGGACACCCTGCTTTTACCTGAGCTGTTTAGATAGCTCAGATCTAAGGTCCTGCAAGCAACCAGGCCTAGGAGAAAGGCCACAGCCTTGTTGTGGTGTAATAGATTACATGCAGAAGGTTTCAGGTTCAATCCCCAGCATCTCCCAGTTGGGACTGGGAGAGACCCAACTGTTTAAATCCCCACAGAACTGCTACCAGGCAGACCAAACAAGACTGAGCTAAATAGCTCAATGGTCATACGCAGTGCAAGGGAGCTTCCTGTGTTCACACATGTTCCTATCTCCCAAACTCTTCAGCTGAAGAAGATCCGGCGGTCTCTTGACTCCATGAAGACGATCAATGATAACCTGCTGAAGCAAGAGGAGAGGAAGGTGAAAAAGTGGCTGAAGAAACAAGCACAGATCTCACCCTCTTCTTCAGCCTATAAAACATTATACTACAAGGTAATGAAGAAGTCTGGAAGGGCAGGATGGCAATATAGAAACATTGCTCATCTATCCAACTATATACGCACAGCTCAAATAGTGGAATTGTAGAATTGGAAGGGACCTGAAGGGTCATCTAGTCCAACCCCCTGCAATGCAGAAACCACAGACTCATAAGAAAGAGGGTTGTTTTGTTTTGTTTTGTTTTTAGCTACAAAATGTTGCACGTCTCTGCTTAGCTCCATTCTTGGTTCTGTAGAATATACCTATAGATGGCTAAATCTCTTGGCTGCAGCTTCTCATTCATTCATCTTAGGTTTATGTGTCCACATTTCCACATTAGTTTGTTATTTTTGTTAGTTTGTTTTAAATCCCCATGAAAATTAATAATAATAATAATAACAATTATTTATTTATACATACATACATACATACATACATACCCCGCACCCATCCGGCTGGGTTTCCCCAGCCACTCTTAATATCCCAGCAGACTATTAAAAACACAATAAAACATCAAACATTAAAAACTTCCCTAAACAGGGCTGCCTTCAGGTGTCTTCTAAAAGTCAGGTAGTTCTTTATTTCATTGACATCTGATGGGAGGGCGTTCCACAGGGCGGGCGCCACTACCAAGAAGGCCCTCTGCCTGATTCCCTGTAACCTCATTTCTCACAGTGAGGGAACCGCCAGAAGGCGCAGGACCTCAGTGTCTGGGCAGAACGATGGGGGTGGAGACACTCCTTCATGTATACTGGGCCGAGGCCGTTTAGGACTTTAAAGGTCAGCACTATCACTATGAACTATGTGTTCAGAAACAAACTTTAAATGCGGATTTCTCCTAATACACAAAATTGTCTGTGCAATTTTGCCTTATATAATGCATTTTTGCATACGATCTTCACTTTTAATTGCCAACAGGTCCCTAGTCACACCCAAATGCAACATGATCACTAGCACCAAACTCCTCCTAATACTAAACACAGGGTGAGGTGTTCTGACAGCTTTGTTGCCCCAATGGCCTCACCTGTGAATGAAAAGGGGGAACCTTTTGCATATTTTTTTTTTTGGGGGGGTGATTTGAAGTTATTCAAAAGTCTGTGACTTCTTAAATCACAGCCCTAGTGAGGGAATCCCTCCCCACAATATGCTGTATTCATCAGTACTGCCCCTGCTTATGGCAGTCTCAGGATACTCCATTAACTGCTATGATTCCAAGCAGGAAGTCAGAGGAACCACAGATTGGTGAGAGAGAGGCAAAGAACAGCATGCCCAGATAGGCCTTTCTTGAGAGGATGCGGAGGCTGGTTGGGTCAGGGCATGCTTGCTCTGTGATGTCAGGAGAAAGAGGGAAAAAATGTCCTGCTTCTGTGCCTCTAGAGAACGCAGAAGGCAGTGAAATTACTGGCCCAGGAGCAGGAGTGGAGCACTCTGTCAATTTCAGTTTCTTCCTATTTCTCAATTTCCCAACTTTAAGTTCAGTGCACATCAGTTTGCCAGCTGAACTTTTTCCTAAAAAAAAAAAGGAAGAAGGTCCCTCCCAAAACTGCACAGGCATTTCCATAACCATTTATCCCCATCTTTGCATGTGATTTTCTCTAATAGGCATCTTTTGACAACCAATTTCCTTTACTAGAATGCATTTTTTCAGTAGGATTTTCATGAATAAATGCATTCATATTTCCTTTTTTTGCAAATTTCCCCCTAAGACACAAATCCTTTGTACAGATTTCTTGGTTGAAGCGTTGCATCAGTAAATGTTGAAATGTGTGGATTTTGATGGACAGATGTGGTTTGGTTTGCATATTGTTTTGGTGAAGTGGAAACGAGGTAGGCTCACATTAAAATGTGAACAATACAGAATTTCTCCCCCATCCCTCCTCCCTCCCTTCAAATCCATCCTCGATACCCACTTTTCCCACAGTGTAACCTCTGGTTCAGTCCATTGGCCAGAGCAGCTGCCTGACTCTTGTAACTGCTGGCATTCAACCTCCCTGCTCTGAATAATGTTTCATACAGGACCTCCTGTCCTTAACTTCCTTCCTGTTGAGCAGGTCCCCAGCTAAGTGCTCAGGCATGGATGGTTGATGCTTTCTCAATGGGAGAGGTCCAGACGGATCTCTGGGATAAAACAGCTGTCCTACCCCCTGCCAGCATGCTCTAAGCTAGATCTCCCTGTGTGTGAACAGCAGAATAGGGAGTGTGTGCATGTGTGTTTGGAATGAGACTGAGGCTGCATTCACACAACACTTTACTCCATGGGTAGGTAAACTAAGGCCCGGGGGCCAGATCCGGCCCAATCACCTTCTCAATCTGGCCTGCGGACAGTCTGGGAATCAGTGTGTTTTTTACATGTGTAGAATGTGCCCTTTTATTTAAAATGAATCTCTGGGTTATTTGTGGGGCCTGCCTGGTGTTTTTACATGAGTAGAATGTGTGCTTTTATTTAAAATGTATCTCTGGGTTATTTGTGGGGCATAGGAATTCGTTTATTCCCCCCCCAAAAAATATAGTCCAGCCCCCCACAAGGTCTGAGGGACAGTGGACTGGCCCCCTGCTGAAAAAGTTTGTGACCCCTGGTACTCTTTTCCCCTGCTATTTCCCCAACTGTTAATTTCTACATTATACCTGATGTTTCACACAATGTAAAAGTCACTTTTGGAAAACTAGAGGAACATAGTATATGCTCAGCACTCTGTGCTATTTGATTTCGAGGGGGGGGGATGCAGCCCCTTTAACCCAGAAAACCACAGGAGTAAAGTGATGAAATTTGGAACATAAAGTTATTTCTTGATGTTTTCACGGGGAACAGAAGCGTACATGTGCAGAAATGGAGGGGAAGTAGCAACATTGTCTCTTTTTTAAATTTCATTTTTCATTTTACATCAAACAATAAAGTAATTTTACATCGAATTTCAAAACCCCATTTTGACCTCTCTCCCTCCGTCCCTTCCTGTGGTTACTTATGTTTATAATACATTTGCTGCATCTCCAAGCAGAACCTAATTATTATTTATCCAATGTAATAAAAATTAATTTTATATCACTGCACGTCTTTACATTAATCCTGCGAATGAAGTAGCAGCATTGTCCAGTGACATTTATTGTTGTGTCACACCACGCCCACTGGTGCGAATGAAATTTAGCATGACGCATTGGCATATAAGTCAACAAGCCACAGTTCCATTAAACAACAGCTCCTGCCATGTGAAAGGAATACTAGTATATAGCACAGAAGCACTATCATTATAATCAGGAAAACCCCATATTTGAATGCACCCTGACCAAACGAAAGAAAAAGAATTAAGGTGACAGCACTAACCTGAAAGCATCTTGTGCTGCTATGATGCTTGGCTAGAGATCTTAAATGGGGCAATGGATTTATAGCAGTGTGACTTATGCCCAGCTTGCAATTTTGTAAATACACAAATGAATATTGCATTGTATTTCTTCCGTGATCTCTCCTGCGAAAGGAAATCAAACCTGGGTCAGCCCTTTCCCCAGATCTTCTCCCCACTCAGTGAAGTGGGCTGCATTTGTAACAATATACTTCCATCACCCAGCATAAACTGCACAAAAAAGGTAAAGGTAAAGGGACCCCTGACCTTAGATGCAGTTGTGAATTACCCTGGGGTTGTGGCGCTCATCTCACTCTATAGGCCAAGAGAGCCGGCGTTTGTACGCAGACGGCTTCCGGGTCATGTGGCCAGCATGACTAAGCCACTTCTGGTGAACCAGAGCAGCACACGGAAATGCTGTTTACCTTCCCGCCGGAGTGGTACCTATTTATCTACTTGCACTTTGACGTGCTTTCGAACTGCTAGGTGGGCAGGAGCTGGGACCGAACAACTGCACAAAAGCTGGATATAAAAGTTTGCAATCCCTCCCCAGGGGACCTGCAAACTTGAAAATGAGCAGAAGATGAAGAAGGAGCTCGTCTTGCTTTTCTCAAAGTCAAGAATCACCTTTTGCAGCCTTTGTTCAAAGGAGCGTTTGGATGTGGCATGTTGCTAAAACACAGCAATTAAAATAATCCAACGCAGCTTCTTCCTTGAACGTGGTCCAAACATCCCGTGGAAAAATACTGTTGGGAAAGAATCAAAATTCCTGCCACCCTCTATATTTAAAACAGAGAAAGATTTCATCACTGCCCCTTAAGACCCTTCGATCATATTTTCCTTAAGTAGTTGATTAGCATCTCTTGGGAAACGTTTATCTGTTTTTGCCATCTGTCTCACACTTTCCCATGTGAACATTTTTTTTAAGGGCGAAGGAAGCAGCAACATGTTTACCCACCAGCTGCCGGTGAAAAGGGAAAGAGTGCCTGCCATTTGAAAAGGGGGGGGGGAATCAAGTGCCTAATGTGACTCTATTTTAAAAATGCACAATAATAACAAGGAACATACATCTTATAGACTTTGCAAGAACATCAGAAAGAGGCATCACTGGATCAGACCAAAGCAGTGGCCAGCCTAGGGCTCTCAAATTTCAGTGGTGCCCAGGACAGTGCCAAAATTCAGTGCCCCCCCGCCTATCGCTCTCCATTCTGAATAATACTTGTGGCATCCCCGAGGCTCTGCACCCAGTGCAGCCACACCAGTTGTGCTCCCATAATATTCTGCCTTTGACCAAAGGCCCCGTTGTCACCAAACATTTAAAGCATGTAACAGAAGGTAAGGTTAGATTATAAGCTACCTGGGGTTGAATTAAGCCATGGCAGAAACTGCACCCCCCACAGCAAGGAGCCGACGGTAATGAGAACAGTCTGTGTGAGGGTATGAGTGTGCGTAAAAAAAAAGTTGAGATTTTCAAAATGCTAGGGGACACTTGGGAGGTCTAATGTTTGCAAGGCGTGATCCCCAAATAAATTAGAATATGTGCTCTTTTTCCTCACCTCAGACGCCCAGCCACCCTGCGTCCAGCCAAGAACAATTCACAGATACTCACACAGTCTCTCGGAAAGATTCCTTCGATAGCCCGTGGACCCAGTTTGGTGACCATCTGCCCAACTTTGTGAGCTTCCTGAGACTCCCAACCAAAAGGTCAAGCAATGGTAGGAATTATTGTGGGAATGTTCAGGGATGCAGGAGAGGATATATTGTTTAATGATATCCTTCCTAATTTACGTTAGCAAGTTCTATATCTTAGCAGAGTAACATTCCCCTTTAAACGCACAGCGGTTTGCTTGTTGCAGGCGGTTTGCTTGTTGCATCTGGGCCTCGATTCCTGGTGAGATCCCTTCTTATCCTTCTTAAAAAGAAGAGACACGACAGTCTTGTTCAAGTAAATATAAAAGTAGTTTACTCACAATCATTCAGTTCACGGTTGGATTCCTGAAGGCAGACGTAGGTTACAAAACTATATACACATGTGGAACTATCCCATAAGGGAGTTATTTCCTAAGTGACTGTAAACAGGCAGCCACTTCTGCTCACAAATAGAACAGCAAAATGGAGAAGAGCAAAAGGAAGAGAACATGTGCTTCCTGCGTTGCTCTTGTAACCCAGGACGACTAGTCCAGATGAGGCCACACCCACCTCTAGTCACATGCAGAGGAAGTTTGTCACAGCTCAGGAGGAAACAGGAAGTTCTCTCCTGACTGCATACAAAGCATCCCCTAGCTAGGAATGTTGTACTTGACTGCTATGCGTTTCACATCCCACAGTTATCATATTCATAAGACCCAGCCTAGGGTTCCCCAGCTCCACCCTGCCAGGTTTGGTTAGGTTTAGAGCAGGGGTGAGGGACCTGTGGCCTTCCAGAAGCTGTTGACCTTGAACCTGCAAGATCGCCTTATCCCGTTCATGCCCTCTTGACCTCTTTGATCTGCAGAATAGGCACTCTTAGAGATGATGCATGACGCCTGTTCCTCAAAGCAGTTTACAAAAATAATAAAGCAATAAAACTATTAGTAAAAACAGCTGTTAGCAGGGAGTGATAGTTAGATGAATGTAAGGTAGCCTTCCTAACCCAGGATGGGAATAAGATGGAAATAGTTGCCAGGTTTCTGCAATGTGCAATGAAGTTTTTTGAATGTCATACAACAGTATTTTAGTTGTTAGATGCAGATTTTGCTGAGTGATTTTATGACTTTCAGAATTCTGTCTATGTGCCAATAAAAGGTTTGAGACTGAGATGGGTAGTAAAAACAATTAAAACAATGAGAAAATCAAAACCAGCAAACAGAAGCTGCTTTTCTGAGCAAAGTGCCTGATGTTTTTCAGACCGGAAGAATTCCAAGGATCTCACACCTTTCAGTGGAATGGATTTGCCCATGCAGACCATCTCGGGCAGACACGTAACTGCACCCAGAAACAGTGTTTACCATGGGTTCCAACCTTACAGAGACACCAGGAAGGGAAGCAGTCCCGGGGGGCCTAGCCAGGACAACAGCATATCACTCCAAGAAGCCATTGCATTCTTCCCTTCCTTGCAAAGGTTGTCAGCGAGGGGAGACCGGATCTCAATGTCAACACTGCTTCTCCATAAGCCACTCTCTGCATTCCCAGCATTGCAGAAAAAGCTTAAAAGCTTGCTGGAGAAAGAATGGGAGGAAGAGAACTCAAAGCCTCTCAAACTGCTGCCTGAGATTAAGCCTGAAGAATTTTTGAGCTGCAGGTTAGCAAAAAACAAAAAAGGGCAACCCTCAAGTAGAACCTGCACTCTGTGATGTCTACATCACTTTAGCCCTATCCAGTTGTTCACAATTACAGATAGGTAGCCGTGTTGGTCTGCCATAGTCAAAACAAAAAAAAATCCTTCCAGTAGCACCTTAAAGACCAACTAAGTTAGTTCCTGGTATGAGCTTTCGTGTGCATGCACACTTCTTCAGATACACAGGTGTTCACAAGTAAGGACAACACGATAGTGGGGAACAGGCTGCCCCTGTTACCCACCTCAGCTTGGAGAACAGTGCAAAGTCTCCCTGTGTGGTGACAGAACTCTGATTTTAAAGGGTTATGCATTGCACCCTCATGCAGTGCTTTTTTTCTTTAAAAAATATTTAGGGGTACTCTCATTTTCCTACTCATATTGAAATACTGCACCTCAAGGAGGCCTAACTTAAATTCACAAAATGTTTAGGGGTACGCATACCCCTGCGTCCCCCCAGAAAAAAAGCACTGCCCTCATGCATCAGCATTATTTGACCTCGGGTCCCCAGATGTTGCTGAACTACAACTCCCATCTTGTGGGTGGGGCCACAGCTGGTGCACTCACCCCCTTTCCCCCTGCTGACGTGTTTTATATACTCATGAGCATAACAGCAGAACAGGGCTTTTCTTTTTCCTTAATCTGCTTCTTGACAAGCATGGGGAGACGAGCAAAGAGGGTGAACTGATTACTGTTTTGGTGCTGTGTATCGCTCCTTGACTACCAACCTTGCCTTGCGGGTTCACCAATCTAGGCTGCTGTGTGGTGCCAACTCTCAGTAGGCCCTGTAAAAAAGGCAGGAAGAGGATAGCCGGCTGGCCAACAGCTCCAGTTTTGACTCCCTGGCTGTGTGTCTAGTCTGGCCTTCCCCAACCTGATGCCCTGCAGATGTTGCTGGACCATCATTCCTGAACATGGGCCATGTTGGCTTGGGCCAATGGCAGTTCTGGAGAATGGCAGATTGGAGAAGGCTGCTCAAGTCTCTCCTGTTTTCTGCAGCTCTTTGGCTCATTCCTCTGCCAAGGTCCTCAAACCAGTCCATCTTCTGCATCTCACCCAGTCTGTTTGCCTACTTCCTGTTGTGCTTACTCTGCTCATCCAGTTACACCACCTGCCCCCTGGCTTATCAGGAGGAGGATTGGAGCAAGGTAGGAGGGCCCCTCAACTATCCTTGGGGCCTGCATATTGGCCCTGTTTTGTCAGATGCTGGTGCCAGCCACATCTCTTAGAACAGGGGTGGGGAACCTTCATCCCTCCAGATGCTAACGAACTATAAATCCCATCATCCTTGGCCTTTGGGAGAGTTGTAGTTCAGCAACATCTGGAGGACCAAATGTTTCCCCAGCCCTGACTTAGAATTAATGGTGAACTAGAGAATCCAGAAGGGACGCAGGTGGCGCTGTGGATTAAACCACAGAGCCTAGGACTTGCTGATCAGAAGGTCAGCGGTTCGAATCCCCGCGATGGGGAGCTCCCATTGCTCAGTCCCTGCTCCTGCCAACCTAGCAGTTCGAAAGCACGTCAAAGTGCAAGTAGATAAATAAGTACCACTCCTGTGGGAAGGTAAATGGTGTTTCCGTGCGCTGCTCTGGTTAGCCAGAAGCGGCTTAGTCATGCTGGCTGTACACCGCCTCCCTCGGCCAATAAAGCGAAATGAGCGCTGCAACCCCAGAGTCGCCCACGACTGGGCCTAACGGTCAGGATACCTTTACCTTTACCTTAGAGAATCCAGGGCAGTAGATTTTTTCCTCTTAACAAATGTGACTTACAAGTATCCCTCCCTCTTATTTTCTTTGCACAGGTACCTCCGTTTGTCCCAGAGCAATATTGATACCTTGCTGAAGCTGTGCAAGGAAGCTGGGATTTATATTGACTTGCATCCTCATATGAAAGCATCAGACATTGATGTTAGTAAGGTGCTCTCATCCACTCCTAGCAAGGTATTGTAGATTGGGCCTGCTGCCCAAATTCGGTTGCACTGCTTAGAAAACAGCCTCTTAGGGGAACATTTCCACCACTACCTATACTTGGAAGAGCTGGTCACCTTTTGGAGTAAAAATAGTGTGTGAGGCGTGTGTTCTCATGATGCAATGATAAAATGGTTCTTGCACTCACTATGAGTAAAACTGTGAGCTGAAATGGTTTTTATTTAAAAAAATAGTTATTCCCTCCCCCCCCCAAAGAAGTGAAGCAGGTCAAAAACTGACCTAAAAGTCAAATTAAATGATGCATTTCCCCATTCATCTGCATTTGCTCTGGTTGCCTTGAAATATTTGGAATGGCAGCTCTTTGATTTAAAGTCGTTGTTTCTTGCTGTAAACTAGAACTCATATCCCAGAAGGCACAATGACCACTGACTAGCTTGTTTTAGCCAACCTAAGTGAGGCAAGAATGTGGAGACCATTAACAGTCTTTTTATCGTTCAATGGGAAACCTCAGTCCGTAGGGAGAAATGGGTAAATGTAACTCTGGTAGCGTCCACCCGGCAGTTCATTCCACTGCCACCAACATTTCCCTACCTGTTAATTTCGGCATTTGAGCTTTCTCATGATTTAAAAGCCACTTCTGGAAAACTAATGGAATATGAGGCAATTTTAGTGCTCATTTCCATGTTATTCAATTCCAGGGGGAAAAAATCTGTTTGCAAGCCCCTTAACCTGCAGTGTGTTGTTGTGTTGGCATCTGTCTGTCTCGAGATACAATGGAGTGTGCTTCTGAGGGTCAAGACAAACCGCTGGAGCATCACAGTGCCCACTGTGGCTGCAGAGACCGGTAACTCATAACGGCTGCCTCCTACGTTGTTTTTGCTGCGTTAGCAGCACCAAAGTGACCTCACCGGGGCACAAACCTGGGCAGTGTGTATGGAGGTCCTGGGCTGCCCAGACATTAAGACCTTCATTTTGGCCTCATTGATGTGGTCCAAAGGAAAGCAGAGCAATATGTTTGGCATCAGCTTAGCTGCAGGAGTTGCCGGAAGGAGGCATACAAGGTGCCATCCAACCGTCTTAGGGACTCCACTCTGGATTTGGGTAGGGCATACTCCTTAGCCTTTTATGGGTAAAAAAAAATTGCCCAGGGTTTACTCCCAAAGCCTGTCTCACAGATGAGTCTAGCTGCAAGGCTGGAGAAAAGTGATGTCTTTAAGATATATGGTTTATTTACACCTATATACAACCTGGGGCATGTGGGTGGCGCTGTGGGTTAAACCACAGAGCCTAGGGCTTGCCGATCAGAAGGTTGGCGGTTCGAATCCCCGCAACAGGGTGAGCTCCTGTTGCTCGGTCCCTGCTCCTGCCAACCTAGCAGTTCAAAAGCACGTCAAAATGCAAGTAGATAAATAGGTACCGCTCTGGTGGGAAGGTAAACGGCATTTCCGTGTGCTGCTCTGGTTCGCCAGAAGTGTCTTAGTCATGCTGGCCAAAAGACCCGGAAGCTGTACGCCAACTCCCTCAGCCAATAAAGCGAGATGAGCGCCGCAACCCCAGAGTCGGCCACGACTGGACCTAATGGTCAGGGGTGCCTTTACCCCTTTACCTTTATATACAACCTGAGTCTAAGATGGAGGGGCTCACAGCATTAACACTCCGGGAGATGTGGCTTCTCCATTGGTCATAGCTTGGATTCCACACAAATCAAGATTGGGCCTGTGCCTCCAGCTTCTCAGCTTCCAGCCTGCTTCCAGCTCTGTTCACCCACAGCTATAGGAAGTTGGTCTTCATTAGGCTGATAGTCAGTGCTTTTTTTCTTTTTTTAAAAAAATGTTTAGGGGTACTCTCATTTTCCTACTCATATTGAAATACTGTCCCTCAATGAGGCCAAACTTAGATTCACAAAATGTTTAGGGGTATCTGTACCCCTGTGTCCCCCCCCCCCAGAAAAAAGCAATGCTGATAGTAAGGCCAGACTCCATGCAGGCTTGGGCAAAATGGCTGATGTGTCTCTGTAGAGCTTCCTCGGAGCACGCTGCCTGCAAACAACATCTCTCGGATAAAGGACTCACCACACTTTTGACTTGGTATGGAGACATGCCAGCTTGAACAGACCCCCGTCCCTCCTTGAATGAATGTACACGCCGTCTTCCGTTGAGCTTAAGGCATATGAGAGCGACGAGGAGGAGGATATTCCAAAGAGAGTTGGCACGAGAACACAGCCCTGTTTCACACCGCTCTTTATCGAGAAGGCATCCGAGGACAAGCCATCATGCTGGGTGGTGCCACGCATGCTCTTGTGGAAGAACACAATCATCTTGTGGAGCTTAGGTGGGCATCCTACCCAGTGCCAGATTTACGTATAAGCTAAACAAGCTATAGTTTAGGGCCACACTCTCTTGGGGCCCCCAAAAAAATTAAAGAAAAAAAACACTGGATGTAGATTTCCAAAATACAAATAAAATAAAACCTACATCCAGCAACAGTGGCAAATGGCTTTCGATACCTATTAGGTCCATAAATTACCATATAGCATACATTCAACACAAAAAACAGTGACAATTTGTTGTTGACAAAGGACAGCTGGACATATAAAGGGCCCCATTACCTTCACTAGCTTAGGACCACATCGAACCTAAATCCGGCCCTGATCCTACCTTATTGAGCTCCGTGAAGAGTCCTTTTCAGCTGATGAGGTCAAAGGCCTTTCTCAGGTCTATGAAGGTGATGTATGTATGCATACACAGAACCCTTGGAACCGAACCTCTGCATAATAAGATGCGGTCATATATTTCAACTGCATACATTTAAAATTAGTCATGACTTAATGTGTGGGTTATGGTTTTTAACAAAAGAAGAAGAGGAAGGAAAGAAGGAAGGAAGGAAGGAAGGAAGGAAGGAGAGGGGGAGGGAGGGAGGGAGGGAGGGAGGGAGGGAGGGAGGGAGGGAGGGAGGGAGGGAGAAATCAAGTTTTTAATTTTCAACCAGGCTGGGTCAAAGCCATGTTATGTGGCATCTGTGGATCACCTGCCTGTTCCCCATTGCTGAAAATCAGCATGGTCCACAATTTTGGGCTGGGTATCTGAAATCTGTTGGCAAAGCATCACAACCACATTCCCCCTTCCATTACACTTGGACGATCCATGTATATAAAACATTTCGAAAATGAAAGATTCCATGAAACTACAGTGTAACTACGGGGAAGTCCACATTGGCGTAAATATCCGCTGTTCTTGCATATCACCACCAGATGGGGCTCAATAATAGCCGAAATGTTCTATTACCTGCACATACATGCATATCTATACCTCTCACTCAAAAATCTATTATATACACCATTTTCTAATATACTATATTAGCATTCCTCAAAAAAGAAAAAAAGAAATCCCACTTGTCTCCTCTCATGGTTCACATTTTTTAAACCACTAATGTGACAACTTAAGGACTTTTGGAACTCTTAATGACTTCAAAAAAAATGTATATTAAAATCTGCCGTAGAGTACCGGGAGACTTAAGAATAATGTTCAGGGATGACTGTATCAGTTTTACAGTATTGCAGTTATCAATAGAGTGAACAGTTCTGTAAAATCCATTTGTGTGTTTCTGTGCCAGTTATTTTATCAAATATGAAAAGGCAAAAAGCTGCCTAACGCCACATTCAAGCCACACATTTAAATCATGATGACACCACTTTGAGCAGGCATGGGTCCCCACAAAGAATTTTGGAAGCTGTTATTTGTTAAGGGGGCTGAGAGTTGTTAGGAGAACCCTTATTTCCCTCCACAGAGCTACAATTCCCTGCATGATTTATCACACACAGCCTTCCCAGGGAATTATAGCTCTGTGAGCCCCAGCCCTCAACTTCACATTCTGTGTGCAGGGTGGCAAAAGTTGGAGGACACATTTTGGCTCCATTCTGCCTCATAGGAAGAATACTGTGGCAAGAATATTCTGGCTCCAACCATCAGCTAGAGCAGGGGTCAGGAACCTTTTTCAGCCGTGGGCTGGTCCACTGTCCCCCAGACCATGTGGTGGGCTGGACTATATTTTGAAAAAAATAAATGAATGAATTCCTATGCCCCACAAATAACCCATAGATGCATTTTAAATAAAAACACACATTCTACTCATGTAAAAAACACCAGGCAGGCCCCACAAATAATCCAGAGATGCATTTTAAACAAAAGGACACATTCTACTTGTGTAAAAACACGCTGATTCCCAGACTGTCCATGGGCGGGATTGAGAAGGCAATTGGGTCGCATCCGGCCACCGGGCCTTAGGTTGCCTACCCCTGAGCTAGAGAGTATGATCCCATACTTCCTGCTAATAAGAACACTTATAAGAAATTTGTCTCTAAGATCTAGTGCCTGACTTTGATTCATCACCTCCTCCTTCCAAATACCTTTTCCTTTTGTGCTATGTCTTTTTTCTTTAAGATTATAAACTTGAGGGCAGGGACCCCCTTATTACCGATCGTTTGTGAGCCACCGCGAGAGCCCTTTTCTGCTGAAGACTGGGGATTATATATTTTAAATAAATAAATGAAGTACACAATTTCTGCTGACAGGTAGCTAGCAGTGGCATGAAACTTCTCCAGAATGCCAGGTATTCAGTTGACACAATGCCCACACTGGCTGCCCTGCACCAAGAGCAAGTTTTCATGGGGGTTATTTCCAGTGGCTTCTGCATGATGCAAGTAATACATGGTTTGGTTCTTAAGGCACGTGTCTCTGTGAATACTTCACACACACAAGCACACATATTCTGGTGCATTTGAGCTTTAACGAGTTGGGGGGATGCATATAAGGCCTGGATCCTGCAGAGAATAATTCACAGCATCAAAAGAATACCTTCTAGTTCCCCACCCCAATACAAAATAGGGAAGATGCTCTGATTCCAGACCGGCTTGAGGCACATGGTCCTTGCCTCTTTTCCTCCCCATCAATATCTTTCCTGCAAATTCCTTGCCTCTCTTCCTCCCCATCAATATCTTTCCTACAAATGTGGTGATTCAAAGGGCATCCTCTCATATGGTGATTGACCTGTCAATTGATTAGATCCTGAGATAGATGCCAACTTCTTAATAGAATCTGAAGGCTCTGTGAGGATTACCTTTATATTGTAAAAGCCATTAAACATCGTCACCATTATCTACTGGAATAGACATAGGGGATGGTTTTGCTGATGCCACTGACTGGAGAAAATGAAGTACTGGGCCTAAGGCTTGCCTCCAAACCAATTTTTGGAATTGAAAGCCTTCTAATCCGAAATATGTGGAGGCATTTTAATAATTTCAGCGAATAATTCAGGTTATTATTATTTCCTTTAAGGGTTTAGAAAAACATTTCCCATGTTTATTCTCACCAAGCCACTCCAGATTTTTGTTGTCAACATATTTTTTTTCTTACGTAAAAAGAATATCAACTCTTTCAGCCCCTGTCCATGAACAGCCCCTCTCCGTACTTACTTGGACCAACTAGAATTTCTAAAGGAGGATGCAGTGTTTCAGGTTGCTGAGAAACACACACACACACACACACACACCCCATCTTGGTACAAGGCCCCACTTTTATGTACTAATAATGATCTCAGTTTTCCTGGTCCTTGCTTAGTCAAAGGAGCAGCATCCATGTACGCTGGAGGAAAATATTAGCAGGCTGGAGCAGTGGGCAAAGGAGGGAAGGAACCTCAAGGGCTGAAGAAGTACAAAACAATCTTTGAAGAAGTACAAAACAATCTTTAAAAAACCCGAAAGATATCTTTTAGAACGCGTTTAAAGGCAACGCTCAGCACACACTCTGAGGCATAGTGGCTCTGTGGGCTCCCCAGCAGCAGCCGCCTTGATTCTACCAGTCAAGCTGGAGATGGCGTCTAATCAGAAAGGCCGCCACTGAGGGCCAGGGAGAGTGGTTGCCATTTATTTTGCTGTTTTATATCCCAGCAAAGTGCAGGAAATGTAAGCCAATAATCTGTTATCCAGGACAAATAATGAGTGGTCCTAATTCACATAAAACCCTCGCTCTCTCCAACCCCATTGCTCTTTTTCAAAGCAAGAGAGCACTGTTTCTATAGTCTGACTCTTTGAATATTCCAGTTTTCTGTATTTCATTTGGTTCCCTAGGCATGGAAGCCTGCTAAAAGATGCTTCCGTGGTTGGGGAATTGTTTGTGTTAAGAGAGAGCTGCAATTTGGTACATTATGGGTTCAAGGAAGGAATGTTTCCCTTCACCCCGGGATAAAGGGGTGGGGGTGGGGAAATGTATTACAGGAAATTTGAAGAAGACGCATTTCCTGAGACATAAGAAAAGGGCAGTTTAATCAAGACAACCTCTGCTAGAAAGGTGGGTCTCTGAGGAACAAAAAGATGGTGGTGTATGAAAATTGTGACATCACCGCACTTCTGCAGATGGGGGCGGGGTTCGTTTTCTTCTCTGAAGGAGAGTGAAGCTGTTTTCTTGCAAATGGGGAAAAAAAGAAAAAACTTCCCTAGCAAACATGATTGCAAACAGCTCAGAAAGACAGGAAGTGGAAGAAGGAAAAGTCCCATTCAGTTGCACCATCATCAGGTTATGGCCACAGCCACATGACATATCTAAAGCACTGTCAGACCACTTTAAAAACCCATGTCTTCCCCCAAAGAATTCTGGGAATTATTGTTTGTTGGGCGTGCTGAGAATTGTTAGGAGGCCACTATTATTCCCCGCACAGAGCTACAAATCCCAGGGCAATTTAACAGCCAATCTCTCTGTCCCGAGAATTCGGATGTACAACACAGCAGCTGCAGTGATGTGTGTCACATGAGGAAACACCATACCTTCCAACATTTCTCCAATGAAAATAGGGATGTCCCATTCCATAGTGATAATATTACTATTTATACCCCACACATCTTACTGGGTTGCCCCAGTAAGAGGAAATGTGTGTGCGTCTTATGGAGTGAATGCAGGCTGCGCAGCTATCCCAGAAGCCAGAACAGCAAGAGGGATTGCTGCTTTAACTGCGTAGCGATCCCTCTTGGTGTTCTGGCTTCTGAGATTCAGAATATTTTTTTCTTGTTTTCCTCCTCCAAAAACTAGGTGCGTCTTGTGGTCTGGTGCGTCTTATAGAGCGAAAAATACGGTATATAAACATTAAAGAAAAACAAAACATCCCTATACAGGATTGCCTTCAGACGGCTCAGTGGGTCAGATAACTCTAAAGCCTCCAACATTTCTCCAATGAAAATAGGGACATCAAAAGGGAAAGTGGGACATTCCAGGATCATCCAGGATCAAATCAGAAACTGGGATGGCTTCTCTAAATCAGGGACATCCCTGGAAATTAGGGACACTTGGAGGGTCTGCAACACTTGTGCATGTGTGACACCTGCTGGAGCATGAGGCCCTGGGGCTGTCTGTCTCTCTGGACACTCAGCCAGTCAGTGACCATTCTTAATGCTGCAGAGAGAAGGCCAGTCAGACTGGAAGACAGTCCAGAACAAGCATGCCTAATGGGAGGGCCGGCTCAGGTCAACAAAATGGAAATTTGGTGGGAAATGCAAACTTTGGGAATTGTAGCTCTGTGAGAAGGTGGGAATTCAAGAACTTTCTCCCTCCTGTGTACCCCATCAGAGAAAATGAGTAGTTTGTTACAATTTTGTTCCACAAAAAGAAAAAGAAAAACATCAGCAACAACACAAAAACAGTGATGGTGTACATATTTTGCTTACGTTGTAAATTAGCTGAATTTACATTTATAATATTTATAATATTTTTCCCCCATGGCATTCCAAATATTTTCATTGAGTGTAGCATTTTATCCTTATCCTTTTCCCAACAAGTCTCTCCAGAGAGTTTCATGGATGGCAAGAGCTTGGGGTTTATTGAAGGAACAGAATCCCAGCAAGATCTCACCTATCACATCAAATTTCAGGACGAGGGCAGAAACTTTATTCAGTTAATGTTTAAAGGAGAATTGACTCCAGTTCCCACTGCCTGAAATTATACAAGAACCAAAACAGAGCCAAATGTCAAAATTTGCACCTCTCTAATATCCATTCTTTAAAATGTTTTTGTTACATTTGAGAACTCACTGCTCTTCCAAGGAGCTCAGGGCGGCATGTGGCATTTGCTCTGCTTCATGTTGCCCTCACAACAACCCTGTGAGGAAGGTTAGTCTGAGAATTAATGACTGGTCCAAGGTCACCAAGTCAACTTCATATCGACAGCATCTAAAAGGCTGCTTCTTGTTGTTATTCTCAGTGCAAACTCTCCAAACACACGCTTCCTGAACCAATGTGTGTACCAAAGTGCCTCCCTCCTTTGAAATTAGTTCTTCTCCAAGCTTTGTGATACAATTCTTCCACCAAAGTGCTTCTACTATGTAAAATTGCATACCAAAATACATACATTGGCAGAACTGTGCCTGGGGGGAAAATATGCAAACTAACTTTATTTTTTTAGTAATTTTAAAAAAACCACAGCTGGGTTTTTTAAACCAAAGAAGAAGAAGAAGAAGAAGAAGAAGAAGAAGAAGAAGAAGAAGAAGAAGAAGAAGAAGAAGAAGGGAACAGCTACATTTAGGAAGTACCAATGTTCACTTGCATGATAATTTCTGCATTTTATGTGTTCTTTCACACAATGCAATAATAATAATTCTGGAAATCCAGCGGAAATTTCTGACTTATTTCTCTTTAAATTGCATCGGGGAGGGGGACACACTCCATTTACAATCCTGTTAACCCGGAAAGTTGTGACAGCTTTGCACCATCATGACGCCATTTGCATGGATCACGTCCTGCAATAAAATTTGGGTCATACAGTTCTCTTCTCTCCCCCACCCCCTAACATTGTCATGGGGGAATCATGGGGGAACAGAACCAGGCATGCACATATGGGGGGGTGGCATGCCCAAGGATATCTGCTGTGGAATCACAGGCATGAATGAAACACAGTGCAACGTGGTCAAAAAGCCACTGTTCCATTACTCAGCAGGTAATGTAGGGCATAAGCTCTAGCACTGCAACCAGGAAAGCCAATGTGGTGTAGTGGTTACAGTATAGGACTTGGACCTGGGAGACCAGGGTTCAAACCCCCACTCGGCCATGAAGCTCACTGGATGACCTTGGAGGCCACACACTGCCTCTCAACCTAACCTACCTCCCAGGGGTGTTGTGTAGGGTTGCCGTATTTCAAGAAGTAATAATCAGGACACAAAAGTTGTTGAGCTTCTTTGGGGAAAATTCCAAAAATCAGGAAATCCTCAATTATCTACTTCCATTGTGTCTGGGAAAATCTAGATGTATGGCAACCCTAAAATGAAGAGGAAGAGATGTATGTACACCACCTTGCGCTCCTTGGAGAAAGGAGAAAAATAAGTAAAAAAACTAACACAGGAATCTCCACATCTGAATGCACCCAAGAGTTTGAGAGAAACTGAGATTGATTGATTTATCCATTCCTAGCCACAGACGTCCCCTCCTTGCTTTAACCTGGCCAGGGATTAAACCCAGGACTTTTGACATGCAGATCATGTTATGGTACTGAAATATGATTCTCTTTCTATCAAAGCAATCCTTCCCCCCACCCCAGAACAGTAACACACACACACAATCCCTAAAAGGAAAGGGAAAATTAAGAAGGGGGGGGAGACAGCATTCTTTACAATGTAACTACAAATTAGCAATTAAACCGAACTTTGAACAGGAAGAAAATCCTGCCAGCATTTAGCTATTGACTCTCCATTTCATTCTTAATCAGCAGCTAGGTCCGTTATCTCTTGGTTCAGCGCAAAAACTCTCAGGAGAAGCACCTTGATTCTTCAAATGTCCATAAGGCAATTAGATTTTTTTTTACTTTCCACACACTCAAAAGGTAGCAGGGAAGGGAGCGGGGAGCTTTTTACACAGAGAGCCAATTTATACGTTTCCATAATAAGAAAAGTCTCGGGGCTACCCAAGTACAGGTATCTATTTCAAAATGGCTTAGGTGGCATATTACTGAATCGTACAAAACCCAGAGGCCCCCAATTTCCGGAGTCTTTAACTATCATTTTGCAAGAAACTACCTGGGCAGAATACAGAAAAGCTTCCCATTCTCACGGAGCTTTGTAGAACTCTCTGCTATTCAGAGTTCCGTGAGTGCAGACAGTACAAAGCCTTCTAAATCACAGGCTCGCCTTTTCATACCGGCTCCTCGGGAGAAGGGTGCTCCCATAGTTATGATGGGCAATTTCTTTCCACGTCCCTTGAGTCCCGATTCCTCCTCTCTCTATCCTGTCGACTCTGAAGCATTTAAAAATGCAAACTTTGGTCACAGTCCTCTGTGAGGTTGCCCGCACATCGGGGACCAGCAATTTAGGGGAATGTTGTGCACATGTAGGGGACTGTGGCATTGTTTGGAATCACAGCTGTACAGATATATGGTGGAACTGAGACAATTTATATATCCCATGGGAACAGCAATCCCTGCATTCCTAATTGCCCAAACCCCGGAGGCTGTTGTGGAAAGTCTCTCTAGGTCTAGGACCCTCGTACCTACGGGACTGCCTCTCCTGGTATGTCCCACGGAGGACCTTACAGTCTTCAAATAAAAACATTTTGGAGATCCCGGGCCACAGGGAAGTTAGGCTGGCCTCAACCAGAGCCAGGGCTTTTTCCGCCATGGCCCCGATCTGGTGGGACACTCTGTCACAAGAGACTAGGGCCCTGCAGGACTTGACATCTTTCCGCAGGGCCTGCAAGACAGAGCTGTTCCACCAAGCCTTTGGCCAAGGCACAGTCTGACCCCCCTCCTTCAGTAATCCTCATAGAACTCTAGTCCAATGGTTGCCATTAATAAAATATTATTATTATTATTATTATTATTATTATTATTATTATTATTATTATGTCAGATGAGGGCTGAAAGAGAAGGTGTCTGTTGTCGTCAAATGAACATCACCAACTCAGAGAACAGCCTACAACCATCCTGATTTCAGTTCAATACTATCAAGCAGGGATAGAAGGGTTCAGGTGGTTGCTGTAGTTCTCTAGGCCTAAGCCATCCAGGCTTTGTCCAATAATACAAGCGCCTTGATCCTGGCTTAGTAGTAGATGGGAAGCCAGGGCAGATGTGACACATGTTGACAGCCAGGTTCCCCCTTTCAGCAGTCTGGCGGCTATAATCTGCATCAACTGGAGCTTCCAATCACAGAAGAAGAAGAAGAAGAAGAAGAAGAAGAAGAAGAAGAAGAAGAAGAAGAAGAAGAAGAAGAAGAAGAAGAAGAAGAAGAAGAGGAGGAGGAGTAGTAGTAGTAGTAGTAGTAGTAGTAGTAGTAGTAGTTTGGATTTGATATCCCGCTTTATCACTACCCAAAGGAGTCTCAAAGTGGCTAACAATCTCCTTTCCCTTCCTCCCCCACAACAAACACTCTGTGAGGTGAGTGGGGCTGAGAGACTTCAAGAAGTGTGACTAGCCCAAGGTCACCCAGCAGCTGCATGTGGAGGAGCGGAGACGTGAACCCGGTTCACCAGATTACGAGCCCACCGCTGTTAACCACTACACCACACTGGCTCTCAGGTCCAACCAAGGGCAGCCCAAGATATAGTATATTCATTCCTGACCATTGGGAATGCTGGCTGAGATGGATGGAGTTGGGGTCCACAAAAACCTTGATCAAAACAGACTCTCCCTGCAACTACTCATGGAGGGGGCAAATCCTAAGAACATTTTGACTGCAGGTTTGTTTCCCCCCGTTTTGGTACCACATGTGATGCATTGTTGCACCCAAGCTTTCCTCTTGCTCGTCATTATTTTTGAATGTTGTGACATTTCTAGAACTTTAGGGAGAAAATCTGCTTTTTAAAGAATTGCAGAGATCGTCGCCATCCCTGTGTGGCTCTAGCCATCAGCCAAGGCAGGCGACGTCTTTAGGACCTGAAAGACCTTGGCGCTTTGAGTTACCAATTAAAAGCGTTTGAGTGAACAAACTCGATGATTAACTGGATATGTAATTAAGCCTTTATTATTAGTCTAATTAGATGGTTAGGGGAATTATTAAGGCTGTTAATGTTCAACTGCAGTGCAAAATTCTTCATGTTACAAGTGGGACTGAGGAGCTTGGTGGGGTGGGGGAGAGGAATTGAGACTGAATAAATATTTGAGCCGCTTTTAGCAACTAGCCTGTATTATTTATCAAGAAAAATGCTTCTGGGTTATCCTGAAACTGTGCGATCCTACATGAGCCTTACAAACATTTTATAGATCTCATTCAGGGGAGTGCTTCAGAGTGCCCCCACCTTCTGAAATAAGAAAATGGTGGTGAGGAACAGGGCCTACCTAGTGGTGGCACCTAGCCTCCAGAATATCCTTCCCCCACAGGGGGGAGCACAGGGGTGTTGTTCCTCAGGCCTCTCACCTCAGCCCACTGGTAACTACATTTCCCTGCAGTTCCACAGACGCAGCAGATACTACTGAGTTCAGGAGCATCCATTGCTACCAGGAAGCAGAGCCAGCCTGGGACATTTTGCCGCTTGAAGCAAAACAGAAAATCTCACCTGCCTCTGCTGCCTCACAATAATACTAACAGGCAGAGGTGGAGCTAGCTGCTCCAGCACCCAGAGCGGTGCACATGCTGTGCATACGGGGGCGGAGCTAGCCGCCCATGGGGGCGGGGCTAGCTGATCCCAAGTACAGTGGTACCTCTGGTTAAGTACTTAATTCATTCCGGAGGTCCGTTCTTAACCTGAAACTGTTCTTAACCTGAAGCACCACTTTAGCTAATGGGGCCTCCTGCTGCTGCCACCACCACCGCTGCACGATTTCTTTTATCATCCGGAAGCAAAGTTCTTAACCCAAGGTACTATTTCTGGGTTAACAGAGTCTGTAACCTGAAGAGTATGTAATCTGAAGCGTATGTAACCCGAGGTACCACTGTAGTTTTCCTCCCAGTTTATGTTGATGTTTAAGACGATTACTTAGTTAATTGTTATGCATGCTGCTTTAAAATGTGGAATAGTTACCTTTTTGTATTTTATTTTTATTTGTGATATTTTTAGGGTGCTGCAATATTTCTTTGAAATATGAAACTGCATATAGAGTGGTGGTGACAGTGATCAGACTAATTACTAATAATGAAGTTGTTTTGGTCTTTTAAAATCAGGGCCTGCACTGGGCTTTTTATGTTCTGGTGCAGGGTCAGAAAACTTTTTCAGCAGGGGGCCAGTCCACTGTCCCTCAGACCTAGTGGGGGGCCCGACTATATTTTGAAGATGAAAAACTGAACGAATTCCTATGCCCCACAAATAACCCAGAGATGCATTTTAAATAAAAGCACACATTCTACTCATGTAAAAACACGCTGATTCCCGGACGGTCCGGATTTAGAAGGTGATTGGGCCGGATCCGGCCCCTGGGCTTTAGTTTGCCTACCCATGTTCTTGTGCTTTGTGGATTGGCTGCTCACCTATGTTCTGCTTACCTTCCAGTATAGGGCAGTATAGAAATGAAATAAAAATGTATATGTGGGAATGAATTTAATGGCGGAGACAATGTAGTCAACAACTGGGAAGGTAAATATTCATACCTTCCTACTTTGGAAAGGTGGAATACAATGCAAATGTTCTTCTGAGACAGCCGTGTGTGTCTGTGTCTGGTGTACATAAAGAGATCTTCCAAGGTCAAGCAGAAAGAAAAGGGCAAAAGCAGCCCCCTGCCCCACTCATATGCAGAGGTATCCAGCTGCACTAGGAGGGTGTGTTTTGCATTCAGGGCTCCAAGGAAACAGAGAAAACAACAGGTCAAAGGACGAAGGGCTAAGGGGCACCGCAGTGTCAGGCAGGTCATGGTCTGAGTAGCTGAGCAGCCTCCGAGATATGAAGATTGCCCCAAGTATGAGAGAAATTCACGGGCTCTGCCCCAGCATCTCACACAGTCTCAAACCTGTTAGCGAGCATTCCCCCCTCTTTTTCCTTTTTCTTTTTTAAGGCAGCCGCTTAGCAACCACCTGCTCCAAAGCACAGCACTGAAAGGTCAAGAAACACAGTATCAAAATAATCACATGAACATCTGGAGTGATGTCCCTCTGGCATTTCTGCTACTGGGTGGCTCCACCCCTGAGTCAAGACCAATGAAATGAAATGCCTCACCCATCCACCTTAATCCAGCCTCCCGTGGCCTGAGGTTACTCGATGGCCAGAGGCCCATTGCTTGGTGGGCAATGCCAGGTGCTGTGCTTAGAACAAATGAACTAATTCGGATTAACTAATTCACAAATCTCTGAATTACTTCTGAAAAGAGTTACTATCATTTCTGAGTGAAAAGGACGTGAATTAAGTTCTCTTCATGGTGGAACTCTTGGCAATGTTTAATTCAATTCAAAATTAATTAATTTTAATTTAGTCAATTATATATGCAGGGTTTTCATCACACCTAATTCTGGGTGTAGCCATTGCATCTGCTGCTGTTTAAATTTTTAAAAAACCACACGTGTTCATGAGAAATAAATGAAGCAATATTTATTGCTCCATTGCATTGTGTGAACAATGGTAACCTCAGGTTAAGAACTTAATTCGTTCTGGAGGTCCGTTCTTAACCTGAAACTGTTCTTAACCTGAGGTGCCACTTTAGCTAATGGGGCCTCCCACTGCAGCTGCGTCGCCAGAACACAATTTCTGTTCTCATCCTGAAGCAAAGTTCTTAACCCGAGGTACTATTTCTGGGTTAGCGGAGTCTGTAACCTGAAGTGTCTGTAACCCAAGGTATGTGTGTCTGCAGGACTGCAAAGCGGAGCCACACTCTCCTAACTCAGACAGCTGCTGCAGAAGGAAACCATGGTCAGTAGTATTGAAAGTCACTGAGAGGGTGAGGAGAATTAACGGTTGGAGTATGGATGGCAGCTAACAGATTGAGGTTGAATCCCAACAAGACAGAAGTATTGTTTCTGGGGGACAGAGGGCGGACAGGTATAGGGGACTCCCTGGTTCTGAATGGGGGATCAGTTGCGCAGCCTGGGAGTCATTTTGGACTCACAACTGGCCATGGAGGCACAGGTTAATTCTGTGTCCAGGGGCAGCTGCCTACCAGTTCCATCTGGTATGCCAGCTGAGCTCCTACCTGCCTGCACACTGTCTCACCAGAGTGGTACATGCCTTGGCTATCTCCCTCTTGGACTACTGCCATGTGCTCTACATGGGGCTATCTTTGAAGGTGACTCGGAAACTACAACTAATCCAGAATGTAGCAGCTGGACTAGTGACTGGGAGCAGCCAGCAGGACCATATAACACCAGTCCAGAAAGACCTATATGGTCTGAGCGCAATTTGAAGTCTTGGTGATGACCTTTAAAGCTCTAAATGACCTCGACCCTGTATACCTGTATACCTGTATACACCCCGGTCGTTCAGCCCGGACACTGAGATCCGGCACCGAGGGCCTTTTGGCAGTTCCCTCAGTGTGAGAAGTGAGGCTACAAGGAACCAGGCAGAGCCTTCGATGCAAAGTTTCAAATCCAGCACTGGATATGCAAAACAGGAAGTCTCATTTTATGCTTGCATTCATCTCTCACCAGGTTGGGAACTGATACGAGAAGACTTGCAAATAAGAGACAAAAAGCTATTTGTGAACACACACACACACACACAGAGAGAGAGAGAGAGAGAGAGAGAGAGAGAGAGAGAGAGAGAGAGAGAGACGTCCACCTGCCCACACATATGTAGATTTAAAACACACACAAAAACCTTTTAAAGTCCTTTAATCTCACATCCTTAAAAGCAACGATGTAAAAATAGCTGTTCTGGGGTGAATGGAGAAAAACATGGTAACTTTGTGTGTGTTGTGGGGAGGAGTGTTTTCCATCAAAGGTATATTTGCCATTAGCCCATCAAACTTGCTGGAGGGAGTTAGAGGTGCTGTTTGGAGGCGCCCACGCTGATCCAAGTTCATTTAGCATATCCGGAGGGAGGGGGGAGGCAGAAAGGGAACCAAGCGACAAAATTTATTGTGCACAAAGGCAGATATTCATTAATCTCTTTTCAAACTGCACGTTAAGGTTGTTTAAAGAACTGTGGCCCTCTTCCAGGAAGGTCTGTTGAATATGTGACAGAAAAGGGCGACTTGCATAAATGCAGTGGGAGTCTCAACGGGCTCTGACATTTCTTTGTCTCCTCAGGGAAGCCGGTGTTTTAGATTAGTTTTGTTAGCCCTGCAGTTGCTGCATGCTGATTTACTAAACTCTGATGCAAGTACACCCCCCTTCCAAAATAATTAGCTTATCAAAGATCACTTTCTCCCATTGGCTTCTCTACCCAATTTTTAGCATTATTATTAACTGGCTACATATACATAGCCATCTTACTAAATACAATACCTGCATGTTTTTGCTTGTATGCAGAACTTTGCTGAATTTAGGGGGGGGTGTAATCCCCTTTTTTAAAAAAGAAGAAAACGAACCTACAAACAGACAAGATTTCTAAGTTATTCAGTCACACCCACTTTCACCATCGTACTTCCAGGTGTTAATATGATGGCTCTCAAAGGGTGTGGCTCAGCACATTGGTGTGGCAGGAGAGGATGGCAAGTTTGCAGTCAGAAATAGAATCTTCTCTCCAAGAGCATTGGCTAGTCTTCTGTTATGTACTGAAGTTCTCACTCTGGGCCAGCAGGGGGATACTGTAGATAGTTATGCAAATGAAGGATCAAAAGTGACGTTCAGTGATTGGATAGTTTTTATGCAAATGAAGGATCGAAAGTGACGTTCAGTGATTGGATAGTTTTAGAAAGTTGCAGCAGTTACTATGTTCTGCTTATGTTATGTTCTACATAAGCAGGCTGACTGAGCTCTTCAGTTCAGTTCTATTCTGGCCTCTGAATAAACAAGAGCTGTTGAAGAATTGCTGTGCCGTCTGATATGTTTGCCCACAACTTAACATCTTCCACAGTTCTCCACAACATATTGTTGTGAGCAGGGATTTTCACCTCTGACAAATATGAAGGATCAGAAAAGAGAAAGCTTTCTTTGTGCTGATGAGGAGATGAGCAATTGCTTGTCTCAGATGATACCTAATATAAATGAGATTACCTGCCAAATGCAAGCTCACAACTCTCATTGAGTTTGTAGTTAAGGTACATATGCAAGAGGCTCGTTTATAATTATATTTTGGGAATGATTCGTATTCTCATGTAGTTGCCTTGTTTTATACTTCCTGGATGTCCTGTGATCATATCATAAAGTTCTGTATTTTTCGCTCTATAAGACGCACCAGACCACAAGACGCGCCTAGTTTTTGGAGGAGGAAAACAAGGGGGGAAATATTCTGAATCTCAGAAGCCAGAACAGCAAGAGGGATCGCTACGCAGTGAAAGCAGCGATCCCTCTTGCTGTTCTGGCTTCTGTGATAGCTACGCAGCCTGCATTCGCTCCATAAGACACACACACATTTCCCCTTACTTTTTAGAAGGGGAAAAGTGAGTCTTATACAGCCAAAAATACAGTAGTTGCATTCTATGTTATAAATCAAGCACTGTTAGGAGTTGTCCAACCCCCAAAGTATTTCTTATCAATAAAAAATTCGGTGTGGTGTGATCACTTTTTTAGTCTGAAAGTGTGGCCCAGAGAACCACTGTATTATTAGAAACATGTCTGCACAATTATCTTCAGGCTGCTACAGTACGAGGTGAAAGGTGTGCCTATCTAACATATCACTGCTTGTAATTTTCGCACCTCATTGCTACTCAAGTCCCACAATACAGTTTTCACCATTATAAGAAGATTAAGAAGAGCCTCTTGGATCAGGCCAATGGCCCATCTAGTCCAGCATCCTGTTCTCACCGTGTCCAACCAGATGCCTGTGGGGAACACACAAGCAGGAACTGAGTGCCACAGCACCCTCCCCTCCTGTGATTCCCAGAAACTGGTATTCAGAATCATTGCTGCCTCCAGCTGCAGAGGCAGAGCACTGCCATCATGGCTGGTAGCCACCAACAGACTTTTCCTCCATGAATCTGCCCAATGCATTTGTAAAGCCACCTAAGATGGCCGTCATCACTGCCTCCTACAGGTGCAAGTTCCACTTTGAATTATGCACTGTGTGAAAAAAAGGTTGTTTCTATGCTCTGGATCTTCAAATGTATCTCCTGTGGATCACCAGGAGATCTACCCAATCTACCTTATGCCCACCTTCATCACACAGGGACACTCCCCAGGAGCCGTGATTGCCAGCTGTATTATGTATATATTTATAAATAAATAAAAATGGACTCAACATCTGTGTAACTACTACATGCCAGCTGTCCTAATAATAACAACATGCACACACAGCTCCATATCACCCAGAGCAAGGAAAAGCATCACATGTCCAAAGAAAATCAGCAGTGGGAGTTTGTCATACATGTGGAACCTGTCCATAAAATACAACACCTGTGCAACTTTCCTATTTTATTTTTTCTACTTCTTTTAATCTCCCAAAAGCATATTGAAATGAGATTTATTTCTAGTCTGATGCTCATATGGAAGGCAGGTCAACCTGCTCTTACGTTGCCAATGACAGGAATATCAACAGAACCCCAGGTATCGGCTCCCTAGGTGAGCCATGCCTGGAGCAAAATCAGCTGTAATAAATCCCAGGAACTGGAAACAAATATTTAAAAAGCGACATTGGCAGCAGAAGCGGATCCAACACAACCCCAGAGTTGCATCAAGCATTTATGCTTTGTAGCTAACAGGTTTTAAATTTATTTGGAAGATGCAGGGCAGGTAAAGGGAAGTTCTTCACACAGCACATGGTTAAACTATGGAACTCACTGCCACAGGAGGCAGGGATGGCCACGGGCTTGGAGAACTTAAGAGGATTAGACATATTCACGGAGGGCAGGGCTAGCAATGGCAACTAGCCAGGAGATAGTGTGTGCCTCCACCGTTGGAGGCAGCAATCCTTCTCTAAATACCAGTTGCCAGAAACCACAGGAGGAAAGAGTGCTGTTGTGGTCGAATCCTGCTTGTGGTGGACTAGATGGGCCATCCACAGGATGGTGGACTAGGTGTGCCATTGTCCTAATCCAGCAGGCTATTCTTATGGCCTTCTGTTCTCGTTTTTTAAAAAACACAAAACACTCACTAATATCCAGTTTAATTTTATGTCATTTTTTTTTTAAAAAAGTATTTATATTTCTATACTGGCTGTCACATAATCATATCCAAGCAGTGTCCATGAATGAAAAAAATACAACCATAAAAATTATACAGTAAAAAAAAAAAAAAAGAGGAGAAGAGGAGAGGAGAAGGTTGAAGAAGATTGGAAGAAATTTAAGATTTACCTACAGAAACATTGTAATCTGGTTGAATGCTAAGAAGGATGCTAGATCATAAATAATTTGGCACCACTAAATTAGATGGAGTCATGAATATAAGTGAGATTTAGGGAAATTTTTTTTCTTTTTTCGGACAATTATTGGATTATATTTAAAACCTTAGGGATTTGAAAACAGGGCATTTGAAATCAGAGAAGTAATAAGAGAAAGTTAGATATGAAGATTGGAAACAAGGCGATAAATTGCTGGGAAATATTATTGGGATGAAAGTGGGAGCGGGAGACGTGAGGGAGTCCAAAGAAGCTATGAAACTATGTTAAAAAATATGTGATATTGTTTGTTTTTGTGTATTGTATTTTAAAAATGCTAATAAAAAATATTATAAAAAAAAGAAAACCCGCTAGACGAAAGGGTTTTCCATTTTGGAGGCGTTTCGCAAAATGAATTTCTTTATGGGCTTGCTTCACAAGACGAAAATGTCTTGCGAGTTCCTGCGGGGTTTTTCCCCTTTCCCCCCCTTTTCCTAAGCCGCTAAGCCGCTTATCAGCTGATCCGCTGATAAGCCACTTAACAGCTGATCGCTAAAAGCCGCTAAACTGCAAATAGCGCTAATCCGCTAAGCTGTCAATGGGCTTGCTTCGCAAGACGAAAAAACTGCTATACGAAGAGCCTCATGGAATGGATTAATTTCGTCTTGCGAGGCACCACTGTACAATGGTACTTATCAGACTGTCTAAGCAGCATTGTCATGTTAACTACTATGTTTATTTTTGTTAACAGTACAGTCATACCTCGGGTTGAATTAGCTTCGGGATGAGTACTTTTTGGGTTGCGCTCCTTGGTGACCCAGAAGTAATGGAGCGCGTTACTTCCGGGTTTTGCCGCTCGCGCATGCACAGACGGTCAAAATGACGTCACGTGCATGCGCGGAAGTGGCAAATCGTGCAGATGTGCGGACACGGGTTGCGTTCACTTCAGGATGTGAACGGGGCTCCGGAACGGATCCTGTTCGCACCCAGAGGTACCACTGTACTGACTTTTCACAACTAGATGGAATAGCATCATCTGCCAGTGTAACTGATAGGCTCTCTTTGCTCTGGCAACCAAATCAAGCGATAATGCAGGTTTCAAGCTTGTCTGAGACAGTTTAGCAGAAAAGAAGTTGGAGAATTGGGGGGAGGGGGAGGGGGGAGCGGGACCAAGCCAAGTTTCCTTTTCTTCCTTTCCTTTTCTTCAATGGGGTTCCTACTTCCGGCTAACAGTAGTAACCCATCTCTGTAAGATCGTTTGCCTTTCTAATGAAAAGCTACAGGTTGCATCTCAGCTGGCGAAAGATCTTCTGTCAAAGCACAATGTGTTACACAAGCCAAACCAAAGCGTTGAGAAGTAAACACTGCTGAGTTCATTGGAGCTTATTCCCAAGAAAAACAGAGCATAGGATTGTGGTCGTGCAGATCCTAATAAATTGAGTATCATGCTACATACTGCTCTCTCTCTCTCTCTCTCTCTCTCTCTCTCTGTGTGTGTGTGTGTGTAGCCAATTAATAAGGGAACAACACAATTGCCTGCATTTTGTTCAGGATGAGCTTCTGCACTTCAAAATCTACTAGTATGCGCTGTTCACATTGAGGTGGGGAGTCAACATTATATACAATAAGAGAGTCAATCAGCAGGTGCTGACTCTGAATGAACAGCTATCCAGAGAACTAGGATGGGGTTTCTTTTCCCCCTTTCAGAAAGATTTAAGGCTAGTCAGCTTACTTAACCTTAATAAAGGGGACAGTTCAGCATTCTTCTAGTATTTTAAAGCTGCATTCTTCCTTATCACTCATCCCCCCCCCCCTGGCTTCTGTGTGGCCTGTATAGTTCCATATCTCCATTGAAATGCCTTGCAGAAATGCCTTTTTTCTTCTTGCGAAGTAAGACACTGCCATTGTGCTGAGAGACTTGCCTTTTCCAAAAGAGCAAAAATCTCCGGAGAGCGAAGTTTCCAGATCTGAATGCTTAATTTCCTATTCTCTCTCTCAATGGGGAAGAGCATTCGACAATATTGGATCTGGGAGTTTTCCCTCTCTCTTTTTGGCAAATCGCGCTCGTCGATCTTGTAGCAGGCACTGTTACAAGTCAGCCCAATATCTTTAACATCTTGGGGGGGGGGGAGGACAGGGGCAGGGAGTCACTCCATCAGAAGAAGAAGAAAAAGACACATTTTACTACTGGCATTAATGTTGCATTGGCCTAGCGTGACGCCGACTCTCCTATTATAAATAGAGTGCATTTGCACCTGTACTCTCAAACAAGAGTTCATTTGGCTTCGGCAGTAACTTCAGCCGAAAATTCACTTCTATGCTGTCCACTTTACCAGTTTAACTCCTTACTGAGTTGGAAGGTGCAGAGCTTAAGTCAGGGACTGGGAACTTCAGGCCTCTCTACCGAGCCCTTGGGACTTGTCCCAGGCCACACCTCCTCTCGCCAAAACAGCCCTGCTTGATACCCCCTCCTTGAGTGTTTTTGCCTAGCTGGAATATGTCCTTGAACTCTGATCATGCCTCTTGTTTGTCTGTCTGTCTGTCTGGATGCTAGAGAGGGTTGGGTGTGGATGCAGAAAATAACCTATTGTAAAAATGAATTTTTTTACATTTGTTACCCTTCTAGCAACGGGACTGTCAGGGACTGGCTGGTTGAGGAAGAGTGGTTGTTGCCGCCTGCCCTAGAGGCCCCCCAGGGATGACACAGAAGACAACTTAGACCCTGGATCATGGTGGTGGGACACTGGAGAGTAGCCTGGGGAAGCAAGGAGCTGGGAGATGCTAGAAGCAGGAGGTTTGAGTGATCAAAGCACTGTCAGCATCGCCCTTGAGCCAGTGCCACGAACTGGACTCATCCACTTCAGCCCCGACTGGGCTAGGTGAGCTGGGTAGCACTTCCAGAGACCACCTTCTGCACAGGAACAGGTCAAAGTGCTGTGGACTCACAGCTTAGAGTTGTGAGCACCGGATTCACTTCCACAAGAAGACAGTCGTCGCACAGCAGAGTATAGCAGAGCATAAACGACTCGGAGAGCAGCTCTGTAGAATATCTTTTTTATTCTATCTACAACTATTATACAACTATATACAGAGCTTAATGAGGTCTAAGCATAAATGAATGCCGCACTACACTGAGTGTCTGCAGCTGCTCTTAGCAGCAACCTTATCTCTACACACGATCTGTAACACTCAGTCTCTCTCTCTCCGACACACTGACTGACTGACTGACTTTTTGATGGAGCTGAATAAGTAGAGAGTAGAAAACCGCCCCTCCTCTCTGGAGAATCAGTAGACTCATCAGGAGATTCTTGGATATGGGAGGGGTGAAATCTCCTCAAGCACGTCAGGAGAAGGAGGCCCTTCCATGGCAGGGCTAGAGACAGAGAGTCACAGTGTGAGCACAGACTCAGACAGGGAGGAGTCAGAGGTTGCCCTTGCTACCAAGCAGCAGGACAGTCCCAGTCCTGCCGGCTCTCCTCCTGCCCTGACAGCCTGCTCGAGGAGAGTCCTGCACGTTGCTAATCAAGGGAGCAGACAGGCCCAGAGGAGGAGCCCAGCCCCTCGATCCAGCCTTCGTCTGCTTGGGAGGGATCCAGAGTGGGAGGCTAGAGGGGAAGAGGGGAGCAACATCTCCAGCTGAAGAAGTTGAGCCTGAGTACAGTCATACCTCAGGATAAATATGCTTCAGGATAAGTATTTGGGTTGCACTCCACAGCGACCCGGAAGTAACGGAGTGCGTTACTTCCGGGTTTCGCCTCTCGTGCATGTGCAGACGATCAAAATGACGTCATGCACATGCGCGGAAGCTGTCACGTCTTACGTTCTATTCAAGATGCGAACGCGGCTCCAGAAAGGATTCCATTTGCATCCCGAGGTACCACTGTAACTGTGTTGCGTTCTTACTTTCTGTGAATAGAAGCAAATTGCATTTCGTGCCTCACGTTCTTCCTGCCCTGTGGATGACCTGCACTTGCCTGACGGCTCCTTGACAATCACCACCACAAGCACACGGAAACTTGCCTAAATGGGAATGCAGCCTTCCAACTGAAAACAGCTGCCCCACCCTGAACTGATAGCAGAGCCCTATGCAAAACTAGAGGCTACATTTTGTCAGATGTATCGTGCACCACTTTTTGCAATGGATGAATTGGAAACATTTATGCAAGCCACTTTGGAACGTATAATCTATAAAGGTGTCCATATCACATAATTGCAAAATAAATTATTAAAAATGCAAAACGCCTTTCCTTAAAAGGTATAACTTTTTGCATAGAGTTCTAAATGCCACAGTAATGGATGCAGAGGTTAAAGGAGACAGAGGCTTGAGAAGTGTCCAGTGGTGCAGTCCCATTTATGCAGAAGTAAGCTCCCTTATTTTTGGCAGGGCTTCAGCCCAGGTTAAGTCTGCATAGACGGCAGCTTAAATGTCCTTTCTTGGAGAAACCAGGAAGGATGGAGCCTTCTGAAATGAATAATGCATCCTTTGTAATGGAACAGCAAGCTACGAAAAGTGGGCCATCTTAATTTCCAGGAGCATGAAATTTATTGTCACTTGCAGGCCAGCTGGGAATAATTTATGCATCTTCTATTAAGAAAATATTTTTAATTTGAATTTGCATAATTTAGCCATTAAGACTAACCTTGGCAAAGTCCTTTTTGGAGCGTGGCAGGCCCACAGGTATATGTGTAAGAAGTATCCAGCGAACACAGACACATTACTAAGTGAGCAATTAAATCCCATTGTGTTTTTTCTCCCCCAGCATGCTACCATATGCACAACAACTGGCCCAAGGACCAACCCTATTGGCTGGCACCTGTCCTGGCAGGTTTTGACTTTCCGAGATAAGGTAGCCAGTCACACATCTCCCCCAAACCAGGAAATGCATCTGCAGGACAAGAAGATGGAACAGGACAGAGATCTGTGTGACGTTTGCATATGCCAATTGATTGCATAGATGCAAATTCAGAAGTAAGGACTGTGATTTCCCTATGAGTAATGGTTGCAGCATTTGGGGCATTTTCGTTTAGAGAAACGGTGGGTTGACATGAAAGACATTTAGAAAATTAGGCATGGCGTGGAGAAAGTGGTTGTAGATAAAAGTTCCTTTTCTCCTCTCTCCTAAGACTAGAACTTGGGGACATCCAGTGAAGCTGAATGTTGGGAGACTCCAGACAGGAAAAAGCCAAGTACTTAATGCATAGTTAAACTCTGGAATTTGCTCCCACAGCAGGTAGCAGTGGCTTTAAAAGAGGATTAGACAAGATCATGGGACACGGGTGGCGCTGTGGGTTAAACCACAGAGCCTAGGACTTGCTAATCAGAAGGTCAGCGGTTCAAATCCCTGCGACGGGGTGAGCTCCCATTGCTCAGTCCCTGCTCCTGCCAACCTAGCAGTTCGAAAGCATGTCAAAGTGCAAGTAGATAAATAGGTACCACTCCGGCGGGAAGGTAAATGGCGTTCGCCAGAAGTGGCTTAGTCATGCTGGCCACATGACCCGGAAGCTGTACGCCGGCTCCCTCGGCCAATAAAGCAAGATGAGCACCGCAACCCCAGAGTCGGTCACGACTGGACCTAATGGTCAGGGATCCCTTTACCTTTGACAAGATCATGGAGGAGAAGGCTAGCAGTGGCCACAGCTTGAGGCATTGGCCATGCTAGCTGAAGCTAATGGGGGATGTAGCCTGAACTTTCTGGAGGGCACCAGGTTGGGGAAGTCAGGTCAAGTGGCAGCAGCTCTCCAGGGATTTCAGAGAAAGGTCTTCCTCCGCCTTACCTTGATATGCCAGGGATTTAACCTGAGATCTTACCATTGCAACATGCCTTGATGTCACTGAGATAAACCCCTTCCTGATATATATGGGCAATAGACACGAGACATGCATCGCCACCCAGAATGAAGACGTTTGCTTTCTACAGATCTGGGGTAGTAGGTTGTGTTATAAGAATGTTAAGGTCATATATAAAAAAATTAAATGTTCATAGCTATATATATAAACCATGTGTCTGAAACCCCATAGAAAAGGTCCTGAACAAATTTACCTCAAATATTTCTCTGCAAGGTCAAAGTGAGAAACCTCCCCATTGTCTCTTTCCTCACAAATCCTGTCTTAAGAGCACATTCAAGATATAAACGGGGTGTGAGTCTGTAACCTGTGACCTAGATTCAGGAATTCAGTACAGTGGTACCTCAGGTTAAGAACTTAATTCATTCTGGAGGTCCGTTCTTAACCTGAAATTGTTCTTAACCTGAGGTACCACTTTAGCTAATGGGGCCTCCCGCTGCTGCTGCTGCGCCACTGCTGTGCAATTTCCGTTCTCATCCTGAAGTAAAGTTCTTAACTCGAGGTACTATTTCTGGGTTAGTGGAGTCTGTAACCTGAAGCGTATGTAACCCGAGGTACCACTATAGTTATAATAACAAAAGAGTGGCCAAAATGCAGATGATGCAATCAGGTAACTTGCCAAACAGGAGATAAACAATGCATTCAGATTTCTGTTGTAGACCGCCTTTTCTGTGATGTAAGTAAGATGTATCTGGGGGTGGTCTTGGACTCCAGGGCGGGCAATTAAAAATGTCAATATAAGGGCAGGCACACTTTTGTTCTGAGTCCTCCTCCTCTCTCCTGCGTGTGGCAGAGCACCCTGTTTCAACAGTTAATAAAGATCAGGTTTACTAGCTGCTTTGCTTCTCAATATTCTCTGGTTGGTCTCTGTTATTTTCTCCTACCAAGAGAGAACCTACAAAAGGACTCTATATGGGTACCCCCAAACAGAAAAGGAGCAGTTTTTTTCTTATATCATTTCAAGAATAGTAAATCCGGACAAGATACAAACAGGCTTTTGCCAGTGTAAGGTAAATAAGGATGGTCCTAATGAAGTGAGATAGCTGGAGTATATACTGAATTAGGATGTTTTGTCTGAGAAGAGGAACTTCAAATATCTGGTGTGGGTGTTTTTCCCTTTTCTCAACCACGTTAAACTTGCTTTTAAAAAAGACCAAAAGAAAGACAAAAGAAAGCTCATTCCAATGCATGAAGTTAAACCAAATAAATGAAAGTGCATTAACTTAGAAGCCAAAAAGAATCCTTCACAATTACAGCACATGGGGGTCAAAATGAAAAAGAAAATGGCTTTTCTCTCGCAGGCCGTATAACATTTCTAATAACCTCGTTTCTCCCTCCATCATCTCTCATTACGACAGAAATATGAAAACAAGGGGAAAGCCTCAGGAAAACGCACCTTGCTTGTCCTGGGGCTTTTGATGACAGGAATGGCAATTATGTCAAATCCTGAGATCTAGACAAACAGAATCGACATTTCCAGATCGCGCTTTTTTTTATTAAATTCACAGCTAAAGTCCACGTTTAAACGTTTGCACTTCGAAAGGCATTCTGAAAGCACCGAGGCTCGGAAAGGACTAATAAAGAAAATCCAATCCATCCACAGGGTTTGGCCTCTCTGGCCCTGAGAGGCAGCAGAAGGTCTTCCCTGCAGGGCAGAGATGGGGGGGGGGAGTATTTTGACACTGTTTGCATTTAA